>NC_060077.1:12396424-13021424 GCF_922984935.1 Meles meles | reverse complement strand
GTAGGACAAAAGACCTTTTTTTACCCAACGAAATTTCAAGGAATGTAGGAGCTCTGTGTCAGGAATCAGGGTCAAAGACCAAATATTAAAACAAAAGATGCTCTTAGCACCCTTCTCAGGAAATTACAAGGGTTTTAGGAGCCCCCTGTCAGGAACCAGGAGTAGAGACCAAATATAAATTACTTATTATGCCACAGTGACATAGTGTGACTGAGTATTTATTCCTCTTTATTCCTCACACTCTAACTTAACTAAAACACAGCCTCATTCTCTTGGCCCTGTCAAACTGACAGTACCTCATGTCAAAGATGTTGACTTGCTTTGACCCCTCATGTTGAGCCAGTTATGTGGCACTCATCAGGGTAGTCTCAGTCCAGCTCAAGAGCGTCAAATTACATGAAGTCAATGGAATGGAGAAGACCTGGGGTCAGGTCACTAGACTGAGCCCAGAAGCATGAGATGGCGACATGAGGCAGGACAGGTACAGCGAACAGAAAATGAGGGCTAGAGCCGAGGCGCAGGCCAGAGGCTGAGCTCAGAGTCTCTGGAGACTCCAGAAGGAGGGGGTAGGGAGAGAACCCTAGTTCTGCTCACCTGCTAGAAAAGGGAAGGCATGGTGGTGGAGTCCGTAGTTTGAGGATCTCCGTACTGTTCCCTGCCCATTCCATTGCTTCTATCAAAATTCTCACTGTCCATTTTATTCAGTCAAACCTATTTCCCTTGGTTCTCACTATTGCTTTTTTTTTTTTCCATACCCACCCCCATTTCCCTTATGCCTGGAACAGTCTCCCACTTAGCATCTGCCTGCACGGTGTCTTGCCTTCCCTTTACAACACCACCTGTCATTTACTTTCTCTGATTAAGTGGAAGTTGAATAATCATACTTCTATCTTCAAAGTACATCACTTAAATCCCAGATGTCCTTTGGGTTGCCATAGGTGAAAGGTCTCGGACTGACTGATTTTCTTTAAGGGAGTTAATTCAGATTATTCATTAACAGCACTGTGTCTGGTATATAGTCGTGTTCAGTAAATTGCAGCTATTAAGCAATAATGATATATTATTGGAACGTCTGGGCAGCTCCATCGGTTAAGCATGTGATTCTTGATTTTGGCTCAGTTCATGATCTCACGGTCATAGGACTGAGCCCTGCATCAGGCTCCGTGCTCAGTGTAGAGTCTGCTTGGGGTTCTCTCTCTCCCTCTCCCTCTGCCCTGACCCCCACTGTGTGCATGTGTGCTCTCTCTCCCTCTAAAATAAAGAAATAAACAAATAAAATTTGTAAAAAATGATATGTTATTCATAATAGTAACAATACTAAGAAGAGGATGGAGGCTCTGAGAAGACAAAGGCAATTGGCCAGTGGTCTGGCTCACCTGGGCAGACGCCCATCCTCACCCGATCAGTTAGGTTAGGCCTAACTGATAGGTTAGGCCTATGAGGGTCTGCTGATTTCAGGTTGAGTTAGAAGGAGAAGTTAGGCATGGCAGAAAAATCTGTTGATCTCTGCTATAATTAAATATTTAAATATTGGGTTATTAAACCTGGGCATAGAGTACCCATTGTCCTTGTCTTGACCAGTGTGCCATCTATGTGTGCCCTCATACCATGGCGTGTCACTCTGTATCCAGTGTTGAAGTTATTTCTGAGCATATCTAATGTCTCCTGGTCAGCTGTGAATTCTTAAAACTAGAGGCTCCTAGGTTCCAGGTACAGCCCAGATGTCTGGGGAATGCTTGGTGAGTGAGTGGATGAATTGTTGGATGGATGGATAATGAAAGAAGGAAGATAATATACATCCTCCTGAAGTAGCAATTTATGCTTCTCCAGGCCTTTCTTACAATCCTGTCCCCATTCTTTTGTTCAACAAGTGTTTACTGAGCACCTACAAGGTGTGAGGGTCTGGGAATCCTGCTAAGCATCCCACAATACCTAGATCAACCTCCCATGACAAAGAGTTGTCTAGTCCAAAATGTCCAAAGTGCTGAGCTGAGAAACCCTGATCTATACAGTGTTGGCTTCTAATTCAACTGAAACTGAAATCAAGGACCAGAGGATAAGGCGCATAGCAGGTGCTCAGCGAATGTTTGTTCACATTCACATGAGTGAATGAATGATAACTTTCAGTTGTAATTTGGCTGAGTGCCTGGTACCGGGCTGTGTCCGAGTAGCTCTTCCATAAATGGTTATTGACTTTTTTCTATAAACGTCCCCCACCCCCCGCCCCAAAGAGCCGCTTGTGCACAGCTAAGAATGCTGTCCTCCTGGCTGGGGAACAGGAAGGCGTCATCGCTGCGGTCTGGGGTTCCCATAAACTGCTGCGGGAAGCCACAGAGCAGAGGAACAGACAGGGTTTCTCTACATTGTGGTGGATTCATTGTCTCCTCTCCTATCCCTCTTCTTTCAAACTCTCAGCAGAGAAGGTTTAAAGGGTTTCAGCTGAGTGAGAGCCTGTGAATTCAGCTCTTCAGGAAAGGGAGGAAAAAAATGAGCCCAGACTGAGGGTTATTGTTAACATATTTGAGGATCAAGAGCCCATTAGAATTGGAGATGGGGTGGGGCTCGAGGGACAGGACTCTTCAACATGTCCATCCTTCTTTCCACTCAGATTTATTTATTTATTTGAGAAAAAGAGCAACAGGGTGAGGGGCAGAGGGGTGAGAGAGTCTCAGGCAGACTCCGCACTGAGTGTAGAGCCCAACGGGGCTCCATCTTATAACTCTGAGATCATGAGCTGAGCTGAAACCAAGAGTCTGATGCTTAACTGACCGTGCCATGTCCTTCCTAATTCATTTATGTAACAAATATTTACTGAGTGCCAGTGACTCTTTAAAGATATGTGAGTTAATAAAAGAGACCCAAATAACCATCCTCTTGGAACTTATATTCTAAAGAAATAGGATGGACAGTTGATCAGTAAGTCAGATACATAGTGTGTGAGAGGGCCATGTGCCTGACAGAGAAAAAGAAATTAGGGAAGGAAAATAAGGTTGTTAGGGGTTGAACTTGTTGGTTACATTGAGGTGAAATTTACATAACATAAAACTAACCATTTCAAAGTGAACAATTCAGTGGCATTTAGTACATTCATGATGCTATGCAAACACCACCTCTATCTAGTTCCTAAACATTTTCATCACCAGAAAGAAGACCCCACACCCCTTAGGAGTCACTCCCCCATTCCCTTCTCTTGCCCCTGCAGCCCCCCCGGCAGCCACAAGTCTGCTTTCTGTCTCTAGGGATTTACCAGCCCCTGGAAACCACTAATTTTCTTTCTGTGTCTGTGGATTTACCTATTCTGGGCCTTTCCCATAAATGGAATCATATACTGGGCGGTCTGTTGTGATTGGCTCCTTTCACTTACTGTCATTTTTCAAGGGTTGCTCACATCTTAGCATGTATCGGTTCATTCCTTCTTATGGCTGAGTAATATTCTGTTTTATGAATAGATCCCTTTTGATACACCCATTTCATCAGCTGATGGACATGTGGGCAGTTTCCACCTTTGGCTATGGTAAATAGTGTCACCATGAACTCTCTGGCACAAATATTTGCATTCCTGTTTTCAATTCTTTTGGGTAAAAACCTAAGAGTAGAATCACCAAGCTGTTCCCCACAGGGGATGGGCTAATTTCCGTTCCTGTCTGCAGTGTATGGGGGCTCCAATTTCTCCACATCCTCACCAACCCTTTGTTATTTTCCATTTAGTAAATAACAGCCGTCTGAGTGGTAAGTACTGGTATCCGGTGAGGTTCGGATTTGCATTTCCCTAATGCAAGTCATCGGGCGTCGAGCATTTCTTCATGTGTTCATTGGCCATTTGTATATCTTCTTAGAGAAATACCTGTTTAAGTCCTTTGCCCACATTTGCACTGCGTTGTCTCCTTGTCATTGAGATGGAAGAGTATGGGTTGAAGTTTTCAATAAGGTGGTCAGAAAAAGCCTCCCTGAGAAGATGACTTTTAAATGAAGACCTAAAGAGGCCGAGGGAGCAAACCTCCAGAATGTCTGAGAAAAGCACTGCAGGTAGAGGGAAAGCACTGCAGGCAGAGGGAATGGCAAGTGCAAAGGCCCTGAGGCAAATCATTTTCACTTGTCTTTATCTGTTTTCCAGTTTGCAGAGGAGCAAGAATAAGACTGTGAAGGCAGTATCACATAGAATATTAACAAATTATCAACACCCGGACTCACCTGCACACTTGAGCAAGATACATAACTTCTTACAGCTTCAGTGTGATAATCTGTAAAGTAGGCATAATAATCATTATCAACCTCACTGTGTTTTCACAAAAATTGAATGAAATAATATACCCAGCCTGGGCCTGGCACATAGTGGTGCTCAGAAATGTGGGGTTTGAACCCAGATCAGGAGGACTTCAAATCCTGAGGCTGCCAGGAAGGAAATGTTTATAGGATAGTCTGAGGGGTTTCATGGCTGGGAGGCCTGCAGAGCAGCTGACCCAGGCTATTGGGCACTTTCCTCTGTTCGTGTTTGTTTAAATATTTTATTTATTTGAGAGAGAGAGAGAGAACACAAGTGGGGAACAGGGCAGAAGGAGAAGGAGAGAGAGAATCTCAAGCAGACTCCACACCGAGCCCGACATGGGGCTCGATCTCACGACCTGAGCTGAAATCAAGATTCAGACACTTAACCAACTGCACCAGCCA
Organism: Meles meles; assembly: GCF_922984935.1. NCBI lineage: Eukaryota > Metazoa > Chordata > Mammalia > Carnivora > Mustelidae > Meles > Meles meles. The sequence goes on along the minus strand of NC_060077.1, from coordinate 13,016,756 downwards.
GGCACTCCCTCTGTTGTGTTTCTAACAGCATAATTTATTTATGTACTCACATTAAGCAGGGGGATTAGAGTCTGAATGCCAGCTTTCACCAAGTGACATTAGGTAAATTTCTAGTATTTTTTCTTTTAAGATTTCATCTATTTATTTGACAGACAGAGATCACAAGTAGGCAGAAAGGCAGGCAGAAAGACAGAGAGAGAGAGGGGAGGAAGCAGCTCCCCACTGAGCAGAGAGCCTGATGTGGGGCTCGATCCCAGGACTCTGGGATCATGACCTGAGCCAAAGGCAGAGACTTTAACCCACTGAGCCGCTCAGGCGCCAACATTAGGTAAATGTCTTAATTGCTTTGAACATAGTTTCTTCTTTTGTGCCTCAAAATGGTGGACAGGATCCAAAATTATGTATGTGTCAATAGGAGATTTAACAGATGTTATATGTGAATGTCACCAGCTTATGGTAGATGCTTGAAAAATTTCCCTTTCTTATTGGTTCACTACATGTCTTCCCAGCAAATACATTTCGGGCATTCAAAAAACACAAAATTACTTTTAATCACGTCTTCATAAGTTACCATGTTGTTTTGATTTGTTTTATTTGCAGGTAGAATGTGGGCTTTCGGGTTTCAGGTGAGAGTTCAGATCCCAGCTTCTGTGCTTCCTGGCTGTTGGACTTTGGGCCTGTGTCTTAACCTCTCTGAACTTTAGTTTCCTGGCCCGTATTCCAAAAAGCAGTTGTCAGGATCCAGATCATTTCTGAAAAGTTCCCAGCTCCCGATAGGACTCATAGCCTCAGGGCCAGTGGTGGCTACCTTGAAAAGGTAAAGGAAGCCCACGCAGTTTGGGTAGCAAAGAACAAGAGAGAAAAATCCATCAGATTATCTAGAAAAGCTTAGAATGTAGCAAGAGTGAAACCATAAAGGATGAATGGCCAGTCATTTTTCTCCTTTTACAAGGATCTAAGAGTCAGGAGTCCCAAATACTCCAAAGCTAGCCCTGTGCCCTCCAGCAAGACCCTTCACCTCTGTGCACCTCAATTTCCCAGGGGTCCTTCTCCAAGGACCCTCTTCTCTCTGTAACCACTGTGGCGCCGCTGCCGACCAGCAGAGGGCAGCGATGCCCCAACATTCACTATGGAGTATGTGCCACTAAGTCTAGTTCTGTTTGCTCTGTTGCTACTGTTTGACTTGGGCAAGAAAACTATGGTGGAATAATAATAGTGATATGTTTCCCTTTTTTCAAACGGCCTTATTTTTCCTCCAGTGGCAGTCAGAATGAGGTCTGGCCACAGCATACAGATGAGGAAACAGAGCTCAGAAGCACAAGAAATTTAACAAGGCTGCATAGAAACAATTGACTGATGATTTTGGTTCCACCACACCCTAAATTTAGACGGTTCCAACCCTGGGAAGGTGTTGCAGTATATCTGGTCTGCTTAGTATAGATAACCCATTATCTGTTTTATGGGTCATGAAGTATGTTCTGATCTCTAATATCAGAGGATTCTCATTTTGTTCTTCCCAGCTTACAGATGAGCAAACAGAGGCTTCTAGAACTTAAGCCATTTGGCGTAGCATTTCCTTAATCAGCTCCATTTTAGAGGTTGTTGGGTAGACTCCCAGAGATATTAGCTTAAAAAGTACAGAACTTGATGTTTTGCAGCAATTTTTATGTGATGGGACGTAGTGGGTTCTAGTCCAAATGTTGTTTTTTGTTTTGCAAAAGGAAGTCATCCCTGCTCTCTGTCTCAGCACTGGTGATTAGCAATCCCGTGTGGAACTGGAATAGCTGTAGATCACTAGTTTCACTCAAAAGGGACTATCGCATGATACGTCTGTCCCCACCTCCAGGTTCTGATATCCACCCCGAGTACTAAGAGAATCCCTGTTTTTGATGGCGGTTTTATTTGTATGCTTTGCGATGTCTTTAACGGACCCTTGGGTTGGTTAACATGCTGTCACAGAAAGGCACAACTCAAATTAGCTTAAACAGGTAAAACATTAAGGACAATTTTTTTTTTCATATAACCGTCTTCAAGGTGGCTCAGCTGAAGTTGAGTTGATGAAGCAACTCAACAAATCAGAATTATCCTGTCCCAAAATGTCAATAGGGCTGAGGTTAAGAAACTCTGAATTAGGGACGCCTGGGTGGCTTAGTGGGTTGGGCCTCTGCCTTCGGCTCAGGTCATGATCTCAGGGTCCTGGGATCAAGCCCCGCATCAGGCTCTCTGCTCAGCAGAGGACCTTCTTCCCCTCCCCCTCTGCCTGCCTCTCTGCCTACTTGTGATCGCTCTCTCTGTGTCAAATATATAAATAAAATATTTTTAAAAGTCTGCTATTAGAAAAAAAAGAAAGAAACCCTGAATTCAAGCAGGCAGGATTCAGCTTCTAGAGCAGGGGTTGGGGCTGGGGTCTGCCTCCATGAAGCACATGGCAGTGAGGAGGTGGGAGGACCCCACACACAATTGGGGTCGGGGAGTCTGCAAGAGGAAAGGAGGATTGGCTTTTGGAAAGGCAATCAACAGTCTGTTATAAATCCTGATGCTGTTAATTTAGCTCTTAAGGAACTCAAACTGACTCTTACACTCAGTCCATCCCACAGCTGGGAGCTAGGGGAGATATAAGAGAATCAATACTTGGCCCTCGCCTTTATCTCACTTATCGTCCAGCTGTTGAAACCAGACTTGTATTACTTCCTTTTTACTATTGCCATTTGTTGGCTTTTTAAATCGTAGAAAATACTGAAAGGAATCAAGAAAAGCCAGAGTCGCCCATAACTCATCAAGATAGTTACTGCTAACATTTTTGTTTATTTTCTTCTAATCTGGGTCCTGTTCTTTCATTGTTGCATTTCATGCAAATTATCTCCTCATTCATACATTCAGTAGCTATGGAACTGAGTGCTGGTGGGCGCGGGTCAGATTCTTACTGTACAGAGGAGCAGTTTCATTGTAGCTCACAACGGTTGAATAGGGGAGGCTTCACCTGGGTCTTGAAGTCCATCTGAATGAGGGAAGAATATATAAGGATGGCATTCCAATGAGAGGAGGGGAATGTCCTACGAACAAAGGCAGGGCAGGTAGGGGTAGGGGAGAAGACTGGTGTATATTGGGACGCCAGAGGGAAGATACTAGGTGTAGTGAATATTCTGGTCTCGCATTCATCCCCATTTCTGATGATAACGCTCAGTTTTCCTTTTCGGGCTTCACTCCTCCATTGTCAACCCTCAGCTCCTCTTTGGGTGTAGCTAATCCCATCCCCTCTATTTGGGGGCGTCACATGACCGAGTCTAGCCAATCAGAACACCATATTCCTCCAGCAGGTGATTGGCTCAGGGGCGGGCACATAATTAGATCACGCTAATCAGGACCAAGGAGACTCAATTCCATTTGCTGGGACCATCTGGATTTGAAGCTAATCGGATAAGCCTTAGTGCTTCTGGTCTTGCCATCGTGAGTGGAAAGGCTCCATGAAAATAAAACCAACAGAATAAGGAGCAGAACCAAGAGAGAAGAATTAGTGGAGTCCCGAGAATAGTATCTGAGCTCCTAGATCCAGTTGTACTTGACGCCTCTGGCTCCTTTGGATTGTCCGGTCATATGAGCTAATAACTTGCCTTTTTTGCTTAAGTCAGTTCCAGTTAACTTTCTGTCTTTTGCAACTGAAAGTCCTTATACACTTTGTAGCCTAGAGTAATGGAAAAAGTATCAGACTTGGGGTCAGTAGGACTCTGCTCTGCCACTAAACAGCTCTGTCCTTGGGCAAACCATGTCATCTCTCCAGGACTCAGCTGCTCTTTAAAATGAAGGAAGTAGGGGCGCCTGCTGTAGCTCAGTTGGTTAAGCACCTGCCTTTGGCTCAGGTCATGATCCTGGAGTCCCCGGATCAAGCCCCACATTGGGCTCCCTGCTCAGCGGGGAGTCTATTTCTCCCTCTCCCTCTGCCCCTCACCCTGCTCTTGCTCGAGCACTCTCTCTCTGTCTCACAAATAAATAAATAAAAGCTTTAAAAATAAATAATATAAATAAAATGAAGGAAATACTGTGTGTCTCTTGGGTGAATGACAGTGCATGTGAATTAAAGGGAAATAAAAATGTAGAGGATTCTTATGAAATTGCAGGGATCATTTTAGGAAGGAAATTCCAGAAGGGCTTAACAGGCCGCAAGTCTAAATGTAAACTTGGGTGTGCCAAGTAAGTGTCAGGTAGGTGATCTAAGTGAAGTGAAATGGGACCAGGTACAAGAAAGAACGTAGATCTCCTGGTCTACCTTTTCCCCTTTGATAAATACATGAGACAAAGGAGTAGTATTCTAAGAAAAATGGCAGCACAGACACGATGCTAACTAATCGGCACCCAACACTAGCTTCAGGATCACAGTTGGTAGGAGTGTGGGGACTGGAGACCTGGTCAGTTCAAGTCTCATCTGAAGCAGATGGCCTCTTCCCGACTTTAGCCAGTCTGCCACACAGCATATCTAGCTTTCCCACATTTTCAAGGGAACCCATAAATCCACACAGCTCGAACAAATGGAATTAAGATGCATTGGTTTTGATTGGCTGCCTCATCTTGAAGTATCTGTTTTCAAACGGTTCATTCTATTGGTTTGTTTGTTTAGCACTCTGTGAGCCAAACACAGCTTGTCTATCTGTGAAACTGAGCCCTGGGAATGCTCGTTTGTTATTCCTTGTGGAGGTGCCAAGATGAATCTCAGTTGGAAGGATGAGAGAGGGTGGTTAGCAGGGAGATATCCGTACAAAACCAAGGGATCAGCAGAAAGTTCATGCAGGAAGACCTCCATCTTCTCCTGAAAAGCAACTCCATAAATATTCATTCAATCCTCACATCAACCCTACAGGATAAGGCAGGGTGATTCCATTTTGCAGATGGGGAAACTGAGTCTCAGGGAGTGCTCACATCCACAAGCTACAAAGTAGCTCCTCAAGGCAGCACTCCTTACCTCCTTACTGGAGGTACCCAAGTCAGAGCTGACTTTGAAGTTCACTAAAAAGCTCAAGGCATTCGAAGGAAAATGGACCCTTTTGCTTAAACGACGCCAACCTGGCTTTGTAACCCACAAAACCATGCCAACCTGGCTTTGTATCTCCAGTGCCTTTTAGATCTCTGTGCCTTAACGTGAAAGTAAGCACAGGGCAGCACTTCTCTGATGAGGTGATAGCCACGGGCGTGCACCGTTCAGAACTCCTTCAGGAGAGTCCGCTTCGAAGAACATGTTTGACTGACAGTTCTGGGTCCTGCCCCTCTGACCCCACCAATTTCCCCCAGACAGTGACTGAGCACTGTGGGAGGGCTGGTGCAGCCCTGCTGCTGGCCGGCCAGCCAGGGACTCCTCTTACAGCCTCCTTTGGCTTGGGAAATCCCCATCAGCATGGCCAGAACTTTCTTCAAGCTATGCTGCTGTCTGAAGCTCTTCCTGCCCAGTCCTCCTTCCCCCTCACCTTTCACAGGGGTCAGCCTGGTCCTGCAAGCTGAGGATTCTCCCGCCTACTCTAGCTCCTTTCCCTTGTGCGTTTTGCAGCCATGAATAAGGAAATCCTCAGTAAATCTTGTACAGTTTCGGACCCGTCCTGGCATCTGCTTCTCAGAGGATCTGAACTAACAAAATTCCATTTTGTGGAATGAGCTAAAGAAGTCTATGACTATCCAAATTTACAGATTATCTGCTATCAAGGAAATAGGGGGTTTCACACTGTAACGGTGATGCCCAGAGGTATTGGAGTCAGAATGATCAGGGTGCAAGCCCTGCTGGCCAGTGGTCTGACCGTTAGGAAGTTTCTTAACCCACCCTGAGTCTCTACTTTCTCATCTGTTCAATCAGTGATTCTCAACCAGGAGCGATTTTGTCCCCCCGCCCCGGGGATGTTTGGCAGTGTCTGGAAACATGTTTTTGTTCTCGCAAATGGAGGAACTAGGGGAGAGGGAGTTATTGCTACTGACACCATGTGGCTAGAGGCCAGGGACATTGCTGAATATCCTGTAACGCACAGAGCGGCTCCCCCGCAAGCCCATGCGCATGAGCACGCCCCCTCCCACCCCGCCCAAAGAATGATCCTGCCCAAAATGTCCATAGTGCTGGGGTTGAAAAACCCTGGGGGACATGGAAATGGTAATGGTAGCTAGTTCAAAATGCCGACAGAAGGCACCTCTGAAATCGTGTGCTCAGTATCTGCCATTTTTACTCACCTCCCCCCCCCACTGCAAGCGCTGCGGGGCAGGGACCAGATGATTCTAGAGCAGTGTTCTGTATCACCAATGACTGTACCATGGAAGTGCTGAGTAAATTATTATGAATTGAAATGTTTATAAGATGAGTGCAAATCAACAAATGGTTACTATCATTGTCGTCATCATCATCGTCATCTTCATCATCATCATCATCATCATCATCATCATCATCTTCATCAACGCTGTCTTCCCAGCACCTGGCTCAGTGCCTGGGGTATAATTGGCCCTTGATATTTGTTGAATGAATGAATGAATGAATGAGAAATGAAGGCATATTTACTCATTAACCACTAATTTATGAACTTTGGGGAGAGATTGGAAAGTCTTGGGAAAGAGGCCTAGCCTTTCCCTTGTTATTTCCAAAGAAGTGTTTAGTTTGTGAAAGAAATGACTTTAAAGGATGAGACCTCTGCCAAGCCAGAGTCAGGGGGCCTGAGTCAAAGTCAAGTAGAGTTTAGGACGCACATCTTGCTCAGCTTAGGCAAAAAAGGAAAATGGGCCAGGCTTTGTGCGAACTCGCTGTGAAACAAGAGCTGTTTTCAGGGCCCAGGAACACGCTCTGTCCCATGTTTAATTTCTTCCATCTGTCTGGTATCTGACCTCTGCTGCACTCGAAGGCATTGCCACACATTGTCTGCGCACGTTCCCATATAAGGTGATCTCTCTCTCTCTCTTTCTCTTCCTCTCTTCCCCTCTCCCTCTCTTTCCAGGGGTTGGCCCACAGCAGCACTGGCTTCCTCCACCCTGCTCTCCCTCTCGGCCTTCCCTGGCAGGCTCTGCTGTGAGGATGGATGGCTGGAGAGCGGGAAGGGGCAGGGGGCTGCCAAGGAATGTGGCAGGTTTATTTTTGTTCCGGCTGCATTCTTTGCCAGGCCTGCAGGCCCCAGGCACTTGGGGATGTCACATGCTGATAAGACAGTGGGGGTGACTGAGAGCTGTGGCTCAAATCTGCAACACCCCAGGTGTGAGCCATCGTCATGAAGTGGGGGTGGGGGGGGAAGGGCAGGGACTGCGAGGTCATGTAACTCACCTTTTCCCACTGCCTGTGCCTGATTCCCAGAAAGACGAGTTTGATCCTTCAGAGAAGCAATTGAAGGAATTGAGATTCGTAATCACTTAGACCCTGCTCTGGGCGAAACTCAACATTTGCAGTAGAGTGTAGTCGAGCCAGGTCAGGCTGAAATTATTAGCTGTGTGACCTTGGGCAGGTTGCCTGACCTCTCTGACTCTCAGTTTCCTTATCTGTCAAAATAGTATCAACAAATCTACTCGATACTACTCTAGTATCATAATGAAATGTTAACTCGGTAAGGGCAGGGATTATTGTCAATTATATTCACTGTTGTTTCACCAGCACCTAGAATAGTGCCTGGCACAAAGTCGCTGCTCAGATATGCATTGAATTAATTAAATGACACAGTGCTTTTGTGTGCTCAGCACCCAATATCTGATAGCTGTTTCTACCTATTTAACAGCAACAGATGTTTATTAGGCACCTATTAAGTACTGGGCTCTGTCAGGTGCTGGGGACATAGCAGTGAACAAGGCCAACAAGGTCCTTGCTCTAAGAGAGCTTATATCCTAATGGGAGGAACATACAATCAAGTAAATGAAGTGCTGAGAGCACTAAGTGCTATGGAAGAAATTTATAAAGGGATGTAGAAGAAGTGCGTTTTTTTAACCTTTTGGCTGTGACTCACAGCAAGAAATATGTTTATTGTGTGACCCAAAGAAACACATGAATTTTTATTAAATTGAAATAAAACCTCCACTAAACAATCATGGTAGAGTGTCTGTGAAGATGTCTGGCAACAATTTAGCAAACATCGTTCCTGGTATGCCCATGCTACTCCCTAATCCAGAGGTAGAGCCTGTTTCTTCTTTCCTTGAATCAGGGAAGGTCTTATGACTTGCTTTGACCAACGGGATGTAAAGGAAATGACTCCGCGTATTCTGGATCTCCACTTTAAAAAGCCTGGTGGCTCTGACTTTCATGCTTTTGGTGCCTGGCTGCCAGGTAAGGAAGCTCAGGCCAATCCACAGCCTGATAAGAGACCACAAGGAGAAAGAGCATCCATGCCAAGAGGGACCAGGAAGCAGCACTGAGGCCCTGAAAGGAGGGGAGCTCTCTTGAGTGTTCTTGCCCCGCATGAGCCCCCAGCTGAATTGGGCTGCCAGCCGACCCCGGCACATGCCGCGTGGAGCAGAAGAACTGGCCAGCTGAGCCCAGCCAACCCACTGCTTTGCGGGGAAGAAAAACCATGTTGTTTTTAAGCTAATAAGTTGGGAGTGGTTTGTGACACAGCAAAAATATTTCTGACACAGTAATGTTTACTCTATTCTGTGTGATATTTTCTATTCCACTTCATTTCTTCCTCCTGAATGAGGAGGCAGAGCCAGGCCAGGGCAAGATCCGGGTGAAGAACAGCCAGGCAGAAGAACAGCAGTGCCAAGGTCTTGAGGCTGGCATGGGTTTGGTGTGTGGGAGCCACAGAAGGGAGGCCGGTGGCTGGGGAGTAGATAGAGAAGGAAAGCCTGGAATGAAATGAGGCCTCATGATGTGAGCTGAAAGGAATAAAGACAGCCTGGAAGACAGGGTAGATGGGTGACCTCCCAAGGTCTGCCCATCCTTTATTTCTAATTGAGGTGAGATTCACACTGTATAAAATTAACCTTCTTAATGGGAACAATTTGATGACATTGAGTACGTTCACAGGACTGTACAACCACTACTCTATCACCAGAAGATGTCCATCACCCCGGAAGGAAATCCTGTACCCATTAAGCAGGTGCTCCACATTGTCCCCTCCCCTCACCCTTGTCAATCACCAATCTGCCTCTGTCTCTATGAATTTGCCTCTTCTAGATATTTCCTATAAAGTGAATCACATGGTGTGTGGACTTTTATGTCTGGCTTCTTTCATGTAACAAAATGTTTTCAAGGTTCATCAATGTTGTAGCATGGGTCCATACTTCTTTCTTTTTATGGTTGAATAATAAGCTGTATATTTATACCACAATTTGTTTAGCCATTCATCTGTTTGCCCATCATTTTGGCTCTCTGATTCCATCTATAGCACACTTATAGACTTTGATTTGACGTCATCAGCCCAGAAGGGAGAAAAGTTCTTGGCAACATGAAGGAGAAGGCCATTTTGTGCCCTGCTGATCTTGGCCTTTACTTGTCTCCTCCCATCAACCTTTTCCTACGTGATTTGGAGCTTCCTGATGGCCCAAAATGCAGCTCCACTGCTGGTTACCCTTAAATACTCCCCCTGAATTCTATAAATACACCAACACTCAGCTGGGAAAAAAAGAACTTGAAAGGCATTTGAAATGAAAATATACTTTTTTTCCCATCATGGGCCAAGTGTTTTCTCTATCCGCCCCCTCTGTGATTCCAGGGTAAGCACTTGGATTTTAAACCATTAGCCCTACCTGGATCAGAGAAGACTTTCCTTGGCAAAGGCCTTGTAGGCAGAGAAAGCCAGACAGCGTGTTAACACTGGCCCTCCCACACAGAAAATCCCTTTGCCTCCTGCTTCAGTGGCCTGATTTATGGTCCTTCTTTCAGATTCTGCTGAGTCGGTTTCGAGCCAGTTTAGTAGGTTGGTGAAAAGGGCTTTGGGATCAGGCCGACCCTGTCTGAATCTTGGCTCAGCCAGCTCCAAGTATGTGAACTTGGGCCCTCTAGTAACTCCCCAGGCCTCAATTTCCTTAATTATAAAATAGAAAAAGCAATACCGTCCTTGCTGACCTGTTGTGAAGATTAAATGAGATGATATGGGTGCGGGCAGAGTGCTGAAATGAAGTTGGGCCCAACTCCATGTGATGCCTAGAACTTCAGCTAGGGAGACAGAGGAGCTTGGATACATGAGGGTAGTTCGGTTCACCTCATCAGGCCTTTCTGCCCATCACTTGGACTGTATAATTGCATATATAATTCAATTTATAATTCATTCAGTCTGCCACTCCAGATCCCCACTCCGCCATTTTCTTCCTGACTCTATGTCCTGGGATCCCAGTCTGAACCAGTGACCTCAATGGGTCTTCTTACCCCCTTTGACACCCTATTGGGTTTAGCCAATGAGAGGCCAGGCTGGAGATCAGAGGGTTGAAGGAGAGTGAGGTCAAGACTGGCTGCATCTAATGGGTCCTGTTAGGCAACATTCCCATACTTCTGCTCACTCTGTCGGGCTTCTGGTGCCTGTTCCCTTCTCTCGCGGCATCAGCCTTAGGGCAGCAATGCTTGCTTTTGTTGCTGGTTCTTTTGTTAGTTCTCCTCAATCCTGCCCGTACCTTTATAAATGGTCCTTTATTAAGCTCTCCTCAATTGCATAGACTGTGCCATCTTTATCCTGCTAGGAAGCTGACAGTACAGAGATTAGCCATTTTAGAGCACCACTCAGATTTGCAAGAGGAAGAACATTATTTTTTCATTATTATTTTATCATTAACTGAAATCCAAATCTGAGATCCCTTCCTGTCATTTTTGGGCATTTCCTTCTCACACACATCCCGGGGATTGCCAAGTCCCTGGCCTCTTTTGCAGGGGCAAAGCTTCAGAGAGTCACTTGCAGTCTTCTGTCACTGGCCCATGCTGGTGACTCCTTAGTCATCCACGCATCATCCCAGACTGCCTGGTCCTTTCAGATTCAATATTGTCGATGCTTCCATGTCAGGCCTGGGACAAAGAGTGTTGGCCACACCTAGATTCACCATGTGGCTTCCTCATATTCTTCCCTTCTTAGGAGTTGCCCCAGAATGATCAACCTATGATCCTTTCTCATTCTTCTTAGCATCTTTCTTCTCTCTCTTCTGACTTTGGAAGGAATTCCTCTCTCTGCTTCTCCCTGGAGGACAGCCAGTGTAATCTATAATCTCTCCCAAAGACTTCAGACCTTCACAAAAGGCAGGAAGTATGACTTCTGATTTCAGCTTGCAAATCTCAAGGCAATGCAGATTGTTTCCAGAGAAGGAGAAACAGAAGGAGTACACACATAAATTAATATTTTAATAAATTCTGATACATATGTGAAGTATTTAATGGAGTTCCTGACATACAATAAGCACTCAATAAGTGATAACATGATTATTATTTGAGCCCAGTAGAAATTAGCTGTATCTTATATTTCAATCCATACTCGTACCCAAGGACTGCATATGAATTGCATACTATTTTGACCCCTCTACATTACCCATTAATCTTACGAAATCCACTAAAAAACTGTTTTACAAAAATGTAGCACTGCGTACACATTTTTTATTTTTTATTTTTTTGTTATTTATTTGACAGAGAGAGAGAGGGAGACAGATCACAAGTAGACAGAGCAGCAGGTGGGGCAGGGAGGGGGGGGAAGCAGGCTCCCTGCTGAGCAGAAAGCCCAATGCGGGGCTTATCCCAGGACCCTGAGATCATGACCTGAGCTGAAGGCAGAGGCTTAACCCATTAAGCCACCTAGGCTCCCCACCACACACACATTTAACAAGACCTCTGCAATCTCACCCATCCAGGTGAATGTTTCACATATTATTTATCTTTTTACCTTTTAGGAAAGCACATTCTACTACTAAACATTCCCACAAAATTAAATTGCTGGAGCCAAGGCAATTTAGGATATGGGCGAAATTCAATTCAGGTTTCCATTTAAATTCAATTTCTTTCCTCACCAAGTAACCTAGATGGCAATGGCATTAAGTGACAATTAATGAATAGCAGAATAACCCACTTCCAAATTTGTTCCTGTGTCTGGGTCATTTTTCCCAGTTTTAAAAGAATGAGATAAAGTGGGCAGTGTGCAGAGTAGCCCCAGATGGGATAGCATCTTGAAAACTGGCATTCTCTGAATACTCATGCAGAATCCAGAAATATCTCATGGTCAGGATGAAAGGTCTAAATTTAATACCAAAAACAGAAAATTGGCTTGGCTTCCCCGTACTCTGCACAGGAAAGTTCTTGTTTGGAAGTTATGAAATGAGAAGGGACTGGAGGCATTATGTTCATAGTATCCTCAGATTTTTGTGGAGACCTGGGGAGTCTGCGGATATCTCAAGACCTCACTTGGCCCACAATGGAACCCTGTAGTGAAGAAAGATGATTTGTTGGGAGGAAATCGGGGAGAAAGTTTGCACTGATATGGGTACTCTCCAGAATAAGTACAGGCTCTTTTCTTCCTCTTCTGGTTTTGCCTACCCAGCTTTTAAGATTTAACCACCTTCCCTGACTTCTGGAAGAGACATCTGTTGTTCTTGTTTGCACTGCTTCTCTACCTCTGGTAACAGAATCCAGTTCTTCCTTTTTGGGAGCAGCCCTCCTCAGACTCATCTATCAGAGTCATAGCAATTGATTCAAGAATGGCCTGACACACTTGAGACCAGTGAGGGTCATCCCTGAGAATTTGCTAGAACAGTTGGAGAAAAGATTCTAGTTTTAGTGAGGTTGCTAGGCGGGAAGAATATAAACCTCTTGCTAATAGCAGCCCATTCAGAGGGAAGTGGAGATGAAGGGAAAATGAAGGGAGAAAGAATATCAAGAATGTCCTAGATCACACCGTACCTGAAGGCAGAATATCCTTGGACTTCACAACTACATGAAATAATGACCCCCTCCTTATTTTAATTTTGTACTAAACCGAGTCTTGAAAAACACATTTTGACCGGGAGTGATTTTTTTTTTCTCCTCTGAATAACCAGAGAAGTTCACAACCATGGCTAGCCTTGCAGTATCTACAAGGTTAAATAAAGGAGTTGTAAGGGGCAGCTTCTAGTTTCTCTCACCTCCTCCACACCTGTCCCCAACTTCTTCTCCACTAGAGGCTGGTGAACTTTTAAAGCACACTTCCATTTAACAGCATCTTCTTATCAGAGGGCTTCAGGTGAGAAGCAGATTGGGTATTTTAGTGTTTTGGTAGCAAGGGACAAGTAGGTTTCAACAACAGTTTGTTGTTACAACCAAAAACTACTAAGGAATCCACCTCTTCGGTTCTGTGGTCTACAACCATGAGCACCCAAGAGGCTAAAATTAACAAAAATTCAAAGGAAAAGACAAACCCAAGAATGAATCTACCTCCCAATTACTCATGCCCCTGCTCTTCTGACTTAGCCAATGGAAGCGCTTTATCCATAAGACAGTGGAGGTATGTACACAGATGTTCATAGCACATTGTTCAGTATAACCAAAAAGCGGAAACAGTCCAAATGTCCATCAGCTGAGGAATGGATGAACAATGGACTATTATTCTGCCACAGATGGAATGAGGTACTTATACATGCTACAACACGGATGAACTTTTAAGACATCATACTAAGTGAAAGAAGCCAGACAGATACTTTAAATATTTTATTTATTTATTTGTTTATTTGACAGAGAGGTCACAAGTAGGCAGAGAGGCAGGCAGAGAGAGAGGGAGACACAGGCTCCCCACTGAGCAGAGAGCCTGATGCTCGGCTCGATCCCAGGGCCCTGAGATTGTGACCTGAGCTGAAGGCAGAGGCTTAAACCACTGAGCCACCCAGGCGCCCCCAGACAGATACTTTAATGATTCCTTTTATATGAAATATCCAGAAGCGGTATAGTCATAGAGAAGGAAAGCACATTAGTGGTTTCCAGGGGCTGTGTGGTGGCAGCTTTTTTTAAAATATTGGGAACTAGGAGATAATGGCTAAAGGGTATGGGCTCTCTTTTTGGGGTGATGAAGATGTTCTGTGATTAGATAGTGGTGATGGCTGCACAACTTTGTGAATATGCTAAAAGCCATTGAATTATGTACTTTACTTTTTATAATAATGTTCTGTAAGATTTGAGTATTGACACACATTGTTACATTGTTTTCAGGTGTACAACATAGTGCTTCAGTTTCTCTACATGTTATGCTCACCACAAGTGGAGCTACCATCAGTCACCATGTGTCACTATTGCAATGTCATTGACTATACTCTCTGTGCTATGCCTTTTATTTCCATGACTTATTCATTACTTAACTGGAAGCCTGTTTCTCCCACTCCCTTTCAACTATTTAGTCTAACCACCCCCAACCTCCCCTTTCCTCTGGCAGCCACAACTTTGTTCTCTGTATTTATAGGTATGATTTGGCTTTTTGTTTGTTTGTTCATTTGTTTTGTTTTTTAGAGTGACATATGAGTGAAATCATATGGGATTTGTCTTTTTGAGTCTGACTTATTTCACTTAGCACTATACCCTTTAGGTTCATCTTTTTCGTCCCAAATGGCAAGATCTCATCCTTTTGCATGGCTCTGTGACATTCCTGTGTGTATGTATGTGTGTGTGTGTGTATCTTTTTTATCCATTCATTTATTGGTGAACACTTGGGGTGCTTCCATACCTTGGCTAGTGTAAATAATGCTGCAGTAAACATAGATCTTTTTGAATTAGTGTAAATTATATACTTTAAATGGGTGAACTGTATGTATGTGAATTACACCTTGATGAAACTTTTTTTTTAAAGATTTTATTTATTTATTTATTTGACAGAGAGATCACTAGTAGGTAGAGAGGCATGCAGAGAGAGAGATGGGGAAGCAGGCTCCCCACTGAGCAGAGAGCCAGATGCGGGGCTCAATCCCAGGACCCTGAGGTCATGACCTGGGCAGAAGGCAGAGGCTTAATCCACTGAGCCACCCAGGCGCCCCAGAAACTTTTTTTTTTTAATAGACTCAGGGTAGGGGTAGGACTTCTTCAGAAAGACTATCTCATATAATTGGACTTCCCTTCAGCTATTAAAAATGTCAAATATTGGGGTGCCGGTCATGCTCAGGTCATGATCGCAGGGTCCTTGGATTGAGTCCTGCATCGGGCTCTCTGCCTGCTTCCTGCTGCCTCTCTGCCTACTTGTGATCTCTCCATCAAATTAAAAAAGAAAAAATGTCAAATACAGTTCAGCCAAGAGACATGTTTTGGGGTTTACAAAGAAGACTCAACATCTATGAGAAAAAAAGTCTTCATGTGGGTGGCTTGACTTGGGATGTAATCAGCCTTCAGTGTTGTGGAATTGTTGCTGAGCTCTTCTTGGACTCTTCATGAATCCATTCAAGGTTTTATCTTAAATGAATCAGGAGGTGGTAAGTCTTCCTCTGGCCTGTATCTGGGCCCTATACATATATGAGCAGGCTTCTCTGTGTCTCACTTTTTTGGTTCAAGATGGAATATAATCTTCTCAGTATGTGGATTCCAAGAAGCGTGCTGACTGGCCTCAAATTTTTCCTTGGGTTCCAGAGCAACCACATTAAACATAACATCCGTTCAAATTTGAGTGCAAAGAGTAGATTCCATCGCTTACTCCAATTTACACAGGATTGCATTCTCATAACTGAAAATTATAGTGCTTCTATAATAGCCGCAACAGGCAGAGGAGGAACTAAAAACTACCCAATAAACCACTCTTATCTTTCTACAGCCTACATCTGTAGACTCTGTAGAAGGAGCAAATCTAACCATCTCGCTTTTTTTTTTTTTTTAAGATTTTATTTATTTATTTGACAGAGAGAGATCACAAGTAGGCAGAGAGGCAGGCAGAGAGAGAGAGAGGGAAGCAGACTCGCCGCCGAGCAGAGAGCCCGATGCGGGACTCCATCCCAGGACCCTGAGATCATGACCTGAGCCGAAGGCAGCGGCTTAAACCACTGAGCCACCCAGGCGCCCCTCGCTCTTTAAAAAGTAGGGGGAAATGGTAAAATGTCCTTAGCTCTTCCAGTGTCCGGCACTGTTCTAATGACTTTACCCATTTTGACACACTTAATCCTCACATCAGCCTTTTGAGGAAAGTAGTATTATAGCCACACATTATAGAGGAGATCAGGAAAGGTCAGAGAGGTAAGGCTGCAAGATGGCAGACCCAGGTTTCAAATCCTGGTGGCCCAGAGAATCTCCTAATACACCCACCAGGATCAATTAATTATTCAGTCCCTTATATGAATCTTTTATTGTTCCTCCCAAAGTTATTTAAATTATTTAACTTTTCACGGTTTTCAGTGTTGCCTTCCCCAACTCGTCAGGACCATCTGTGAGCTGGGATGGGTCTTCGTTTTCCCCCAGGTGCCCGGCAGGATGCCCATTTCCGTTCAGTAGTCAGAAAGCAACCAGCAATGGAATCATCTTGCAATGTTCTGTTCCCTCTGCTCAAAAAAAAATATACCATGTGGCTAATTTTCACTGATCCTTAAACATCACTTTATCTGGTGGAAACCTTCCTGATTGTACGGGCCCTTAAGACCCAAATAAACTCAGGATACTTCATCTGGGCTCCCCCATTATCCTTTTGTGATGGTATTGGAGTTGCCTTTCAGTCGTCTGTCTCTTTATCCGCAGTAGACTATGCTCCTTGAAAACAGCCCTGTAGTAATTCCTGGCTTCCTTTGCATCGCCAGCAGCCAGCGCAGGGCAAGGCAAATAGGAGATGCCTCATAAGGAATTTGTTTCCCTTTTTTGTTTGTTTTATTTTGCTCTAAGACTGATACTAAATCTGTAGTTGGTTTCTTCCAAGATGTTTGGACAGGCAACTAAGTTTTCAGGGCGCGAGGAATTTCATTTTTTTCTTCTCATATTTTCCTTGCCAGCTGACATCACGAAGTACAGTGGTCTCCAGTCCTCACCGTGGCACGGGACCGGTAAACGCACTTGCACGCGGGCCCAGGACCTCACTTTGCCCCGCTGTGGGCCTCGGCCCTACCGCACCCCCGAGGGCCCCGCGGAAACGCCCCGGCCTATCCGCCGGAAGTGACGTAATCTCACAGCCTAGCAACCGTTGCCAAGGAGCTCGTCTCTAGGAACCTTGTAGAGCCTGGATGCCTCCTGCGGGGGGGAAAAGTGGTTTCTTGAGGAGAATTTGAGGTAACCTCGCCAAGACGCGCTCGGAAACTTCCCCGAAACCCCCCACTCCCCAAAAGAAAACTCCCTTCTCCTCCCCTTCCCAGTGCAGCACCTTCGCCAGGGGAGGGTCGCAGTAGTTCAGCCCCCAACGCCGGGGTCGGTGACTGCTGGGCCTCGCGGGGATCCAGGCAGTTCCCGCGAGGGTTGAGCGGTCGGGGAGCCCAAATCACCCTCCGCGAGGTGTCTGGGTCGGATGTGGGGTCCCCTGTCCCCTGTCCCGAGCCCCGGGCGCGGGGGTGGTGGGGGGACACTATTTTTGGGAATCCTAAGAGGCTGCTGGTCCCGCGCTCGCCCTGGGATCAGGGCAGCGTCGTTTCCGTCCCGAGTTGTGCCAGATAAAAGCACGTCCTGGTTTTAATTCTTCCCCCCACCCCCTTGGGCTCTTATGTGGGTAAGTGCTCGTGAATTAGTGTGGCGACTTTTCCGCTGGCAGAGGGAGAGTAATTGCTTTTGCTAATTTTAGAGCGCAGAGCCCGCTGGGCATAGACAACCTACCTGTTCAGTACATCTTTGTCCTTAGCTGGTGACCATCTGAAAGCTGGTGGGCACCTAGGGGGAACCCGACTAGTTTCTTTTCCTCTCCTGGTAACCTGTTAGTCGTTTATCCAAGTGTCTTGTTTTGAAAGGGTAAAAAAAAAATGTGTGTGTGTGCATGTATATGTTATATATTATATACATGTAACTTCTAAATCATTTATATATATATATATATGGGAAGGTTATGACGTGGATTTTTACTTAAAATATTTTTAACAACAAAAAACTTGCATCTCCGAGGTGGATTTTTATTTCATTTATGTAAAAGTTTTCCTTTTGTAGATTAAAGGAAGCCTCAAAAATTTTAAAGCACACTGGTTATCCTTTTTACTATCTTTTGACTCATTTTTTAACAATAATAATCACTTATTCTTAGTTTTAGATTTAATGTTTTACAAATATCCAGCTCCACCCACCCAATTAAAATCTATTTCAGAGCAAAATGCATGCAGCCCCAACTAATGTCTTTGATAAAATAGCATCTATTCATTTCTTAGTTAAAAACTCTTAGGGAGCACTGAAGTAATTTTTTAAAACTTCTTTTCTTAGTTCACTTTTTTAATTCCTTTTTTAAATTGCTAATTTAAAAAATTGCCTGCCTGCAAAATTTCTACCAGTCCTTCCCATATTAAACAATTGATACCTTCAAGCAGGAAACAGTAGGAACTGCGGTAAAGCTGCTTCAGCAGTCAAATAATCAGATATTTAATTTTTTAAAACTTAAGATCACCACCAGTCGACTTAGGCTATCTTTCTTTTTCTGGCCTTGGGCCTGTGAACACATTTATCCAGTCAATGGAAGAATTCAGTTTTGATGCAGTGGGTATTCACAGATAGAATTAGGCACAAAAATGTCCTCATGGAATTTACACTTTAGTAGAGAAGAGAAAACGTACATGAGTCACTAGTACAAAACAGAAAAATAACTCTAGGAGAGCAGTGCAGATTAAGTGTGGTTAGCCTCCAGGGCAGGTGCTGCTGCCGTTATTCTGATAGAGAATGTGGGAGATAGCTTAAGAATGACTTCCTGGAAGAATGTGAATTTGGAGGGCAAACCCTGAAAGACGGTTAGGATCTGCACCTGTGGAGATCAGGAGACGAACAGTTTTTCTAGGTAAGAGAACAGCATTAACTGAAGACAGGTGAAAAAACTAAGGAGCAGTAAATTTCAGTCGGGTGAAATTTAAAAGAGTGAAAGGTAACAATTTGGAAAAATGAAGGTGGGAAAACTCAATTGAGTTACATCTGAAAAATCAAAATTCAAGAAATTTGGAATTTATTTTGTGAGCAATGAGAATCACACAAACGATTTGGAATAGGAGAGGCAGGGGCCAGATAACTCGAGGCTGTTTCCTTATTGAAGGCACAGGGAAACATAGGCCTGAATTAGTCAACGGTGGCAGAGTTGATGCCTACAGTCCATAACATCAATGGGTGAAGAGTGTTTGGTGGAGGAAACCAGAAAACCGAAGAATGCACATCCAGACTGAAGCTTGCAGCCTTAGCTCGGCTTCATTTGGGTGTGGCTGTGCACAGTATGTGCCCACGGTTGCCAGATCTGATTTGGAAGAGAAACTGGATGTCTGGATTTTTAATGTAAAAAAAAAATTTCCCACTTTTTAAACGTGGGCTGCAAATTAAAAAAAAAAAAAAATTAGAAGCATGTCTGTAGCCTACCAAATTTTTACCCCTGGGTAGTTGTGGAGCTGAATGGGAGAGATGTTATTACAGGTGGGATTTATTATTCATTTGTCCATATGAACTCAGTGTTAATTCAGATGATTGCTGTCTTACCAGATGTATATACAAAACATGGTATTCAGTATTAGCAGTATATACTGTAACATTCAAAATAAAGTCTTCATATCCTGATTTCTTTCAATAAAATAACCCTTTTCACAGCATTTTGTATGCCATGGAGAATTAATACTCTTCATTCCTACTTCCTATAAACTTAATGCTAATTTTTTTCCAGAATGTTTGTTACCAGTATTGAGGAATTTTATCTCTATTTTTAGTTATAAGACCCAATTATGAGTGATCAAATCAAATTCATTGTGGACAATCTCAATAAAGAGCCTTTTAGGAAGAACTATAATTTAATCACATTTGATTCCCTGGAGCCAATGCAACTATTGCAAGTTCTCAATGATGTTCTGGCTGAAATTGACCCAAAGGTAAGAGTTTTCTCTTTCTTGTGATGAAAAGGATAACAGGAAAGCCATTTTCTGCCTCTAAATATCTGTGACTCTTGGGCCTTATTTTCCATGCCTGTAAAGCAATAATAAATGATGTTTAAGATTTCTCTACTAGCTTAAAAATTAGATTATCTGGGGCACCTGGGTGGCTCAATGGGTTAAAGCCTCCGCCTTCAGCTCAGGTCATGATCCCAGGGTCATGGGATCAAGCCCCACATCGGGCTCTCTGCTCTACGGCGAGACTCCTTCCCCCCCCCCCCCACCCCCCGCCTGCCTCTCTGCCTACTTGTGATATCTGTCCGTCAAATAAATAAATAAATAATCTTTAAAAAATTAGGTTATCTGCTTGTACCTTATTTAGAAATTATTTCTCTGTTCCAAACATAAATTTATTTGGTCCTAGAAAGAAAATGCTCTTACAAAAGGTTTTATTGTATTGCAAGTTAGGTCACGTCTCTTACACACTGGTCTTTTCCACTGGATACTTTTTAAGCTTGACATTCTTTTTTTTTTTTAAGATTTTATTTATTTATCTATTTGACAGAGACAGAGCACAAGTAGACAGAGAGGCAGGCAGAGGGAGAGGGAGAAGCAGGCTCTCCACCACGCAGGGAGCCCAATGCAGGACTCAATCCCAGGAGCCTGGGATCATGGCCTGAGCTGAAGGCAGCCACTTAACCGACTGAGCCACCCAAGCACCCCAAGCTTGACATTCTTAATACAAATCCTGATCTGACTTGTATGTACCCTCACTTGGAATCTCGGGGCCTCCATACTTAATCTGTTTTATGAGGAGATCATTGTGCCTGTTATGCTCTAGTAGAGCAATTTTGTCAGTGAGTTTAAATATTTTTCTTTGTTAGATATACAACAATAACATATTTTTTCATTTTCTTTATCTGTTAGCAAGTTGTTGATATCAGAGAGGAGATGCCAGAGCAAACAGCCAAAAGGATGTTGAGCCTTCTTGGTATCCTTAAATATAAACCTCCAGGAAATGCCACAGACATGTAAGAATTTGATCACATGTTGCTTTCTTAAAGCTGTGCTTGAATATCTAAACTTTCATGGGCTACAGTCAGTCTTTCTAGGCAATACCTGGTCTCTGTGTCAATGGCTTTAGTACGTCACTAAGTTTCAAAATAATCTTGAACTTTTAATATTATTTTGTCTTATGTGGGTCAGTTTTCTCCCCAATCAAAAAAACAGGCAAATTCCACTATTCCATTTTATCATTTATCATTTATCTGCCACCCTAGATAAAAATAATCACTTAAACTTGCCCAGTAAATGAAGTATTAAGGCAGACTACCAGTTAATGGTTCCAGTACAACCTTCTCATAGTCCAGTGATATATTCCAGGCGTAATTTTATGTTTATTGTTGATAAACAGAATGACTTTAGAATAGCCTTGTTTTTTTTTTTTTAATAGTCATGGAAAGCCATCAAGAATCTGTAAATTACTATTTGAGCTTTTATCTCTTTTCAAGGTTTATTTGTTATAAGCCAGGGGTGGAGGATGATCACCTGCATGTGTTTATTTTCTTTTTATAGGAGTACCTTTCGTCAGGGTCTGGTGATTGGAAGTAAACCTGTAATTTATCCAGTACTCCACTGGCTTCTTCAGAGGACTAATGAACTGAAAAAAAGAGCATATTTAGCTCGTTTTTTAATAAAACTTGAGGTACCAAGTGAGTTTCTTCAGGATGAAACTGTGGCTGATACCAATAAACAGGTATACAATACACAAATGGTATTTTTAAACTATCTGTAGATGTCAAGGTACACATGTTCAAATACCTGTTTGATATTTGCTTCTCTTCATTTCCAGGTGGCACCTAAGGGTAAAATGGTTAATAATGTTAAACTGTAATCACATATGAAAATATCGACTTTTGCACACAAATACCACTTCAGTGATAGAAGAAAATCCTGAAATTAGGATTTTAGAATAATTATTACTTAGGAAATATGGGTAGAGAGGATTTTAGGTTTGGGAATGCAGAGCACTTTGCTGATCAGTTAGATGATTATACAATTTGTCATCCAAATCAGAGAAAAAGGGACTATCATAATAATTACATGAAGGCAAAAGTATAAATTGACACTATCCCAGACAAATCAGGACCTGTGAGCCCCTGAGAGGGTTTTTTGTACAGGCAGAGAAGCTAGGCTTGAGATCTCAAAGGACTTCCCAGTCAGGCAGAAGATAGAGAAAGGGCCAGGAGTTAGAAATTTCAGTGTGCTTTTCTTCTAGAGTTTTAGGGTGATATTGAGTTCTGGCCTTATAGTCTTAAAGCTTTGACTACTTTTGGGGCGCCTTGGTGGCTCAGTAGGTTAAGCCTCTGACTCTTGGTTTGGCTCAGGTCACTATTTCAGTGTCCTGAGATCAGGCTTGTGCTTAGCCTGGAGTCTGCTTGGGCTTCTCTCCCTTTCCCACTCCCTCCCCACTCACAAGTGTGTATGCGCTTTCTCTTTCCTTCAGATAAATAGATAGATAGATAGGTAGATAGATAGATAAATCTTTTTGTTTTAAAGTTCTTGACTACTGAGGATTCTGGCTGGTCTGGATCTTGGTCCTGGGATTTCAAAGCACCTTGCTGATCAAAGACTATGGAAAAAGGAGATTCAGGCTTAAGATTTCAAAGGACTTTGATTTTTTTTTTTAAAGATTTTATTTATTTATTTGACAGAGAGAGATCACAAGTAGGCGGAGAGGCAGGCAGAGAGAGAGAGCAAGGGAAGCAGGCTCCCTGCTGAGCAGAGAACCCGATGCAGGGCTCGATCCCAGGACCCTGGGATCATGACCTGAGCTGAAGGCAGAGACTTTAACCCACTGAGCCACCCAGGCACCCCAGGACTTTGATTTTTTTAAAAGTGCCTGTGTTTAGCCCTCTTTACTTTTATTCTTGCTATATGCATAGACTGATTGTGCAGTTTGTTGTGAATAGTTCGTCACTCTATCCCAATAGATTATGAGGTCTGTGAAGACAGGTATCATGCCTTATCCATCTGCATTTTCCTCCAGGGTTTTGTAGAATTGTTTCTATACAGTATGTGCTTAAAATTGGGATTGAATCAGAACAATCAAAACTAAGTGGTTTTTCATCCGTTTATTTTGTTATTTTGGATAGCCATGGCAGTTAGTCAAAACAGAGTCAATATTGATCTCTTAAGACATTTTGGGTGTTGAAAGATTTATGTAAATAATCGTATCAAATGTTATAGTAGAGAATCACATGGGAGATGTCATGGGAGAATTACAACAGAAGGAGAGTACCCCAACTCCTACATTTGAAGACTTTACATAATGTAGAAAATAGAGAAGTATAAACGTGAAATATTTTCTCCTTCCTACACTCCCCCATCAATCAACTTGGTAAAAACTAATTCCTCTGGAGGAAGTTTATTAATAGCTTTTACTAAATATGCACAAATAATTAAAAGAAGAATTAATGATAAAGACATGTTTATTCTTGAAACGTGTGAGATGTAAATCTAAAATGACTTACACATTTAGCCAGTCATTTAGCACAGAACCTAATAAAAAATGCATGTTGTCTTTCTGAATGAGGAGTTCTAGAATAAATCCTGTCAGTGCTCACAAAAAGTACTATTTTTAATGAATTTTAGGTAAGAGTTGTGATTTTTTTGATTCATTCAGCTACTTTTTATTGAATATATCAGTGATGCTAGGATATAGCATCTTGATAATAGGATTCTTGTCCTCTTGACTACTGCTGTCTAATGGAGGGAGACAGACAAGTAACTAGGCAATTATAATTTTACATGATTTTTATTCTGATATCATGACATTCTGATCTAGAATAAGTATAGGACTAGAGAAGTCTTCTCTGAGGATGGTGGTATCTATGCTGAGACCTGACAGATGAACTGAAATTATCCAGGTAATGGATGAGGAAGTCATAGAGTATTCTCAGAGGTAATAGGCTTTGTAAACTGGAAGTGAGAGCATGGAGTATTCCAAGGATTGAAAGATCACCATAGCTGGAGTATAGAATGTGAGTTAGGGAAGTAACCAGAGAGGAAGATGGAGAAGTACTTAGTGACCAGATTATACACACCTACTTTTTTTGTGTCTTATATGAATGTTTCAGGATGTATTTTTTAATGCTGTTATATAATGATTTAAGTAATCACTATGAGTTAATTGATAACCTGAAAGTCTACTGGATCTTGTCATTAGTTTATAATTTTTTAATTTGTCTTTTAGTATGAAGAGCTAATGGAAGCCTTTAAAACTTTGCATAAAGAATGTGAGCAACTTAAGACATCTGGATTTTCTACAGCAGAAATAAGAAGGGTAAAGCCAAGAAAATATAGTAACGATATCTTTTTTTAGATTTGAATATTAGTTTTTCCAGCTTTGTTTTGTTAATTCAGTATGAGTCTTAAAACTAAATGGGAACTAGTGATACCAAGTGACAGATTTTCTTTTGTCTAAACTTTGCTAGGTAAATTTACCAAGGTAAATTTATAAATTTACCAAGGTAAATTCATAATATGTTCTTATGTACTATATAGATTACTAACATGGATTAAAAAAAGATTACATTGTGGGTCTTTTTCTCTTTTTATATGTAGTAAAGAATATATATTACATAAAGTATAAAGTATATATCATATATATATATAATAGAAAATAGAGATGAGAACAAAGAAGATAAAAATCATCCAATTGCTATCTGTTCAGGCTTTGTGTGTATATTTATATTGGTAGGTATTTGAGATCATACTATATACATAGTTATTTGTATCTTTCATTTTTGATAATTGCATTGGAATATATTCACATTGTTATCTTTCTAAGTATGATTTTTTTTTCTTTAGAGAGGGAATGGGGGCAGGGGCAGAGGGAGAGAGAGAATCTTAAGTAGGTTCCATGCCAGCTCAGCCCAACATGGAGCTTCATCTTAGCACCCTGAGATTATGACCTGAGCAAAAATCAAGAGTTGAATGCTTTACCAACTGAGCCACCTAAGCACCCCCTAAATATTTTTTTTTAAATTTTGGGGGTGGTGAGGCAGAGGAAGAAGAAGAGAGAGAATCTCAAGCAGGCTCCATGCCTAGCTCAGAGCCCAACATGGGGCTTGATCTTATGACCCTGAGATCATAACCTGAGCCAAAATCAAAAGTCAGCTGCTTAACCAGCTGAGCCGTCCAGATGCCCCTAAATATGATTTTTAATTACTAAATAATTTTCCATAGTATGGATAGGTTAACCATTTTTGGTTTTTTATTTTATTTTTTTGCTATTGTATAATGTTATGATTATGATTATCATATGCATACATTTATTTGGGGATATCTGTAATTGTTTCCTTAGGATAAATTTATAAAAATATTAAAGCATATGAAAATTTTTAGGACTTTTGACACATGTTACTTAATGATCTCCAAAAAAAATTTAACATTTTCACCAGGCATATAGCTTCTTTCCCTAAATATGTGCTAATTTCACCTTCATGAATTTTGTATTTTTAGAATTCCTGAGTTATTCCATGCCATCTTTATTTTCTTAATCAGGAAACAATAGAAGTTGCTTCCTTAGGGAGGCCTTCCCTGATTCCCTAGATGGATTAGTTTCTCCCAATTCTTTTTGTTTCATAATACTCATCACACTTATAATTACTTTAATGTCTGTCTTCCCAACTATCTTTATGAGGGCAAGGGCCATGGTCTTTCTTGTTCATCACCGTATCCCTAGTGTCTTTTGCAGTACTATGCACATAATAGGTTCTCAATAAAAATTTGTTGAGTGTATCAGGAATGAAAGATAAGCTCACAGTTAGTGGGGAGAAAGACCCATAAATAGGATACTTATAGTATGAAAGAAGAGTGATGGACATTCATCCACTGTTCCTCTGTTATGTCATGTGAGTAAACTGAAATGATGAAATGACCAAGAGTCTAATCATTTTATTTTCATTATTGCCAAAGTTGAATATGTTCTTTTTAGAAAATATGATAAGCAAGAAATAGAAAATAATTCACTCATAATCCCACACTGTAGAGATAAGTACTATTGACATTTTAGTGAATATATTTAAATCTTTTCCTTGTATTGTGCTATATATAAATGTTGTAATCTGCATCTTTCAGGTAATGTCATACCATGAGTTTTTCTGTTATTAAACATTCTTCTGCATAATTTATAATGACTTTCATTGTATTGTGCCACAGTTTATTTAATAATTCTCAGACATTTGGTAATTTACACATTTAGATATGACTAACATCTGTGAGACTCCTCGTAGAGAAGTCTTTGACCTTCCATGCATATTTTATTAGGACAAATTCCCAGACGTGGAATTATCAGACTTGATGGTTTATATATATATATATGCGTATATATATATATATATACATATGGAATATACCATATGGTATATATGGTGTGTGTATATGTGTGTGTATATATATATGTTTAAGACTTTTGATACTGTTCTTCCGTACCATGCTACCGGTGGTGACTAAGAGTGCCTAGTTCCTCAGATCCTAACAATACTGACTACTATGTATATTTTTCTCTTTAGTTTACTGTGATAGTTAGGCTATTAGTTTAAGTTTAGGAAGGATTTTTTGTTTTCACTAGAAAATATTATGGGGCTGATTAAAAGCAAGGCGGTTTATTTTTGAAGCCTTTAGTTTTAGGAAGGGAATTGGTTAATTGGCAAAACCAGACACAGATTTTTGTCTTGAAAACACCATAGCCTTAAAAATAATTTTGATGGGAAATTGTCAGAATATATAGTTTGATATTTAACAGAACAGATGACATGTCAGCCGCTGTTGTTCATGGTTTTAGACCTGACACTTTCCATTATAGAAGACTTTTGAAAAACTGTGTGCCCATATTTGGAATCAGAACACAAATGTGCTGGTTGGCAGCTTTACCTTGCTACGTTATAACCTGTTTTGGTTGTTTTTCTAAATGAACACTAAGCTGCCAAATAAATTATCCTGCATAAAGAACCCTAGGGGGAAATAAAAATAAAATAAAACCCTTTATCCAAAAGAGGATCTTTGTTCCTTAACGATCTGGTTTTAAGTAGGAAAATGGCTGATGCACAATCATATGAAAATTTTATTCGAATCTACAAAGAATGTTTTTTTCTTATAACGTCTCCTTGACTACTTTTTAGGATATCAGTGCAATGGAGGAAGAAAAGGATCAGCTCATTAAGAGAGTTGAACGTTTGAAGAAAAGGGTAAGGCAAGACTTAGCCCTGTAAGACTTTGGCCCCAAGTCCCAAGGACTTGCAAAGATTTAGGAATGGTAATAAGGATTAAGCAAGGCATGGGTGTACATCTGAGGATGGGCTCAAATAACATTGACAGAAGGAGAATCTCCCTAGGCAGTAGCCCAGAACTTTGAAAGACCTGGAGTCTGGAACTTTACTGTCATCTCTAGGGAGTACTGTTTGCCAAAAAGAAATGATAAGTGGATGTCTGAGTCACATGACATGCTAATTTCTTCCTTGAACTTGACAGTAACATGTACTACTTATTCCCTTACTGTAGGTGGAGACAGTTCAGAATCATCAACGGATGCTTAAAATAGCAAGGCAACTTCGAGTTGAAAAAGAGAGAGAAGAATTTCTTGCACAACAGAAACAGGAACAAAAGAATCAGGTATCCTCATTAAAGTTTATATTCTCATAATGAAAGAAATAGTCCCTTTTGATTGTTCAAATGTAAAGAAAAAAGAATTCTACAATTGTAGAAGTTTGTTTACATGATGGAATACTCTTAAGAGGATTTTGTGGCACCAACAGCAGTAATACCATTTTGGGGGTTCTGTATCCAGTTTGTATCTCTATACTACCTTTTGGCCTGTCCTTAACTCCTGTTGACCCAACATTACAGAGCATTCGTTGTAATGGCAAGCATTAAGATTAACTGCTCATAAAACTCGTAGACTCTTCTGGGGTGCCTGGGTGGCTCAGTTGCTTAAGCGTGTGCCTTCGGCTCAGGTCATGATCCGCGTCCGGGGATTGAGCCCGGAATCAGGCTCCCTGCATGGCGGAGAGCCTGCTTCTTCCTCTCCCTCTGCTTGCTCCCCCTGCGTGTGCTTGTTCTCTCTGTCAAATGAATAAATAAAATCTTTAAAAAAAATTGTAGCATCTCTAAAGAGTGTCCTGAGATTCTGGGGCTATAAGAATATCTATTTTTTATTCTGCTGATCACAGTATCCACTACAGTTTATTCCTGTGGCAAGTAAGCAAATCATGAAAAGGCTCAAAATCAACCATACTCCACATTTTTAGACTTTGCCTTAAGGCAAAAGTAATTTGACTAGAAAGGATTACTTTTACTTTATTAAAAAATATATCTTAAAACTGAGTCGGCATATATATTAAAAATATACTTCAAATCAGCTCCATTTCCTATTCAATGAGATGTTTGACTCTTTTGGAACTTGACTTGGCATTGTGGTGGTTCCACTGCGCCAGTAAGCTGCATTGCTTGGGCCCTGAATGGTACTTAGCATCAGGGTCTTATTTTAGGACATCATTTGTGAGAATGCTAATATTTCTTAGAATTAAGAAAACGAGGTTGGGGCACCTGGCTGGCTCAGTTGGTGGAGTGTGCAGCTTTTGATCTCGGGATTATGGGTTCAAGCCAGACATTGAGTGTAGAGATTACTTAAAAAGAAAAAAAGTAGAAAAAAAAAAAGAAAACCATGTTATAACAAGAAAAGCCTGGTGTGTGTATTTCTTTACCAAGTATTTTTCCTTAATTACTAAGTACAACCAATAACTAAAGATTAACTTTCTGAAAGCTTTTTTTTAAAAAAAGCTTTACATGAAAAAGTATTGAGAAAACCAGTTACATTTTGGGCTCAACACAGTAATTTTCTTAGTTCTTATTATTTGTTCTTTTTCCATCACAAGAATTGTGTGGAACTTGTATTTTTCTTTGCTTGTCTATGTGAGTGGTAGGTTTCAATAGACTAAGCAAATAATGGATCTATTTGTATTTTAAAGCTATTTCATGCAGTGCAGAGACTGCAAAGAGTACAAAATCAGCTGAAAAGTATGCGCCATGCAGCAGCAGATGCAAAGCCTGAAAGTAAGTGGAAACTATTATATGATACAGATGATCAGAGAATATTAGTTTAAGTCAGTAGTTTTCCTTAAAGCAGTCAACTCGTGGGAATTAATTATTGTCTAGTGATAGCTAAGCATTTTAGAGTGTCATTTCTTAGTTAACGAATGAGAGCTCTGTTGAAGACATCCTTTAGTTTTTACCTAGGATTTTATACTTCCCATTCACTGTTTGGTCAGAGTGAAGGGTGTGAAAACCACCATGGACGGAGGCTTTCTGGTGAAGAAGCATATGAAACACTTAGGATGGATGCTAGCAAAAAGATGGATGGAGAATAATTGTTTTAGAGCCTGGGCTATTTAAAAAAAAAAAAAAGAGTAAAATGTTGGACCCTTAAAGCTGAGTGTTTTTTCATATATTGGGTTGTTCTAATGATATTAGCTTTGCTTAGAAGATAAATTATTGTAATATTTCCAGATTACACCACCAAACCCATCCTATTTTTAACCCATTTTTAAAGTTTTTTTGTTCATCAGAAGGGAGACCACGTAAACTGGAAAAGCAGTGGAAAGCTCTCATTGGTACTGGAGAAATATTTCAGTATAAAACTATTCAAGGCGTAATTCATCTTTCTATAGTATTATATGAAATACTAATACTCTAAGCTGTAAGTCTTAGAATAAAAAAGATAGACAGTAACAAGTGTTGGCAACTGTGGAGAAAATGGAACTCTCATATGTTGCTGGTGGGAGTATGAATGTGTGACTGCTTTGAAAAACATATCTGGCAATTCCCCAGAATGTTAAACAGAGTTACCATGACCCAGCAGTTTCATTCCTAGGTATCTACACAAGGGAATTGAAAACCTGTGTCCATACAAAAATTTTTACAAAATGTTCACAACAGCCTTATTCATAATAGCCAAAAGGTGAAAACAACCCAAATGTCCCTAAACTGATGAGTGAGTAAATAAAATGTGGTATATCCGCACAATGGAATACAAAGGCATGAAGTACCAATACATACTACCACATGTATGAACCTCAAAAACATGTTACGTGAAAGAAACTAGTCACAAAAGACCACATATTATAAGATTCCATCCGTATGAAATGACCAGAATAAGCAAATCTAGAGAGATAAAATCAAACTAGTGATTGCCTGGGGGTAGGGGGTTGTAGGAGAAGACAGCTGTATGTATGTGTGGTGTGGGGAGGAAGGGAAAGCTAATTAGCATAGAGTTGTTTTCCAAGCGGATAAAAATGTTCTAAAATTGATTGTGGTGAATTTACTAAAAACCATTGAATTTACTAAAAACCATTGAATTATACACTTTTCTATGGCGTGTAAATTATATCTCAATAAAGCTCTTGAAAGAGATAATACAGTATTTCCTTAATTCTAGACACTTATTCTTTCCCATTTTAATTGTTTTTGCCTTTGGGATACATCTTAGATTTTACATACACATTTACCATGGTATTTATTACTTAATCAATGGCATCTCAGCATCAAGGAAGTATGGTATATTTAATTAATATTTGAAAAACCAATATAGTGTTGCCTACAAAGTACATGGTTAGTACATGTTAATTAGGGGCTTTCCATAGACTTTCTTACACCTCTTAGTCTTATAATTCAGGTTCAAGCAATACCTGGAAGTTGCCAGGCATTTAGTTGTTGGGGTCATTACATTCTTCATTCACTAAGCTTTCACTTTTTAGGAGAATGTTAATTTTTAGGACAAAGATTTTTTTTTTCCTTAGTATAATCTGTATCTTCTAAGTATATGTTCTTTGGATTTGATGTAGGTTCCTTCACAATTTACTGCAAAAAAGTAAGATAAATCTTCAAAAGAAACCCATTATATATATTCGTTTAAAAATTAATATCAATAAGTAATTTGTATAGGCCTACTCTTACTAAGAAAGTATTAGAACTTACCATTAATAGTGAATTTTTTTAAATGAAGGTAATGTGTATAAGAATGGAAAGATTTGGTATGCAGAAAAACAATTAGTTAATCAGTACAGTTTAATACAATTTAAAATGTTCACCTGAAAATGTTTTTCTGTAGTATCTGTTATCCTCAGTCTTATTAGGTTAGATATTTCTTGCTATTATGTTTTAATTCTGACATTCTGACAACTAAACAGAATATCCAAAGATGTTTATAGGTTTAGCAACATTTCATTTTTTTATTTGAATTGTTAGTCTTTTATTTTTCTTTGGCTTTCTAGGCTAAAGAGAAATTATCTGGGCCAGGAAATACATAATTATTCTTACTAATAAAATTCACAAATAAAATTGTGTTTATTCATCTCTTGAAATGTTGGTATAACATTAATAAAAGTAATATGCTGCTAAATAATAAAATCAATCGCATTGCTAAGTACTAATAGAAATAATTGGCTCAGGGGCGCCTGGGTGGCTCAGTGAGTTAAAGCCTCTGCCTTCGGCTCAGGTCATGATCTCAGGGTCCTGGGATCGAGCCCCACATCGGGCTCTCTGCTCTGCAGGGAGCCTGCTTCCTCCTCTCTCTCTGCGGCTTCCTCCTCTCTCTCTGCGCCTGCCTCTCTGCCTACTTGTGATCTCTGTCTGTCAAATAAATAAAATCTTTAAAAAAAAAAGGAAATAATTGGCTCAAACCTACATTGCATTAATTCAGTATTTGTTGAACATCTACTACATGTCAGGAACTGTGCTGGGTGCTAGGAATAGAAAGAAAAGATACTTAGGTTCTCACAGCTTAATACAGAACGACAGGCAGTGAACAGCAATCATGCAGCTTTACAAATTTGCTGATGAAGCTCAGCACAGGATTCTGGGGGAACAAAGAGGCAAAGCACCAAACCCTATCACAGAATCAAATGGCTTCCTGGATGAGGTGGCCCCTGAGTTAAGTTCACCTTGGAAAGGGAAGAAGTAGAAGACATTCCGTGCCAAGGCACAGTGACCTGAAAGAACATACATATAGTAGATGAAGGAGAGAGAGAAGGGTAGCCTCCTTCTGACTGCTTGTATTTGAAATGAGGCAAGAGAGGGAGGGAGCGTTCAAATGAGTGAGGAAGACAGTGCCCTGCCTAGACAGTGAGAGGGTAGTAGGGTGGGGTGATTGTGTGCTGCGGAAGAGTCAGTCAGTCAGACAATCGGAGACTGAACATCTAGGAGGAAAAGGTGAGAAGCGATAGCCGCCTTTCCCGTGTGCTGTACACTGAATGTTCTGCAGCAGTTGTTGGCATTATCAGAATCTGACTCAGCTCAACCCCAGACTAGTCACCGAGTCATAACTGGTCTATTTCCAGGCCCTAGCATGCTAAATTATACACAACAGGCCTTCAGTAAATAGTCTGTTAAGTAGTTAGGAGGTAGGAGTAGAGACCAAATCCCTGGATAGGAACAGAATGATCATTTCCACAGACAGGAGGGGAGTTAAAGTAAGAAAAAAATGGCTGAAAGCATAAAAATAAGATATTACGTGTGCAATATATGCTCTTTGGGGGTGGACAGGGTGTGGGGAGCAGCAAGTAAAGGAGTTCTTGCTTTGTTGCTATCTTTCTGGAAGACAGTCTTAAAGGTTGTATTCAGCAGCTGGGAAAAGAGTAGATGAAATATGTTTAATTGCTCCAGGTATTTCCTTTAAGAAGGTCTATCTAAACTTTTTAATGAAAAATGACTTATGGAAAGTTTCCATTTATTTAAATAAAAATTATTTTTAGGGGCGCCTGGGTGGCTCAGTGGATTAAGCCGCTGCCTTCGGCTCAGGTCATGATCTCAGGGTCCTGGGATCGAGCCCCGCATCGGGCTCTCTGCTCCGCAGGGAGCCTGCTTCCTCCTCTCTCTCTGCCTGCCTCTCTGCCTGCCTCTCTGCCTACCTCTCTGCCTACTTGTGATCTCTCTCTCTGTCAAATAAATAAATAAAAAAAAATCTTTAAAAAAAAAAAATTATTTTTAGTGTAGGAATGTGCTTTGTATTTTTTCAGAGTAACAGCCATATTATAAAACACTCATGGAAGTTAATTCATCTTTATACTCTATGCTTCCATGAGATTTATTATATAAAAGAAGCTACTCATTAAACTATAGTAAGGCCAGTGAGATGTTTCCAGAGGGTTTTTAATCAAAAGTTTGCTGCGATCTTAGTAATCTTATATTTAATTTCATCAGGATTTTGAAAGATAATTTTTAAAAGCTACATAGAACATGTGACTACTTTACAAGGTCTTAAGTTAAAACTTTTTTAAGAGAAGATTTTAAAATGTAAGAGAAACCCTGTTTTTACATTTTTTAACATTTGTACTGGGTAAAATGGACATATAATAAACAGCATGTCTTTGAGGTGTAACACCTGATAAATTTTTACATAATGTACAGACTGGTAAAGCCATCAGCCTTAATCAAGATAATAAATGCATCCATCACCCCCAAATATTTTCTTGTGTCCTTTGTGATAGCTCGTTTTTGCCCTTTTCTGTCCCTCTTTCTATTCCCAGGCAACCACTGATCTTTTTGTCACTATAGATGAATTTGTATTTTCTGAAATTTGAATCTCTCTTATTTTTTTAAGATTTATATTTCTTTATTAGAGAGAGAACGTGAGAGTATGAGGGGTGAGAGCGAGAAGGAGAGAAGCAGACTCCCTGCTAAGGGAGAAGCCTGATCATGGGCTTGATCTCATCACCCTGAGATCATGACCTGAGCCCAAATCGAGTCAAATGCTTAACCCAATGAGCAACCCAGGTGTCCCAAATCTTTCTTTTATCTAGGGAAAATAACATTTAAGACTTTTAAATCTTTAAAAACATTTAAGTTTGATTCTTTACATCTCTGATTACATGTAAAGAACTTAAAAGATGGAAGAACTAGGCACCTAATAGCCAAAGAAGCCAGGATATAGATTTAATTGGAAACCACATGAATGACTGCCTAATTATAGTCTGAGTCATTAAACACATTCTCTTCCCTCCCTTTCCCCAGTCCCTAAAAAAGGGGGGAAATTGTGGGGATGAATAGAAAACTTGTGATTTTGCCATTAATAAATTTTTACATGTTAATATATGGTTAGCACAACAGAACTAAAAATAATGTTAAGGCTTTGGGCCAAACTTATTATGCAATCTACCTACGTAGATTACATGAACCGGAAATCCAGTGTTTTAAAAAGTCAAGGCAGGATTTGTAAATGTGTAATGGAAAGATCTGAAATAAACTTTTTAAAGCTCTTTAGGCTGAGAATTTATAACAAAACCATTATTCACCGAAAATCTGTGTGTATATATTTATGTACTCTACCAAAATAAGAAAACTTATTAAATATTTAAAGTATAATTTAAGTTACCACTTACCATAAGCTAATATTTTACAATATCAAAACTACCAAACACGGAAAGCCAAAAATGTTTATGAATGTAGATAATTCCTTTTCTTTTTTTTTTGCATTTTAATTTGTATTTTAGTAATGTTTTCATTGGTTTGAAACTGACAAAGTATGATGTATTACCATTTATGAAGTAGTAGAATAGAAATATAAATTGCACCAGAAGTATTATGAAAGGAGGAGAGTAAATGGCCACTTACAGAAGAAGGAATCTGGGTGAAATTTCATTTGTTTTGCCATTTGTGTTATGGACTGCTTAAATACTTTGAAGGCAAAATATGACCCAAAAGAGAGCTTGCTCTGCAGATGTTATTTTTGTTTATTGCGAAGTATAAAAAGAATTAAGTAGTAATTTGGAAAGATCATAATATTACTTTTTCTATAATTATGTTAATGTCATTCTGTGTAAATTGTCCTCTGTTATCATTCTAATTAACATCAAATGATTTCAATGGTCGGGGCTCCTGGCTGGCTTGGTCAGAGGGATTGTGTGACTCTTGATCTTGGGGTTGTGAGTTTGAGCCCCATGTTGGGTGTAGAAGTTACTTTTTAAAAATTGGGAAAAAATTTCAATGGTTAATTTTTAATTATATAGATTGCTTTTGATACATATGCCTATTATTCAGGTCTTTGATTTTAAAGTGTACAAAGTATCACTATACCAACTCTCTTGGGCTGAATATTTATTTTATTTTTAAAGGTTTAATGAAGAGGCTAGAGGAGGAGATAAAATTTAATTCTTATATGGTTACTGAAAAATTTCCTAAAGAATTAGAAAGCAAGAAAAAAGAATTGCATTTTTTACAAAAAGTGGTTTCAGAGCCTGCCATGGGCCAGTCTGATCTTCTTGAGCTTGAATCTAAAGTAAGTGACAATCATCTTCTTTTTATAGCTCCCAATTTTATCTCATCCCCAGTCCTGTGAAAATTATATGAACTGCTTTCTGTAGTGTCCTACTCTTGACTCAAGTTAACCTGTGCTGAGTTGACAGCTTTATGAGTTCTTTTGAGCAATTGTAGTTTGTAATGCTGTTACTTAAATCCACATGATGTTATACTTAGTCAACTGATTAGGAAACTAAGTAACTTGAATATGTAAATTAAAGTGTTTGACTAATAGGTTTATGTATTCATAATATAATCATTTAGATGGTAAATTTTAAAATATTTTGCATAAATCATTAATTTTTATTTCCAACAATAATAATATAGCAATTTTATATTTAAAGCTAAAATACTTGTATTATCGTTTTATGCTTGCTTTTGAATTACTGAACTTTTTGGTAATGCTTACTGAAACCTGGTTTTATGTTATAACATTTTTGTTCCACAGAAATAAAGCACCAATCAGGTGTGTATTCTTAAAAAATAACAAATATGACAATTAATTTGATGATTTTGATTTGCTAATCCTTTAATGTGCTTAATAGCCACAATAATTACATAATTCTAACTACTTTATTCTTTTAATTTGCATATAGAAATTACATGTCCAAGTGTGATTTGGCTCAAATTTAATGTCATGGAATTAAAGGGAGAACTCTAGTCGTTTCAAAGGATAGATATACTGAAAGCCAGGGAGGTTTTGTTTTTTTTTTTTTTAATTACTTGAGGGACTGTATGCTTCTGTTGGCTTTATTCACTTCTATGTTATTACCTTTGATAAAGGAGTAATGAGTAGCATAAATGACAACTATCATCAAATCACAGATCACAGAAAGGTTTTTAGATGTCATCATATCAACTCTCAGTTGGGTTCATGAATTCCTTCAACTAAATCCCTGGGGAATGTTAGTCTGGATTTGCTTTATCACTTGCAGTGACTTGAAAGTCACAAGTTAGGTAAGGAGTAATTTCAGATTTGTAGAAATTGTCTTTCTGACAATAATGTATAAATATTTCACGTAGAATTTTTTAGTATAATTTAAACATGAATGGCTATATAAGTCATCAAAATGTGTAAATATATATCATGAACTATGAAATGTAAATTGTTTCTAAAAATAATCATAACAACCCACTTATAACATTAATGAACCTGTTCCTTCCATGAAATCACTGATGATAAGAACAGTAAATTCAAAGCTTGGTTTGGCCAAATGTCCCTTAGTTTGTGTAATCATAGGAAGAGTTTTAACTTTCTTTATTTTCATACTGTTTTAGATAAATGAAATAAACGCACAGATCAATCAGCTGATTGAAAAGAAAATGATGAGAAATGAGCCAATTGAAGGCAAACTCTCACTATATAGGCAACAGGTGAGACCACTGTTTTGTCCCTCATATTTAGATCTTTTATCTTTTGGTGAACATCTTTGTAAAAATCCCAGGCTGTGTTGTAGATAGTCTTAGAGTAAGAAGGAAGTAAAGAATAAATGTTTTTCTGTTATTGCTAATCTCCAGATTATAACAAAAAATTTGTGGAAAAGCCACAAAACATGCATGTTCAAGTTTGAAATTCAATATACCTGATCATGTTTAGTTTCCTTACCGTCTGCCAGCTGTGGTAATAGAGCTCTTTGTGTTTTTATCTTGGGTGTGAAACTTGATTTTTTTAAATGAAAGCTTACCTTAAGTGGTATAAAATCAAAATATTTATAATCTTTAATGAATTAAAGGCAATATGCCTTTTCAGGTTTAAAGTTAGTTTGCAAGTATAGAATAAGTTAAATTTTAGTGCCTAGGCATTTATCATTTTAACCACAACTATAAGTTGTGAGGGTATAAATGTTGTTCTGTATTTCTAGACAAACGCTTCAAATGAAAGCCATAGATTATCTGAAAACAACCCAGTCAGGAGTTTAGTGTGATGAGCATTCTGTAACCTCACAAAATATTGAGCTACATAACAAAGCATTTTTCACAGATGCTAAATTTTCTTTTTTAGGTGCTAAAATTTTTAAAAATCTTATACTGGAGAATTTAAACTGTATACAAAGGTAGAGAAAATAGTTCAGTAAACCCTGTGTCCCAGACTATAACAATCATGGCCATTCTTGTTTCACTATACCCCCAGACCAATAATAATAATCTAGTTATTTTAAAGCAAATCTTAGACTTATATCATTTCATCTATAAATATTTCAGAATGTACGTCTAAAAAATAAAGGCTTAAAAATATTAACAGCATACCACATCTGAAAAATGTCATAATTCCTTGATATTGGCAAATATCTAGTGTTCATATTTCCTGGATTTTCTTTCTTCCTTCCTGCCTTCCTTTGTTCCTACCTTTTCTTCCTTCTTTTGTTGCTTTGTTTTAATTAGGATACTTACAGGATTCATACACTGCATTTCATTGATATGTTTAAGTATCTTTTAATTTGTAGCTTCTCTTTGCCGCTTATTTATTTAATAATTTTCTTGCAGTTAATTTATTTGAAGAAACTTGTTTATCCTTTAATAGTGTCCTGTTGATACCATTGATTCCTTCTTTGTTTATTAGCTGGATTGCCTCTATAAAAGAAACCTCTCAACAACAATTTGATTAAACTGAACTATAGTTAATTTAGGAAAGACAAGCTATCAGTTTTCAAAAAGAATTGGTTTCCTCCAAGTCATTTTCATTCTCCATCAATTAAGATAGTTTTTCATTTTATAGTTGCTTATTTACTTAATGTCATTATGAATCATTGATGTAATTATATTTGGTAAGTTTAAGACATTTTCCTTAATGATGCTCAAATTGTCCCATTTTTGGCCACTATGAGGCTTTTCAAGTAACTTCTGATTCCTTTTTTAAGATTCTATTTGTCAGGCACCTGGGTGGCTCAGTGGGTTAAAGCCTCTGCCTTCAGCTTAGATCATGATCTCAGGGTCCTGGGATCGAGCCCCCGCATCGGGCTCTCTGCTTGGTGGGGAGCCTGCTTCCCCGTCCGTCTCTCTGCCCACCTCTCTGTCTACTTGTGATCTCTGTCAAAAAAAAAAAAGATTCTATTTGTCTTTTGATAATGTCTTTGCTTTCTGGTATGATTAAGATATTTCTGTGTTTATTTTTTATATTTCCTATCCTAGGCTTGGAATTAGACTTTCTTCTATGAGTCTGATTTGCTTTAGTAGGAAATAATATTTAGAGACTGAAATCTGGGTATTAGGACTTCCCATTGCTCCTGGGTGGTCATTATTTTTAGGTCTTTTTAGTGGACAAAGTTAAGAGGTAGTTTTTTCTTCCTTCCTAATGTATACCATGAGTTCATACTTACCCTCCCAAGTCAGATTCAAGGCTTCTGGGCTTCTTCTTAGCCTTATCAGTCTCATATCTTTCTCCTTATCCCACATGGGAAATTCTGGTTCTCAGTAACATGAACATAATTTAATCCATTATTTGCTTTTTTAGAAAATTTTTATTTATTTATTTGACAGACAGAGATCACAAGTAGGCAGAGAGACAGGCAGAGAGAGAGGAAGGGAAGCAGGCTCCTGGCCAAGCAGAGAGCCCAATGCGGGCTCGATCACCAGACCCTGGGATCATGACCTGAGCCAAAGGTAGAGGCTTTAACCCACTGAGCCATCCAGGCGCCCCTCCATTATTTGCTTAATCCACACTTTACACACAATGTTTCAAATAAAAGCAATAATATTGCCACCAAAAATATGATTGCTGCTGAAAATTATTCTTCAGTTTGGTTTGTCCTTAGGATATATCCCACTAGGGATAGACAAATTACTGTTTTAAAGTCACTTAGAATAGTTCTTCTATATGGTTATGCCATAAATTAAACTGGATACATATGTATGTTTATTTTTAGAGATTAGTTTTTAAGAGATTAGAGATTATTATTATTATTTATTTTTTTATTTTATTAATTATGAATTAAGAGATTAGTTTTAAAGCTTTATTTATTTTAGAGAGAGAGAACCCACACATGAGTAGGGAGGGGCAGAGGGAGAGGGAGACAGAGAATCCTCAAGGAGATTCGCCACTGAGTAAAGAGCCCAATGCAGGGCTCCGTCCCAGGACCCCAAGATAAAACCTGAGCTGAAATCCAGAGCTGGCCAATTAACCAACTGAGCCACCCAGGCACCCCTAGGGATTACTTTTTTGGGGAATAATTTGTTTTATAATTATTTAAAATATTTACATGATTCCAAGTCAAATCTAAAAAACAAGAAATATTCAAAGAAATTTCTAGCATCTACTCTGATGCTATCCACCATAATCTTTCCTTCCCTTATAGGTAATTTTTAAAAAATTATATACTTTATTATTCCATTAAAAATAATAGTATATATACATAGACTCATATAACTTGCTTCTTAGAGAAGGAAAAGCATATTATACACACTTTTATTTTCCATGCTTTTAAAAAAAATTTTTTTTTAAGATTTTATTTACTTATTTGGCAGAGAGAGAGAGAGGGAGAGAGCAAGCATAAGCAGGGGAGTAGCAGGCAGGAAAGAAGTGGGCTCCCTTCTGAGCAAGGAGCCCGATGTGGGTGGGGCTTGATCCCAGGACCCTGGGATTATGACCTGAGCTGAAGGCAGATGCTTACCCAACTGAACCACTCAGGCACCCCACTTTTCAAAATTCTTAATGAAATATGCTGGTGAATAGTAAAATAATCTTTATTCCTTTTTTTTTTTTTACAACTTTATTGAGGTTCAATTCACATACTATACAATTCACCTATGTAAAATGCATAATTCAGTAACTTTTAGTATATTTAGAGTTGTGGAACCATCACTACATCAATTTTATCAGCTCAAAAAGAAGCCCTTTACCCATTAGCAGTCACTTCCCATTTCCTTCCAAACCCTTAGCCCTAGGCAACCAAGCTGTCTCTATAGGATTGCCTATCATGGACACTTCATACAGATGGAATCATACAATATGTGGTCCTTTGTGCCAGCGTCTTTCACTTAGCATAGTTCTTAAAGTTCACCCATGTTGTAGTGTGAGTCAGTACTACATTCTTTTTGTTATTGAATAATATTCCATTGTATGGATAGATCACATCTTGTTTATCCATTCATCAGTTGAGGGGTGTTTGGGTTATTTCTACTTTTTGACTCTTACAAATAATGCTGCTATGAACATTTTTATGTGAGTGTTTGTGTGAAAATATGTTTTCTCTTGAGTATATTCCTAGGAGTGGAATTGCTGTTTCATTTGATAATCCTGTATTTGACATTTTGAGGAAATGTCAGACTCTTCCCAAACCAGTCTCACCAACTGTGTAGGAAGGTTTTGATTTCTCCACATCCTCGCCAACACTTCTTGTTATCTGTTGGTTTTTTGTCTTCTTCTTCTTCTTCTTCTTTTTTTTTTTTTTACTATAGCCGTCGTAGTTGGTATGCTTATTCCTGTTCACAGTCCCCACTGAGTGGTTATACCACATTCATGCAGACAATCACAGACATTTGGGTTGTTGTCATTCTTTTGCTATTACAAATCATGCTTCAATAAGGAGCTTTTTGTTTATGTCTTTGTGTATTTTTGCCAGTGTTACTTTCAGGATGTAGTCCCAGAGTTGAGATTGTTCCATCAAAGGGTAAATGCATAGGTACATTTGGTAGATATTGCCAAATTCCTCTCCATAGAGGTTATAGCATTTCGTGTTCCCATCTGCAGTGTAGGAGAGTGCCTGTTCCCTTGCTGCCTCCCTGTAGAGTATGTTGTTGAACTTTTAGAGTTTTACCATCCTTGTAGATGAGAAATCATATCCTGTGATAGTTTTAATTTTTGCTTATATTATTGTAAACAAGGTTGAGTATCTTCTCACTTGAGTAACAGTCTTCTTAATTTCTTTTTCTGTGAATTATCTGTCATGTCTATATCCTCATTTTTCTCGAGAGTCATTGGCCTTTTTTTCTTTATATATTAGAAATTATTACCTTTGGGGCACCTGGGCAGCTCAGTCTGTTAAGCATCGGACTCTTGATCTCATCTCAGGTCTTGATCTCAGGGTCGTGAGTTCAAGCCCCATGTTGGGCTTTGTGTTGGATGTGGAACCTACTTTAGAAAAAAAGAAGAAGAAGAAAAGAAATATTTACTCTTTGTCTGGCTTATAATTCTAACATTTTCCCCCAGTTTGGTATTTGCCTTTTTACTTTTGTTTTTTGTTTAAAGATTTTATTTATTTGACAGAGAGCACAAGTAGGCAGAGCAGTAGGCAGAGGGAGAGGGAGAAGCAGGCTCTTCACTGAGCAGGGAGCACGATGTGGGACTCGATCCCAGGACCCTGGGATTATGACTTGAGCCGAAGGCAGCCACTTAACCTACTGAACCACCCAGGCGCCCTGCCTTCTTAACTTTGTTTACAATGTTATGTCACCATGGAAAAGTTCTTTATTTTTATGAAATCAAATTTAATAGTTTTTTTTTTTATTATTTCAGATTTTGAGACATATTTAGAAATACTTTCTCCTCTTGTAAGTTATAGAGAAATTTGCCCAAGTTTTCTTTTTGGACTTCTCTGTTTAATTTTTTTTATTTAAATCTCTGATCTATTTAGAATTTTTTCTAGTTATGCTATTTATTGTA
This sequence comes from Meles meles, assembly GCF_922984935.1. Classification (NCBI taxonomy): domain Eukaryota; kingdom Metazoa; phylum Chordata; class Mammalia; order Carnivora; family Mustelidae; genus Meles; species Meles meles. The sequence goes on along the minus strand of NC_060077.1, from coordinate 12,974,965 downwards.
TATAGCTATCCAATTATCCAATTGTCCTAATACCAGTTAATAAAAATCCACTTTTTTCCCTATGGATTTGAGATTCTGTTCTAATTTTAAAATGCTATTGGATTTATTTCTGTATTTTCTGTTTTTCCATTGGCTTGTCTGTTCAGGTACTCATATAAACTTATTTACAGAAGCTTTATAATCTAGTTCAAATAACTGATAAAAATGTAGTCACCTTCACCTCCAGTTGCTGTACTTTTTTTTTTTTTTTTAAGATTTTATTTATTTTTTTCACAGAGAGAGAGATCACAAGTAGGCAGAGGCAGGCAGAGAGAGAGGGGGAAGCAGGTTACCTACTGAGCAGAGAGCCTGATGCAGGGCTTGATCACAGGACCCCGAGATCATGACCTGAGCCGAAGGCAGAGGCTTAACCCACTGAACCACCCAGGTGCCCCCAGTTGCTGTATTTTTTTCAGGGTTTTCCTTACAATTCTTTTTTGTACGTTCTTTCAATAAGCTTTCTTATCCACTTGTCCAGCTCTTGAAAAAAATAATTTTTTAATTGTTGGGTTTGTACCTCGGAACTTAGATCTTTATGATATCTGAGTCTTCCCATCTAAGAACATGTTATGTGTCTCCATTTGTTCAAGTTTATTTTTTGGTTTGTTTGAGTGTTTTCCCTCAAAGTTTTGGACTTCTCTTGCTTACATATTTTATTTTTTTTGCTCTTATAATTGAGGGCTTTTCTTTCCTTATGTCTTCTTCCTCATTTGTCTGTAAGTGCTATTGATTTCTTTACTGTAGTTTTCGCATAGATTCTCTTGGGTGTTTTAGGTTTATAATCATATACTATGAAAATTCCAACTTTTCCTGTCAAATTCTTATGCTTCAAATTGCTTTCTCTAGTCTAATGGTATGAGCAAATACCTTTAACACAATATTAAATTATAGTGGAGTTAGTGGGCATTTTTACCTTATTTCAGATTTAGTTTCTCTGTTAAATAAGATCCTGGTTTGGACTGAGTTTTATACTTATTTTTTATCATGTTAAGGAAGTATACCATTGATTCCTCTCTGGTTCTGGTACTCTTATCATTCCTTCTCTCTCTCTCTCTCTCTCTCTCTCTCTCTTTTTTTGTCTGGAATAACTCCTTAGAGAGAAACATTCCTTCATCATCTGTCTTTCATTTTTTAAAAAAGATTTTATTTGACAGAGAGAGATCATAAGTAGGCAGAGAGGCAGGCGGGGGGGGGGAGGGGGGGCAGGGAAGCATGCTCCCCGCCGAGCAGAGAGCCTGAAGCAGGGCTCAATCCCAGGATCCCAGGACCACGACCTGAGCCGAATGCAGAGGCCCCAACCAACTGAGCCACCCAGGGGCCCCTGTGTTTCATTTTTTAAACAGAGAAAATAGACTTGTTTAAAGGGTTTGCATTAGAGATTTCCCCTCCGCTGTCAGATTTGTGTCAAGAAAATATTTGTACTATTTCACTTAAGAGGACAGTTTGGCTAATGTTTTTCTTAAACTAGTACAGCCATGGTTCATTTAAGGAAATCCCCCAAGAGTTGCTTAGTAATATAAAGTGCTGCATTCATGGTTAAGAGCAGCCATCTGGACTGTGTAAACATTTGCTTAATTCTGATGAGTCACATGTTTGATTTTAAATCTGCACTTTATTTATTAGAATGCCCCAAATATAATCGATGTTTTAACATTTCATTTTCAAAGTATGTATATTGATTTAGGTAAGATAATCTGTGTTGTAGTTTTGAGAATAAAACATTCTTGTTTTCTTTCAGTGAAATGGAACCTACCATGCAGAAAAATAAAACACTTAAAGAAAGCTTCTATTTATATACCTAGAAAGTATCTTCATTAACATTTGAGTGTTATTTGACAATATTTTAATATTTTTATTACTAATGTATTTTGTTTCTCTGCTGATATAGCCTATATTTTCAGGGCTTTCATCTTCCAAATGTTTTGGAGTTGATATTTAGTATACATTGCATATTCATATTAAACAGATAACTGGTAATGATAGGTAGTAGGGCAAACGGTATTGGTTAGGAGAAGCCAACCTTGATATTGAAAATTTAGCTTGATAAAATCTAAAAAATTGATAATTTCACAAGATAATAGAAAGTTGATAGTGTGTTTAATTTTATATTCATTTTTAATGCTCAATTAGGCATCCATCATTTCTCGTAAAAAAGAAGCCAAAGCTGAGGAACTTCAGGAAGCAAAGGAGAAGTTAGCCAACCTAGAGAGAGAGGTGTCAGTGAAGACAAATCAGACCCGTGAATTTGATGGCACCGAAGTTTTGAAGGGAGATGAAGTAAGTTGAGGTGTCTAATGGGACAAGGATATGAGTATTGTTTTTGTTTGAAAACATTCATGTTTTTTACTTTTTTGGCTTGAATATCAGTAATGGAAAGTTAATTTTATAAAACCTATTATTTAAAACTGAAAAGTCTTTGCAATAATGTTAAGATATTCTTGCTTAGAATGACATAGATCTTAGTGATTTTGTGAGATAATGTTCCAGATTTTTACTTTTTAATTAACCAGACTTATATTGGATTTATTAATTATAAATATTAAGTTATAAAAGTAAAGTAAAGTGAGTAGGAACTAACAGATAAGACAAAAATTCTTATTCATTGATAAGCATTCCAGAAAGGGCTGAGAAAACTGAGAATCACTAAGTTACTTTGCCACTGAGACTGGCACCATTTAAATGACTTCATTGTAGATGTTTGTAAATTTTAAAAATACAACTCTATTTTGTGTTGCTATATACTTTAATTTTTGAACAATGTTTTAACAGCTGTTATTTCATTTATCCTTCTGTCAGAGTGGTGAGATTAGTGGGGCAAGTAACATTGTCATTTATATATGTGGCTGAACTTAAGCACCAAAAATATAATCCCCCATCTCATTTTCATAAAATTAGCTCAAGAAAGAATGAATAAATGAAGCAAAATATCTTGTCTTTAGCACAGTGCTTTTTTTTTAAGTGAATCAATTGATAGGTGTTATTTTAATTCCTAATCGTTGCCTGTATTTTACCACTTCTTATAGCTCATTTATTTTATATTAGCTACTTAGATACTAGGCCTCAGCAAAAGCGACTTCAAAAAGCTGCTCACATTCAGACTTCATTTTTGGCTTTGAATAGTTACCAAATTCATACTGTTACAAAATTGGCAGTGGACCTTCACTGGCCACACACAAGTGAGTTGTTCCCACGGTACCACTTTTCTCTGTGGTGTTTCTGATTGTTGCCTCCCAGTATGTTGTTAGCTTTCTGCAAAGTAGTAGATTTCAGCAGTAAGCACATGACTGAAAAATTTCTTTGGCTTTTAACATCCTCTTCCAGATTGCTTTAGGAGATGGGAATATTTTAAATGTTACTTGGAAGCCAACAGGGTGTGCTTCATGACATCCTTACAATCTGGGGTGGGTGGGTAGAGGTTAATTATGCAGTAATTTTGTTTTATAAGAGACCATGCTACCTCCTACCATTTTTGTCTTTTCTTAAGAAAATGCTGCCCAGTTGACCAGAAATACTAATTACCGTGGCCACATTTGGCATGAGTAGTGCTTATAAATTCAGCATTAGATACTCCTTCTATTGCAAATGTGAGGGGAAAGAACATAGTGCCATCCTATTGGGTTTTAGTTTTGATCAATTATAGTGAATAGAAGTGTCTGATGACAGAAAAAAGCATACTTTTTTTTTTAAGGGGAAAGAGATAACTTTGGCAATGATAAGGTCAACTTGGTTTTTAAACAATATCTGGTCAGAAACTAGAACAAACCAAGTAAATCATTTACTTGATTTTACCAGTTTTTAAGCAGTTACCTAAAAGAACAGAAGGTATTGGGGAACATTAAGCATAATTTTGTAAAGAACAAATCTTGGTAGACCAGTTTTATTTTCTACTTTGATGAAGTGATAGACCATATGGACAAAAGGGAGAAAGTTTGTTATACTTAAAATTATATAATATAGCTGGACTTCAGTGAGGTTTCATTTGGTATCACATGGTAATCACCAAAAAATCATGTTTTTTGCCACCCATCTGTTAACACAGTTGGTGAGAGGGTATCGAGTAGTAGCATGGCATTTAGAAAGAATAACTATACCAGGAGGCACAGATAGGAGAATGAGGAAGAGGGGGGCTAACATTAATTGAGAACTTTTTATACAAGGCTCTGTGCTAGATGCTTTTCAAACACTTCTTTACTTCTTATATTCTTGTTATTGTTATTTACATTTTACAGTTGAGTGAAGCTCAAGATTATAGATGCACTTATAGGTAAGAAGTGGCCAACCTGGGATCCAGGTCTTTCTCACATGTTCCTCTTTGACCTTGAGCAAATTACTTTTCCATCTATAAAATGGGATGATTGCTCTTCACTGTCATTATGAGGAACACACAAAATAATGGATGTCAAAGCTTGCAAGAAACTGGAAGGCTCAGTCAACATATAACATCTGGCATCTGAAAGTCACCATTCCTATGAGTCTCATGTTACTACATGTGGAGAAGGTGGTATAGTGGAATGGTTAAGGGCATGGGCTCTAGAATTTGGTTGTTTGAGTGCAAACCCTGGCTTTGTCATCTTACCAGATGGCTAACCGTGGGCAGCTTCCGTAACCTCTTTGTACTCAGCTGTAAAATGTGACTATTATCACTGTATATTTCTTAGAATTATTATTGTACAGATTAAATGAGTTAAAACCTGAGAAGTGCATAGAATAGCACGAGCACATGCTGAGTGTTCAGTAGTTGTTAGCTCTTGATATTTTTATATTTTTGTCAGTCACTTGAATGAAGAATTTGAAAGCTAGAATATAGTTTACAGCTTAAAACTTGAAATTAGTATTTCCTACAATGGGTGTAATTCAGTAGAAGTAAATATGAAATGGGTTTTTTTTTAATGGATAAATAATTTGCACAGACACAGAATGCGATAACGCTAATGAGAGTCATTTTAGCTGCTATTCACTGAGCAGCTACTGTGTGCTCCATCTTTAAAAACATATCCTTGATGATGGTTATACGATGATGTGAATACACTTAATGCCACAGAACTGTACACTTAAAAATGGTTGAAAGGGTAAATTTTATACTTTGTGTGTTTAAGCACAATAAAACACACATGCAATATATCCTGATTCAGCCTCTAAAAAACACCTGTGAGGTAAAAATGATCTCCATATCATGATTGGGGAAATAGGCTTAGAGAAATTTAGGTAACTTGCCTAAAGTCACACAGTTATTGAGTTGCCGAGTAAGGATTTGAACTCAGGTCTGACAGTCACTAACTGTTAGCTTGCTAGAAGCTGTATGACAGCCATTTGTTTGGATGTAAACCTTCGTTCCTTGATTATCCATATGTGGTTATTTGATTAGTCTTTTCTTGGAAAAATTTAGGAATGTGACTGTGTTAATAAGGATAAATGTGACAAATGCTATACATATAGTAATTTATATTCCTTTGTTGTTTTCTTTTTAGAGGTCAGCTAGCAGTTTTTAAAGTTGGGTATTGAAGTATGCATTTTGATGCTTCCTACTACCGTTACAGTTAATATTCCAGATGTTACATTTCGTCTGAGAATTTTAGCTCTTCTGTTTGCAGATGACAAGTGCTACAGGCATTTGTTCCTCCCTAGACTTTTTCATTAGTATTCCCTGGATGTTTCTTATTAATAAAAGATGAAGTGTCTAAAAATGCTCTTCTTTTTCATTATACTTTGGTTATCACTTGAACATTTCATTTTCATTGTATTGCCTTGCTTAATTACAGCAGTAGGACAGGAATGTGTTTATCTCTTATTGTGCCAGATTTCTGACATGGGTAGGAATTTCTTGAACTGTTGAAATTATCTTCTCAGTGGTAAAGGTTTTCTTACCAGTCTAGTCTATCTTGATTTCTTTCTCTTCACACAGTATTTGGTAGGTGATAAGAAGGTTAAATTTAGAGACTCTAGGCTCCTAACATAACTAAAAATTGATGATAATGAATGTCTTTTATATCTTGAGGTTTTTTTAGATTGGATTTTAGTATGCAATAAGTATAAGGATGCTTGGGTGGCTTAGTCAGTTAAGCTACTGAGCCTTTGGCTCAGGTCATGATCCCAGGGTCTTGGAATCGAGCCCAGGATTGAGCCCCGCATTGGGCTTCCTCCTCGGGGGGAGCCTACTTCTCCCTCGCCCTCTGCTGCTCCCCCTGCTTGTTCTCTCTCTCTCTCTCTCTCTCTCTGTCAGATTAATTAATTAATTAATTAATTAATTAAAAACCCAACTATAGGGGCACCTAGGTGGCTCAATGGGTTGAAGCCTCTGCCTTCAGCTTGGGTCATGATCCCAGGGTCCTGGGATCGAGCCCCGCATCGGGCTCTTTGCTTGTCAGGGAGCCTGCTTCCTCCTCTCTCTCTGCCTGCTTCTCTGCCTGCTTGTGATCTCTCTCTGTCAAATAAATAAATCTTTAAAAAGAAAAAAGAAAAACCCAAGTATAAATCTAGCTGAATCGATATTCTCAAAGAAGTTTGAATGATATTCTCAAAGACTTTTGAATGCTCTCATATGTGAGAGAAGTTACCCAAAAATGCCATGGAGCTTTGTCCTTGATACCAACCTATTTATTATTCTTGTCAATAATTTTAAGATTAATTGTTAATGGTTATTAGGCAGTTACAATGTGCCAGGCAACATCCTAGGCTTATTATATATGTTATCTCATTTATTTCATTGAACAACTCTAAGAGATATTTATGATCATTATTCCTAGTTTTTACAGATTTGGGAACTGAGGCACACAGAGGATTTGGTTAATTTACCCAAGATCACATGGCTAGTAAATAGTAGTATCATGATTTGAATTGAGGTGGTCTCTCTCCAGAACCCTTAATAATTTTCGCATGACAGGAGGTTAGAAGGAATTGTCAGCCTGAGAGAGATGATAGAATTAGGGTTCAAAGTCATCTTGGGAGGCAGGAGCGTTGTGCTGAAACAAACAAAATGCCATTAACAGGATAATGAACACAATGTTGTAGAATTTGAGTTTTGCCTGCCATCTCAACACACCACCCATGAGTAATGCAGCATTAGAAAACAAATTATTATACTCCACTAATACAAATGTAATATCCTATTTATGGTGAAATTATGCCTGGAATACTATTTTACATTTTTATGTTTTAAGAAGGACATAGTCAAGACAGAGTCCAGATGAAGGTGACCAAAATGCATGAAAAGTCTGGCAATTTTCATAGAAAGAATTGATTGAGAACAAAAAAAGGCATAATAGAATTGCATTTAAATTTCGAAGGGATTATGGAGAGGATTGTGTGCATAAAAAAGAGTTTATTAAGGTTCAGACCTGAAACTGCTATTCTTAGAAATCTTGTTTGCGGGGCGCCTGGGTGGCTCAGTGGATTAAGCCGCTGCCTTCGGCTCAGGTCATGATCTCAGGGTCCTGGGATCGAGCCCCGCATCAGGCTCTCTGCTCTGCAGGGAGCCTGCTTCCTCCTCTCTCTCTGCCTGCCTCTCTGCCTACTTGTGATCTCTCTCTCTGTCAAATAAATAAATAAAATCTTTAAAAAAAAAAAAAAGAAATCTTGTTTGCAAAGTTGGCCCTTGGCTAGCATCTAGGAACTTGGAATTTAGAAAGATTCCCACCATTCCCTGAAAAGAATTGCTCACTCTGCCTTAACTGTGTATACAAAGAATTTGGTTTATGTTGAACACCTGCTTTGCTTCTCAGACCTTGGAGTTTTGGTAAGGGCTGGGCAGAGAGTATGCCTCCATGACCAGACCAAATGTCTGGGTGCTGAGTCTCTAATGAACTTACCTGGTTGGCAGCATTTCACACATAGTGTTATAACTCATTGCTGGAGAAATTAAGGGAGAAGACTCTTGGAAGCTTGCCCCTGATTTCCTCTGGATTTCAACCCCTGTGCCTTTTCCCTTTGCTGGTTTTGCTTGTATGTTTTCATTGTAATAAAGCATTGCCAAGAGTATGACTATATGCTGAGTTCTGTGAGTCCTCTTAGCAAATTACTGAACCTAGGGATGGTCTTGGGGACCGTTGACACAGATGGATTATTATGCTTCTTGTTTGTTTGACAGAAGGCAGAATTAGGACCAGTGGTGAGAAAAATGTTTGATTGACTATAAGGAAAAAGTTCTACAACTTAAGCTTTCCTCAGTGGTGAAGCAGGCTGCTTTGGTACAGTAGAGTGCTCCACTGTTTAAAATATGACAGGGGCACCTGGGTGGCTCAGTGGGTTAAAGCCTCCGCCTTTGGCTCAGGTCATGATCCCACGGTCCTGGGATCGAGCCCCGCATTGGGCTCTCTGCTCAGCGGGGAGCCTGCTTCCCCTCCACCCCTGCCTGCCTCTCTGCCTGCTTGTGATCTCTGTCTGTCAAATAAATAGATTTTAAAAAAACTTTTAAAAAATATTATGATAGAAGCTGGATGAGGGACATTTTAGAAGTAATGTGTGCATTTAGTAGAAAAAAAGATTGGACTGGATCAATGTTTTGGAACTTCTTTAATCTTAAAAAAATCTGTTTATACAAGTAATACTTGAATACGTTCTTGTGGTATGAAAATCAAACAACACAGATAAAGTAAAAGTCTTCCTTGACTACCTGCCGAGTCCTTCAGTCCCTTTACCAGAGAGAAACTGCTGCTTCCAGTTTTGTATATCCTTTCAGCCTTTATCTAAAGATAGACCTGGATAATACGTTTTGTGGGTTTTTAAAAATATAGTTTATACTGTGTGTATTGTACAACTTGTTTTTAATAAAATGCCTTGGAGATTTTTCCATGTCAGTAAATGAGGAGGTTAAGAGAATTCTGTAGAGGTTAAAAGAATCAGCTCTGGAGGCAGAACACCTGTGTGCAGAGCTCTGCTCAGCCACCTATCAGCTCCTCAGCCTCAACGTATTACCCAACTGCTCTGTGCCCAGGTTCCTTGTCTATAAAGTGGTGTAACTGCTGTGGAAAACAGTATGACAGTTCTTCAAAAGTCAAACCCAGAATTACCATGTAACTCCAAAATTTCCCTCCTAAGTTAGAATCCTCATATGGTTTTTCTCTTAGGCCTTTCAAAATACAAATTATTGCAGTTATTCTAAGTTATGATAACTTGAATTATTTGGACAGGATTTTAAGTATTAAAATAAGTGACCTTAGTTTTCCATAATTTGGAGTGCTTTTGAAATGTCTGCATAGAATTATCTAACTTTATGCAGGATTCAGTATGAGATGGGACAGAAAAACAGTATTATAGCAAACTATAATAGTTAATGGTTATACATTTGACTCTGAGTTGTTAATAAAAGGTTGCTATAGTCAGTATGATTTTTTTTAAGATTTTATTTATTAATTTGACAGACAGAGATCACAAGTAGAGAGAGAGCGGGGCGGGGGGAGGACTGAGCAGAGAGCCTGATGTGGGGCTCGATCCCAGGACCCTGGGATCATGACCTGAGCCGAAGGCAGAGGCTTAACGCACTGAGCCACCCAGATGCCCCTCAGTATGATATTTTTTTTAAGATAATGTGATGAATTTAAATAAGGAACATGTCTTCCAGAATAATACCCTGTTATTGTTTCCCCAGCTCACCCCATGACCCTGGAATGTACTCCCATAGCACTCTATTCCTGTGTGTTGTAACATTTAACACCCTTAAGATCACTTGTTCAGTTTCTGCTTCCCCTAAGAAAGCAGTAAGCTCCACGGTGGCAGGGGCTTATCTCTTGTTCACCATCATTTACTTAATAGCCGGCACGTAACAGGCACTTAGTAAATGTGTGGAAATCTGAAAGTATGTAATGCAATCTAGGTATATGTACGTTTTTCATCAGAAAAGTGATAATATTAAAAATGTCTTGGCACTTCTTTGTAGGCTTCAGTTGATAGGAAAAATTATTTATATTAACCCTTTGTCTTAACTGTAGTTGTATATTTCATTCTATAAAGTTATTTTTATTTTTTATTTTAAAAAATTTTTATTAACATATAATGTATTATTTGTTTTAGAGGTACAGGTCTGTACCTCTGAATAATATATTATTATAATTCACAGCACTAACCATAGCACATACCCTCCCCAGTGTCCATCACCCAGTAATTTTTTAAAAGATTTTATTTATTTATTAGGGAGAGAGAGAGAGAGGGAGAAGTGTGTGTGGCAGGCAGAGGGAGAAGCAGGCTGAGCAAGGAGCACAATTCGGGACTTGATCCCAGGATGCTGGGATCATGACCTGAGCCAAAGGCAGATGCTTAACTGACTGAGCCACCCAGTTATCTCAGATAAAGTTATTTTTAGATACCTGACCACAAACCTAAATTTGCCGTTTAATCTGTTAGCCTCCGTTAATTCTTTGGTAAGTACAAATTTTGCTATTTCATAGGAGGCAATTTGAGTGTGATGACTATCTCTCTTAATGGAAGAGCAAAGAAGAGAGTCTTTCTCTCTTGTAGTAGTCCCACATAGCTACTGATCTTTCCCATCTTAGTCATCTTGATATCTCTGAATCTCTGCTTTAATTATTTGAAAAAGCAAACAAAAAAATCAGCCCTAATGATGCAGTGCTGGTACCCTTCCTAGAGTTGTCATTCAAATAAATACATGCCTTTGGTTCTAAGCTTTTTTTTTTTTTTTAAGATTTATTTATATATTTTAGAGTGGCTGGGGGAGGGACAGAGGGAGAAAATTTCAAGCAGACTCCCTCCCGAGCGTGAAGCCTTATGCGGGGCTCAATCCCATCACCCATGAGACCACAACCTAATCCGAAACCAAGAGGCAGTCACTCAACTGACTGAACCACCCAAGCGCCCCAGGGTCTGAACTTTTTTATAGCAGCAGATGAACCTCTGGTTAAGGTTCTCTTGGCACTTCATGCATTGAAAGGTCACTCCTGGTTGGTGGTGTATGAGTATAGAGTCTACTGTGTTTAGTTCCCTGACCATTATAAGAGGCTCTCCTGTTTTGCAGTTATGACTGCTTTAAAAATGTGCTTGGTCAAATAGTGTTTATAAGAAGCTTTAGAAAGATCCCACCAATTCATTCTACAGCTACCGATAGAAATCCTAGAGCTAAATTGCAAAGATTATGAAATCTTCTTTAAATACTTCAAAGAGAAGCACAGTGAAGATAAGGGAATCCTGGCAAGGTTTGTTGCAGCTGTCAGATCCCGAAAAATTAGGAATCAAATTTTGACACTTGTAATTGAATCATCCACCCTTCTCAGTGAGCCCAGGCAAACCTGTGATATTTTTAGAACCTTTCAAATCATATTACACTCTTTAGAGTTCATAGCAGGACCCAAGGCCCCTAAAATTTCCCAAGAGATGGAACAAAACAGAATCAAATAAATTTGGCTCAATTCACTGTCATAGAAGCAGTGTATTATGCATGCAATCTAGGTAATGTCACAGTTGCAACCCCAAATTTGAAAACTTTTCATAGCAAAATGTTTTGAGAGTTAACTGCTTGGACAGCAGTTGAAAAATCCATTATCTCTAATATAGTAACAGCTTTGCGGTGGTAATTTGATTTATAATAGAAGCACAGAAACCTTGGATGGTATGATTAACTGTGTTTCACAGATGGATGTTCCTGTGCCGCAAGTTTCATTTAAGACAGATTTCTACCAGCATATATCATATTGCTTATTATAGACTTTTGCAAAAGAATTAGGAATTAACTGCCTACTACCATTTATAGGTAATTATATTGCTTATGCTTGGATTGGTAAAATTTTCTAATTTAATTTTAAATTTTTTAAAAAGATCTACTTACTTGAGAGAGTGCAAATGAGCACAGCGGGGAGGGGCAGAGGCAGAGGGAGGAGAGAATCTCAAGCAGGTCAACTGTGAGTGCAGAGCCCAGCAGGGGGCTTAATCCTTGGAGCCTGAGATCATAAACTGAGCCAAAATCAAGAGTCAGATGCTTAACCAACTGAGCCACCCAAGTGCCCCCAAATTTTCTGACTTAAAGTTAAAAACCTAATACAGGTTGCAAAATATTAGAATAGTATTTGTATGTGTGTCTGTGTTGGCGCTAGTTATGATGGATCATTTGAAAAGACTACTGCTTTGAAACTTTTTTTTTTTTTTTTTTTTGCCTTAGAACAAATATCTGAGGCCAGACTTCAGGGAATCCAAATGATTTATTGGAACATAACATGAAAAGACAGCCTCTTTGGGTTTTCTACAAGTCTGAATTCAGACAGAATAGAAGACACTGACAAATGGATGAAAAAAATCTTGGTCATTGGACATATTCATGCTACTCTTGAACAGTTGGTGTTATCTCATGTGACACCTGACTCTCTTGGGCCTTTTTCTGTAGTTTTCCATGCTTAAAAAATCATTTGATGAAGTAACTGGCAAAAATGTGATTTAATTAAGAAATGGAAAATAGCATGCATATTGGACTAACAGGATTTGAGGACAGAAATACTCACTCTAGTGCAGTTTTTCCAACTTGCTGAAATTTGGTGGGTTGTATTGATTTCTCTATAGGTTTCCTTCCCTGTAAAAGGGAAATAGTGCTTTTTCAAAAGAACAGATTTTTGTAGTTCTTGACAATATAAGTATTTATTTTATGGCCGTTTTGTAAGGTCCTCACAGCTAGTTACTGTAGAAAGAGTTTTCATGTCAGATACTGAGGTGGAAAATTTGCAGCAAGAGCAAAGAGATGCTTATTTCCGCATAAATATCCAGAATGATGCCTGGAAACTAATAATGCTTTTGAGTTCCAGATAAGCTTGAAAAGCATTTGTAAATGGTTACATACTTAAGGAAATAAGCTGCTTGTCCATTTAAAAAGCTAGCCCAGATTTAGATCATTACTAGTAAAGGTTCTAAAAGATATTAAATGGATAAAAAGAGAAAGAACATCTGGCAAATTCCATTTGGATCACAAAGAAATCTGTAAAATTAGCCCTGAAGCTAGAAGCTAGCTCTATAAAGCTTTAATCTTATTGATCTCAGCATTTAAAATGATGGCTGTTCTTTCATAAATGTCAGATTTAGGTTACAAATGTATATTGGTCCAAATGATTAGTAATAGTTGCTATAATGGACCTTGCTGCACAGTGACAAGCTTTGTAGTTCACTGTAATGACAAATTTGCTTTATTAACCTGCTATAGTGCACTATAGAAAGCTTTTCCTTGATGTCCCAAGAATTTGTTGCTTATCGCCTATGCCAGAGTTCCTTTAAAAATTATTTTTAGGGATATGAACATTGGGGAGGGTATGTGCTATGGTGAATGCTATGAAGTATGTAAACCTGGCGATTCATAGATCTGTACCCCTGGGGCTAATAATATATGTTTATAAAAAAATTTAAAAAATGTTATAAAATTATTTTTAGGGACTCCTGGGTGGCTCAGTCTTTTAAGCCACTGCCTTCAGCTCAGGTCTCCTTATTCAGTGGGGAGCTTGCTTCTCTCTCTGCCTCTGCCTGCCACTCTGCCAGCTTATGCTCTCTCTCTCTTTCTCTGATAAATAAATAAATAAAATCTTTAAACAAATTATTTTTAAAATTAAGTATTTAAAAAATAAGTCCCAAAAAATTCACTCATAACTCTTTATCTGCCCCACACAACAGCTATTTTTATTTCTTAATTCTCTCCCAGTCTTGACATACATATATATATATATGCATATATAAATATATATTATATTTACATATATTTATATATATATAAAATTCTACAGAGTTGTACTGAGAGTATATCGATTTGTAATTGCTTGCAGTAGTAAGTATTCTATTTTAGTTCTCAAGAGCATCCATTACACCTAGATTTTTACTTTTCTGCTTAGTCTAATTCCTTGACATTGCTTTCTTCTTTACTATTTAGAAGAAACAGTAATCATCTCTTATTTTCTAGGTACTCCTTCACTATACTCAAACAGAATGACAGACATTATTAATCACTATCCATTATTTGATTTTTATAGAATTTTAGTATATTTTATAGATTTTATTTAAAAACTACCAGTTTTGGGCGCCTGGGTAGCCCAGTAAGTTAAAGCCTCTGCCTTCGGCTCAGGTCATGATCCTGGGGTCCTGGGATCGAGCCCCACATCAGGCTCTCCGCTCAGCAAGGGAGCCTGCTTCCTCCTCTCTCTCTGCCTGTCTCTGTGCTTACTTGTGATCTCTGTCAAATAAATAAATAAAATCTTTAAAACTAAAAAAATTTTAAAAATAAAAATAAAAATAAAAACTACCAGTTTTATTTTAGACAAATAATCATTCATTTTTTTTTTTTTAAAGATTTCATTTATTTATTTGACAGAGAGAGAGATCACAAGTAGGCAGAGAGGCAGGCAGAGAGAGAGGAGGAAGCAGGCTCCCCGCAGAGCAGAGAGCCCGACGCGGGGCTCGATCCCAGGACCCTGAGATCATGACCTGAGCCGAAGGCAGCGGCTTAATCCACTGAGCCACCCAGGTGCCCCTCATTCATTTTTTTAATGGTAACATTGTATGGTTTGATCTTCAAAGGTTCTAAAAACTCTCTACATTGTAATAAATTATCTTCAAGAATTGGCTACTATAGGGGCACCTGGGTGGCTCAGTGGGTTAAGCCTCTGCCTTTGGCTCAGGTCATGATCTCAGGGTCCTGGGATGGAGCCCCCACATCGGGCTCCCTGCTCAGCAGGGAGGCTGCTTTCCTTCCTTTCTCTCTCTGCGTCTCTCTGCCTACTTGTGACCTCTCTCTCTCTCTGTCAAATGAATAAATAAAATCTTAAAAAAAAAAAAAGAATTGGCTATTGTAGAGTGGCAATTATGGTTCTTAATATTTGTAGATGTTTAGGTCAAGAATTTATTTTATTAAACCATTGTGGCATAATTAATTGTAACAATGATATCTCCTATTTATTGAATGCTACACTAGGCATTGTGCTAATTGCCTTACATGTATTTTCATATCACTCTAAGATAAGTATTGTTACCTCCTTTTTTAAAAATTTCAGTTGAATTGCTTATATAAAGACAAAACAGTAATTGCCTAAGGTCTCTTTAAGTGGTGGAGCCAGGATTTGAAATTACATTTCTCCAACTCCATGATCTTAACACCTCTCTGAACTGCTTCTGTGACCTTGTTAACTCCTAAGATGTTAATAATTAAGTTCTAAATGAAATTATTTGTGACTTTTTGCTCATATAAATTGTTACAACATGAAATTATGAGTAAATTTAATTTTTAATACCACAGGAAATGAGGATTTAGCCCTACACTTTCCATTCCCTGTCTACCTCCATATCCATCCTTCCATTTGTTAGAGCCTCCCAATGTAACGGCAATTTTTGGTTAAATCTTTACTTATTATTTCATTATGATAATTGTAGAAATACAGTTTACAGCTGAGCCACATAGTATACATAATTACATATCCTTTCTCGTACACTTTAAAAAAAATTAATACTGACCTCATTGTTTTGTTTTTGTTTGGTTAGTTTTTTCATGTATGTATCACCCACTCAGCTCCAGACCTTCTGATAGAATTGTACGATTTATCTTAATATGGCGTATGTTCAAACACAGTAATCTATTAATTATATTTTATAAACCTTAGGTGTAGTCTCTTTGGAGTCCCTCTCATTCTTCTGTTCCAGTCAGAAGATTTCTATTTAGACTTATTGTGAATTGTAGGCTTGCTGTAAACTGTAATCTAGGGCTTCATATTTCATCATCCTGGAAATTTCTTTAACCATTTTCCTGTTTTGGATCCCCTGCTTTCCACATCTCCCAAGTCTTCTCTTTCTTAGTTTATTTCCTGGTTGTAATAGAGAATGTACCTGAAAAAGAGAGATTTGGAAGGTACATTTTTGAGAATCTTGCTTGGGTAAAAGTTGTCTTTATTCCGTCTTGTCTTTACTCCATTCCATGCATGATTGATAGTTTGACCGAGTGATAAATTCTGGTTGAAAATCTTTTTCCCTGAGAATTTTGAAGACATTGTTCTATTGTCTTCAAGTATTCAGTGTTGCTGTCTGAGGCTGTTTTAATTTCTAGTCCTTTGATGCAACCTTTTATTATTGTTATTGTTATTTTACCTCTTCTCAAAACTTTTTGGGATTCTCTCTTTACCTCTGATTTTCTTTTATTTTATTTTTAATTCTTTCTCACTGTTCTTTATTTTTTCTCATACACACACATACAAAATAGGAAAGACATGCAATTTTTTGCCAAGTAGTTGGTTTGTTTTGAATGAGAAATATGAAATTAAACCCAAACCTATTATGACCATGGCCCAATTGCCTGGCCCTGACGGCTGGCCCCTTCTCTCCTTCCCTTCTGCCCCTGACGGTGAAGCCCCTTTTTGTTTTGTTTTGTTTTGTTCTTTTAATTTAATTTTTCATTGTTCTAAGATTCATTGTTTATGCACCACATCCAGTGCTCCATGCAATAATGCCCTCCTTAATACCCACCACCAGGCTCACTCAACCCCTCCAAAACCCTGTTTGTTTCTCATAGTTCATACCTCTGATTTTCTAAACTTTTAAGGTTATGGGGTTAAATAATCTTTTCGTCTTTCATTGAGTTGGGAATTCTATTGGTCCTTTCAGTTTAGAAACTTATTTTATATCCTTCAGTTCTGGAAATTGTTCTTGTATTATTTTTACTCTTTAAAAAAAATTTGGGAGGTGCCTAGGTAGCTTAGTTGGTAGGTCTCTGCCTTCGGTTCAGGTCATGATCCCAGGGTCCTCGGATTGAGCCCTGAGTTTGGCTTTCTGCTCATTGGGGAGCCTGCTTCTCCCTCTCCCTCTGCCTGCCACTTGCCCCGCTTTTGCGCTCTTTCTGTCAAATAAATAAATAATATAATAATAATAAATAAAATATTTTTTTTAAAAATTCTGTTCTGAAGCGCCTAGGTGACTCAGTGTGTTAAAGCCTCTGCCTTCAGCTCAAGTCACGATTCCAGGGTCCTGGGATTGAGCCCCACATTGCGCCCTCTGCTCAGCGGGGAGCCTGCCTACTTGTGATCTGTCTGTCAGATAAATAAATAAAATCTTAAAAAAAAAATTCTGTTCTTCTGGAACTCATTGGTTTGATTTGGGACCCTCTATATTGATTATGTAATGTATATTTACTTTTCAAAATGGTTAATTTTTAAGTTCATAAATCCTACACTCCCGTGGTATACAGGTGTTCCACTTCCTCCATATCTTCACCAACACTTAGTACTGAAGGACTTCTTTTTGGCAATTGGCTGGATGTTAAAATAGTATTTTACTGTGGTTTTAGTTTGTATTACTGATTACAAATGAGGCTGAGCATCTTTTAATATGCTTATTGGCTACCTTGTATTTCTCTTCAGCAAAGTGACTATTCAAGTATTTTATCCATTTTTCTTTCTTTTTTTAATATCCATTTTTCTACTGGATTATTTGCCTTTCATTTATTGATTTATAGGCTTAATTTATATATTTTGGACACAAGTCCTTTATTGGTCTAATGTGTTACAAATATGCTCTCTCAACTTGTGATTTATATTCCTGATCTCTTAATATATATTTTGACGAACAAAAGTTCTTGATTTTAGCTAAGTTAAGTTTATTGATTATCTATTTTAAGTTGTGCTTTTTGTGTTTTGTTTAATGGGGTGCCTGGGTGGCTCAGTGGATTAAGCCGCTGCCTTCGGCTCGGGTCGTGGTCTCGGGGTCCTGGGATCGAGCCCCGCGTCGGGCTCTCTGCTCCGCAGGAGCCTGCTTCCTCCTCTCTCTCTGCCTGTCTCTCTGCCTGCTTGTGATCTCTCTCTCTGTCAAATAAATAAAATAAAATCTTAAAAAAAAAAAAGAAATCCTTTCCTATCTCAAATGTATGGTGATATTTTCTTATATTCTAAAAGATATTTAGTTTTGTCTTTCACATTTAAGTCTGCAATCCAGTTGGAATTGATTTTTATATGTTATGAAGTAAGGGGTCCGTTAGTTGAAATTGTATTCTTTTCCCTCAGATTAGCCACAGCAACAGTCTACATAAACAAAATCCCTTTGAGAGCTTAAATCATTCTAAAAATACATAAAGTGTTCCTGAGACCAAATAGTTTGAGAATCCCTGACAGAGTCACAGGACAAATTAAAAGCTCCAGTAAAAAAGTGGGCTAGAGGGGTGCCTGGGTGGTTCAGTCGGTTGAGCGTCTGCCTTTGGCTCGGGGTCGTGGTCCCAGGGTCCTGGGATTGAACCCTGCGTCGGGCTCCCTGCTCAGCGGGGAGCCTGCTTCTCCCTCTCCCTCTGCCTGCTGTTCTGCCTACTTGTGCTCTCTCGCTCTCTTTCTCACTCTCTCTCTCTCTGTCAAATAAATAAATAAATAATCCTTAAAAAAAAAAAAAGTGGGCCAGAGATAAACAAATCGTTTTTTTAAAATTTCCCCAGATGAATAATGAACATGACAAAAAAGTGCATTTCCTTAATAAAGAAATGCAAATAAAAAGTAAAATACTATTTTAATTATCAAGTTGACAATTATTAAAAGTACTATAAATAGCCTTTGAAGGGCAGTTTGACAAAATATATCAAAACCTTATTTCCTTCTGACCATTTCTTGAAGTATGTCCTATAGAAATTGCTAAAAATGTTTCTGGGGGCGCTTGAGTGGCTCATTCATTAAGCATCTGCCTTCTGCTTGGTCCTGGGATCAAGCCCCACGTCGGGCTCCCTGTTCAGTGGGAAACCTGCTTCTCCCTCTCCACTCCCCCTGTTTGTGTGCCCTCTCTCACTGCCTCTCTCTTTCTCTCTGTGTCAAATAAATAAATAAGAAATCTTTTTTAAAAATATGTTTCTGATGTTTTAGCTTCAATATATTCATCTTCTTTTAATAACTTGAAAATTCAGAAATAACCTAAAATCTAAATGATTGTGAGAAGAAACTTCCAGTGGAGGTTCAAAAACATTTGATAATGTGTTTTCTTTCCTCAAATTCTTCTGGAGTAGTGGATTCCTTAGAGTGCTTTGATGGCCGCCTATTGTTTAATTGTATATAACCATCATTAATCTGGCCGAAACTACCCTTCCCTTAGGTAGTTTGTCCTGTGAATGTCAAATAATAACCAATTATCATAGAGCATATTGAGTAATTGGTGGGTTTGTTCTTCCACCAAAAATATTTATAGCTTTTATCTTTTAAAAATAATTCTGGAGCACAGCAAGATAAAAAAGGGAAAAATTGGCCTAGATAATACAGAAGATAGCAGATGAACAGGGTTGATTTCACTTTGGGCACTTTGCCCAGGACACTTTTAATAGAACATATAGTTACTCTAGGGATCCTGAGTCTGTGGTTATGTCAGGCTTACACATTTATTCTTTAAAAGGAGAAATTGCAGGTTATTGGACTCTAGGTGCATTGGTATGACTTAAATTTTTAAACTATTCCTGTAATCCAATCACTGATAATTTGCTGTGTGTGGGCTGGATTTCTTACTATTAAAACTAGGTTAATCATGGGTAGAAAAATATTTTGAACTTCCCTCTGTGAAAACACAGTGGCTTCTTCATTTCTTTCAAAGTTTAAGTCAAGTTTTAAAAGATGTCTAAACTAGGAATTAGATGGTTATTTTTATGTGAAGAATTTTTAATCTTACTATTGTTGAGGACTTTGCACTAAAAAATCAATCAAGTCTTTAAGGAAAAAAATCTCCTACTAAATTTTAGAAATGCTGTGCTCCCTATTTTACTACCTTACAATTTAGAATTATTGGCCTTATGGTTAGCCTTAAAAATTAGAAGGAAAAATAGCAACATGGTAGTAGAACTTGCACTGGAATAGTGGCTTTGAGTGAATTTTTCCTGTTTTCCAAAATTTCAGTTATATGTTAGTTACCTTATTATTATTTAGAGGGGGAGGGACGAGGGATAGTGGGAGAGAAAATCTTTTTTTTTTTAAAGACTTTATTTATTTGACACACAGAGAGATTGACAGAGAGAGAGGGAACACAAGCGGGGGGAGTGGGAGAGGGCAAAGTAGGCTTCCCACTGAGCAGGGAGCCAGACGTGGGGCTCTATCCCAGGACCCAGGATCCTCTATCCCAGGATCATGACCTGAGCTGAAGGCAGATGCTGAACAACTGAGCCACCCAGGTGCCCCTGAGAGAGAAAATCTTAAGCTGTCTCCACACCCAGCACAGAGTCTGTCATGGCACTTGACCTCATGACTCTGAGATCATGAACTTAGCTAAAATCAGGAGTTGGACACTTAACCTGTTGAGCCATCCAGACTCCCCTCCAAGGTATTTCTTTGAGCATCTTAGCCTTTTTAATACCCAATCCTTTTAAAGGCTAACTTGAGAAGAGTTATAATTTTATGAATAATAAAAGTAATGGGGTGTCTGGGTGGCTTAGTTCGTTAAGCATCTGACTCTTGATTCTGTCTCAGGTCATGATTTTGGGGTCATGAGATCAAGCCTACATCAGGTTCCATGCTCAGCACAGAGTCTGTTTGAGACTCTTTCTCCCTCTCTTTCCTTCTTTTATCCTTCTCCTGGTCACACATCTCTCTCTAAAATAAATAAATAAAATCTTTAAAAAATAAAAATTTCAAAAAAATTACCTTGTATTAGGTAAAATGGAAACTTACTTCATTTTGAAGTAATGTGCTTAAAAATAATAGGCCAAGGGAGCCTGGGTGGCTCAGTGGGTTAAAGCGTCTGCCTTCGGCTCAGGTCATGATCCTTGGGTCCTGGGATGGAGCCTCGAATTGGGCTTTCTGCTCAGCAGGAAGCCTGCTTCCTCCTCTCTCTCTCTCTCTCTCTCTGTCTGCCTCTCTGCCTGCTTGTGATCTCTGCCTGTCAAATAAATAAAATCTTTTAAAAAAATAATAGGCCAAATTCTTACTTGGAAATTTTCTTTATAATGTAGTTAATAAAAGGAAGAGCAGGAAGAAAAATTATTTTATGTAGTTTTAAAAAATCTGAAAATTACTAGTACAATGGTACATAAGAGGAAGGATTTTTTTTATGGGTTTTTTTAAAGATTTTATTTTTTATTTTTTATTTTATTTTTTTTTCCATTTTATTTATTTTTTCAGCGTAACAGTATTCATTCTTTTTGCACAACACCCAGTACTCCATGCAAAACGTGCCCTCCCCATTACCCACCACCTGTTCCCCCAACCTCCCACCCCTGACCCTTCAAAACCCTCAGGTTGTTTTTCAGAGTCCATAGTCTGGCTATGGACATTGGGAAGGGTAAGTGCTATCGTGAGTGCTGTGAAGTGTGTAAACCTGGCGATTCACAGACCTGTACCTCTGGGGATAAAAATACATTATATGTTTATTAAAAAAAAAAAAATTTGGAAGGAGAGGCGAACCATAGGATTTTTTTTTTTAAAGTATTATGTTCTGTTTCAGAAATACCATAAAATTTCTCACATTTGCTTCTGGCATTTGCTTCTTCTATCAAGCAATACTTTTAATGAGCCAGGATCTTTACACCTTCTGTTTCATCTACCTGGAATGTTATTCTTTGCCTCTTCCTCCTTCCTCCAACACACTCTTACTTCTTCAGTCTTGACTTATACGTAATTATTTTGAGAAGCTTGTCGTAATCCACCTCCTCTAAATCCCAAAACCCACCTTTTCTGCCTTCCTCCCAACCCAGGTTAAACTCCTATTATTTATTCTCAGGACCATTTTACTTCTTCTTAATGTTCACCATGATTGTAAATATCAGTTCAGTGTTTGTTTTTGCCGCTATTTCCTTAAGCTTGGTGAGGGCAGGACTTCTGAGTATCTTGTTTAGAGTTGTATTTTCTGTGTCTGGCACAGTGCCTAGTACATAATAGTAAGTACTATTTATCAAATGAATACCTTTGATTCCTATTCATTTTATATGCTTTTCCAGACTATAGTTGGTATTGCTTAATAGTGACGTCTTTCCATTAGAGTAGTTATAACTTTTTTTTTTAAGATTTTATTTATTTATTTGACAGACAAAGATCACAAGTAGGCAGAGAGGCAGGGCAGAGAGAGAGGAAGGGAAGCAGGCTCCCTGCTGAGCAGAGAGCCCAATGCGGGGCTCAATCCCAGGACCCCCAGGATCATGACCTGAGCCGAAGGCAGAGGCCTTAACCCACTGAGCCACCCAGGTGCCCCTAGAGTAGTTATAACTTTATATCATTAGTAGGTAAATAGCTGAATTAAGCAATTGTAAGCTCCCACTAATTTAGAATATTCTTAGCTTTTTAAGGTTTGGGATGAGTTTCATCCCAATGTCTCAGATGCTTCTTAGTGTATATAGTCACAGTACATTTCTTAAATGATAACTAAGAGCTACAAGTGTTAACTGTTCTAGTTGGCTATATTACTCTCAGTAGATGCAGTACTACCAAAATAGTACAATATAAAAGATATCACGATAAGATCACAGCCGAAGTTGGTTTCCTACTTTTTCTTTTTCTCTTCCTCCTTCTCTTCCTCCTCCTTTAGCCTTTTTACTTTTATAGGGTTGAGTTTCTGATTTTTTAAAATCCTTATTTGTAAAGCCCAAAACAAATAGCTTTTAAGTTAGGATTTACAATATTTAGATGGGTCCAAAGATTTAAATCTACACAAAATATTTTAATTGAGCAGTTAGTCTTTCCAAGTTTTCTAATGAAACTAAGTTGTTATTATATGCTTATGATACCCATGTTGGACAGGAGGCGATAAAATTTTTCTTATACATTGAGGTTCTATATGTTTGGCAATGACTTTTCTATTCATGAGGTTATATGTTGTATTCTTTACAGTTCAAACGATACGTCAGTAAACTCCGAAGCAAGAGTACAGTTTTCAAAAAGAAGCATCAAATAATCGCTGAATTTAAAGCTGAATTCGGTCTCTTGCAGAGGACAGAAGAACTTCTTAAACAACGTCATGAAAATATTCAACATCAACTGGTAATACAGTGTTATCTTGGGGTGCTAGAAATATAAATGCCAAGGGGTTTATGGGTTACAGGTGTATATTGAGGTCATTGTTTTTACTGAAAACACCATAAAATTATTAATGTTCTCTGATGAATTCCAGAGATATCATATAATATATAATAATAAATATTATTATTTATTTACTTATTTTAAAGATTTTAGAGAGAGAGTGTGCGCATCTGCATGAGCAGGGCTGGGGCAGAGGGAGAGGGCGAGAAGCTCAAGCAGACTCTGTACTGAGCACAGAACCTGATGTGGGGCTTGATCTCATGACCCTGAGATCATGACCTGAGCCGAAACCAAGAGTCAGATGCTTAACGAAGTGAGCCACACAGCTGCACCCTGATTCGTTTATTTTTTAATGTGGCTGTAAACACTAACTTTTTCATGTGTGCTGACTTTGGGGTAATTGATAGAAGTTGAATTCCAAGTAGATTTTTCTTTGGTTAGCTAATTAATGTAAGAAAAATTATCATACCAAGAGAGTGACTATAAAATATTTTTGTCATGGCCTGCTGGGCAGAAATTTCTAAGCAACTACTTCCGTGGAGTTCTGAAAAGAAGTATCTAGGAAAGGTACCATATGGAAGATTGCCTGCAGGCTTATTCCTTATGTATTTGTGCCTTAGTTGTCAGGAATGAGTTAAGCCCAGAATAGTCCCTCTGACAGCAAAATCTCATCATGGACATCATCAGTTCCTTAGAATTTTCTTGAATTGGATTTTTGTTCCTTTCACCCACGGGGAAATTATTTCCTCAGGATGTTGGTTTACCAGCTATCATCAGTATGGTGGATATGAATGAAGTTTCAACCAGTCGTGGTTAAGCTGGCAATATGAACTTTCTGTCTCATGCTGTTGAATATTGTTTGCTTCTAGGGAACTTAAGATAGAAAATTCACTGTGCATAATGATACTGCTTTCAAAATTGATAGGTTGTGATTGTGTTCTTGGTCACCTCAAAAGCATTTTCCAATTTCCATTATAATTTCTTTGATCTATGGATTATTGCTTAAAACCAAGTGTTGCTTAAAACCAAACATTTTCTAGTTACCTTTCAGTTACTGACTTCTACCTTATTTCCACTGTGACCAGAGAACATTCTGTGTAATTTTAGTCATTTGAAATTTGTTGAGTATTGTATTATGGTCCAGCAAATGGTCTATTCTGGTAATTATCCCAGAACAGTTGAGAAGAATGTATATTCTACAGTTTGGGGGGATGGTGTTCTCTGTGTGTCAGTTCAGTTAAGTGTGTTAACCATGATTTCAAATCTTTCATATTCCCATTGATATTATTGTCTGCTTGTTCTGTTAGTTATTGAGAGAGGTGTGTTAATTCTATGATTATGATTATTGCTTTCTTTCTTTTTTTAGTCCCATCAGTTTTTTCTTTACATTTCTTCTTAAGCTGGGTTTCCTAGAAGCAGAGCCTAAGAGGGGAATACTTTGTATAAGTGATTTATTGAGGGAGGGAGTACCTTCAGAAGGAGGGGAATGAGGGAAGCAGATAGGGCAGCAGAAAAGAGCAAGCAAGGATGTAGTCCTGACTAGACAGTATCATTTTGATTCTGTGAGGAATTTTGGAGCTCAAATTGCAGTGTGAAGTTGATTCCATCTTGAGGCAAAGGGGCTGGACTTTTTACTCCTATATCAGTCAGTCAGTGCTGTGGCACGGTATAACCTCCTAGCCCAATGCGAGGGTATCCTCTGTAGAAGGGAACAACTGTGAACCTTTAGCAATCAACAACTCTTATGGCAGGTTGCAGATGAGGTCTGAATGAGGCACCAACGACAACCATTACAGTCTACCCCTTGCAATGCTGGGATCTACCTGTTTCTCATGTTAAATTGACTCCATTTGAGTATAGCTTCTACAGGATTCTGGTTGATCACAATTTCTACGAAAATGTGTAGGAGGACGGTTAAACAGGACCAAGGAAAACTCTCGTTGCTACATTTGGTCCCAAGGACATACTAATACTCAACATCTTCTTCCTTTACCATCCATTCTAGATTTCCTTCATGTTTGGCACCTTCACTGGTCTAAATGACTTTCATGGTGGGATGACCCAGTCCCTCATCTTTAAGAGGTGTGAGACTCTAGGAACCATGATCTTAGCAGGCTGCGGTTGCTGTATTACTCATTTACTGCTAAAACTGGGCATGGGAGGACCAAGATGTGCCCTAATGGATCACCTGAGTGTCAAACATATTCCTATTTGCCCTTATTTATAGCAGCATTTGTATAACAAAATGATGTCCTGTCAATATAATACCTTTATTCTTTGCCTGCTGGTCTACAGGCGTGAGGACCCCAAATGACAAGATGGTCACCAGAGCATTAAGTTTAAAGGCCTTTTAATATGCCTCCTGGTAAAAGCATGCCCACTCTGAAAACCAGAAGATCTATACCTCCAGAGCCTACAGGTGTCAGGAAGGGAAACATAATTCCTTAAGTGGATAAGCGGGCACCCTAGTGAGTGGTGACTCTCATACCTTCATTCCATAGTTCCAAGACCCATGTATTCTTTCTGTTGGCAACACAGCACTAAATGGTAGGCATTGGTTTAAAATGTATACTCCATCCATCCTGAAGAGTAGAACTCATCCTCACAGGCCATCAGCTCTAAGCTGTACCTTAGTTGTATTTTCACAAGGCCCTTCTACCAATATCTCAGGGTATTAGCTTCCTGGATGGTGTGATATGTGGTACAGTGACTGAATCCAGTGATCACGTGTCCACCACCATATCTCCTATGCCATAAAGTAATCCCATGGCCTGAGTGATATTTATACAGAATTCCACATCAGTAGACCAGATACTCTGAGCCCTTGGATAGTGATGCTGGCTAAAAGCACTGGGGGCAAGAAAAGCAAATACTTAACCTAGAATATGGGTCAGTCCAGTTCAGGATGAAATGTTTCCCTTTTTAAGGCAGAAGATTGGTTTCTTCAAGGTATGATTCTATAGCTAGAGCTCAGGATTGATCTCTGTCTTGTTGCCAGGTCAGACATTTGTCAGTGCAAGTAGCTAGACCGTCATTGGAGAGAGAGAGCCCATGCTATTTGGCCCTTGCTTAGCCTCCATCTTTGCCAGCATAGCCATTCTGTTCATGAGCCCATTGTCCAAGGGCTGGGGGGCCAGTGACAGAGGGTGCCTGACATCTACTGGCCAAATCATCCTTCCCACTTGATCTTTTCGTACTCTCTTCTGCTTTGGAAATTCTCTAGTGGCCGTTAGCATATGATATAAAGAGAAAAGATCTTTACACTTAATGTGTTACTCCCGTAGGTCTATCTGCATGCCTCTTCCACAGACCTCCGTGTCCCCAGTCTTCCAGTCCTGGTACCTAGTTCTCCCAGATCCCTGACCAACAAGTTAAGCCACTTGCCACTGCCCAGAGGATATAAGATAATCTAGAGGTTCAAGGTTCTCAAGTGAGTCTATGTAGGTATTCCATCCTGGACTCAGTAGTACCCTTAGAGCCCTGACTTTGTCACAGAATATATTCAGCCTTTTCTTAAGTTTTACCCTATTAACAATTAAGTTGTGTGCCTGGTTTTCAGCTTCCACTGCCCTTCAGCCATAGGAAATGAGGGTTTCTTTAAAGCTCCTAAGAAGGTTCTCTGACCTTACCACTTTGCTTTAAATTAATGGTTAGTATATTTGAGGCTGTCATTTTATCTCTTCAACTATACATGGAGCATAGCAACAGTCACCCCAATTCCATTGTCCCTTTAGTTATTATTTCTGCATACTTTCCAAATACCAGCCACTTGTACCAACTAGTGCATCCCTGTGACAGTTCAAGAAACGGACACCAAGATGGGATTAGATGTACCAAAGATTTGCTGGAGGAAATACTGTGAAAGATAAAGGGAAGGGAGCAAGAGGAGGCAGGGAAAACCATTAAGGCCCTACTGCAGGACTGACAACTATGAAGGGAGAGAAAAGAAGGAGGTTTGTGTAGGAAGAGCCTCAGACTGCAGCACAGTTTTAGGAAAGTTTTGATGAGGATGAGGGGGAGTTCCTGAGCCAGTCACCCGCTAGAGGAGTCCCCTGTCAGGCAGAAACAGGCCAGCACTAGTACTATTGCCGTGTTCAGTCATGCTAGGAGCAGCCTGGGGGAAGCATAGGCTTGGTAGGAACACAACTCTGGATCCAGAGGGGCAGCAGTTGTGCCTGTCCGTCAAGTCCATTTCAGTGGGGTCTCCCGAAGGAGATCTGAGCTCCCAAAGGAGTCCATTCTCATGACTGCTGCAGTCACCCTCTGCTCAGTTCACTGCAAATCTTAGCAGTGGGACTAACAATATTCACCCTGCCACTAGTGTTGGGCCCTCCGGTTCCATTTATTCAGTGAGTAATCCCACTCTAGAAGCCCATTTTTATGGTTTGGTCACGTTCTCTGAAAGCAGAACCTGAAACAAGAATTCTTAACTGCTCCTAGAGTTAAGAGAGAGAGTGCTCTTAGGAGAAAGGAAGTGAAGGAACCAGAATGAAGTAGTGAGGAAAAGTGGATTCATCTGGAGTCCAGTTTCAGTCTGATCCCCTGAGGAACTCTGGAATGCAAATTGCATCATACAGTTAGTCACGTCTTTAGGCAAGAAAATTACCTTTTTGTATCCCACAGTCAGTCAGTTGTATGCTGTGGACCCTTTCTATCTTTCTATCTTCCAAGAGTTGGTGTGATACAGTTCCTATTCAGCCAAGAAATTTATTTATCTGATAAATTCATCTGGGTGTCTGTTTCTATTATCCGTCTTTTTTTCTCTTGATTTTCAGACATGTTACTTTGCTTACCTAGTACCTTTTTATTGAATTCCAGGCTCTGAAAACACTTCCTTCCTTAAAAGAACATTTGGGGTTTTTTTCCTCATAGATCATCTTGATCCAGTTTTGCTAAAGCTGGTATTTTTCTCTTATTCTAAGATGCAGCCCTTATACCTGGGGCAGAAACTCTACTCCCAGGAAATAGTACTTACACCTAGCACCGAGCTCTTACTCTTAGGTTATGACCCTTACTCCTTAGTAGCCTTTCTGGGGTTTCAGCTGATAGTCTGGAGCAACACACTTTGAAAGTCTTGAATTCCTACCTCTGTCTCCCTAGTACTATGAGATACCGAAGTCTTAGCCCAGTTTTTTAGTCACCCATCTACTGATTTCCACTTGATTGCTAGGAGTCTTACCCTCTTATGCACAGTTTAGAGTTTGGTAATCCCCAAAGAGGAAATTGCATTTAGAATTTTGGGCTAATACTCTATAGTTCCCTCTACTCCTTTCTTAGGAGTCTCAATTTTATTGGCAGCCCCAAATTCCAACTCTTCTTCCATTCCCTCTCTCCTTTTCTTTCTTTCCTTTTGGTTCTTCCATCCTGTTTTGAACCCTGTCCAATGAGGTTGTAGTCTTTTTCCTAGTTGGCCTATTAGCAGTGTTTGACATAGTTGATCACTCCCTCATCCTTTATCTTTTAATAAACTACACTCTCCTTGTTCTTCTCCCTTACTAGCGCCCCTATATTCCTACTCTGGGGCCGATTTCTTCTCATCTAAGATCTAAAAATTGGAGTTCCTAGGCTTAGCCCTTAGATCTCTTTTCTTCTTTCACTCCCTTGGTTATCTTATCCTGTCTCATGGATTTAAAGACCTTCTTTATGAAGACAATTCCCAACTCTATATCTCTAACCTAGATTTCTCCTCAAATTCCAGTCTTATATGTATAATGTCTTGACCTCTTATTGAGTATCTACTGGACATTTCAAATTTTTTAAATGTGCAAAACTAGATTTCTGATCTTCATTACTCCCTCAAACCTGGCCTTACAGAGTCTTTCTCATTTCAACAAACAGCAGCTCCATCCCCTCAGTTCTACAGGCCAGAAACTTTAGTCATCCTTTACCCCTCACTGTTCCTCACACCCTACATCTAATCTGTCTTAATATTTTGTTGGTCTACCTTAAAATAGACCACTTCTCATTACCTCTACCACCACCATCTGACTCATGCTACCCATTATCTGTAAACTGAATTATTTGAGTAGTCTTCTAACTGGCTTCCTTTGTCCCTCTATAGTTTGATCTCAGCACAGATGTTAAAGTGGCCATTTAAAAATTCCTTTACTCTGAACCACCCAACAAGCCTCCCATCTCATTTAAAATAAGCCTAAGCTCTTTCATTGGCCTAAAAATAAAGTAACCATATAATTTATCATCTAAAGTAGGACACTTTTGAAAATGCAAAGGACAGTAGACATTAACCGAGACTGTTCCAGCAAACCATCTGACTCCTACGTGATTCCCTACCCCCCAACCTCATTCTCCCTCCATTTTCAGCTCCACCAGTCTCTTAGCTGTTTCTTGGAAAGGACATGTCTTTTGTACTTGCTGAGGCCCTGGATATCTATAGGACTTGCTCCCTCAATTCATTCGGGCTTTGCTCAGATGTCATCTTCTCAGAAAGACCTTCCCTGACCACCCTGTTATTTAAGATTTCCAACCCCACTCTCACCTCACACTCTATGTATTCTATTTGTCTACAGATTTCTTGTTTACTCTCACTAGAAGTAAGCTCTGTGAGGGAAGACTTTTTTTTTTACCCTGTTTTGTTCACTGCTGTGTATCTGGTGCTTAAAACTATGCTCAGCACGGGGCGCCTGGGTGGCTCAGTGGGTTAAAGCCTCTGCCTTCAGTTCAGGTCATGATCCCAGAGTCCTGGGATCAAGCCCCGCATCGGGCTCTCTGCTTAGCAGGGAGGCTGCTTCCTCCTCTCTCTCTCTCTCTCTGTCTTTGCCTGCCTCTCTGCCTAATTGTGATCTCTGTCTGTCAAATAAGTAAATAAAATCTTAAAAAAAAAACAAACTATGCTCAGCACACTTAGGTAGATAGTAAACATTGGATGGGAGAGAGAGTGCAAATATATTGATCACTTGAGAATTCATTCAGTCACCAAATATTTATTGAGCCCTAAAATTAGAAATACTATGCACCCAAGGATACCAAAGTAAAATTTAATGCAAGTTTATAACATATAAAGATGTGTAATTATTGTCAATAAAAAGTATTATTTATAATTCTAAGCTGATTTTACTTATAACTTTATTGTTATACATTAAATCTGTACACTTCTTACAGAATCATCAAGGATTTGTCACCCATTTTGTGGACCCCATTTTTGACACCTATTTTTATTCTTTACTTTTAGCAAACTATTGAAGAGAAAAAGGGTATATCTGGGTATAGTTACACCCAGGAAGAGCTAGAACGGGTATCTGCACTGAAGACTGAGGTTGATGAGATGAAAGGCCGAACACTCGACGACATGTCTGAAATGGTGATTACACTTGATTTTTTTCTTTTCTTTTTTTTTTTTTAAGACTTATTTATCTATTTTCTAGAGAGAAAGAGCATAAGCAGGGGGAACAGCAGGCAGAGCAGGGAGAGGTAGAAGCAAGCTCCCCACTGAGCAAGAAGCCCGATGAAGGACTTGACCCCAGGACCCTGGGATCATGACCTGAGCCGAAGGCAGATGCTTAACCCACTGAACCACCCAGGTGCCCTGATTGCACTTCTTTTTTTTTTTTTATAGTTTTTAAAAATTATATAGCTAGAGGCAGATGTTTTTGTGTTTCAGTGAAACACTCAAATTTTCATTTCTGCGCATCGTTTATTTTATTTTCTTTCATCTGTCTTTAGCAACTCTTCTGAATGTTTCCATTCTAGTAAGTTGCTCAACTTGTTATAATTTATGCATTTTGCAGGACTTTTTTTCCAAGGAAACATCATGGGTTTTTAAATACCCTATAGAATTATGTATTGAAATGGCTGCCTTATCTTTGCGGGGTTTTTTTTTCCCAAAGATTTTATTTATTTATTTGACAGAGAGAGATCACAAGTAGGCAGAGAGGCAGGCAGAGAGAGAGGGGGAAGCAGACTCCCTGTGGAGCAGAGAGCTTGAAGCTGGGCTCGATCCCAGGACCCCGAGATCATGACCTGAGCCGAAGGTAGAGGCTTTAACCCACTGAGCCACCCAGGTGCCCCGATCTTTGCGGTTTTTTTGAAGTGTAAAAGTTACAGAACATTAAAGAAATATTTAAGATAAAAAATAAGTTTTCCCAAATAATACTGCCCTAAGCAATAAAATTGCTTCATTTTTGTGTGTGTCCTTAGTATCTTTCCATATTTGGAGCTGCTGTTCAGCCTGAATGCACTGATACAGCTTCATCAGACATTAAAATGTTGAAATCTTTCCTTCCTTATTGGTAGATAGCTGCTGCCCCAGCCTCTCAGACGACCCACTTCCACCTATTTTTTCCACATTGGCCACTTGCCCAGAACCCTCTGGATCTTACTACAACCTGACTCCTAAAAAGCAGAGGACTTCAAGACCCCATTAGTCTCCATGGCTGGTGTCCATTTTGATAGGTCATTACTTAAATCCTTTGGGTTATTATGTATTTTTGAATATCACTTCATCATATTACTTATATACTGTATAATCTATATAATTACATATTTTTAATAGTACAACATGATTGTATTATTATAAGGGCGACTTTCTGATTTTTTTTCATCATTCAATGTTAGATTGCAAATATGGTTTGCTGTCTTAATAACTGACCTTTTGAATAGTTAAATGCTATCCCATCTTACTGAAATGACATTTACTAAATCATTTCCCCATTGTTTGGTTTTGAAGTAATTTTCAGTTTTACTCTTTTATGTAACACTTTAATATATTTATGCATGTAGTATTTTTGTTCTTTTGAATTCTTTTTTTAGATCATGTATTTTGTTTAAATGACAGGTAAAAAAACTGAATTCACTAGTATCTGAAAAGAAGTCAGCTCTAGCCCCAGTTATAAAAGAACTACGACAGTTGCGTCAAAAATGTCAAGTAAGTGTATTTGGCTTGCGACACTTTTAGTATATGTGCTGCCGAAGCGAGCACTGGCTTGCGACACTTTTAGCATCTTGTCTTGTTCAGATGTACTAGTTAGATTCCTGAATATTTTACTTGTGTAATTTATAGAAAGCAAATTATTATTATTATTATTATATGATTCCACAAAAAAGAGTAATAATGTAACCTATGAAGTTTTTTGTTTAATTTATGCTGTTTGTTTTGCCAAATTACTGGGGGAAAGAGAAGGAGAAGAAGGAGTCACAAGTGCAGCTAGATTAGATTTTTGCTTTAATTCTGATATATGTCAGAGCTATAAATATGAAGTCACATTCTTCTGTGGCCAGGTAAAAACTCAGAGTCTGCCAATGAGTGGTGACAAGTTAACTTTAGATTAATGGACTTGTTTTGCTGGGGAGCAGGGCCAGGGGCAAGCTACGAAAGCTTGTGATAAGTGATGAAATACCATTGCTTGGAAGCTGATTCTAACCACTGCTTTGAAGCTAAACTGTTAGAAAGTAAATGCCCTCCACAAATCCAGATCAGATGGCCTCCGCCATCTAACTGACATTAGCAGTTGTCATTTTATCACTTTCCATGTAGTAATTTTAGGTTTGAATATGGATTGTACTGCATGTGCCTGAGTATGGAACTATAAAATTCTTCACGAATGCCATCCATCAGTCAAGGGACCACAGTGAAAAGCCACATCATTTCCTTTTAATAGAAAATGCCATGGGGTCTGAGACGGGTTTAGTGACTTATCCGAAGAGACAAGTAGGCAGTGAGAGAGAGTTGCCTCTTGACTCCAGCATCTGTGTTATCTTATTTACATCTCCTGCTGTTTCCATTACACACCACTGTCATCACAAAAGAAATGCAATAGACAAGCCCCTGTTGTCTGGAGTCCATATACTCACAGGTGAAATGAGTCAAAATTCAAGAAAGACAAAATATAACCTATCTTAAGAACGATATAGCACCAGGGGTGCCTGGGTGGCTCAGTGGGTAAAAGCCTCTGCCTTCGGCTCAGGTCACGATCTCAGGGTCTTGGGATCAAGCCCTACATCGGGCTCTCTGCTCCGCAGGGAGCCTGCTTCCTTCTCTCTCTCTGCCTGCTCTCTGCCTACTTGTGATCTCTGTCTGTCAAGTAAATAAATAAAATCTTTAAAAAAAAAAAAGTGATATAGCAGAGCGCCCAGATGGCTCAGTCAGTTAAGCATCTACCTTCAGTTCTGCCTTCAGTTTGGGTTGTGATCTGCTCAGTGGGGAGCCTGCTTCTCCCTCTCCCTCTGCCCCTCTCCCCCACCACTTGTGCTCTCTCTCTCAAATAAAAATAAATAACATTTTAAAAAAATTAAAAAACAATATAGAAAAGGGGCATGTGGCTGGCTCACTGTGGAGCATGTGACTCTTGATCTTGGTGTCGTGAGTTTGAGCCCCATGTTGGGCACAGAGCTTACTAGGAAGGAAGGAAAGTAAGGAGGGACGGAGGGAGGGAGGGAAGGAAACAAAAAAAAAAGTATAATCAGAATCGTATACTTAACTGATAAGGAAAGAGGAAGCAAGTGTTGTGCTTATTAGGAAGGAAAAGTTTCAAAAAGGGAGTTTGTTGTTTTTTTTTTTATAGTAGATGCTTATTTCTTTTGGTTTAATCGACATAGCTGAAATTTACTTAAATCATCCTTTCATTGATTCAGCAGGTTTATAGTGGGTGTCTACAGTGTGCCAAGCACTGTTGCAGGTGCTGGAAATAAAGTAGGAAACAAAGCCGAAAAGGTCCCTGTCTTCATGGAGCTTATTACTTAAATTCTTTTAGCTATAGTGTGCCAGATTTCTGTCATGGTTGGTCAGGTTCAAGCTATTTTTTTTTCCCATTTTATTTATTTTTTTCAGCATAACAGTATTCATTGTTTTTGCACAACACCCAGTGCTCCATGCAAAACGTGCCCTCCCTATTACCCACCACCTGTTCCCCCAACCTCCCACCCCTGACCCTTCAAAACCCTCAGGTTGTTTTTCAGAGTCCATAGTCTCTTATGGTTCGCCTCCCCTCCCCAATGTCCATAGCCCCCTCCCCCTCTCCCAATCCCACCTCCCCCCAGCAACCCCCAGTTTGTTTTGTGAGATTAAGAATCATTTATGGTTTGTCTCCCTCCCAATCCCATCTTGTTTCATTTATTCTTCTCCTATCCCCCTAACCCCCCATGTTGCTTCTCCATGTCCTCATATCAGGGAGATCATATGATAGTTGTCTTTCTCTGATTGACTTATTTCACTAAGCATGATATGCTCTAGTTCCATCCACGTCATCGCAAATGGCAAGATTTCATTTCTTTTGATGGCTGCATAGTATTCCATTGTGTATATATACCACATCTTCTTGATCCATTCATCTGTTGATGGACATCTAGGTTCTTTCCATAGTTTGGCTATTGTAGACATTGCTGCTATAAACATTCGGGTACACGTGCCCCTTCGGATCACTACGTCTGTATCTTTAGGGTAAATACCCAGTAGTGCAATTGCTGGGTCATAGGGTAGTTCTATTTTCAACATTTTGAGGAACCTCCATGCTGTTTTCCAGAGTGGTTGCACCAGCTTGCATTCCCACCAACAGTGGAGGAGGGTTCCCCTTTCTCCGTATCCTCGCCAGCATCTGTCATTTCCTGACTTGTTAATTTTAGCCATTCTGACTGGTGTGAGGTGATATCTCATTGTGGTTTTGATTTGTATTTCCCGGATGCCGAGTGACGTGGAGCACTTTTTCATGTGTCTGTTGGCCATCTGGATGTCTTCTTTGCAGAAATGTCTGTTCATGTCCTCTGCCCATTTCTTGATTGGATTGTTTGTTCTTTGGGTGTTGAGTTTGCTAAGTTCCTTATAGATTTTGGACACTAGCCCTTTATCTGATATGTCGTTTGCAAATATCTTCTCCCATCCTGTCAGTTGTCTTTTGGTTTTGTGAACTGTTTCCTTTGCTGTGCAAAAGCTTTTGATCTTGATGAAATCCCAATAGCTCATTTTTGCCCTTGCTTCCCTTGCCTTTGCCGTTGTTCCTAGGAAGATGTTGCTACGGCTGAGGTCGAAGAGGTTGCTGCCTGCATTCTCCTCAAGGATTTTGATGGATTCCTTTCTCACATTGAGGTCCTTCATCCATTTGGAGTCTATTTTCGTGTGTGGTGTAAGGAAGTGGTCCAATTTCATTTTTCTGCATGTGGCTGTCCAATTTTCCCAGCACCATTTATTGAAGAGGCTGTCTTTTTTCCATTGGACATTCTTTCCTGCTTTGTCGAAGATGAGTTGACCATAGAGTTGAGGGTCGATTTCTGGGCTCTCAATTCTGTTCCACTGATCTATGTGTCTGTTTTTGTGCCAGTACCATGCTGTCTTGATGATGACAGCTTTGTAATAGAGCTTGAAGTCCGGAATTGTGATGCCACCAACTTTGGCTTTCTTTTTCAATATTCCTTTGGCTACTCGAGGTCTTTTCTGGTTCCATATAAATTTGAGGATTATTTGTTCCATTTCTTTGAAAAAAATGGATGGTATTTTGATAAGGATTGCATTAAATGTGTAGATTGCTTTAGGTAGCATGGACATTTTCACAATATTTATTCTTCCAATCCAGGAGCATGGAACATTTTTCCATTTCTTTGTGTCTTCCTCAATTTCTTTCATGAGTACTTTATAATTTTCTGTGTATAGATTCTTAGTCTCTTTGGTTAGGTTTATTCCTAGGTATCTTATAGTTTTGGGTACAATTGTAAATGGGATTGACTCCTTAATTTCTCTTTCTTCAGTCTTGTTGTTGGTGTACAGAAATGCAACTGATTTCTGTGCATTGATTTTATATCCTGACACTTTACTGAATTCCTGTACAAGTTCTAGCGGTTTTGGAGTGGAGTCTTTTGGGTTTTCCACATATAGTATCATATCATCTGCGAAGAGTGATAGTTTGACTTCTTTACCAATTTGGCTGCCTTTAATTTCTTTTTGTTGTCTGATTGCTGAGGCTAGGACTTCTAGTACTATGTTGAATAGCAGTGGTGATAATGGACATCCCTGCCGTGTTCCTGACCTTAGCGGAAAAGCTTTCAGTTTTTCTCCATTGAGAATATTTGCGGTGGGTTTTTCATAGATGGCTTTGATAATATTGAGGTATATGCCCTCTATCCCTACACTTTGAAGAGTTTTGATCAGGAAGGGATGCTGTACTTTGTCAAATGCTTTTTCAGCATCTATTGAGAGTATCATATGGTTCTTGTTCTTTCTTTTATTAATGTGTTGTATCACATTGATTGATTTGCGGATGTTGAACCAACCCTGCAGCCCTGGAATAAATCCCACTTGATCGTGGTGAATAATCCTTTTAATGTACTGTTGAATCCTATTGGCTAGTATTTTGGCGAGAATTTTTGCGTCTGTGTTCATCAAGGATATTGGTCTGTAGTTCTCTTTTTTGGTGGGATCCTTGTCTGGTTTTGGGATCAAGGTGATACTGGCCTCATAGAATGAGTTTGGAAGTTTTCCTTCCATTTCTATTTTTTGGAACAGTTTCAGGAGAATAGGAATGAGTTCTTCTTTAAATGTTTGGTAGAATTCCCCTGGGAAGCCGTCTGGCCGTGGGCTTTTGTTTGTTTGGAGATTTTTGATGACTGTTTCAATCTCCTTACTGGTTATGGGCCTGTTCAGGTTTTCTATTTCTTCCTGGTTCAGTTGTGGTAGTTTATATGTCTCTAGGAATGCGTCCATTTCTTCCAGATTGTCATATTTGTTGGCGTAGAGTTGCTCATAGTATGTTCTTATAATTGTCTGTATTTCTTTGGTGTTAGTTGTGATCTCTCCTCTTTCATTCATGATTTTATTTATTTGGGTCCTTTCTCTTTTCTTTTTGATGAGTCTGGCCAGGGGTTTATCAATCTTATGATTCTTTCAAAGAACCAGCTCCTAGTTTCATTGATTTTTTTCTATTGTTTTTTTGGTTTCTATTTCATTGATTTCTGCTCTGATCTTTATGATTTCTCTTCTCCTGCTGGGTTTAGGGTTTCTTTCTTGTTCTTTCTCCAGCTCCTTTACGTGTAGGGTTAGGTTGTGTACTTGAGACCTTTCTTGTTTCTTGAGAAAGGCTTGTACCGCTATATATTTTCCTCTCAGGACTGCCTTTGCTGTGTCCCATAGATTTTGAACTGTTGTGTTTTCATTATCATTTGCTTCCATGAATTTTTTCAGTTCTTTAATTTCCTGGTTGACCCATTCATTCTTTAGAAGGATGCTGTTTAGTCTCCATGTATTTGGGTTCTTTCCAGCTTTCCTCTTGTGATTGAATTCTAGCTTCAGAGCATTGTGGTCTGAAAATATGCAGGGAATGATCCCAATCTTTTGATACCGGTTGAGACATGATTTGTGACCCAGGATGTGATCTATTCTGGAGAAGGTTCCATGTGCACTAGTGAAGAATGTGTTTTCTGTTGCTTTGGGATGAAATGTTCTGAATATATCTGTGATGTCCATCTGGTCCAGTGTGTCATTTAAGGCCTTTATTTCCTTGTTGATCTTTTGCTTGGATGATCTGTCCATTTCAGTGAGGGGAGTGTTAAA
The DNA here is from genome assembly GCF_922984935.1 of Meles meles. NCBI lineage: Eukaryota > Metazoa > Chordata > Mammalia > Carnivora > Mustelidae > Meles > Meles meles. The sequence continues at coordinate 12,937,534 of NC_060077.1, read as the reverse complement.
GTCCCCTACTACTATTGTATTATTATTGATGTGTTTCTTTGATTTTGTTATTAATTGGTTGATATAGTTGGCTGCTCCCACGTTAGGGGCATAGATATTTAAAATTGTTAGATCTTCTTGTTGGACAGACCCTTTGAGTAGGATATAGTGTCCTTCCTCATCTCTTATTATAGTCTTTGGCTTAAAATCTAATTGATCTGATATAAGGATTGCCACCCCAGCTTTCTTCTGATGCCCATTAGCATGGTAAATTGTTTTCCACCCCCTCACTTTAAATCTGGAGGTGTCTTCGTGTCTAAAATGAGTTTCTTGTAGGCAACATACTGATGGGTTTTGTTTTTTTATCCATTCTGATACCCTGTGTCTTTTGATTGGGGCATTTAGCCCATTAACATTCAGGGTAACTATTGAGAGATATGAATTTAGTGCCATTATTAGTCTGTAAGGTGACTGTTACTGTATATTGTCTCTGTACCTTTCTGATCTACTACTTTTAGGCTCTCTCTTTGCTTAGAGGACCCCTTTCAGTATTTCCTGTAGAGCTGTTTGGTGTTTGCAAATTCTTTCAGTTTTTGTTTGTCCTGGAAGCTTTTGATCTCTCCTTCTATTTTCAATGATAGCCTAGCTGGATAGAGTATTCTTGGCTGCATGTTTTTCTCGTTTAGTGCTCTGAATATATCATGCCAGCTCTTCCTGGCCTGCCAGGTCTCTGTGGATAAGTCTGCTGCCAATCTAATATTTTTACCATTGTATGTTACAGACTTCTTTTCTCGGGCTGCTTTCAGGATTTTCTCTTTGTCACTAAGACTTGTAAATTTTACTATTAGGTGACGGGGTGTGGACCTATTCTTGTTGACTTTGAGGGGGGTTCTCTGCATCTCCTGGATTTTGATGCTTGTTCCCTTTGCCATATTAGGGAAATTCTCTCCAATAATTCTCTCCAATAGACCTTCTGCTCCCTTCTCTGTTTCTTCTTCTTCTGGAATCCCAATTATTCTAATGTTGTTTCGTCTTATGGTGTCACTTATCTCTCGAATTCTCCCCTCATGGTCCAGTAGCTGTTTGTCCCTCTTTTGTTTGGCTTCTTTATTCTCTGTCATTTGGTCTTCTATATCACTAATTCTTTCTTCTGCCTCATTTATCCTAGCAGTGAGAGCCTCCATTTTTTATTGCACCTCATTAATAGCTTTTTTGATTTCAACTTGGTTAGATTTTAGTTCTTTAATTTCTCCAGAAAGTGCTTTAATATCTCCAGAGAGGGTTTCTCTAATATCTTCCATGCCTTTTTCGAGCCCGGCTAGAATGTTCAGAATCGTCATTCTGAACTCTTGATCTGACATATTACCAATGTCTGTGTTGATTAGGTCCCTAGCCTTCGGTACTGTCTCTTGTTCTTTTGTTTGTGGTGATTTTTTCTGCCTTGTCATTTTGTCCAGATAAGAGGATATGAAGGAGCAAATAAAATACTAAAAGGGTGGCAAAGACCCCAGAAAAATGTGCTGTAACCAAATGAGAAGAGACCCCAAATTGTGGGGGGGAGAAAGGGGATAAAAAGAGGTTCAGAAAAAAAAAAAGAAAGAAAAAAATTTAAAAAATAAAACAAATAAAGAAAAAATATAAAAAAGAAAGAAAAAATATATATATTTAGATAAACTAGTCAAAAAACGTTAAAAAAGAAAAGGGTAAAAGTTTTAAAAAATTTAGCAGAAGAAGAAAAAAGAAAAAAAATTGAAAAAAGAAAAAAGAAAAAAAATTGAAGTAGCCGCAAGACTAAAGAATCATGGGGAGAACGCCATGAGTTCCCTGCTTTGCTTTCTCCTCCTCGGGAATTGCGCTGCTTTCTTAGGAGTTGAACCTACTTTCCTTGATAGATGAACTTCATCCTGGCTGGATATTTTGTTGATCTTCTGGGGGAGGGGCCTGTTGTAGTGACTCTCAAGTGTTTTGCCCGAGGCGGGATTGCACCGCCCTTACCGGCACCGGACTAAGTAATCGGCTCGGGTTCGCTTTTGGGAGCTTCTGTTCCCTGAACGCTTTCCGTAGAGTTCCGGAGGACGGGAATGAAAATGGCGGCCTCCTAGTCTCCGGCCCGGAGGAGCCGTGAGCCTGGGGCCCCACTCCTCAGTGCGCCCCCAGAGGACAGCACCCAATCACTCCCGTATCCCCAGCCTCTAGCCGCGCTCCGAGCTCACCCAGCCCGCGACCAGTTCAAGGTAACCCCGAGCTGAGAGTTCAGTCCTCAGCTCTGTCTCTGCAGCCGGCTTCTCCGTTCTAATACCTGCGAGCTCTCCGACACTCTGACACCCCCGATCCTTCTGTGACCCTGCGGGACCTGCGGCCACGCTGACCCCGCGTGGGCTTCACCCCGGTTTAGCCTCTGGAGCAATGTCCCTCAGTGGAACAGACTTTCAAAAGTCCTGATTTTGTGCTCCGTTCCTCCGCCACTTGCCAGGAGCCGGCCCCTCCCCCCGCGGTCTATCTTCCCGTCGCTTTAGATTCACTTCTCCGCCAGTCCTACCTTTCAGAAAGTGGTTGATTTTCTGTTTCTAGAGTTGCTGTTCTTCTTCTCTTCGATCTCCCGTTGGATTTGTAGGTGTTTGCAATGTTTAGATAAGCTATCGAGCTGATCTCCTGCTACCTGATGTAGTTTCAGCCTGCTACTTCTCCGCCATCTTGACTCCTCCTCCCAAAAAGGGAGTTTTTGAACAAGGCTTTGCAATTAAGGACATCAAGAATTGTTTTCATGGTTACATTCTAGTCCATTGATTTACTTAATGCTTTTCTTGAGTAAGCAACTTGGAAACAAAAGGGACTGATTATGTGTCTTTCTAGTGATGATAAAATTTCTTCCTAATAGTAAGCTAAGAAATCTATCTGTAAATATTTCGTTTATTAAATTCATTTGTTTTAAATGAGTTTTATTGAAAGGATATTTAAGACAGTAAAGGAAACGTGCTGTCATGGAATTCCAAGGATCAGAAAACCATAATCAGTCTGGAACAGGTAGTGGTACTGTAGCCATAGAGCATTTTGGGTCGGGGAAGTTTCAGGAATACTAGCAGTGGGAGCTTGTGGATAAAGATGATAAGTGTAACAGTAAAAACATTTGTTAAATGTTTTCTGTGTTCCAAGCATTGCTCATATTGTACTCTGTGACCTTTCTCTCTATATATTTTATGTTGAAGTTTTCAAAAACTACTAGCTGCCCTGTTTCTCTGCATTTTCTGATTCAAATTCCTGGTGCAGCTCTTCTGTTTTGGGGTTAGTTTTTCACGCCCAGCTATCTCATAGACAATGGGCTATCCTCAGGTCAGGTCAGGGGTCCATCCTTAGCCTAACTAGCTATGCTCGTGGGTAAGGACAGGATAAGAAGAGAGGAGGTTGACATGGTACCAAGTATGGCTGCCTAGAGAATTTTCCCTCTGGAAAAGCTATAGGTATGTCAGGGACTGTAATTGACTGTAATTGACATCTTGAGTATACCACCCGTTATCCTATTAGTAGCAGTGGAACAGTGTTCATCTTTGTATTTTAGGCTTGTCCTCTCATACATACATTTTTACACGGTTGGAATTTTAGTACATACTGCTAGTTACTTTAAGGTTCTAGTCAGACAGTATAGATAGAATGATTAGGAACGTGGCCTGTAGAATCGGGCAGACCCTAGATAACTGTGGGTAAGTGACTTCATCCCTATAAACTTAAGTTTCCTCTTCTGTAAGCTAGTTTCCTTAATGGTGTTTGTAAAGGTTAAATGAAATAACACATACAAGGCACTTTGCAACAATGACTAATACATAAGAACTTTTAAAAAGTGTTTATCATTATAATTATTAAAGATATTTTTAAAAGAAGGGATGTTATTGCTTTTCAACCAAATTGTTTTCTAAGTAAGCCGTATACCAATTCTTAAATTCTATGAAGTCGTTTATTATAACGTAATAATTTAACCAAGCCTGAAGCTCATTTTCATGTGATTTAACCAGATTTCTCTGTATATGAAGCACTGCCTATATCTCTCATCACAAAGAGGTATAGCTATCTTACCACGATTCCCAAATAACACAACACCCCAGTTCTTTCCATATCCACTATCATCAAGTCAGAGGGGATACCTGAGCCATGTCAACATTTTCATCTGTGTCTTGCCATGTTGAAAACCCACAGTTCTAAGGACAAATACTGTATGATTCCACTTACATAAATGTGACTAAAGTAGTCCCATTCACAGACAGAAAATGGAATGGTGGTTGTAGGGGACAGGGAAAATGGGAAGTTAAGTGTTCAGTAGGGCAGAGTTTTGGTTTGGGAAGATGAAAAGAGATCTGAAGATGGACGGATGGTGGGCACAGCTACAAAACAATGTTAGTGTGCTTAATGCCACTGAACTGGGCACTTAAAAAATGGTTTAAGTGGGGGCGCCTGGGTGGCTCAGTTGGTTAAGCATCTGCCTTCAGCTCAGGTCATGATCCCAGGGTTCTGGGATTGAGCCCCACATCGGGCTCCTTGCTCAATGGGGAGCCTGCTTCTCTCTCTGCCTCTGCCTGCCACTCTGCCTGCTTGTGTGTTCTCTCTCTCTGACAAATAAATAAATAAAATCTTTTAAAAAATGGTTTTAAGTGGTAATTTTTATTTTATGTATATTTTACCACAATAAAAAATCTTTTTTGAAGATTATTTATTTATTTAGAGAGAGTGAGTGAGAGCAGGAGTGGGGTGAGGGGTGGAGGGAGAGGAAGAGAGAGAATCTCAGACTCTATGATGAGCACTTAGCCCAATGTGGGGCTCAGTGTGGGGCGTGATCTCATGATCCCAAGATCACAACCTAAGGTGAAACCAAGAGTCGAATGCTCAACCGACTGCGCCACCTGGGCTCTCCTAAAAAAAATCTTTTAAAAAGAATACAGGGGCAGCGCCTAGGTGGCTCTATCAGTTGGACATATGCCTTCAGCTCAGGTCATGATCCCAGCCAGGGTCCTGAGATCAAGGCCCGCATTGGGCTCCCTTCTCAGCAGGAGCCTGCTTCTCCTGCTGCGGCTCCCCCTGCTCGTGCTTCCTCTCGCTCTCTCAAATAAATAAATAAAATCCTTAAAAAAAAATGCAGGACTTGTCTATATTTGCATTAACTGTTGGGTTTTTAAAAAAATGTTTGAGTTTGGTGTGTTTGGTGTGTGCCTGATGCTCATTTTGCTTATCTCCATATGTCCACCTCCTGCATCCATGTATCGTTCTACTTTTATCCAGAAACCTTTTGTAATAAAAAGTATACTGAAAAAAAAAAAAAGGCTAGCCATGTCATGAATTATAAACTCTTTGCAAATATTAACTGAAATTCTTAATTGTTCTCTACTTGGAACATTTTTTTAACCGTTTGAGTGTACTTACCACTCAAAACTACATAGATATATTGGTAAAGTTCAGGACTACTTAAAATTACATTATATTAAAAAATATACTTATTACTTTAATGAGAAACTCAAATAAATATGTAAGAATTTTATAGTGAAGTGGCTTTTTTGTTTTTTGTTTTTTGTTTTTTTAAAGATTTTTTTATTTGTTTATTTGACAGATCACAGGTAGGCAGAGAGGCAGGCAGAGAGAGAGGAGGAGGCAGGCTCCCCGTTGAGCAGAGAGCCCGATGTGGGGCTTGATCCCAGGACCCCGGGATCATGACCTGAGCCGAAGGCAGAGGCTTTAACCACTGAGCCACCCAGGCGCCCTGAAGTGGCTTTTTTGAATAAAGATTTTATTTACTTATTTGACAAACAGAGATCACAAGCAAGCAGAGAGGCAGGCAGAGAGGGGGTGGGGGGGAAGCAGGCTCCCTGCTGAGCAGAGCCCAATGTGGGGCTCCATCCCAGGACCCTGAGACCATGACCTGAGCCCGAAGGCAGAGGCTTAATCCACTGAGACACCCAGGCGCCCCTATAGTGAAGTATTAATATATTTCCTTTCTGTTGTACTTGCATGTTCTAAATTTGAATATTAACAACTATTTGATAATTAGAATATAGTTAACTCCAGATGTATAATTTACATTTATCTAAATCTTTTTTTTTTTTTTTTAAGATTTATTTATTTGACAGATAGAGATTACAAGTAGGCAGAGAGGCAGGCAGAGAGAGAGACAGACAGAAGCAGGCTCCCAGCGAAGCAGAGAGCCTGATGCGGGGCTCGATCCCAGGATCCTGGGATCATGACCTGAGCTGAAGGCAGAGGCTTTAACCCGCTGAGCCATCCAGGCGCCCCACATTTATCTAAATCTTTTATAGTCACCTAGAAGTAGGATAGGATCTTAAAAAGTTTCATGTTTGTTTTCTTAGGAGTAGTTCCATAAATTATATGTAATTAAGTGCCATAGTACAGATAATTACAAATATATGGGAAAAGCTAAAATACTGATTTTAGAGTATATAATAGAATTATTGATTTCACTGAAATATTTCTTATTGATCATTTTTTCTTATAAAAGTAAATACAGGGGCGCCTGGGTGGCTCAATGGGTTAAGCTGCTGCCTTCGGCTCAGGTCATGATCTCAGGGTCCTGGGATCGAGCCCCGCATCGGGCTCTCTGCTCAGCGGGGAGCCTGCTTCCCTTCCTCTCTTTTTCTTTTTTTTTTTTTTTTTAAGATTTTATTCATCCATTTGACAGATAGAGATCACAAGTAGGGAGAGAGGCAGGCAGAGAGAGAGAGAGGAGAAAGCAGGCTCCCTGCCGAGCAGAGAGCCCGATGCGGGGCTCGATCCCAGGACCCCGGGACCATGACCTGAGTGAAAGGCAGAGGCTTTAACCCACTGAGCCACCCAGGCGCCCCTCCCTTCCTCTCTCTCTCTCTGCCTGCCTCTCTGTCTACTTGTGATCTCTGTCTGTCAAATAAATAAATAAAATCTTTTAAAAAAAAGTAAATACATGTTCTGTGTGAGAATTCAAACTGTGAAGAATTGTTTAAGGGAAAGAATAAAAATTACTTCTTTCTCTCCCCAGAAGTAAAACAGATCCTTATGTGTTTCCAGAAATTTTCTGAGAATTAATGAATGGATAATTATTTATTGGCTGCCTAAAGTTTGTCTCTATACTTTTATTATACTCTCTGAAACGACAAAGACCTTTTTTGGTGGTGGGAGACAAAATTCATTTCTGATATTAAGAACAAAATTTCTGGGACGCCTGGGTGGCTCAGTTGGTTAAGCGGCTGCCTCCGCCTCAGGTCATGATTCCAGGGTCCTGAGATCAAGCCCCGCATTGGGCTCCCTGGTCAGCAGAGAGTCTGTTTCTCTTTCACACTCTGCCTGCTGCTCCGCTTACTTGTGCTATCTCTCTGTCAAATAAATCAATAAAATCTTAAAAAAAAAAAAGAAAATTTCTTCTTCCTTTTTTTTTTTAAAGATTTTGTTGATTTATTTGACAGGGAGATCACAAGTAAACAGAGAGGCAGGCGGAGAGAGAGAGGGAGAAGCAGGCTCCCCGCTGAGCTGAGAGCCCGATGCGGGGCTCAATTCGGGGCTCAATCCCAGGACCTCGAGACCATGACCTAAGCTGAAGGCAGAGGCTTAACCCATTGAGCCACCCAGGCGCCCCTGCTTCCTTTTATTTGCATTTGCCTACTGTACTTTTTTTTAAAGATTTTATTGATTTATTTGACAGAGAGAGAGATCACAAGTAGGCAGAGAGGCAGGCAGAGAGAGAGGGGGAAGCAGGCTCCCTGCTGAGCAGAGAGCCCAGATGCGGGGCTCTATCCCAGGACCCTGAGATCATGACCTGAGCCAAAGGCAGTGGCTTAATCCACTGAGCCACCCAGACGCCCCAGTGCCTACTGTACTTTTGCCCATCTTTTGCTTTTAGCTTTTTGAAAGTTATCTTGTTTTGGGTGTGTCTCTGAATAGGTCTTGATTTGGGTTTGGTTATGTGATATAATCTGAAGGGTTTGTTTTAATTAGTAAATTTATCCCATTTTTATCTATTTGATATGCAGACATATTTGATCTTAGTACATTTTATGGGTAGCTTTTGATTTAAGGCGTAGTGAAAAATCCTGTTTGTCCTCTCATTCTCTCTCTCCCTCCCTCCCCGTATGTGTTTCTGGCTTGTGGCCCCCACTGTGAAAAGTGATGAAATTAGGATAGTTCCTCTTCCTTCTCCTCCCTTCTCTCTCCTTTAGCACCTGATTTTAGTCAATTTTATTGTCTCTCTTACTGTTTGCCTTTATACTTATAATATACTTACATTATAACTTGATTCATCAGCTTTAAATTATATCCTTTGATATTTCCCCACCCATCCCGCACAATTAAGAATTGAGGAAAGCTGCTTATTTATTCTTCCTTCCCCCTTTTTTTTTTACATTTTTTATTTATTTTTTATTTTTTATAAACATATAATGTATTTTTATCCCCAGGGGTACAGGTCTGTGAATCGCCAGGTTTACACACTTCACAGCACTCACCATAGCACATTCCCTCCCCAATGTCCATAACCCCACTCCCCCTCTCCCAACGCCCCCTCCCCCCAGCAACCCTCAGTTTGTTTCGTGAGATTAAGAGTCACTTATGGTTTGTCTCCCTCCCAATCCCATCTTGTTTCATTTATTCTTCTCCTACCCTCCTAACCCCCCATGTTGCATCTCCACTTCCTCATATCAGGGAGATCATATGATAGTTGTCTTTCTCCAATTGACTTTCTCCGATTGTCTTTCACTAAGCATGATACCCTCTAGTTCCATCCACGTCGTCGCAAATGGTGAGATTTCATTTCTTTTGATGGCTGCGTAGTATTCCATTGTATATATATAACCACATCTTTTTTATCCATTCATCTGTTGATGGACATCTAGGTTCTTTCCATAGTTTGGCTATTGTAGACATTGCCGCTATAAACATTTGGGTGCACGTGCCCCTTCGGATCACTACATTTGTATCTTTAGGGTAAATACCCAGTAGTGCAATTGCTGGGTCATATGGTAGTTCTATTTTCAACATTTTGAGGAACCTCCATGCTGTTTTCCAGAGAGGTTGCACCAGCTTGCATTCCCACCAACAGTGTAGGAGGCTTCCCCTTTCTCCGCATCCTCGCCAGCATCTATCATTTCCTGACTTGTTAATTTTGGCCATTCTAACTGGTGTGAGGTGATATCTCATTGTTCTTCCCCCTTCTTTTACCTTTCCCTTCCCTGTAGGTTCTCTTGTATCGTTTCTACATTGCTAAGACTTGTAACATTTACGTTCAGTTCTATTTCCCTTGTTCCCACTTTTGCTTTCAGTGTTCGACCTGTAGTGATTAGATTTAGTACTCATCACCAATCCTTTCACTGCCCTCACTGCCCTTTTTCCTCATTTTTATTGTCTGTGATATGGCCTCTAGGAGAATCCTCAAAAAAACTCACAAGAACGATATTCCTTGATGAGTTCTTATATGTTCTAGAGTTTCTTGCCTTAAATTTAAAAAACAACTTGACTTGAACATAAAATCTTTACATCGTGCTTTCTTTCTTTAAGAATTTTCAAAAAAAAAAAAAAAGAATTTTCGAAGTATAGCTCCACTGTCTTCTAGGTTAAATGTGGCCATGAAGAGACAGGAGGCCAACCTAATTTTTTTTAGTGCCTTGATCTTTTTTTTTTTTTTAAGATTTTATTTATTTATTTGACAAAGAGAGAGACAGGGAGAGAGGGAGCTAGGAGAGTAGGAGAGGGAGAAGCAGGCCTCCCACATAGCAGGGAGCCCAATGTGGGGCCCAATGTGGGTCTCAAATGTGGGGCTCAATCCCAGTACCCTGGGATCATGACCTGAGCCAAAGGCAGACACTTAATGACTGAGCCACCTAGGTACTCCAAAAAGAGTATGTCTTTTCCAGGTGTTGAGTACTGGGTTCTCTATGTGTTCATCAGATCAAGCTTCTCAAATATATCATTTAAAACTTCCTGGTGAATGAGTAGCTGTTCAATGTGTATAGAGTTTCAGTTTTGCAAGATGAAAAGTCCTGGAGCTCAGTTGCACAACAATGTGAGTGTACTCAGTACTTAACTGTACAGTTAAGAATGGTTAAGATGGGGGGGCACCTGGGTGGCTCAGTGGGTTAAGCCTCTGCTTTCGGCTCAGGTCATGATCTCAGGGTCCTGGGATCGAGCCCCGCATCGGGCTCTCTGCTCAGTGGGGAGCCTGCTTCCTCCTTTCTCTCTGCCTGCCTCTCTGCCTGCTTGTGATCGCTCTGTCAAATAAATTTAAAAAAAAAAAATGGTTAAGATGGTACATTTTATGTTACTTTGCAACAATTAAGAAAAAAGATTCCTGGTTTTAAAAGAAAAACCTTCCTTGTAAATTAATCATTTTATCATTATATTTTCCTCTGTTTATTCCTGCTAATGCTTTTGATCTAAGATTTTTATTTTGTCTGCTATTAACATAAGTAAACCAGCTTTTTATAATTAAGATTGCTTGGTATATCTTTTTATATCTGTTTTCTTTCAGGTTTCTATGCTCTTTTGTCACTTGTCTCATAAATGGCATCATAAATGGATCTTGTGTGGGTGGCTTCTTCATTCAGTTTGAGACTCTGTCTTTTGAACTGGTAAATTTAATCCCATTTACATTTACTTCTATTATTGATACATTGGGATTTATTTCTATTTTGTGCGTCCTGTTTACTGTGCCGCTTCTTTCCTGCTATTCATCGCACCACTGTTTCTTTTTAGCTTCTTTATTCCCTTTATTTCCTTTTCTATCTTCTATTCTGATATTGTTTACTCTTAAATTTTTAACATCTATTTTCCTGACTTAACAGTCTAAATTTAATCAGCATCTCCCAAACAATACAGAGACCTTAGAATGGTTTAACACCCTCTCCTGCCTTATATGTGTGTTGTTATCCTCTGGTAATTTATTTCCACTTTATTTGTTTGTCTCTAAAAGCAGTCAGCGTGGTGGTCATTACTGACAATTACTGTTTTATACAGTCATTTCCTGATTAGATTTACCCACGTATTTAACGGTTCTCGCTGTTGCTGCTCATATGTTGATCCTTCCTTCTGGATTCTGTTTTCTTCTTCGTGATCAAATTTCCTTGTTTTGTTTTCTTGTAGTAGTTCTCTCCGTAAAGAATCATTACTATAAGTAAACCATCATTTTCTCCCTTAAATAATGGCTTGCTCATTGCTTTCTGGTTTCTCTTGTGTTGAAAGTTCTGCTATAAGTTTAATTATCTTTTAAGATATTGGTAATATCTACCCTATAATTGGTTGTACTTTTTTTTTTCCTTGTCTTTGGTGTTATCCAAAGTCACTACCACAATCTAAATACAGACTTAGTTTTATTTGCTGTGCTGAAATCTGTGCTTTTTGCCTTCCATTAATTCCAGGGAAATTCTACATGATATCTTCAAATATTCTTTTTTTTTTTTTTAAAGATTTATTTATTTGACAGATAGAGACCACAAGTAGGCAGAGAGGCAGGCAGAGAGAGAGAGAGGAGGAAGCAGGCTCCCAGCCAAGCAGAGAGCCCGATGCGGGGCTCGATCCCAGGACCCTGGGATCATGACCTGAGCCAAAGGCAGAGGCTTTAACCCACTGAGCCACCCAGGCGCCCCGATATCTTCAAATATTCTTTCCCCTGTTCTTTTTAGTCTGTTCTCCAGCAACTGCTATTAAGTGCATGTTCGGCATACTTATCACGTCCCTATGGGGATAACAAGGGGTATCTGGCCCCTGTTACATGACTTTGCCTTCATATTTTTATCTTTTTGTGTCTCTGCAATGAATTTTAAATAATTTCTTCATCTTTTTATCTTCTGAGCTGTGCCTATTCTTATGTTTATGCCATTTAATTTTTAATTTCAATGACTTTTTTCATGTTTTTCTCTTTTTACTCACTGTACTTTTAAAAATCTTTTGTTTTCAGTTCCTGCTTTATAACTTTATTTCAAGCATATTTATTTGTCTTCTTAAAGATTTTATTTATTTATTTGAGAGATCAAATCATTTGAGAGATTTGAGAGAGAGAGAGATCACAAGTAGGCAGAGAGGCAGGCAGGGTTGGGGGGGAAGCAGGCTCCCCACCGAGCAGGGAGCCCGATGTGGGGCTCTATCATGACCTGAGCCGAAGGCAGAGGCTTTAACCCGCTGAGCCACCCAGGCACCCCTCAAGCATATTTATTTATTTATTTCTACTATCCAAAGTTCCTGGAAGTGGTGACCTGCTGGTGGTTTTTTTTCTTTTTTTCTTTAGATCTTCTCATCTTCATTCCTAAAGATTGATTGTTCCCATGTATGTTTATATTTTTGGATCCTAAGCTTATCTTCAGTACAGTTTTGTCTTTTGAATCCCAGCAGCTAGGATGGAGGGTGTGTCCCTCCAGAGTGGCTTTGCAATTGGCCCTGCCAGGTGTTTTAGGAACATCACAAGCTTAGAGCTAATTTTGAATTAATATCTCAGCTTAGCAGTTCATGTAGGTAAGGGTAAAGTCAAACCCAAACCTGCCCGAGGACAGGCCCCTTTCCTCCAGCGCCGCTGCAGCAGCACAGGTGCATTTACTGAGTAGTTTAGCCTCAGACTCACAGACCGAAAAAAAGGCTGTCATCTACTATGGTGTCTTCATGTCATTGAGAGGCCCAGCAGCCACAGCCTCTGTTGCCCTTTCTCCCATTCAGGGTGTGTATGACTGTCATCCATGAGAGCCTTAGGTATCTGTACATCCCTTTGATACAGAAAAGTCACAGCTCCTTTTTACCATCAGTTTCCTTTTCCAATAAAAATTAGAAGGATTTTCATTTCCAAGCCTCTTTTGAGAAAGCAAGATTAATGCAATGAAAATCAGAACATCTAATTAACAAATTTAACAGCAAACCAAAGAAATTTTGATGCATCATTAAACCATTTATCATAGGCCAGCAGTGTTTCAAATGGTGGAGCTTCTACCTGTCTTTGAATTCCTTCAGACCCTCTTGTGAGGCCAGAAGCGGTGCTGTCGGTCCCACCCACTACAGTTTTCTTGCGGGAACCATGGTGCCAGATCCCCAATGCTTTCCTTTTTGTCTTGGTTTTGCCACAGAAGGAGCAAGTATTTGGCATATTGGCTTATTTCCATCTTCACCGGTTTCCTGAGGGAGGCACGGTAGCAGGGCCCATGTTTACCGATGATTCTGACCTTAGTACATTCAACCGTGTCACCACGAACTAGGTCTGGGCCCCGGAGAGAGCTCCCACCAGTTTCGTTTTGTTTTTTAAATATGGAATGCTTCACGAATTTGCGTGTCAGCCTTGTGCAGGAGCCATGCTAATCTTGTATCGTTCCAGTTTCAGTATATGTTCTCTGCAGCGAGCCCCCTGCCAGTTTTATTCTACTGTGCTTGTCACCCCAAACCAGATGCAGTCCCACACAGCAAAGGAAGCACATACAGCACTACCCATTTATGTTAACTCGCAGGTTCCCAGTTCCCACGGAAACTACTATGTGAAACCAAGGTCATTCTAAGGCTGGCTTGCTTCAGTCCAGGCCTAGTGTTAACCCTTTACGTTCAGGCTGAAAAATAGCTTGGATTCTATGGGGTTCTCAGTTCTAACTTTCCACTCTGTCTTCTGTCCTGCCTGAATATTAGAATCCCTCCATTACCAAGACTGCCAGCTCCCAGCTTCCTTCACCAAGGGCAGGCTCAGGGTATCATCCTTTGTTTCTGGCCCTGGTAATTGCTCTTACTTCCTTGAGAAGTTCATTTCAGCTCTGGATTTGAAAAGATGTTTGCTCCACCTTATCAAGCATTTGCAGATATTTTTAACATTTCTAAGTATTAATAGAAGATTTTCAAGTTATCTAATCCAAAATATTATAGTAGAAGAAAGTTTGAAACTACTCAAACAGCCTGAATTCAAATTCTGACACCCCTTTTCAACAGTATAATCTTTGGCAAGATAGTTGGCCTCCATGAACTTACTCCCAGCATGGTGTCAGGATATTAATACCCACCTCAGGGGGTTGTGGTGAGTTTGAATTATTACCAAAGGTAAAGCTCAGAAGCCCTACCATGGTTTCCAAATTTCTGACCCAGCCCCTGCCGAAGACTTCAATGTCTTCTCCCACTTCCCAGACATATTCCAGTATAATAAACTACTTGTTCATCCTAAATTCTTCTTCTTTCTGCCTCCCAAAACGTCATACATTGTGTTCTTTTTTCCTGAACATTCTCCTCCCTTGTTCACCTTCTCCCTAACTCTTGTACTAACCCTTCATCCCTAATCTTAGATATCAGTTCCTCTGTCCCTGCCGATCTCCAAGCCTGGGGTAGGGCCTGTGAGAGCCCCACGTTCTCCTATAACACTTAACATTTGCCCATCACAGTTGTTTACTTGTCTGAACATACTTTAGGGGAAGGATTTTGGCTGTTTTGCTCACCATTATATCCCCAGCTCCTAATAAAGAGTCTGGCACACAGCTCAATACATGGTAGCTATTATTTTTATCAGCACCTTCATCTGTCATAATTCTCAAATGTCTGATCGTTGTATAAATAACTCTTAAGTATGCCAAGAAGCTTAGAGTTAAGTTACAAGACCAACAAGGGCATGCATTGTTTCAGAGCCACATTTTCGGCCTTTGTTTTTCACTTATTCAGTCATTTATCCTTTCATACTAGGAACTAACCCAGGAGTGTGATGAAAAGAAATCCCAGTATGATAGCTGTGCAGCAGGCCTCGAAAGCAATCGATCCAAATTAGAACAGGTAAGAAGATGGTTTTTATTTTAACAATTTAGCATAAACTGCCTGTGCATGAATGTTTTCATTACATCAACATCAAAAGTTTCCCAAATCTGGATCCTCATCCCTTTAGCCAGTCTCCTAAGCTCCAGAGATCTTTTATTTCTTCAGACTCAATACGTACACACTGAATTCTCTGTACCACACCCACCAAAGTCCATACCCTCATCATGCAGCTCCTGGATTCCCACAATAACCCAGACCTGCTGTCCCACCTCCACCCTCACCTTCCTGAGGTTTTTTTCCTCCACAGAGAGCCAAAGAAACCTCTAGAAAACTTGGGCCACCCTTCACTGTCTTCCCATTGCACTTAAAATCTAACTTCCAAACTATGGTCTACAAAGCCCACCTGCCTCCTGAACTTCATGTCCATGTGCTCTGCTCCTCATCCACCGGGCCGCAGCCACGCTGGCCACCTTCTTGCACATCAAACAGGCCAAGCTTGTTTTCATCTCCTAGCTTTTATTTGTGCTCTTCTCCCTCTAGGACATTCTGCTTCCAACTCTTTGCCTTGAATCTCTCCTTTTCATCATCAGGTAGCCTAAACATTACTTCCTCCTAGATGTCTTCTCTGATCACCCTATCTGATGTTACCCATTTGGTCACCCTGTCACTTTCTACAGCTGACTTTTCTTCATAGTATTTATACCCATCTGAAACTGCCTTCATTACCTGTCTCCTTGTTTATGTCTGTTTTCTCTACTTGAATGAGAGCAGGAATCTGTAGTCTTGTTCACTGCTGTGTCCCCAGCACCTAGCACAGAGCTGGGCATGCAGAAGGTACTTAATAAGTGACTAACTGAATCTGTATGTTTTAGAGTGATATGAATAGTCTCTAGAAAAGATTGCAATCTAGTCTGTTACGGTAAACAAAGTTGTAATCACGAAGAAATTACACTGATGGTGTTTTGTTGCACATTTAAAGTCATCCTCTCTGTGTTTGATTATTATTCTTTTAATGTTGCCCATTTAAAATTATATATTGCAGGAAGTCAGGGGACTCCGTGAAGAATGTCTTCAAGAAGAAAGTAGATACCATTACACAAATTGTATGATTAAGGTAAAACAAAGAAGATGGACCATAAACTTTCTGAGATCTTTCTGTATCAAGGACTTAACCAAAAACTTGGTCTTTCCACTTAGAACCTAGAAATACAGCTTCGTCGAGCTACCGATGAGATGAAGGCCTATGTCTCTTCTGATCAGCAAGAGAAAAGAAAGGCAATTAGGCAAGTAATTTTGTTGTATCTATATTGAGTTACTTCATGTTTTCACGTATAGAAGTTTTTTTTACTAAATTTTTAATTTAAATTCCGGAATAGTTAATATACAGTGTTCTATTAGTTTCAGGTATACAATCCAGTGATTCAACAATTTTATACATTACTCAGTGCTCGTCATGATAGGTATACTCTTAATCCCCATTACCTATTTCGCCCATCCCCCCACCTGCTTCCCCTATGGTAACCGTCCATGTGTTCTTTATAGTTAAGAGTCTGTTTCTTGATTTGTCTCTCTCTCTTTTTTTGCCCTTTGTTCATTTGTTTCTTAAATTCCACATATGAGTGAAATCAAATGATATTTGTCTTTCTCTGACTGGCTTATTTCACTTAATGTTATACTCTCCACCTCCATCTACGTTGTTGCAAATGGCAAGATTTCATTGTTTTATGACTGTCACTTTTAGAAGTTTTATAAACAAAATGGAGTTACTAAACTATTAAGATTGCAAGTACTTAAATAAGCAGATACTAAGATATTACTTAGGATTAAATCTTGTTAAACATCTTCCGGATAGTCCAGCCCTGCTAACTAAGTAGGAATACACATAATTTTCTTGCTGGCTTGCTTACTTTTTTTTTTTTTTAATCATGGCATTAAAAACCCCATATAACATAAAATTTGCCATTTTTACCAGTTTTTTGTTTTTTTTTTTATTTGACAGAGAGAGAGGTCACAAGTAGGCAGAGAGGCAGGCAGAGAGAGAGGGAGAAACAGGCTCCCCACTGAGCAGAGAGCCTGATGCGGGGCTCGATCCCAGGACCCGGAGATCATGACCTGAGCCGAAGGCAGAGGCTTAAACCACTGAGCCACCCAGGCACCCCCATTTTTACCAGTTTTAAGTGTATAATTCAGTTGAGTTGATTACATTCACAGTGTAGTGCAGCAATCACTAGTATATATAATACCAACTCTTTTTCCTCACTCCAAAGAGAAACTCTTGTAATCATTAAACAGTAACTCCCCATTCTCCCCTCCCCAGGAATACATATAATTTCATGGTTCCTTTTTTTTTTTAAATATTTTATTTATTTATTTGACAGAGAGAGAGGTCACAAGTAGGCAGAGAGGCAGGCTCCCCACTGAGCAGAGAGCCCGATGTGGGGCTCGATCCCAGGACCCTGAGATCATGACCTGAGCCAAAGGCAAAGACTTAAACCACTGAGCCACCCAGGCGCCCCTGGTTCCTTTTTTATAAGAACTAAGATTGGTCTATTTTTAAAGTCCCACATGGACTGGACTCTAGTCATCTGCCTGCTCATTGTGTCATGTGTGAGTGTGTTCCAGCCAGAAGCTGTGTATTTGCAGTGTGCCAGCCTTCAAAACAAGGAAGGGTGTGTAATACCACCAGTCCTTATATGGTGATTTTTTTTGGTAATCCAAGCTTATAGCATACAGTAATAAATCAAATCCTGCCTGAAAAAAAAATGTGTTTATGTTTGAATTGCTAGCTGCGACATAATGCAGTAATTGAATAAAAGCTTTCTTTGCCCCTTACCACAATTCAGACGTTTCACTTTTACGATCCAGTAAGAACTCAAAATAAAGATTCACATTTATTCTAGATTGTACTTGAGATTTTTAGTGGCATTTACATTAATGTTACAAAAAGGAAATCTAATAAATGGAATGTTGCAGAGTCTAATTTTTTAAATATATAATGCACTGGAATGCAAGCCAGACTGAACATGTCCTATAAATAGAACAATTTTTCTTCTGCTACTCTGACATATTAAACATATTAAATGTACTTATTCACATTCTTTCATTGAATATAACCTTTGCTCAAATAATTCTGTATGGTCAGTGGTAATATTTTACAAATGTGAGAATTATATTCATCCTTAAAAAAAAGTTGTAGAAATTAATATCCATTTCTTCCAAAGTTACAGTATAAGTAGTAAAGAAGGTAATATTGCCCCTGAACTATTGGTTTTCTGGGCAGATACTCTTTTTCATCATTTTAAAAATTACCATAAACCTTTACCATTCCTTTGTTTTCCTATAGAAAAAATATTTTTCCCTGGCTAGAGTAGTACCTAGGAATATTATGAATAAAATGGAGTTAATTGTACTCTAAATTCATTGATACATATTTAAAATATTATTATTATTATTATAGTCACAATATTTTTATTATTTTCCCATTTTCTACTTTTATGATACTTTCAAGTAAGATCAGTGGTCTAAGGAATTAGCATGGCTTTGAAAGATTACAAATTTTTATTTAAAGAGGCAAGATGTTTTATTTTGATGTACTAAAGAGGGACTCATAAAATTTCTTTCTAGCCTGTTTTTTCCAATTCTGAGTTTTGTGACCTTGGGAAAATGATTTCTTCACTTATAAAATAAGGAAAACAATTTATACCACCAAAGATCAAGTTAAATATAATGCATGTAGCAGTGTTTTGGAAATTATATAGTATGAACTCCTGGAGGACAAGGACTCTGTCTTGTTTTCTTCCTGAAACCCCAGGGCATGGTTGGTACATAACAGGTGCTCCATAATTATTTCTTGAATAATTCATCAAATAAATTTTAAAATTACACATTAGTGTTATATGGTAAAAGAACATGAGCCTTAAGATGTCTTGATTAAATATAGATGGAAATTCTAGGGCGCCTGGGTAGCTCAGTGGGTTAAGCCTCTGCCTTCTGCTCAGGTCATGATCTCGAGGTCCTGAGATTGAGCCCCGCATCGGGCTCTCTGCTCAGCAGGGAGCCTGCTTTCCCCCACCCTTTCTGCCTGCCTTGCTGCCTACTTGTGATCTGTCTGTCAAATAAGTAAAAATCTTTTTAAAAAACCCAATAAAGGGGCGCCTGGGTGGCTCAGTGGGTTAAAGCCTCTGCCTTCGGCTCAGGTCATGGTCCCAGGGTCCTGGGATCGAGCCCTGCATCGGGCTCTCTGCTCCGCGGGGAGCCTGCTTCCTCCCCTCCTCTGCCTGCCTCTCTGCCTGCCTCTCTGCCTAGTTGTGATTTCTCTGTCAAATAAATAAAATATAAAAAAAAAAAAAACAACCAATAAATATAGGTGGAAATTCTAAAACAGTTTGGACATTTCTCAGTTCTAGGGTAATAAGTGAATTATTTAAAGCTATTCAAACTTGGGGTGTCTGGGTTGCTCAATGAGTTAAGCCGCCGACTCTTGATTTTGGCTCAGGTCATGATCTCAGGGTTGTGAGATCAAGCCCCAGGAGCCTGCTTAAGAGTCTCTCTCTCTTCCCCACCCCCCCCTCCAATACATACATACATATATACATACATACATCTATCCAAACTTATTTTTTTTAAGAATGTATCGTTTATATTCTCCTAGCTATTTTTCACTGGAGAGCTATAAAGTTAAACAGGTTGACTTAGTGCCTCATAAATTTTAAAGTCAAAATAAAGTTTCATCAAGATTGTATTTATTCTCTTCCACCCTCATTTCCATGTCCAAATTCTGCCTTCAATTCAGCTCTATAAGGACTTTGAGTACTTTTTTTTTTTTTTTTAATATTTATTGACTTATATGAGAGAGAGTGGGGCAGGGAGAGGGGGAGAGGGAGAGAAAGTCTCAAGCAGACTCCACACTGAGCACCAGGTCCCTTGCAGTGCTGGATCCCAGGACCCCGAGGTAATGACTTCAGCCAAAACGAAGAGTCAGGCACTTAACCAACTGAGCCACTCAGGCATCCCAAGGACTAGGAGTACTTTTGATTCCTGTATCGCTCCAGTCTAGTCACGTTTACCTCTCTTTTTACATGAATGCAGATCTTCCTTCATTTAAGCTGCTGGAATTTCTCTTTGTGGTTTATGAGTTCTTAGATTTCCAGTTATGTGTTATTTAACTTCTTACTTACTACAATGTAGCTTTATACAGAAACACTGTCTTTTTCTGTCTAGATTTGAGGTCTGAAGTCTCTTTTATCTTGTCATTGGTTCCTTTGTCCTCATGCTTCGATCTTTGTCCTTAACACTTTATATATCACTTTTTGTTTTGTGGAGTATTACAATATAATTATATTTTTGGGGTGCCTGGCTGGCTCAGTTAGTAGAGTGCATGAGTCTTGATCTTGGAGTTATAGGTTTCAGCCCTACATTGTGTGTGGAGACTACTTAAAAAATTTTTTAAAATCATAAAATATAATATATATGTATAATTATACTTTTGTTTAAATACAGTGCAATGTTATTTGTTTTTTTAATTTTTATTTGAAAATTACAGGTTTTTTAGTTTATGAAAGAAATGCTTATAAAAACAATAGTAACCATTATGAAGTATAGTACACAAAAACTGAATGTTGCCCACATTCCATGCCTCAGAAATGCCTATTGTTAATATTTTCATGTAGGAGCACCTGGGTGGTTCAGTCAGTTGAGCATCCAACTCTCGATTTTGGCTCAGGTCATGATCTCAGGGTTGTGAGATCGAGCCCCACGCAGGGCTTCATGCTCAGCAGAGAGTCTTCTCGTCCCTCTCTGTCTGCTACTACCCCCACATGCACTCTGTATCTCTCTCAAGTAAATAAAATATTTTTTAAAATAAAAATAAATAAAAATATTTTGGTGTATAATTACTCATATTCTTTTCCCGTGCATTTGCATGTGTGTGTGTTAACAAGTGCATGGGAAAATTTTACGTGTGTGTCCATACAAAAATCAGGTTAAACTACATATACAGTTTTTCTCTTAATTAATATGTCTAAAATTCTATTTCAGGGCGCCTGGGTGGCTCAGTGGGTTAAAGCCTCTGCCTTGGCTTGGGCCCTGATCCCAGGGTTCTGGGATCAAGCCCGGAGCCGGGCTCTCTGCTTGGCAGGGAGCCTGCTTTCTCCTCTGTCTCTTCCTGCCTCTCTGCCTACTTGTGTTCTGTCTGTCAAATAAATAAAAATCTTTAAAAAAAATTTTTTTTAATTCTATTTCAGTATTTATAGATCTACCCCCTTCTTTTTACAACTCTGTATTATTCCTTTGAATGGATGTACCATAATTTATTTAAATATTTCCCCATCTATTGACATCTAACTTTGCAGATCTTCACTGTTAAAAGCAATGGTGAAGTAAATAGTCTTTACATTTATCTGAAGTTCTGAGAGTTTTTCTTTAGAATGACTGCCTAGAAGTAACATTGCAGGATAATATGTTATTTAATGTTTATTTAAAATGTTTATCTTTTCTCCTTTCTACAAACCTCTTCAAAAATAAAGTGTGACTAGGGTGCCTGGCTGGCATACTCAGAAAAGCATGTAACTCTTGATCTCTGAGTTGTGAGTTTGAGCCCCACATTGGGTGATGAGACTACCTAAATAAATTAAAACTTTAAAAAATAATTTAAAAAATGTGGCTTAAGCAAAAATATGTTACCATTGTTTTAAATGTAAATTAACCAGAAATAGTCCTTAACATTTTAATTCTCTTAATTTCTTATGCAGTGGTTTGTGGGTTTTTCCCCATAAAATTGCTATTTACTAGAAGAACTGACTAAAGATCGGGAAAGAGAGTGTAATGATTTTCATTCTGATTCCAGTACTCTAAACTATCTATATTGTCTAATATATTTAGATCGATAAGTTAATTTATAATTTAGTTGTATGACCAAATCAACTGAGATAAATTGAAACGAAATCATTATGTTGATCCCCTAGGGAGCAGTATACAAAAAATATTGCTGAACAGGAAAACCTTGGAAAGGTAAGAATGTATTATTTATTTTTTTTAATTGTGTCTATTCAGGCATTCAGTATGTGGTTTTGACATTGTCATTCTTTTAAAAAGGTTATAGTACAGTTTTCAAAGGGAAATTGGATCTTAATCTCTTGCAAAAATGAAGACTATTCTTTAGAAATTTATGTGTGTGTGCATATAAAAGTGAAGGGACGTGGATTTTGGAGAAAAATCTAGTTTTGTTTAGGGAGGAGTTTATGAGAAGTTTCTGAATAAGAAACAAAACTGCCACAATTAATGAACTACAAGTTCTCAGATAATTCTCAGGTATCTCTTTATTAGATAAGTATAAGTTAGTTTATTTAATAACCATAAAACTCATTACTATGAACTGGACACTGTTCCATGACCTTTACTAGCATTGATTCATTTAACACAAATAATCAAAAAATCTTCCTTTTCATATTCAGCTCCTTCCCTGCCAGTCTTACAAAAGCAGGCATATGTGATTAATCTAATTTTCTCAGTTCTCTGAGCCATTCCTAGTAGAAGAGGTGGCAGATAGTAAAGGCCTTGCCCATCAGGGCTTAAGTGACCCAATTCACTGATTATTTTAATTGGCTTCATAAAGCAACACATTTGGACAGTCATTTTAAAGACACCAGTTCTGTCATTGTTGTTTTTTTTTTTAAAGATCCGTATTTATCAACAACTCAGGGCCAGTGTCCTTATTTACATTTTCTTTTTTTAAAAATGTTTTTTGAGAGAGAGTGCAAATGGTGGGGGTCAGAGGGAGAGGGAGAGAGAGAGAGAATTTTAAGCATGCTCCACATTCAGCATGGAGCCCAATGTGGGGCTGAAGCTCATAACCCTGAGATCACAACTTGAGTTGAAATCAACAGTTGGATGCCCAACCAACCACCCAGACACTCCTCCTTTTCTTTTTTTTTTTTTATAAATTTTATTTTTTTGGGGGGAAGGCACAGTGAGAGAGGGAGAAAGAATCTTAAAACAGACTCTACGCTGAGTACAGAGCCTGATGTGGGGCTCAATCACATGACCCTGAGATCACCGCCTGAGCAAAACTAAGAGTCAGTTGCTCAACCAACTGCGCCACCCAAGAGCCCCTTTATCTACATTTTCTAATTTGAATTATTATTAAAAACTTGTATGTATGCTTTTACATACGTGCTACAAAAGCTCCCATAAATCTGTAAGTAATATTCTAAAGTTAAACTTCAGGGAAAAAATTGTATGGAAAACAGTGGCATGACTTTTTTTTTTTCAAAGATTTTATTTACTATTTTGAGAGAGTGAGGGAGAGAATACGAGCAGGAGGAGAGGGAGAGGGAGAAGCAGACTCCCTGCTGAGCAGGTGCCCAACAATGGCATCATTATTAAGTAAGTACACTTTCATAAAGTGTTTTGAAAAAGACTCTTAAAAACTAAATAATGTATAGGGGCGCCTGGGTGGCTCAGTGGGTTAAGCCGCTGCCTTCAGCTCAGGTCATGATCTCAGGGTCCTGGGATCGAGTTCCGCATCGGGCTCTCTGCTCGGCAGCGAGCCTGCTTCCCTCTCTCTCTCTCTGCCTGCCTCTCTGTCTACTTGTGATTTCTCTCTGTCAAATAAATAAAATCTTAAAAAAAACAAAACCACTAAATAATGTATAAAGACATTTAGTATAGAAAATTTCAAACTTATATAAGTAAATGATGTAATGAATTCATGTATAGTAATCACCCAACTTCAGTAATTACACTCATGACCAGTCAGTTAACTATCTGCCTTCAGGTCAGGTCATGATCCCATTGTACTGGGATCAAGACCCACATTGGGCTCCCTGCTCAGCAGAGAGCCTACTCTTCCCCCCTCCCTCTGCCCTTCCACTTCCTTGTGCTCTCTCTCCCTCACTCTCTCTCAAATAAGTAAGTCGATAAATAAATAAATAAGTAAAATCTTAAAAAAATGAAAGGAAACCTTAAAGCTGATTTCCTCCATTCTAGCAGAGAAATTGTGTGTTCTGTGCACCCTCTTTCCTTTATGGGATGACGTGCCATACTCAAAAGGAAAAAAGGAAATAAGTTCATGCTTAAAAACATATATTTGAATCAAGTGTAAGCATAGAGATTTTTGGGGTTTAGGATTTAGTATGATTGTCAATAATTTGCTTTCCTCTAAACATTTCATATGTTAGGTAATGTATTTTTTCATATGAAAACATTTCTCTATTTTGAAAAGTATGTGGATGGATACTTTGTGTAGAGAAATATTTATCAAATCTGAATCCTTTTAAAGACCCAAATGTAGTTGCTATATCTAAATAAAGTTTATTCTTTCACCTTCCAGGGTGGTGTTTTATTGCAGGGTCTTTGCAAAAAGGTAGCAGTACTCTGACAAGTATATTTCAGCAAAAGGAGACATTGATCAGCTCATCCCCCAATCGTCAGTCTGTATCATTTAAGAAACAAAGTTCCTCAACCCTCTCATTGCTAGAGTAGATCTACTTTTTTTTCTTTCCAAATGCTCTTTCATTTTTTTTCATTTTTAAAAATTAAAATCAATTAACATATAGTGTATTATTGGTTTCAGAGGTGGAGGTCAGTGATTCATCAGTCTTATATAATCATTCAGTGCTCGTTACATCATGTGCCCTCCTTAATGTTCAACATCCAATTACCCCATCCCCCTACCACTCCCCTCCAGCAACCCTCAGTTTGTTTCCCATGATTATGAGTCTCTTATGGGGGGGGTGTCTCTTATGGTTTGTCTCCCTCTCTGGTTTCATATTTTATTTTTTCCTCTCTTCCCCTATGATCCGCCGTTTTGTTTAATTCCACATACCAGTGAGATAGAGATCTAAATTTTTAAGGAAAACACCAAACCTAGCCTTTAAAAGTAATGATAGCCTAAGTCTTCCAAACAGCATAGACTGGACATCCACAGCCCTCCTCAGGCCAACCTGGTTTCTGGAATTACACCAACCTATAGTGCTGCAATTCACACTACCATACACTAGAATTTGCTTTACTAAGTACTGTGGAATACTGTGCTGAAAATTATAATTACCCCCCCCCACTATATCACCTCCCCTTTAAAGAACCCTGAAATCTGTGACAAGTATTCTTCTACATTCTAACTATCAACAAAATAAATCTGTATCAAGTCACAGTAACATTAAAAATAAATTATATACTAAGGCGGTTGTATTCAAAAGTTAAAGGTTTCAAACACACATGGTTATGAAGCATATTAAATTCAATATTTCTGACACAGACGGTGCCCACATACAGTCTTCAGTTTCTTTAAATAACTTATAGGTTGTTAGGATTTTTGACAAGGAAATTATTCCAATAATATAAGAAAATTTATAGTTAAGTAGTACTTTAATCTTAAAATCATTCTAAGGGGGCGCCTGGGTGGCTCAGTGGTTTAAGCCGCTGCCTTCGGCTCAGGTCATGATCTCAGGGTCCTAGGATTGAGTCCCACATCAGGCTCTCTGCTCGGCAGGGAGCCTGCTTCCCTCTCACTCTCTCTGCCTGCCTCTTTGCCCACTTATGATCTCTCTCTGTCAAATAAATACATAAAATCTTTAAAAAAAAAAAATTCTCCTTAAAAAAAAAAAAATCATTCTAAGAACTCTTAAAATTCTGGATCTGTCTTACTACCTTTGTTTTAGTTCATGAAGATTAAAAATGTTTGTTTTAAGATAATTTATTTTTAAGGTTTTTTTTTTTAAGATTTTACTTATTTGACAGAGAGAGACTCTGAGAGAGAGGGAGCACAAGCAGTGAGAAATGGAGAGGAAGAGGGAGAAGCAGGCTTCCCGCTGAGCAGGGATCCCAATGCTCCCAGAAGCCTGGGATCATGACCTGAGCTGAAGGCAGACGCTTAACCAATTGAGCCACCCAGGCGTCCTTGTTTTTAAGTTTTTGTTTAAATTCCAGTTAGTTAACATATGGTGTAGTATTAGTTTCAGGTGGACAGTAGTGATTCAACACTTCCATACAACACCCAGTGCTCTTCACAAGTGCCCTCCTTACTCCCCGTCACGTCACCTACTCAGCCCATCCTCCCACCCCCCTCCCTTCTGGTAACCATCAGTGTGTTCTCTACAGTTCAAAGTCTGTTTCTTGGTTTGCCTTTCTCACTCTTTTGTTTTTTTGTAACATAGACTTAAATAGATGTATTTGCATTCCAGGTATTGTGTCAAAACTTTGCTAGTTACATTTAAATTCTATTTTCTTTTTGTTTAATATTTTATTTGTTTTTGAAAGAAAGAGAGCCCGGGCACAAGCACAAGCAAGGGGAAGGGGCAGAAGCAGACTCCCTGATGAGCAGGGAGCCCCTACATGGGGGCTCGATCCTAGGACCCAGGATCAGTAGGGGATCATGACCTGGGCTGAAGGCAAGCACTTAATTGACTGAGCCACCAGTCACCCCTAAATTCTATTTTTTTAAAGATTTTATTTATTTATTTGACAGACAGAGATCACAAGTAGGCAGAGAGGCAGTCGGGGGGGGGGGGGAAGGAGGCTCCCCGCTGAGCAGAGAGCCCAATGTGGGGCTCGATCCCAGGACCCTTGGATCATGACCTGAGCCGAAAGCAGAGGCTTAGCCTACTGAGCCACCCAGGCACCCGTATTTTCTTAATTCTGCTTTGTTTCCTGTTGCTATTTGCTATTAACTTTGCTTTCATTAGCCATAGCTGAGGAGGGCAGTTTTGAATCCGGTCCTAAGCTTAGTTTAGCCTCTTATTTGGGCAAGTACCAAGGGCGAGCCTTCTCATCTGTGTCCTTAGATCAACTATTAGATGAACCATATACGATAGAGGAAAGGATGGGGACATTTCTGTGTGACCTGCTTCCGTGTCTTTGCTTATTTTTCTGTCCTTGGTGATTTCTCACACTCAGTGTCACTGTGTACATTTCTGTCACACTGTGTTTCCTGATGTGTGTACTCTCATCATCTTTGTTTTCCCCTGACTACCCACCTGTCTTCCTTTCCCTCTTTCTTCCTTCCTCTCATTGTCTCTGACTTTCTGCTGTGCCTCTTTTCAGTCACCCTTTCTGAATTTGCCCTAATACAAGACCAAAGTATATTTTTATAATTCAGTGAAACATTTTCTTATTCCTGTTTATAATTTTAGAGTTTGTGAGTAGAACAGTTTTGACAGATGGAATCACATAGGCTATTAGTAACAAAAATAATTCTGGGGGCACCTGGCTGACTTGGTTGGTAGAGCATGAGACTCTTAATCTCAGGGTTGTGAGTTCAAGCCTCATGCTGGGCATGGAGCCTACTTAAAAAATAATTAAAAATAAGAACAACTCGGGGCACCTGGGTGGCTCAGTAGGCTCAGGTCATGAACCCAGACTCCTGGGTTATCCTGGGGATAACCCCACATCGGGCTCTCTGCTCTGTGGGGAGCCTGCTTCCTCCTCTCTCTCTCTGCCTACTGTGATTTCTGTCTGTCAAATAAATAAATAAACTCTTTAAAAAAAAAAAAAGAACAACTCTGATAAGGATATGACTTATTTAATAGTGTACTTAAAATCACAAAACCGTCTTCCTGAAGAATATATGCATACAATTTGATTTATTTGGGTGCACATAGTGCACACACAGATTCAGGAAAGAATATGCTATTTAATAATAATAACAATATATAACATATGGTAGTTTATCAAGTATTTCCAGATCTATTGTGTCCTGTAAAAAAAAAAAAACCTATGGGGCCCCTGGGTGGCTCAGTCGGTTAAGCAGCTGCCTTCAGCTCAGGTCATGATCCCCGGGTCCTGGGATGGAGCCCTGAGTCAGGTGCCGGACTCAGCAGGGAGTCTGCTTCTCCTTCTGCCTTACCCCCCCGCTCAGGCTTTCCATCACTCTCTTGCTCATGTTCTCTCTCAAATAAATAAATTAAATCTTTAAAACTAATTACAATAATCTCATAAGGCAGATAATTTTGTATAATTATCCCCTTTTATTACCCTTGACAATTGAGAGAAGTGCGGTCCAGAGAAATTGCCTTACAACTCGTGACAAAGCCAAGTTTGAAACAAAAGTCTTCTGACTGCAAAATCTGCATTCTTTTTCCCATACCATGATACTGTTCCATTTTCCTGATTCCCTTTCTTTTCCCCCTCCCTTTCTTTTATATTTTTCTATTCTTTTTAACTTCAGGCTTCCTGCATCTTTCATCAATTTAACTTTTATCATCTTAGCTTTCATACATCTCAGAAGAACTGGTTTAGTTAACTGTTACTCATCAGATGTACAAAAAGCAGACCATGTTCTTCTGATGATAGCAATAGAAGTAAATCCCTGCAACTGAGATTTAATCATGCTTGATTTTTTTTTTTTTAATGGTAGAAACTCCGAGAAAAACAAAAAGCTGTACGAGAAAGTCATGGTCCGAATATGAAACAAGCGAAAATGTGGCGTGATTTTGAGCAGTTGATGGAATGTAAGAAACAGTGCTTTCTGAAACAACAAAGCCAAAGTCCCATGGGTCAGGTAATTCAGGAGGGTGGGGAGGACCGGCTGGTACTCTGAATCTGTGTGCCATCATGTGATGTTTTAGTTGATACTACTAGATATAAGTATAATCCCGTAATTTATTTCTTTTCTGGAAAGTGATTTGTACAACATTTTGTTTTCAGATTAACCATTCCTATTAAGTTGCCTTGGAAGGTAATGTTAAGGTAGATTTAGGTTTTAAAGTTTTTTAATATGAAAAATGGCTTTTATTGTTTTGCTTAGTTTAGAGATTAGTGGTGTCTTAGGAGTTTTATGAGACAGGAGACTAAGTTTACTCTCTGTAAATGTAAACATATGTCCATTAAGAAGCATGTAGTTTTTTAAAAATGTAATAACCCAATGGCTTAATGTTCTTAATCTTTTTTTTAACTTTAGAGGAATCTTTTAGGAACTAATATCTCTTGTTTTGAAGAAACATTTATCTGAAGTTCAGCAATTCCTACAATTTCAATTCAGTTTCTCTTCTGTAAAATTCAAGAAAATTTGCTATTTTGAATAACATATTTGTTCTGTCTGTATTATTTAAAAGCAAATAAAACTTGATGTACGTATGTATGATGACTATTTATTTTTGAATTATATAGCTGTGTCAAATTATTTTTTAACTATTCATGTTATAATATTGTATTAAATTTAAGGATTATCACTTATTTTCACCCAAAATCTAATATAGTATTTAGGTCTTGAGGACTTTTATTTTAAATATAAAAAGTAGTTATAGGGGGCGCCTGGGTGGCTCAGTGGGTTGGGGCCTCTGCCTTCGGCTTGGTCACGATCCCAGGGTCCTGGAATCGAGCCCCGCATCGGGCTCTCTGCTCGGCGGAAAGCCTGCTTCCCTTCCTCTCTCTCTCTCTGCCAGCTTGTGATCTCTGTCTGTCAAATAAATAAATAAAATCTTTAAAAAAAAAAAAAGTAGTAATAGGATATAGAAATTATCATGTGGTAAAAAGCTACAGTAGGATTCCAAGTGAAATTCAAGCATCCAAAGTGCTTCTGATTTCTGCTTCATTTGGACAGGGTACTTGAAGATTTCTTTTATTCTTCCTTAAAGAAAGATACTAAATTCATATGCTACCTTGTACTTCATATCAGTTTCATTATACTTTTTAAAATGTCTTCCTTTAAGGGTGCCTAGATGGTACAGTTGGTTAAGTATTTGACTCTTGGTTTCAGCTCAGGTCATGATTTCAGGGTCCTGAGATCAAGCCCCGCATCAGGCTCCACGCTCAGCACAGTCTTCTTGGAACTTCCTCTCTGTCCACTCCTCTACCTGTTCTTGCTTTCTCTTTCTCTCTCTCTCTAAAATAAAAAATAAATCTTTAAAAAAAAAAATGTCTTCGGGGCGCCTGGGTGGCTCAGTGGGTTAAAGCCTCTGCCTTCAGCTCAGGTCATGATCTCCGGGTCCTGGGATCGAGCCCCGCATCAGGCTCACTGCTCAGTGGGGAGCCTGCTTCCCTTCCTCTCTCTATCTGCCTGCCTCTCTGCCTACTTGTGATCTCTGTCAAATAAATAAATAAATCTCTGAAAAAAAAATGTCTTCTCTTTAGATTTGAAAAACTCAGATTTCAAATCATTAGCATGTCTGTCTTGGGTTAGTAATTCTCGGTAGCTATCCTGGGGATGGCAGTGAGAGGCAAAGAACATTTCAGTGAAGCAAGTTGTTTTTACACCATGCAAAACATGCAGACTTGATTATGGCTTTGGATCTTTTTGTTTCCAAGTTTGTTCTACTCTTACTTTTTGTTTGAAAGCTTCTTCCTTGGTAATCGGATAAACTTACCAACACGGAAAGTATTGGTAACTCTAGAAGCTATGGCAAGAAAAGATTAGTTCCATCAGAGCAAAGGAGAACTTACCAAGAAAGTATGGAAAGAAACTTTCTTTTAATAAATTTCAAGAAAAAAAGAAGACTTTTAATATTATTATTATTATTATGTGGTTTCAGTCTGGTTCTTAGCTTACTTTAGCCTCTTATTTGGGCAAGTATCAGCTACCAGAATTCTTATTTGTGCCTTTAGATCAACAACTAGATCCACCAGATACTAAACGAGTGAAGGCTGTGTTTCAGTGTGGAAACACACTTAATTCAATAAATCAGTTTTTTGAACACAGAGGTAGTTGTATTTGTTCAGTGTTGGCTACTGGCTTGTTATTTTTAAGCCAGTGGCAAGTGATATTCCTTTAACAGAATATGAATTCCTTTGCAAGTATTTGAAAAAGACTAGAAGTCCCTCACAGAAATGAAACAGCATTTTATTCTCGTAGGGAAAGTCAGCTTCTAAGATTATTAAGCTTGGTGATTAATTTTTTTAGCCTTCACTATCCTTGCTGCTCTTCTCTTAATTTTAAAAAATCGTTAATGACAGATACTCCAAGGAATGCTTATAATTCTGATTTGATTATTGCTTGCCATCTTTATTCCACACAGAAGGAATATGTGGATTAAACACCAGGCAGCTCCAAAATTACTTTATTAACTGAAGCAGAACATCATTATTACTTCAAGAAAAGCAAATTGAAAAAAAAAAAACAACCTAAAAGTACAAAGTTATTTATAGTTTTTATGTAACATTGGACATTTAGTAATGCATCTTAATGGGTTTTATACAGTGACTTTCCACTCATTTTGTGATTTGATTGGAGCATTAAAAAGCTCTGACTAACTCTGACAGTTTTTGACAGCTGGCAATTACAGAAGAGCTTATTGCATTTTTCCTTCAGGATTGATACTCTAGCTGGCTAATTGATGAGAGTAGTTAATCATTTTGGAAAATAATCTGTCTTCCACATGATGGCCCAAATAAAGAAGAAGAATGTAGCCTGTGAAATCTGCTTTTGGGTTCATGGATTTGCTCCTCCTAGGACTTGGTGTTGCCAACTGTTGCATGGGACTGACCATATAAACTGTAAATTTCAAAAGGCCACTGCTTATCTTGCGTTCTATATTAGTTCAGGAAATAATCCAACTTTAAAGGTTGTCCTTTAAGAACAGTCTTATAATAGGATAATATCTTTTTAACATCTAAATCCAAGATCATGTATTTTTCTGGTCCAGAGAGTGTACCAGAAGGGTCTTAGAACATAGTTCAAAGGCTTGTGGAAATCAAACCAGATCGTGGAAATTACAGAACACTTAACTTTCTTCTTTAGATTAATACTTTCTATCATTTTGCTTTAGTTCAGTAGGCAGCAATAGTAAAAGAAGCCATTTTGTTAAACTATCAAATTCAAATGTATCATTCTGCCTTATTCATTTATATAACATATACAAATTTTCTGGAAAATTTTAAGGTCTGTGCATATTCCAAGTATGATTATTTCTTAACTTTTTAGGCTAACATGATACAGAGCACCTTTTGGTAATTGGACTAAAAAGAAGAGACTGAATTTGTTGCTCAACTAAAAATATACAAATGTGCTGAATGCTTCTGAATTGAATTTGAAAATATGCACAAATGGGGTAACTTGCCAAAGCTGCCTTTACAAAGGCAAAATCCAGTTTGTATTGAAAAATGACTTCCTATGGAGATGTGTGTCTTATAGAAACCTCTTTGTCATACACAGGCATTTACCCTACAGTTAGTGACTAACGAGCATGAATCAAAGGCTTGTTTCTACAAATGGTTCTAGGCGCTTACATCATTCCTCTTGTTTGGCATGAAGGAGTGTTTAGCCCTAGGGAGTGGGTAAGTAAGCAGCCTGATGATTAACTTCCATTAAACCTGGTTATTTCAATAACTTATACATTGTAGTGGAAGTAAGATCTAGATTGTGTATACAAGGAATCCTTCATTTTTAAACAATCTGTGGCAGCCAGGAGATTTTTTTTTAAGTTGCACTTTTATTAAATATGTAATTGTGTCTCTACCCAGAAGGAGCTGCTGGCTTAGCTCCTCCTCCCTTTCCTTTTAATAAGAACAGTTTAATTAGAGCTGTTTCGTGTATGGCAGCCAGGCATGAGGGCAGCATTTTATCCAGGAAGGATAGAGAGAGGTCATTCAGAGTTATCTGTATATTTTCAATCTTTGACTCTCCGTCTTAAGACAATATAAAAAAGAGAAAGTTGGCTGTAACTGTCATTCAGTCCCATCCCAGCCTTATAAAAGAAATAAAAACTGAAACACAGAATCCAAACAAGTTTGTTTTTTTTTTTTAAGACTTTATTTATTTACTTGACAGAGATCACAAGTAGGCAGAGAGGCAGACAGAGAGAGAGGGGGAAGCAGATTCCCCTCTGAGCAGCGAGCCCGATGTAGGGCTCCACCCCAGGACCTGATCATGACCTGAACCCAAGGTAGAGGCTTAACCCACTGAACCACCCAGGTGGCCCCAAACAAGTATTTTTTTAAAGAACATATGCTTTCTGCTCCCATGCTCCCTCTCTTGGCAAACTGGAAGTACTTTCTCAGCAAACATAATTTCACAATTTCCTCTCTAGAATTGCCGAGAGACTTGAGTCACCAAACTCGGTTTACTGCTATGGAAATTCACTATTCAGACAGAACACAGGAGGAAATTACGGAATTCTGTTTTTCAGTGACAGTATTAGTTCCCACCTCAGTTCAGAGGGTCCCAGCAGGGTCCTGGCAGGGCTGCTGCTCTCTGCCCTGTACACGGTAACCTGGTAAAAGAGCCATGGCATTCTGGAGCTGGAAAGGAAGCTCAGAATGATTCGGGTAATCATTTATTAAATTGGGACCTTTGAGAGCTCTCTTTCACCCTCAACAGTGCAGAAATCAGCACTGTGCTGCTCATAGCAAATCACTTTCCAGCCTCAGTGGAGTAACCGCAATGCGGCTCACTCCTCACGAGGGAGCCTGTCTCATTGTTAAAGAGTACCACCTGATTAGTTTCTGGGTTCTAAAAATGAAGCAAACTTACAGAGGGAGGACCTTTTTTTTTAGAAACAGCAGTTTGGCAAAGTGAGACTGAACCAATTTTACTCCCTGAAGCTTTGTAATCATAATCATTATTGAGCACTTAGAATGGACCAGATACTGTCCTAAGTGCTTCATGTGTCTGAACTAATGGAACTCTCGCAATAACCCCAGGAGGTAAATACTATTATCTCCATTGAGTAGATGAGGAAGCAGGCACAGACAGGCTTCCACGGTATTACAGCTACTAACTGTGGGCAGAGCCAGGGCCTAAAGCCTGTGCTCTTCTCTCCTGTGCTATGTGAACTATAGTGCGACCCATGTGTGTCAGACTCCGGCTGATGTCCATTTAATGAACTATTAATATGTGTGAAATTGGAGCTCTTTTTTATTTTTTAAAAGATTTTATTTATTTATTTGACAGAGACAGAGAGAGGGCACAAGCAGGCAGAGGGAGAGAGAGAAGCAGGCTCCCCACCAAGCAAGGAGCCTGATGCAGGACTTGATCCCAGAACCCCGTTATCAGGACCTGAGCTGAAGGCAGCCACCCAACCAACTGAGCCACCCAGGCGTCCCATAGAGTTCTTTTTTAAAAATGTGCTCACTTACTATACCTAAGAGGAAAAAAAACTTTAGTAAATGAGTAAAAATGAATTCTACCATCCAGATGTGGGAATTATGCTAAAAATGAGTGTCAAGAAAGAAGTAATACTTTAAGACACAGAACAAATGGAAGCTGTATCGGTTATAATTTAAATCTTTCTGTAAAAGTGTTAAAATCATATATGTCTTTTGTTGCTGGACATATACATAGATTCCAGGGGTTTTTTTAATTTTATGAACAATGCTGCAATGGAACTTAAAAATTGAAATATAATACTTTAAATTTGAAATACAGTATTAAGCAAACCACTAAGTTTATTTAATTTGGTCATATCCAGAATCCATTGAATTGTTTTATAGATGTTTCTTGCCTTCCTCTATGAAAATGCCAAGGCTAAACCAAAGAAGTTAGCAAGATACTACTTGATTAATTGGAGAAGGAAATTGTAAATTCGTTTATTTATTTGCAAATATTTATTGAGTATCTTCTGAGTGCGCTTGACATTGTGCTAAGTGCTAAAATATAAAGTAAATGTAACCTGGTTTTGACTTTCAAAGAGCTCACAGACTAGAAGACTCTAATATTATGTAGCAAAAATTAAAGTTCTTTTATGTATAAAAGGAACTGGGAGCTCAGAGGAAGAAGCAATTAATCCTGACACAGGAGACTGAGAAAAGACTAATGGGAGAGGTAGGACTTAAGCTGGGTTCATAAGAAGGAGTTAAGATTTTGATAGTCATGGGAAAGGAGGAAGACATAAAGACATTTAAGAACATGGCATGCTCAGGAAATGACAAGAAGTCTAGTGGCTCAGAAAGTTACCCAGGGGGTCCCTGGGTGGCTCAGTTGGTTGAAACCTCTGCCTTCGGCGCAGGTCATGATCCCAGAATCCTGGGATCAAGCCCCACATCGGGCTCTCTCCTCAGCAGGGAGCCTGCTTCCCCGTCTCTCTCTGCTTGCCTCCCTGCCTGCTTGTGATAAAAAGATAAAAATCTTTTAAAAAGAAAAGATAAAAATCTTTTAAAAAGATAAAAATCTTTTAAAAAGAAAAGAAAAAGTTACCAGATACATTAGGGAGAGGAATGAGCTCCTATCACGTGCCAAGCCCCTACACGTGCTCTGTAATCTGATGTGCTAGGCGCTCAACTACACTCTACAAAAAGGTACAGTAAGTGTTTAAGACATGGTCCCATCCTTAACAGGACTAACAATAAATTAAACAGTAGCAAACATACCAAAACCTAGTAATCAAGTGCTAAATTCTGTGGTGCTATCAAAATTCAATCACAACAGAGATTTAGAGAAGTCTAAAGGGTCAAAGTGGAGTCCAGGAGGTCTTGTTCAAGAGGGAGGAATGATCAGGGCCTGGAAAGATGAGATTTGGACAGGTGAATGGGAGAGTGTGAGAGCGCCTCAGGGATGAAACCGGCAGGAGCTCTTTGGCCCTTTCCTGCATCCAGCTCTGTATCAAGCACATCAAGCAGGAAAGGTATGGCCTCCCCTTTCAGGGAACTTAAAGTCTTAGTTACCAAGATGAGAAATGTAACCAATAATTGAAGCAGTCTTCAGCATTGGATTATCCAGTAGGCAAATTGATACACTCCGAATTTTCTGAAAGTGCTTGATATTTCAGAGATCAAAGAAGTTTTCATTAAAAAAATCAGAACTATGGGCGCCTGGTTGGATCAGTCAGTTAAGCATCTGCTTTCAGCTCAGGTCATGATCCCAGGGTTCTGGGACCGGATCCCACACCGGTCTTCCTGCTCAGTGGGGAGCCTGCTTCTCCTTCTGCCTCTGCTGCTCCCCCTGCTTGTGCTCTCTTGCTCTCCTTTCAAATAAATAAATAAAATCTTTAAAAACAAGAAAAGAAAAGAAGAATCAGAACTATTAGATTTCCTTACAATTTTCTCAGGGTTTAGGGTCTCTAAAAGTTTCAGTGCAGGTTTTTGGAATGGGATCAAGTTTAACAGATCTAAGGGCAAAAAGAAAAAAAAAAACTTTGGACTGGAAAATTTGGACAGGCTGGAGATGCAGGTACAAGTTAAAACCCTTCTGCACGGGCAGAATGAGGAACCTTCAGGTACTAACTGCAGAATGGGCAGAATGTGGTACTTTCAGGTACTAACCAGGCAAGACCGGAGGGAATCAGGAATAATTTGGAGATGGAAACCAAATTGCTAAAGGTTTTGAGGTGGTGCAATCGTGAGTCATGTCCATTTGGTGTATGATAACTGGGAGTTATTAATATCCCCGCTGCTCCTTGAACAGTTGAAGAAATGAGAGACTCACTGCATTGTAGAGAATGACAGACGATCGCTGCCACAGGAGACTGCTAACATGGACTAAGTATGTTCTTTTTTTCGTGACAGAGGAGAGGCAATAAGCCAGTTATTTATTTCTTTGCATTTAGGGGGATTATTTTTTTACACTAACTCAAAGTTTCAGCATTTTATTCTTTGATTCAGGTTACTCTGTGTCATCTCTATGTTGAGATGACATACCACTTTTTCGTTCCATGTAACATTTTCAGACGTGTGAAAAGGATTTGGAAATTCCAAGGAATTGAGCTTAGAAACAGTATATTTAAGAGTTATGCTTCTGTTGAGAGACATTTTTATGAGTTTAGATGATTCTCTATATATTAAAAAATGTGAGAGAAAATTCAGAGCTGGTGTTTAACTGTGCTTTCTTTTTCTTGAGAGTAGGAAAAAGAACTCCTTTTTGTTGTAGTTAATTGCCAAGTCACCAAGGAGAGCCTCCACGCTTGAAGAGACCCACTTGCTAGTGACTTGGCAGTGTCAAACAAATGTTCAACTTTTATTCTGACACTTCTTGAAGAATTTGATTGAAACTATATATGTCCAGATAACACTCAGCAAAGTGCCCTTCTTGCATTTGTTTCAAGATATATTTGGAAACAAGAGAGATGACCTTGGATGCAGCTGCTTTTCCAATTTAGGACTTCTCTCTGGGTCTACTGAATAATATTTCCCAACATTGAAAATTCAAAGGATGGAAAAACATTTTGGTTACTATATGCCATAAGTCCCATGATGGAGGATTTTTTCCCCCCAGCAATATGTTCTGCCTCTGAAAGAATGATATATTTAGACCACAAACTCTATGTTAGCTTTCTAACCATCTATTTCAAAATACATTTAGGAACACATTTGCTTTTCATCAGAGCGCCTTTTTGTAATCTAAATTGAGCTGTCCCTGCTTTTTAAAATATTTTAGCATCTGAGAAATAAAAAATAACGAGCGGTTAACCCTTCGCCTTTGCTTTCTGGCATTCAAAATTTGTTCCGAAGCCAGCTTGATGTAAGATCTAAAAGAAGACTGGGGAGGCTCTGACATCCCCAGCTAAGGTTATTGCCACCTGTCCAGATGACAATACAAGTCCTGCTAGTCTAACCTCAAGCCTGAAAGCCAAGGTTAGCTTCCAGTTGTATCTACATTTAGCCCACGGAGATGGATGGTTTTAACTGTCACTGAAGTGACGTTCTTTCAGTTACCATTATGCATATTTTGGAGGTTTAAGCAGTTCCATTTTTAATTTATTGTCACAGTCACAGGACAAGACTTAGGTAACCTGTTTGATAAAGCAATTTTACTTTCAAGCAAGTAACTAAGAATTAAGAGTCTGATCATTGTCCTGCACAGCATGTCACCAGAGATAGTAACATTTTCTATTTTCCTATGGTTTCCTAAGATGTTACAGTCAATCAGAGCATTTATAGAGATGATTACATTGTTAGCAACAGTCTCCAGCATACACAGTACATTAATTCCCAGTAAAATGTGTTAGACACGTGCACACACACACATACGTGCGCGTGCACACACACACACATGCACATGCAGACACAGAAAAACACCGTATTATGATACTTCAAAGGATAGCTTATTCTCAACGATTCCTTGTTGCTTGATTTGGAATCAAATCAGTAACATCAACTGTTAGCCACAAAGTGAGTGAATTTGAATAGTCAACAGATTTTTAAAACTATCACCACTTAAGATACTTCTAAAGATGATCCATCCCATCAGACAACAGTCTAATCTTAAATTTTTTTTAAGATTTTATTTATTTATTTGACAGACAGAGATCACAAGCAGGCAGAGAGGCAGAGAGAGAGGAAGGGAAGCAGGCTCCCCACTGAGCAGAGAGCCTGATGTGGGGCTCGATCCCAGGACCCCGGGATCATGACCTGAGCCGAAGGCAGAGGCTTTAACCCACTGAGCCACCCAGGCGCCCATAATCTTAAATTTTTAATTGTTGTAAATTATTGCCCCAGCCTCGCTTTGCAGTTTCCTAATTCAAAAACTGGTGACTTTTATTTTTAATCTGACATTTACTCCTTTATAAGAATAGACTTTCCATGGGCGTGCCTATCTTGTGTACATTTCCATTATTTTATTGATGTTAAGCTAGAGTAATTGCTATAGTCACCACACAGCCCTAATTAAGTAAATAAGAGTTAATAGTATCCAAACTAATGGATTTTATAGGATAAGCAGTAAAGTTATCCTATCCTATCCCAGAGACGACTCCAACTGCACATTTGAACTGTGCTTTTTAAAGATATGAAAAAGGAAAATAAGGTCATACCTACAAAATGTTCCCAAGATCTGTAGTGCTCAAAGAAGATTTTAATGAGGGAAAAGTCCCATAGAAAAGGTAGTTTTATTTTAAGTAATACAGAGATTAAATGTGATTTTTGTGGAATGTTTTTATAAAACATTACTTTTCAAATGTATGTTTTCTCATCCTTCTTCTAAAAACATGTACAAAACTTTGAGCCAAAAAGAATATTCCTGCATGGTTTGTGTTGATTAAGTGTGTCAGGATGTTTCAGGAGCCCTTTTCTCTCTCTCCAGCTCTCCTTATATTCTCAGATACTCTTAACCAAATCAGAGCATTATTGATGTTCAGTTAAGTATTTATTACTTGGGAATTAGTATCTCACTGTCAACATTCCTAACACAGGAGAGATTTCGGGCAACTACAAAGTGAGTATATTTCTCTAAACTCTTTTTATCTGTGTCTTCCATAGATGGAATTCATATCCAGCTTTCTGCAGATTTATATAGAATCTAGTTTATCCAAATATTTGCAGTACCATCAAATCAAGAGTTTCTTTATTTCCTTATCATGCCCAAATATCTTACCTTGATCTTTTTGTTACAAAATCCAGATATGTTTATTTAACAAAGGCAGATCTAATGTGTTCCTGGTTCAAAGTCACTTTAACATCTTTCTTTTTTTCTGTCCATGACCCTCTCCTTTTTCTGTTCTTATATATTTTTTCTTCTTTTTTATGTGTATCATTCCATTACTATTTAAACTTCCTCTGTATCTTACACATTCTCTTGCCATTAAGTTCACTTTTGGAGCATCTCCCATTTTGGGGAGGGGGGCAAACTTGTTATATAACATTATATGAGTTTCAGGTGAACAACATAATTATCTGTGTACACTGATGATTATACAACTCTGTGATGATGGTACAGCTCTGTGAATAAATTAAACACTGAATGTGTGAATACTAAAAACCACTTTAAATTGGTGAATTGTGTGTTATGTGAATTATGCCCCCAGTTAAACTGCTAAAAATAAAAATAGAGCTCAATGTAACAGAAGTCAAATAATATCAAACAGTATTAACTTTAAAAAAATAAAAAACCCTCAGCAACCTCAGTCTTCTCACTTCTCTGAGGCATTTCCAAAGTTAACTTTTGGAATATTCTTCCAGACGTTTTCATTACACAAAGGGAGTTATATTCACTGTTCTGCAACTTGCTTTTTGCACTGAACAGTCTTTGCACTCTTATGCAATTATGTCTGTCAGGGAAGGAAAAAAAAAAAACCTTAGAAGTAGCATTATTTTATTCAGATGTATGTGCATTTAAATTTTCTTAGATAGATATTGCCAAATTACTCTCCAAAAAGCTGGTGATAATTTGTAATCCCATTAGTTGGGTATGACAGAGCCTACTTTGCTGTTCCCTTGCCTAAGCTAGGTGTACTAGCTTTATAAAATCTTTGTCAGTATGATAGGTCTAAAGAATTATTTTAATTTGTATTTTTAAAATTATGAGTGAAAAAAAGTATGAGTGAGGTTAGTTTTTTATGGCTTATTTTTAATTGATCATGTGATATTTTTTCTAACTGAAAATTCTATAATGTTAATTGTAGAATTTTGAGTTATTAAAATCATATATAGGGGCGCCTGGGTGGCTCAGTGGGTTAAAGCCTCTGCCTTCGGCTCAGGTCATGGTCCTAGCGTCCTGGGATCGAGCCCCGCATCGGGCTCTCTGCTCAGTGGAGAGCCTGCTTCTCTTCCTCTCTCTCTCTGCCTGCCTCTCTGCCTACTTGTGATCTCTGTCAGATGAATAAATAAAATCTTTAAAAAAAAAAATCATATATAATCCCACCACCCAGAGATTATCACCATTTACAAATTTACTTCTAGTCTTTTTTCTATGAAATTTATCTTGTAACTTTTTTTTTAGCAAATAATGAGGGTTGATAAAGGAGCTTTTTTTATATTTAAAATACATAGTTTACAAAAGGAGGTTATAATTCAGCTGCTTAGAATATTGCTTCGAGGGAGGGCACGTTTTGCATGGAGCACTGGGTGTTGTGCAAAAAGAATGAATACTGTTACGCTGAAAAAATAAATAAAATGGAAAAAAAAAAAGAATATTGCTTCGAGCTCTTTGAATCAAGGTACTATATAAATATTCAGTGGACTGAGTTCCCCTGTGCCAAGCTTTTGGGATCAGCTAGTGGAAAAATCATTAGCATTCTTTCCTTGACACTGTACTGTCACTACCAGGGCTCAAACTGGATGAGATTTCCTGGGAGCCAATAGGTCTCTTAGTAAAGTAGACAGAGCTCTGTGATCCTTTAATGGCATGGAAGACAGAGAATCCTGTACCTTAAAAAACAAATACACATTTCATAAGGCATGTTTATGTATGTGCCCACATGTATAATCATTATTCTCACTCACGCACACAAAAACGAGATGAGATGAGGTGAGTGAGCCAAGATTGGAACATGTAGAAAGAGTACTGGACACCTGGGGAACACAGTAAAGTGATTAGCATTCAGAGATCAGCCATTCAGAGACACAAGTCCTGTATGGTAATCATATGTTTCCTTACCTGATTCTTCTTGGGACTGGAAAAACATGGAGTGCAGGATGGATTTGTGTTCACAGTTACATTCCCCGTGCCTAGTTAGGCACACAGGCAACTTTGATCAGGAAGAATGAATGAATAGAAGTGAAAGACCGTGACCTTGAATAAATCACTTAATTGCTTTAGACCTCAGTTTCCTTCTCTGACAGCTTCAGAGAATTATCAAAAGGATAAAATAAGGTAATATATGAAGGTGATGGGTGAGACTGGCAGTCCCCTCCAAGCTGACTGTCTCTTCTTTATTTTTACAGAGCTAGATACAGTTGCAATTCAGACCCTCAAGGAGGCCCTACTTGTAGCAACTGCCCAAGAATCATCCATCCCCTTGGTCAACCAGACAGAAAACAAAATAAACACCATGGCACTTTATAATTAGAAATAATTACCAGTAGGACCTGGAGACTGTGCCATCTTAACCACTGCCTCATTCTCGGTTTTAAGGGTATCTGATGTAAATCTAACACTAGAACTCACATCAGGCTTTGGGTCAAGTTATAGAACATTTAACACGCTTTCAATTGCATCCATATGATGATTGTTTAAAAGCAGAGATGACAATTCAGGAAGGCGCATGGTACAGGTTTAGAATCGTTAGTGCCTATTCCCAGAGTTGACCTATTGTACGTGATTGTAAATGAATGCCTGTCCCAAGCAATGATTACATTTCAGAGTTAATATAAGGAAAATTTTTTAAATTCTTTGAAAGATTTTGTGATTTACTCAAGATAGATTCTATGACCTTTTGAGTTTGTTGAAAGAGGAAGCTAGTGTGTTGTAAAACCAGTTAAAATAAGAATAAACTTGGAAATATAAAATAGCATCAGCTCATAGCCCTTAGGGAGGATAACTAATGGCCCAGGCCCTAAAATTCCAATTTATTTAGAAATAAGTTTTCATAAAAACTTCATATAAATAGAAGTATTTCTCAGTCCAGTCCTCTTTAATGAAATGCCATAAAAATAAAAGACTAGCACATTAATTTTCCTTTTTTTTCCTCTTTGTAACCAAAAGCATTGCATAATCAGGCAGGAACCAGGAAGTAAAAATAATCACAAAATTAAACGAAGTGATATGTTTTCATTACTCCAGCAGGAGTAAAAAGTGAAGATAAACACAGCCAGCAAGTTCCTTTATCAAATTCAAAAATCCTTTCCTTGTCAGTCATTCCTTAATAGCAGAATAAAAATGAAATTTCTATTAAGACTTTTAAGTCAACACTGCCTTAAAATTGTTTTAATTTTGGTAAAAAACCCATAACCTAAAATTTACCATATTAACCATCTTTAAATGTTCATTAGTGTTAAGTATATTCACACGGCTGTGTGGTAGACCTCCATAAGGTGTTCATGTTGCAAAACTGAAACTCTGTATCCATTAAACAACTCTTCATTCCCCTTCCTCCTGGCAACCACCATTCCATGTTATGTCTGTGCGTTCGAGTACTCTAGGTTCCTGATGTAAGTGGAATCATAGAGTAGTTATCTTTTTGTAACTGGTTTATTTCATCCATCATGATGTCCTCAAGGTACATCCACACTGAAGCATGTGGGAGGGTTTCCTTCAAGACTGAACACTGTCCTTTTTTTATATATAAATTTTTTAAAAATATTTTATTTGTTTATTTGACAGAGATCACAAGTAGGCAGAGAGGCAGGCAGAGAGAGAGGGGGAAACAGGCTCTCAGGGGCGCCTGGGTGGCTCAGTGGATTAAGCCGCTGCCTTCAGCTCAGGTCATGATCTCAGGGTTCTGGGATCGAGCCCCGCATCGGGCTCTCTGCTCTGCAGGGAGCCTGCTTCCTCCTCTCTCTCTGCCTGCCTCTCTGCCTACTTGTGATCTCTCTCTCTGTCAAATAAATAAATAAAATCTTTAAAAAATATATTAAAAAATAAAAAATAAAAAAAAATTTAAAAAAACAAAACAAACAAAAAAAAAAAAACCAGGCTCTCAGCTGAGCAGAGCGCCCGATGCGGGGCTCGATCCCAGGACCCTGAGATCATGACCTGAGCTGAAGGCAGAGGCCTTAACCCACTGAGCCACCCAGGCGCCCCCACTGTCCTTCTTAATATCATTTTTACAGCACGGTCTATTCTACCGTTAAACATCTTTGCAGGTGTTGTCTGTTTCAATGTTCCAGAACATTGACTAAATACAGAATGATGAGAAGAAAGGCAAAATGCACACTTGACCTTCCGAATTCTCCTGTCAAGAAATCAGAGGAGGTTACACAGTGATTGTAGACTGTCAGACTTCCTCAGAATGAGAAAAACTGATGCTAAATTAGCATTCAAGATTCTAAAGACCTTTTTGCAAGCCCTTTGTATTGAAGGTTTTTAGTTTTTTCTATAAATGCATTTAACCTTGGGGGGGAAAAAAGAAATACATTTAACCTGTTACGACTTTTTTTTTTTTAAGATTTTATTTATTTGACAGAGAGAGATCACAAATAGGCAGAGAGGCAAGCAGAGAGAGAGAGAGAGGAGGAAGCAGGCTCCCTGCCTAGCAGAGAGCCCGATGCGGGACTCGATCCCAGGACCCTTAGATCATGACCTGAGCTGAAGGCAGAGGCTTAACCCACTGAGCCATTCAGGTGCCCCACGACTTTTTTTTTTAAGTCCCTGCTAATCTATCTCTGCTCCTGGGTTATTTTTTTCCTTCAAGCTACAGACATTCTCTCCAACTTCTTCAGACTGAGTTAGCTGTGTTCCTGTTTGTGAATAAGCCCCCTCTCCGATTCTGTTGTAGCGACAGCCTCATGTTCCACAGTTTGTTAAGAGAATGCAATTGCCAACTGTAGATATTGTTAGGTCACAGAACCTAACAGGAGTAAGTTTTAAAAAGAAGCAGAGCTCATTCATTTTCAGTCTTCCTACCTTAATTTTTGAACAGCTTTGTTGAGCTATAATTCACATACCATACAATTCACAAATTTAAAAATTCAGTGGTTTTTAGTATATTCCCTGAGTTGTACAACCATACCTATAATTCACTTTGAGAATATTTTACCACCCCCAAAGGGAAGCGGGTAACCAGTATCAATCACTCTCCATTCCCTCCCTAGATCTCCCAGCCCCCAGCAACGACTAATCTCTCTACACATTTGCCTATTCTGAAATTTCATATAAAATGAAACTATACAGTATGTGGTCTGGCTTCTTAGCATAATGTCTTCAAAATCATCCATGTTATAGAATGTATCAGTACTTTAACCCTCTTTTTTTTTAATTGTGGAAAAATACACAACATAAAATTTACCATCTTAATCATTTTTAAATGTACCTTTCAGTATTTTTAGCACATTCTCATTGTTGTGCAACCAGTCTCCAGAACTCTCTTCATCTTGTAAAACTAGACTCTATTCCCATTAAACA
Organism: Meles meles; assembly: GCF_922984935.1. Lineage (NCBI taxonomy): Eukaryota > Metazoa > Chordata > Mammalia > Carnivora > Mustelidae > Meles > Meles meles. Next base: position 12,893,271 of record NC_060077.1, on the reverse strand, counting down.
AGTTTCCCCTTCTCCCTTTCTCACCACCTCTGGCAACCACAATTCTACTTTGTCTCTGAATTTAACTACTCCGGGAACCTCATGTAAGTGGATTTATACAGTATTTGTCCTTTTGTGAGTGGTTTGTTTTGTTCAGCATGATAGCCTCAAGACCCTTGTCATTCATGTGTCAGAACTCTCTTCCTGCTTCGTTCCTTTTTATGACTGAATAATATTCCCTTGTATAGATACACTACATTTTGTTTCTCCATTCATCAGTTGATGGGGTTTGGGGTTATTTCCACTTTTTGGTTATTATGAATAATGCTATTGTAAACATTCATATTCAAGTTTTTGTGTAGACATGTTTTCAGCTCTCTCAGGCATATACCTTGGAGTAGAATGACTACATTACATGGCAGACTATATCTGTTTGTTTGTTTTAAGGTGGGAATTTCTTTTTTGATTTTATTTATTTGACAGAGAGAGAAAACACAAGCAGGGGGAGCAGCAAACAGAGGGAGAGAGAGAAACAGGCTCCCCGCTGAGCAGGGAGCCCAATACAGGCTTGATCCCAGGACCCTGGGATCATGACCGGCAAACTATGTTAATGTCTTGTGGAACCAGGCAGCTTTTTCATATTAACTGCATCATTTTACACCAGCAAATTATGGAGGTGCCAGTTTCTCCACATCCTCACCAAGGATGCTGGAGAAAAGGATGTTGTTATTGCCCACCTTATTAGTCAACCTAGTAAGCATGAAGGAGTATCTCATTGTAGTTTTGTTGGCATTTCCCTGATGGCTAATTTTCTTATGTTTAATTGGCCATACTTTTTTGGATCAATGTCTGTTCAGATCCTTTGTCCATTTTTTCATTGGGTGGTCTCATCATTGTTGAGTTGCAAGAGTTATTTATGTATTCTGACTGCAGGTCCCTTGTCAGACCTACGACTTACAAATATGTTCTCTTAGCCTGTGGGTTGCCTTTTTCACTTTCTTCATGGTGTCCTTAGAAGGTTTTAATTTCAATGAAGTCCAATTATCTATTTCTTCTTTTGACACTTGTATTTTTGGTATTGTATCTAAGAAGGTTTTGCCTAACCCAAAGGCACAAAGTTTGGAGCCCCTGCCTGGCTCAATTGGAAGAGCATGTGAGTCTTGATCTTGGGGTCGTGAGTTCAAGTCCCATGTTGGGTGTAGAGATTACTAAAAAAACATAAATAGATTTAGGGGGAAAAGGCGTAGAGACTTACTCCTGTTTTCTTTTAAGAGTCTTTAGTAGTTTCAGCTCTTATATTTAGGTCTTAGATTCATTTTTGGTTAATTTTTATGTATGATGTAAGGAAGAGAGCTAACCTCAGCTATTGCTGAGGTATACATAATGTATACGCATGTATACATGTGTACACATGTACACGTACGTGTACACGTACAAATGTGTACGCATTTGTCCCAGCACCAAAGACCATTCATTCCCCACCCCTCATTATTGGCTTAGCACCCTTGTGGAAAATCAATTGACCATAATTGTGACAGTTTATTTCTGGATTTTAAATTCTCTTCCGTGGATCTGTCTATCTATATATGTATCGTTATGCCAGTACCATGCTGTCTTGATCACCCATGATTTATGGAGTAAGTTTTAAAAAAGGAACGTCAAGTCTCCTAACTTTGGTTTTCCTTTTCAAGATTGTTTCAGCCATTCTGAAAGGATGACCTTCAGATTTTTGTCATGTACTGAATTAGGAAAGATCAGTTTAGGTAAGGTTAGGTAAGGTTGGTCAAACGAAGAGCTCTGCTTTGTGTGAAGTTTGAGGTGCTATTGGACGCCCAAGAGGAGCTGCCCAGGAGGAGCTGCATGTAGGAGCTGGTGTTCCAAGGAGCCGTTGGAGCTGGAGTTAAAGATAAATAAAAACCTGGGGCGCCTGGGTGGCTCAGTGGGTTAAAGCCTCTGCCTTCGGCTCGGGTCATGATCCTGGGGTCCTGGAATCGAGCCCCGCATTGGGCTCTCTGCTCAGCGGGGAGCCTGCTTCCTCCTCTCTCTCTGCCTTCCTCTCTGCCTGCTTGTGATCTCTGTCAAATAAATAAATAAAATATTTTTTAAATAAATAAATCTTAAAAAAAGATAAAGACTTGAGAGTCAAGACCACATAGGTCTCATCACCCTTTCCATCTATTCCTCCATCCCTCTCTGCTCTCTTCAGCTCCCAACAGTTTTTCTCAAGTTACTTTCTTACATCTTCCTAGGTGCTCCAGACCAGAGCGATCTGTCCATGTTGTCATTCTCTGGAAGCCTTTCCATTTATGGAACTGCCTACAGCAAGGTTGAAAACCTTTACCCCTCAACCTTTCAATTTTTCCTTTTCATTTTTTAAAAATTATTTATTTATTTATTTATTTGACAGACAGAGATCACAAGTAGGCAGAGAGGCAGGCAGAGAGAGAGAGAGAGAGAGGAGGAAGCAGACTCCCCACTGAGCAGAGAGCCCAACGAGGGCCTCGATCCCAGGACCCTGGGATCATGGCCTGAGCCTAAGGCAGAGGCTTTAACCCACTGAGTCACCCAGGAGCCCCTCCTTTTCATTTAGATGTTAAATATGCAATCATCCAGGGACACCAGAAGGGATGAGTTGGTTTGGGGGAAGGAAACTTTGGAAACAGATGTTTATGAAGATGGGTCAGATTTGGATGGGCCCAGAAATCAGGGCTAGGTGGTAAGGATGGTGGAGCCTGGAAAGAGAGTGGGTTGGAGAATGGACAGCCCCTGTGGCACACAGGAGGCTGTACTTGTAGTACTCCACTGTGGAATTTCCAGCCCTTCCAGCTCAAAAGAATTTTTGGTATTTTGGGGGGGCTATTAGTTTATGAGAGAAAGATTTCACAAAGGAAGGTCAGGAAGGGCCTTCCCAGGGAAATCAACACTTTGCTGTGATCATCACATTACAGAGTCTGATTTAAAATTTTGCAGATCTAGGGGCACCTGGGTGGCTCAGTGGGTTAAGCATCTGCCTTTGCTTAGGTCATGATCCCGGGATCCCGGGAACGAGCCCCACATTGGGCTCTTTGCTCAGTGGGGACCCTGCTTCTGCCTCTGCCTGCCACTCCCCCTGTTTGTTCTCTCTCTCTGTATCAAATAATAAAACAAAAAAATCTTAAAAATTTTTTTTTTGCAGATCTAGGACAGTGATGATGGTTGCACAACAGTGCGAGTGAACTTATATTTGAAAGATAAAATGTTAGATTTTATGTTATGCATATTTTACCACTATTCAAATGTTTTGCAGATCGGGAAACCAGATCCCAGGGCCTGGAATGTTTCCATCTAGCCCCTAAGATACCACTTTTCCTGTTATTGAAAGATCTGAGACACCCCATTGGTAATCAGAAACTCTTACGGGGAGCCTGGGAAGTGGCTGCGGAGGTCGGAGATGTTTTTACTTCTGACTATGTGCGTACGGCTCTGTGGCAGCTGGGAAACTGACCAGGAGACTGTGTCCCTGTCCTCACCTGCCTAATGCCGTATAAATACCACCAAATTCCTGTTGTGGATGGTCTCCTTTTGTCAAAACCCTGCAGGCCATCCCTCTGTTTGTTGGTACACATGACGGAGTTCAAGTACAGGGTAGCTGGGTGCCGCTTCCTTGGGTTGTCCATGGTGGGGAGGTCTCAGCTGCCAGCTACAAGGAGACCAGAAGGGTGGGTAGAGGTCAGCCCCTAACTGGAAGTTCACAGTCAGCTACACATCTCTCGTGACCTGTCTGCTTTTAAGTGGCAGACCTTACTCTTGTTGGATTCTCACTAGTTTTTTTCTCAGAAATTAACGTTATGAAGAGCCTCTGGGGGCCTCTCCTACCTGATCCTTTGCCCTGGGGCCTTGTCTTCCCCTTTCCCACTTCTCCTCACCAGGAAAACCCGTTTCTCCATTCTCCATGCCTTGTGTGAGCACATCTCCAGCACAGGAGAAGGGGACCTGGGGGCCTTGGTTATTTTTTGTTTAGGACTAGCATAAGGTTGAGGCATGACCAACCAAACACAAACCTGAGCCCACGGAGAGCTTAGATTTTAAAAAGTGCTCACCAAGTCTTCCCAAGCGCCACCTTTCGCCGCCCTTCCTTTCACTTGTCTTGACATCTTTGGACTTTATCACCTCCTTCCATCCTGATTTTTCTTTTTTCAAACATGGAACACCTCGTGAATTTGCATGTCATCCTTGTGCCGCGCGCACACCGACCTTCTCCGCATCATTTCAATTGTAGTAAATGCTCTGCCATAGCAAGCACCCGCCATTCGGATGTTGAGGGTCACTTGACTGTCTTGCGCAGCTGCCGTTTTCTGTCCCCTGCCTGATGCACACAGGGTCCACCGTTGTGGTTCTGCCCACTCTGGGCCCCTGGGGAGGGCACCGAGCAAGATCAGCTTAATTTCTCCATCCACTTTGCCAGGACAGTCTCATTAGGAGTCCATTACACTTTGAAAATGCTAAAACCAAATCACTCCATTCTCTCTCTGTCTCTCTCTCTTTTTTATGGAAATCTTATTTTTTCAAGATTTTTTTTACTTATTTATTTGACAGAGATCACAAGTAGGCAGAGAGGCAGGCAGAGAGGGAGGAGGAATCAGGCTCCCTGCCGAACAGAGAGTCCGATGCTGGGCTTGATCCCAGGACCTTGAGATCATGACCTGAGCCGAAGGTAGAGGCTTAACCCACTGAGCCACCCAGGTACCCTCTTTTTTTTTTTTTTTTTTGTCTTAAAGAAAATTTTTTTGTCTTTCATAGCCTTTGAGAATCACAAAAAGTGGGTGGTAAGAAAGGAGGGAGGCCTTGCAGACCCGCTGGGTGTGAAAGGGGAGTAGAAATGGTAGAGTGCGCAGTGCTCAGCGGCATTCACGTGGAGCTGTGGGCTTCGACCGTTCTGGCCCCAAAGCCGCAGCACCTGTTTGGTGTAAGGCAGCTCAGTCCCCTGGCTGTGAGCTTGGGGAATCTGTTAACTTTGCCCCTTAAGTTAGATTCCATGCTGTCTCAGAAGAATGGTAGAGGGAGAGAGAAGGGGAGGGATGAAAGGGAAGCTAGGAAAAGATATGTATTGATGCTAGACAAAAAAATGAACGCTCTTTGTGGGTTTAATTACTGCAAGGTAGAGTGCAAGTACCTTGACCTGGCAGTTCTGCACCCCTGACTACCTTCCAGACTCAAGCATGCACGTGTGTACGCACACACACATCAGACACACAGAACAACTCAAAGCTCTGGTCTGGAAAATCTTTCCACTGGGGTGTCCCTTGGTTGCCTTGTGATGACAGGTTTAATGGTTTTATATCTGCATTCCACTGAGACCACCTACCCAGAAGCCACACCCTGAGACTCCGCACCGAAACACAGGGGCCATGCGGATGGAGGGTCAGGAGGCCTGTGCTCTGGCTTGGGTGAATCGCTCTGACCTGCTGTGTGACTGCGTCCAGGTTGCTTGCCCTCTCTGTAATTTGGGGTCCCAAATTACAAAATGGGACTGACGCTTCTTGTCGCGTAGAAATGTCACAAGACAGAGTAAATTACGGTGTTCCAAGCGCTTATGATTCTAAGAGTCAAGAAATCGGGGAAATCTTGTGTTTCTCTCTCTGTCTTTGTTGTTGTTGTTGAGATAGGGTGTCCTGGGCTCTCTTACGCAATCCCTTAGAAGACAAGAGAAGTAAGGAGATAGGAGAGTAAGACTGAAAAAATAAAAATAAGAATAAGGCGAGCCTGCTCATGAGAGAAGAGCCTTTCCTTCCAGACAGAAGCCCAGGAGATGCTCCGGTAGTTTCTGGCTAACAACCTCAAGTGGGGAATAGAGGTGCTTTTTTTTTTTCTCTCTCTCATTTTCCCTTTCTGGTCTGATGTCTCTTTGAGTGACACTGGTCGGGCCACAGGTTATAGTAGAAAACAGCGTCCCAGATGCTCGAGTCTTTCTACGGGGTAAAACACTGATCACCCACCTTGTCAGTGGGTTAAAAAAAGCAACAGCCCTTTTTATTGATGTGCATTTATTTGATTATTCGTTTAATCAGCCCAGCTGATTGCGTGCCCTCTGATGGTCTGGTCGTCTGTGGTAAAGTACATCCGGAGGGAAACACCATGGTCTGAGGTTCTAGGTAGAGTGCGGTGCCCAAGAACTAACCTGAGGCTTCTGGTTCTTGTGCAAGAGCCCCAGGTTCTCAGCCGCTGTCTCCGCATCCTATTGTTGCTGCAACCAATTGCCACAAGCTTAAAACAACACAAATGTATCTTCTTAATTTTGGAAGGTCAGAAGTCAAGGCTGTGTTCCTTCTGGAGCCTCCAGGGGAGAAACTAACTCCGTGCCTTCTCCAGCTTCTGGAGGCCGCCGTGCTCCTTGGCTCATGGCCCCTTCTCTGTCTGTCTTCTGGGTGGGCCACTCCAGCCTCGGTCACACTTTTCTTTAGCAGACTCTCCTGCCTTCCCGGGCCAAGGACCCTGGTGGTTACGTCGGACCCCACCCCCACCTTTTCCTGGGTTTCTCTGGGCCTCAGGGCCCAGAGCCGTTGGGGAAGTGCATTGATTAGTCTGTGGAACTTTCCTTAGGACGGGAGGTGGCCCGATATTACAGGCCTGTTGACCCCCCTCCTTGTCAAAGGTGTCAGTGATGGTGGAAAGGACTAAGAGTATGGGCATAAAAAGAGGGACCCAATATGTCTGATAATAAGAAGCTCATTTAGGAAGAGTGGAAACAGGCGAAGGGGTTGGCGCCATAAGCACGGCTTCACTGACGACATTCTCCTTCACCCGGATTTTGGAATCACTTCACCAGAGCGCCACTACATTTTCCATCGTCAAAAGCCTTTATTTTTAGTTTGGGGTATTTTCTATTGTTTGAAGGTTGCCTTGCAACCTGTTTGCCTGCAGGGTTTAAACAATATAGAGTTTCTTTTCTGAGCAGGAACAGTAGCCAAGAGAGACCGAGTATAAACTTTTAAGTCTATTTTCTCAGAGTTCGTACATCAGCAATGGCTTTAAACAGAAGAGCTCACGCCCCCTGGCTTGCCTGTCCCTGAGGGAGGGGGAAAGGATGGCTTGTGGAGAACATTTTGTGTTCTCTTATCTTTCATACTAGTGGAAGGGGATAAGCACCAGAATAGGAAAACAAAATATCTGGCTATTAATATACCCTAAGTCCTCTAGCACATGGATTGGATTTGTTTATTTGTGAAAGAGAAAGATGCTTCTCTCTGACCGTGGGCTCCCCTGCCAGCTGGAAGGGAACAGCAGGCATAGTGCCCTCCATAAGGTGAAGGGGATAGGGAACCAGAACCCAACTTCCCACTTAGAAAACCCTCAGACTTTTCTCAAAAAAAAGTTGCTTTTCTGGCTCAACTCGCCTCAAGCCCCAGCAGCGTCACTCAAGGAAATTAAGAAAGAAAGAAAAAATAATGACAAAGCAGGAGGATTCACCATGAAAGAGCCAGAGAGTGTCCCCACCTTCCCCACCAGACACGCAGGTGGCACCTTCCACATGTCCAACCTGGGGAACCAGAGGACTGGAGAACCTCGTAGGAAGAAAGGACATGCAGGTTCCTCAGGCCGACCACTTAGCTGGCCGTGAGCAGGGCAGACACAGGAGTGTCTCCCCTCCTCAGAGGATGAGCCCTTAACAAGGAAGACGACCCTGCCGAGCTCAGGTTCAGGGCTACTCTCCTCTAACATGTTCCCTTGAGCCTCTTAGTGGTTTGAAGAAAGCGGTGTCCCAGAGTAGACAGAGTTTTCTGGAGGGACAGATGGCTAATTAATTATAAACCTTCTGGCTGGGAAAAAGCCAGAAGGGAAGAGATTTCTTCTGGGGGCAGGAGCACGCACACGCCTCCGAGCCCCATTCCTGCCGTGTCTTGAACAAGTTTCAGAGTGCCCTTTGACTGCCTCAAGAGGTCTCTGCTTGCCACCCACCAGGGTCAGGCCTTCTCAGGTTCCCGGGAACATTCTGATTAGCCAGGAGTCTCAGGCACACATGGAGAAGAGTTGGACAGGATTGGCAGGGCCTGCCCTCCCCAAGAGCAAACAGGGACAAAGGTCGGTGTACTTAAGGGTGCCCCTCCCAGCCAGGCCAGATGCCCCAGGTTGTCCCCTTGTTGCTACATGATGGAGGAATCTGTCATCTCTGTGCCTGCTGGGTCACCCATTACCCCAGATCCAGTTCCCAGGCAGGGAAGGTTAGGACACCTGAGCAGAAGCAAAGGCTTCGGCATTCAACAGCTCTGAGACAGAAATGCTGTCTTGTCTTTACCTGTTCGGTGGAGAGCCAGACATGTTACACGTTATGACGCGATCGTGGAAATATGTGTGAAAGGAAGAATTGGTGAGCTAGATCTCCTGCCTGTCTTGGGAAAGGGGGCTCTCTGAGCGAACCACTGCTCTTCAGATACTCAGAATTGGAACAAACATTCTTTGTGATGATTTCTCACACTGTATTTCACTGTCCCCCCAGAGCGTTTGAATTTATCTCTGCTCCAGCCGGGTCTAGGTATCCGCCCGGCCTCGGCCGTGAGAATCTCAACACGTTGGAGGTCACTGAGGTCGCCCAGCATAAACCAGTCTGGCACAGCTTTGGCGTGAGAGCGAGCAGGGAAAGAAGCTTGGGGCTTTACGAAATCATCACAGCCCCAGCCCGCAGCCCTTCTTGTTTAGGATGAGAATTAGAAGGGGTGCTTGCTTGTTTTCCTTGTCCGGGCCCAGGGAACGGTCTTCCGCCAGTGGAATGAGGACACCGCAGCTGAAGTTCACTGAGGTGTCTACCTGCATTCTCTCATTTCACTTGCACCTCACACCTGTGAGGGAGACATGACCAACCCCCAGCCTGTGGGTGAGGCCCAAGCCTCAGAGCCACTGCCTGCTACGGTCATCGGCGAATCTGACGTAGGAAGAAGAGGAAGAAGAAACAGGAGGGCTGCACTTGCCGACAGGTTTCTTGGAAGCTAGGGCCCTTGTGATTTATGTTGCACGGGGCCATCTGAGGAAGCTGTTTAGTTTCTGAGGTGATAGATGAGGGCAGAGCGTGGGCCGAGGGGTAAGTCAGGACAGTGTTTCTCGTCTGGTCCCCGTCAGGGAGTCCACAGGCCGACTTCTGGGCTGTGTTTATATCATTATTTTTAAGGCACCAACCCCAGCTCAGCAACTCTAAGCTTTCTCTTCCTTTAGCCATCCTCCATGAGGAAAGGAGCCAAGAGGGAGTGTTTCCCCAACCATTTCCCTCAGGCAGCTGATCCCAACTTGAAACCTAAGACCTGTCACCCTGCAGCCCAACTGAAGCCAGGCTAAGCCTCGTGTCTTTCGACCCAGCAGGAAGCCATTCCCTGCTCTTGGATCAAGAACCATCTCCACGGTCCGGGGGTGGGGGGGGGTGGGGGTGGGGGGGGTGGGCGGGGGCAGGCGGCTCTGCTTCCACAATTTGACCTCAGCGGGGTCAGCTGGCTGCTGGAGCCTGTCAGTAGCAATCCTATAGACTGGAACAGTCAGCATCAGTTTACTGGAAGCGAAGGGGGAGGGTGCCCAGGATTTGCCTGTTGAATTTGGGGCCTCTTCTTGAAAAGTAGTCTCTTTGGAAAAGGAAGGTGGTAGAGGAGTTCCTACAGCATTGAAAGAGCCCATCTGTTGCTCTGAGGAGAGCAGTGCCATGCCCTGCCCCCCACAACTAGGACTCCTGCTCCTGCCTTCAGAGCCATCCATCATCCTTTGTCCTGGCCGACAGAACTCCTCTGTGGCGGGGCCGTGCGGTTAGCGAACCCTGGGGCCTCCTGGCCACCCACAGGTCACAGGACCCTCCAACGTGATGCTCCGGCAAGGCTTTGGTTCCATCCTGCCTGCCTGTGTCTGTCCCAGACGACACACATCAGCTTTTCTCCATTCTGCGATGCTGAATTACCCTCTCTGGCAACCGGCACCAGCAATCCCCTCCCAGTGTCCTGATATCCCCTGGTTAATAAGCAGCTCACATAAAGACACCAAGGACTGTTGCAAGAGGGGGAGAAAGGCTGAGGTTCTCTGGATGCAGGCCAGAAAGCCCTGGACTTGGCCCAGGAGCTTGGTGGCTGTTTCTGTTCTCTGCCCTTTGGTAGCCTTCCTCACGGGTTACAGAAGGAAGAGAAGCCTGAATGCCTCATCTCAAGCTGGGGTGGGCCACAAGGCCACGAGGTACTTATTAATCAATGGGAGACTCTTGCTGAAGCCTGAGGTCCCTTCCTGGAGGATTCCTGTCCTCTCTGGAAGAGAATACATTTCTGCCCTTTGTTCTTTCAAACCCATTTCTAGAAGGGTCCTAGGTCCCTGTTAATTAAACCACTAATCATTCACTTCCCTCTCCCCTTTCTGGGCTGCCCAGATGGCACTCTTCCCACAAACCACCCCCACCTTCCATACTGTTTTATCCCCTGGAGTTTGGAGATGTCCTTGAGATGTCCCTGTGGAAGAAACTAGTGGGGAGCGTGAGCCAGACACCCCCTCTTATTGTTAGTCTGGGCTGAATCCAACCCACAAGGGAAGCTGGAGCCCTCTCCCTGGGACTGCCCACTGTCAAGGTCCTGGTCACCTTTAAAGCCTCCTGCAGGGATCCCCACTGCCAACAGAGCCTTTTGCTGAGGCCCAGCACTGTGACATTTTAGACTTGGAAATCCCTAGGCAAATATGTCTCACTTAATCCTCACCAGGCTGGCCCCCAGTGGAGACTCATTTGGCCAAACTTATCAAGTACCACTAGTTCTTGCAGCAAACATTCCCTTTGTTCCAGGCATTATGTTCAGGGCTGGGAATACAGGACAAACAAGGTAAGGTCCCTGTCCTTGAAAAGCCACCAGACTGTCGGAGGAGGCACACGCTATGGGCCTCTCTCATTGAGAATGCCTCCGACGCAGCACTCCTCTACCTTTCCAGGCTTGGGACGACCCTGCTCTCTGCCATTTACCAGCCCTGTGACTTCAGTTTAATTGCTTGCCCTAAGCCTCAGGTTGCTTATCTGTAAAGTGGGGTCATTAATGGTATCTATCTCATAGAGACATTTCGAGGATTAAATAGAACCACTTCTGTTTAAGGCACCTAGAGCTAAATACATACTGACTTTCATCATTTCCCCCCTTGAGGTCACGTGTGCTGGGGGGCGTGGCAGAAGCCGACCCAGCTGGGTTTGAGTCCCAGCTTGCAGGCAAAAATGATTCTTCTGAGCTTCATCTTCATAAGTGCTAATAATTTACTTAATCTGAATAAATTGGCTGACGTATGTGAAAGTACCTAATACATAGCAGGAGTTGCCCACATGTTAGCTTCTTGGAACTTCTTAAGGGTCTGAAGACCCTACGGCTCCAGGAAGCCAGAAGGGACTCGGAGAGAAGCCAGGGCCTCCCTTAGGAAATGTCCCCCGTTCTCCCAGTTAATACTCAAGGCTTGACCCTCCCGGATTCAGTTCTCATGCCCTCAGAGAGGCGTGCTCCGTGATCAAGTGTTCCCTCCCTCTGTCCTCTGTGCTTCTGTACTAAGTACCTGGAGGCCCTTGTCCTGTCCACACTCAGGCACCACTCGGCCTGAGATAGCCATTCAACTGCTCTAATCTCCCCTCCAGCTCCAGCTCCCCCCCTCCACAGCCCCCACTTCATCCCTTGTTCCCCTAACCCCTTAATCAAATTAAGGGAAAGAAGAGCGTTTAGATAGGGTTACTAAATATATTTCTGTTCAGGGGAGGAAGAAAAAGGGAAGAGTTGGGGGGCGGGGGCGGGGAGGCAGAGTGTGAAATTCCTTAACGGAATGTGCTCTGAGAGCCTCCTTTCTCTCGAATGAGCCCCGAATCACCTATCTGGGGTGGAGTTTTCTCTCTGGCAAAGTGCTTTCACAAACATTATCTCATTACGATACAGGCCTGGTGGCAGGGTGCCCACTCCCCGGAAAGGTCTGCCGAGGCCATCGTGCCTCACGAGCCGGGCTGCCCCTGGTCTATATATCTCACAAGACACCCTGGCCCCACAGAGGTGACTCGGCCTTCCGTGGGGGCATGACACGAACAGCGGGGCCGCTCACGGCTGGAGGTCACAGGTTTCTCTTCTGTGTTCCACACGCACACACCCCCTCCCCAGGTCCGGAATCTTCTGAACATTTTTACTTTTTGAAAACTGTAAAGCGTCAACTGTAGAAATATTTAACAATATCCTAACATATCAAGGGGAGAACGAAAGTCCCCCGTAGTCCACAGGTCAATTCATGGAGAATTCTTGAGGTGGCTTCTGAAGCATGTCTGAATTACACCCGCGTATTTGTGTGTGTGTGTGTGTGTGTGTCTGTGTGCATTTGTGCAAGAGGAACCGTATGCACACCTGTTGTTTGTATTCAGCTTTTATACTGAACGTGTTTTTGCGTTCCACTTCGTCAGAAATCCCTCAGACATATTACTTTAAAATAGCACAAATTGAGGTGCCGGGGTGGCTCAGTCTGTTAAACGTCTGCCTTCAACTGGGGTCATGATCCCAGAGTCCTGGGATCGAGCCCCGCATCAGGCTCCCTGCTCTGATTCTCCCTCTCTGTGCTCTCTCTCTCTCTCTCAAGTAAGTAAATAAAATCTTAAAAAGTAAAAATAAATAAAAATAAAGTAGCACAAATTCGGATTTGTTTTCCCCTTATCGAAAAAGAAGACATGTCCATTTCAAAATATCATTGTTCACACCGATTGAGTCTTATAAGGCCGGGGACCCTGCTCAGCACTTTACACCCAGGATCACACTTAATTCTCACAGCAACTGTCCCTGGTAAATGCTGACAAACTCATTTTACAGAGAAGGGAGAGAAGCCTCAGGTGAAGGCGCTCCTCCCAGCCAGCAAAGGGATTTCACACACACTGTTTCATCAAACTGCCTACACCACTGGCCTTATCTGATGACGACATAATGTTCTTTAATATGGGTTTGCAGTGATTAACCATTCCCTTTTGTTAGGCATTTAAAGGTTTGGGTTTGTAGTTTTTGGGTTTTGTTTTTTTTTTTAAGATTTTATTTATTTATTTGAAAGAGATCACAAGTAGGCAGAGTGCCAGGCTGAGAGAAGGGGGAAGCAGGCTCCCTCTGAGCAGAGAGCCGGATGTGGGGCTCGATCCCAGGACTCTGGGATCACGACCTGAGCCGAAGGCAGAGGCTTAACCCACTGAGCCACCCAGGTGCCCCAAGTTTATAGTTTTTTTAGCAATGATCATCTTCGCATGAAATCATCTTTGTTCACATCTCCTGCTAATTCTTTAGAATGATTTCCTAGAAGTGACATTACTGACTCATCCTTTTTCAAAGTCTTGTTACTTATTACCAAGCGCCATTCCGGAAAGGCAGAGGGCACTCCCCGCTCACCTAAGATCCTCTTTGGGAGGCGCACGGTGTGGTTGCTGGAAGGTGTGTCCCTTTGACTGGGTTTAGGTCTCTGGGATCACCAGGGAGGTTGAACTTCCCTCTCACACACGGATTAGTGGTCCCTGAGAGTGGCCTGTCACTCTTGCTGTCACTTCTTTCTCGCGCTCGCTCCCTATCACTGCAGATTTTGCGTTTCAGTCTGGACCCAGATAATTCAGGGGTGCATCAGCGAGGAAAATTGTCTCACAGTCAACGTACCAAGCAGAACTTTGTTCTTCACGAGGACCTGCGTGCACATTCCGACCCCTCACCTCTCGCACCACTGCCCCACCTCAGAAGAAAGGTCGGGGTTAAGACTGCCTTCACCGAAACTCAGTCTGCAAGTTCAGGCCGTTCTGGAAACAGTTTTGTGGGTTTTTTTTTTTTTTTTTTTTTTTTTTTTTTTTCAGGAAGTAGCTGAGCCACAGCCAGAGGGCCCAAGCACCCTGCTTTCTCTGCAAGGAGTTTCCATTTTTGTTCCCAGGGGAGGTGAGAAAGGGAGGAGGGCCAGAAGAAGAAACCCGACTTCTCGGGAGCCCCCGTCTCCTGAGCTTTCTGACAGGAACCCCGGTCAGAAAGGGGTCCTCAGAGGACCTGCAGGCCTCTGAGTTAGACAGGAAAGCATCGTCACCTCCCATAGTTTGTGTAACCCCCTTCCTCCGGGACAGAAGGTGCAGCCAGGCTCTGAGGACAGGCAGGCGCTCGTTGCTTAGTCACGTGCAGCCTCGGAGTCCAGAGGGATTTGCACGAGTTCCTCACCTCAGACTCCAGCCTGAAACGCCCGTGACGGAGTGTGTCCACCTGCCTGCTGCTCCAGGATCACCTAACACTTCCTCTGGAGTTCAGTCTGGGCTGTCCTCTGACTGTCATTGAAGAACTCAGGAATCTCCCTTCTGGGGACTCCCTCCTCCGCCAGGCGCCAGCTTTTAGCTCTCATTTCCCTCCTCCTCACCACCACTTAGGATCCTTGGCTCGGGTTGTTGGATGTCCGGTTCCCTCAGGTTTTGTCTGCATGGAGCCAGAGGTTTCAAACCCCTGCAGGTAGGGAAAGTAAAAAAAAAAAAAAATTTTTTTTAAAATGCAGGCATCTGGCCTGAGGACTGGACCGTAGACCTTTCCTCAGACTCATGACGCACATAACTCCTATGTGTGTTCACATCAAAATCTGGTCTTTGGCTCTATTCCCTATTTGGAGTCGTGTTTCCAAAGCCCCCCTTGTGTTATTTCAGCATATCCGAGCCCCAGGATACGGGGGGGGGGTGCTCCACACCATGAAAATGTTGGCACTTGTGAAGCGACAGGAATAATGAAATGCCTCAGAAAGCTAAAGATGGCACCTGCTTCTGCGGGTAGAGCTTCAATAATGTCATCAACAAACATCTGAGTATATCCTTTGGGTGGAGCAGCCATTAGGATTAGGGAAACAAAGACCCAGAAGCCATACTTCTGACCCTTGCAGGGTCATCACAAGACCAAGCTGGTCTGCAGGCCAGGAGAGTAGTCACCCACAGCATTTTATGAATTCACGGGAGGGAGCCCTCACATGTCTGAGGAAGCCAGGAAATCTTCACAGAGGCAGCTCTCCAACCTGGACCTTGAAGGCAAAATGTAAGACTTGACAAGTGCCCCCCACCCCCGGAGGAGAATGCCTCACGCAGGGGTGTAGGCAACAAGGTAAGACTCACAGGTGGAAATTGCGAGATCATTCTAGCAGCTCCAGGACCCATGTGAGGGGTTCTGCCTCAGTCAGGGCTCCCAGAGAAGCCAGTATGTGACTGTACCAGAAGCCAGTACCAGAGATATGTGGTAAGAACTGGCTTATGTGATTGTAGGGGCTGGCCAGGAAAATGTGAAACCCCTAGGGCAGGCCACCAGGAAGGGCAGGCGGGAAGGAAACTCTCCAGCAGGAACAGAAGCTGCTGTCCAGGCGCAGGATTTCTGCTTCCCCATGGAAGCCTTAGCTCTCTCTGAAGGTCCTTCAACTGCTTGGATCAGATTATCCAGAACAAATTTATTTGAAGTCGATGGATGTTCTTTTTCAGCTTTATTGAGGTATAATTGACAAAATTTTAAGATATTGGAATTGTACATCATGATGATTTGGTTTGTGTATATATTGTGAAAGGGTTTCTCCCATCTAGTTAATTAACACATCCATCACCTCACACCTCATATTACGCATTTAACTTGTACTCTCAGCAAATGTCAATGACACGGTATAGTGTTGTCCACTATAATGTTATACATTATATCCTCAGATTGGCATTATTCATCTTTTTTTATTAAAAAGATTTTATTTATTTATTTGAGAGAGAGAGAGATCACAAGCAGGGGGAAGGTGTAGAGGGAGAAGCAGGTTCCCCACGAAGCAGGGATCCCCATGCAGGACTCGATTCCAGGACCCTGGGATCATGATCTTAGCCAAAGCCAGACGCTTAACCAACTGAGCCACCCAGACACCCCTGGCATTACTCATCCTACAATTGAAAGTTTGAACCCTTTTACCAACCTCTCCCCATTTGTCTTACCCTCAGCCCCTTATTCTCTGAGGTGTCTTTGAGCTTGACATTTTCTTAGATTCCACATATAAGTGAGATCATGCAGTATTCGTCTTTATCTGAGTTATTTCACTTAGCATAAAGCCCTCAAGTCCCATCCATATTGTTGTAAATGGCAGGTTTCCTTCTTCCTCATGGCTGAATAATATTCCATTATCGTTCCAATACCGTTACCAACGGTGCTGGATAATAATGCTCTCCAATAAAATTATCCAGTAACCTTCCACTACCATTCCATTTTCATTCCGACTGTCTCACCTTCACCTACCGATGGACACTTCTGTTACTTGGCTATTGTGAATAATTATTATGAATAATAAATATTATGAATAATGCTGCAATGAACATGGGAGTGCAGAAATCTCAATACCCTTTTTTCATTTCCTTTGGATATATGCTGAAAACAGGATTGCTGGATCATATGGTAGTTAGTTCTATTTTTAATTTTTTCAGAAACCTCCGCACTGTTTTCCACAGTGGCTGTACCAATTTACATTCCCACCAGCAGCGCACAAGGGTTCCCTTTCCTCCACATCCTTGCCAACACTTATCTCTTGTCTTTTTTTTATGACAGTCATTCTAACAGATGTGAGGTGATATTTCATTATGCTTTTGATTTGCATTTCCCTGATGATTAGTGATTTTTGGCACATTTTCATGTACCTGTTGGCCGTGTCTCTTTGAAAAAGGTCTACTCGGTTCCTTTGCCCACTTTTTAATTGGATTGTTTTGGTTTTTGCTATTGAGTTGTATAAGTTTTTTGTTTGTGTGGATATTAACCCTTTATCAGATAGATGGTTTGGAAATAGTTTCTCCCATCTCATAGATGGCTTTTCATTTTGTTGATGGTTTCCTTTGCTATGCAGAAGCTCTTTAATTTGATATAGTTCCACTGTTTATTTTTGCTTTTGTTATCTTTGTCAAGACTAATGTCAAGGAGCTCACCCCTTACGTTTTCTTCTAGGAGTTTTATGGCTTCAGGTCTTAAATATAAGTCTTTAATCCATTTTGAGTTGATTTTCAGATATAGTATGACAGAGGGGTCCAGTTTCATTCTTTTGCACGTGAATGTCCAATTTTCCCAACATCATTTTTTGAAAAGACTATCCTTTCCCGACTGTATATTCTTGGCCCCTTTGTTGTAAATGAGTAGATCCTTTATGCGTGGATTTATTTCTGGGTTCTCTATTCTATTCCATTGGTCTATGTGTCTGTTTTTATGCCAATACAATACTATGTTGATTACTTTAGCTTTGTACTGTAGTTCAAAATCAGGAAATATGATGTCAATCACATCCATAAAATACCCTCACAGCAATAACTCGATTCGATCGAATAACTGGAGACTATAGTCTAACCACGTTAACACATAAAACTGAACATCACAGGGACACCTGGGTGGCTCAGTGGGTTAAGCCACTACCTTCGGCTTAGGTCATGATCTCAGGGTCCTGGGATCGAGCCCCACATTGGGCTCTCTGCTCAGCAGGGAGCCTGCTTCCCCTACCTCTGTGCCTACTTGTTATCTATCTCTGTCAAATAAATAAAATCTTTAAAAAAAAAACTGAACATCACAGATAGCTATCAGAAATGAGAATGGAAAAAGAGAATGAGGTCAACATGGTTTTTCAAAGCCTGAGACACACATACGTGAGTAAATTTATAATTTACTTCCCATGAAGTCAGATTTCCATTATCTTTCCCTAGTCCCAAATTCTCCAACTGGGTAACTCTTTAGTGGAATCTTAGTATCTAGAGAGGGAAATTAGGTTCATCATGATCCCTTTTTAGAGCTACAGCATCTTTTTTTCAAGGCTAAATCAGATAGGGTAGTTAATATGTACAGGTTCCAGCCTACCCATATTCCCAACAGACAGAGTACCAGTAAGCCCCTGGCCTGAGAATTTATGGATTAAGGAGGAGACTATTTTGAAGTTTTCTCTCTCCTCTCTCTTCCATTCTATCTGCTACTGCAGCTAAGGTTCTAGAGGGCAAGAATAATGTTTGAAAGTATTGTGTCTCCTTTTATCCCTGCTACCCTTCTCCAAAAGTCTAAGGTAGACCTCTTAACACCGACAGGTCACATCTACAGCTGAAGCCAACTGAATCAGGCACAAGTGGGAAGTTGACCCTGGTTAGATGATTCAGGATTTACCATCTCAGGACTGGCAATGAGGCCGCCTGCCCATTAGTGGGGTGGTCTTCCAGAAAGAGAAATAGATGATAACTTTCTGGTCTGATATGGAGCTGATGTGGAAGATCTGAGGAAGAACTCCATCCCTCTGTGACTTGAACTGAATCACACATGACTCTGGGCCTTGCCGTTTAAGAGGTCAGTGCTAGCCAACCCTTAGAGCCCCAGGTGACCCTGAGGAGCAACTGGGAGGAAGCTTCTACTAAAAGTTGAGATTTGTATACCTGGGCTTCTGAGAGCTCATTCCCTCCACTGCGGTAACCTCAAGAGCAAGAGAGATGACAGAATGAGGCTGACAAACTCCTTCTGACAGTTACGTCTGCCTTCCTGGAAGAAAGAGGAGGAAAAATAACAAGTGGCAATGCTTCCCAGATTTAGAAAGCAAAAAAAAATAGCTGATACAGAGTCTGAGATGGTTTGGTCGCTGGGATCTTGGGTGATTGGTGGGATCTTGCCTAACCCCTGCTCCATCTGGAATCACTCTAGGAGACCTAACCCTGGTAGGCAGAATGGGGTGAAGTCGCAGTCGGATGAGCAGGGTGAAGGGTGGGCCTCACCAAACTTGGTGAGGGTGAAGCAGGAGGGCACAGCAAGGATCCGAATGAGGTGGGGCACCACGGCTGGTGGGAATGTAAGATGGAGCAGCTGCTATGAAAAACAATATGGAGACTCCTCAAAAATTTAAAAATAGAACTACCATATGATCCAGCAATTCCACTTTGGGTATATATCCTAAAGAACTGAAAACAGAGCTTGAAGAGATATTTGAGCCCCGTGTTCACTGCCGCGTGTTCATAATAGCCAAGATATGGAAGCCACCTACATGTTCACCAACAGATGAATGGATAAAAGGATAAAAAAGCTGTGGTGTGTACATGCAACAGAATATCATTCAGCCTTAAAAAAAAAATAAGGAAATCCTGTCATATGCTACAATGTGGATGAACCTTGAGGACATTATGCTAAGCGAAATAAGCCGATCATAAAAAGACAAAGACCGCATGATTCCACTTACACGAGGCATCTAAAATAGTCAAACTCTTAGAAACAGAAAGTAGAATGGTAGTTGCCAGGGACTGGGAGGCTGGGGAGAGAAGGGGAGTTGCTGTTCAGTTGGCAAAGAGTTTTGGTTTTGCAAGATGAAAAAGTTCTAGAGATCTGTTGTGCAACAATGTGTATGTAGTTACTACTACTGGACTGCACACTTAAAAATAGTTAAGATGGTGGCACGCCTGGTTGGTTCAGTTGGTTGGGGGTGGGACTCGATCTCAGTTCAGGTCTTGATCCCAAGGTGGTGAGTTCGAGCCCTGTATTGGGCTCCATGCTCGGCGTGGAGCCTACTTTAAAAAAAAAAAAACCAGTTGGGGCACCTGGGTGGCTCAGTGGGTTGAGCCTTTGCCTTCTGCTCAGGTCATGGTCTCGGATCCTGGGATCGAGCCCCGCATCTGGCTCTCTGCTCAGCAGGGAGCCTGCTTCCTCCTCTCTTTCTCTGCCTGCTTCTCTGTCTACTTGTGATCTCTCTCTCTGTCAAGTAAATGGATGGAATCTAAAAAAAAAAAAAAAAAAAAAAAAAAAACCAGTTAAGATGGCAAATTTTATGTTATATTTTCTTTTCTTTTTTAAGATTTTATTTATTTATTTGACACACAGAGAGAGATCACAGTTAGGCAGAGAGGCAGGCAGAGAGAGGGGGAAGCAGGCTCCCCGCTGAGCAGAGAGCCCGATGCGGGACTAGATTCCAGAACCCTGAGATCATGACCCGAGCCGAACGTAGAGGCTTAATCCACTGAGCCACCCAGGCACCACTTTATGTTATATTTTCAAATGCAATAAAAAAAAAAAAGGAGGTGGAGCACCATAAAATCCAATTATGCATGTGCTAAGGTTCGCTCCATGAGGAGGCTTGAGGTGAAGCTGTCTGCTGTCTGGGGGCACCGCCTTGCCAAACCTCACTAAGCCACCCGGTCTGCCCAGAACACATTATCTGGAAGACCCAAGGCATCAGCTTCATACACATGGACCATTTTCCATGAGACCCCGAACTGATTTTGTTCTTCCTGTATTTTTACAAATCCGTGAAATACTTCTTCTCTCCGATAATAATAGTAATAGCTAACATTTATGGAGAACTTACAAAAAAGGAATTACATTATATATGATGAGTAAGGTGAAAATTAACTACAGTCAAACCAATCCCTGAGAGCCCCTTAAATTGCCCACAAAGTACAATATATATATGATTTAGTGTAAATAAATCCCTCTCATACGGTAGTTCTCAGGCCAACAAAAGTGTTTGAATTATTGAGATAGCTCAGAGGAAAGAACAAAAGGAAAGTTTATATGCAGATGTCTGGGCATTCATAACTATAGGGAAGGGGGGCTCATGAGTGAAAAATTCATGCTGACCCGCAGGATTTACTTGATTCTCTTTTGATATTAAGGCTCTATCAAAAGTCCCACAATTCAGGGCGCCTGGGTGGCTCAGTGGGTTAAAGCCTCTGCCTTCGGCTCAGGTCATGATTCCAGGGGATTGAGCCCCGCATCATCACATCAGGCTCTCTGCTCAGCAGGGAGCCTGCTTCCTCCTCTCGCTCTGTGCCTGCCTCTCTGCTTGCTTGTGATCTCTGTCTGTCAAATAAATAAAATCTTAAAAGAAAATTCTTAAAAGAAAAAAAAAAGTCCCACAATTCAGAAATTGTCATCAGCCGGTATCCCCACAATGCCAGAACCCCATGGCAATGCTGGCTTTGGCTGTCTTCAAGGTAGGAGCAGCCTTCACAGTCTGAAAGAGGAGGTGGGACCTATCACATGGAGATGAGTTCTCTACAGTGCACACCAGTCTATTTCCAGGCACCAGCAGTGCAAAATTTGGCAGCCCTAAATGAAGTCTCATCAATTTTGGAAGCAGGGGGGAAAAACAGAGCTAAGTGTTTTAGGGAAGAGAGAGTGAAATTCTCATCTTTGATTTTATCTGGGAAACCCAACATTGTACACTAATAATATGGACTACAGAGGAAAAAGAACGATGGAGATTTCAGCGCTTTTTTGTGTTGTTTTACTTGTTTATTTAAAAAAAAAATTACATGTAGGGGTATCAATCATTGAGCGTCTCCCTTCGGATCAGGTCACGATCCCAGGGTCCTGGGATCGAGACCCACATCAGGCTCCCCGCTCAGCGAGAAGCCAGTTTCTCCCTCTCCCACTCCCTTTGCTTGTATTCCCTCTCTTGCTGTCTTGTTCTGTCAAATAAATAAATAAAATACATGTAATTTTGAGAGAGCAAAAAAAAAAATGAAGTAACTATAGATGTAGCTAGAGATATAGCTAAACCTAAAAAAAAAAAAAAAAAAAAAAAAGCCGTAATTGTGAGTGAGGAAAGGCAAGATGCAGGAAATGCACAGCATTGGTGAGGTCTGTATGTGCGATGCTGAAAATGCAAAACAGCACGGTTTGCAAAATTTCTTGTGGATCGACATATATTATGTAGTAGAAATATAAAAATGTACATGAGGGCGACAAACTTCAAGTTCAGGATAGAAGTCACCACTGGGAAAGAAAGGAGGAGGAATTCACAGAGTTCATGAGGACTCCCATTGTACCAAGCACGTCAAATTTCTTAAACTGGATGGGCGGGGGGTGCATATGAGTGCTTATTATATAATGATTGTACTTTTTTTTAGGTGCCTGGCATATTTCTTACTTTTTAAAATTAACATATAATGTATTATTTGTTTCAGGGGTGCAGGTCTGTGATTCATCAGTCTTACACATTTCACAGAGCTCACCATAGCACATACCCTCCCCAGTGTCCATCACCCAGCCACCCTATTTCTTACTTTAAAAAGGTGGGTGGGGGGAGTGCCTGAGTGGTTCAGTGGGTTAAGCCTCTGCCTTCGGCTCAGGTCATGATCTCAGGGTCCTGGGATCAAAGCCTCGCATCGGTCTCTCTGCTCAGCGGGAAGCCTGTTTCCCCTTTCTTTCTCTGCCTGCTTGTGATGGTCCTCTCTCCGTCAAATAAATAAAATAAAATCTTAAAAAATAATAAATAAGGGGGGAAATGAAAACTAGGAAGCCTCTACATACTCAGTAATGTTAGCAGATGTGTTTATTGTGAGATTGAACCAAATGGTTTGATTTGAGAAAGCTGGATCTGAAGATGATCCTAAGATAAAGGTGTGTCTCTCTCGCAGCTCTTCTCCAGGTCCTGTGCTAGACCCACTCCACTTCATGAAAGCTATGTGAGGTCAGTTCTCTTTCCCACATTTCACCAAAGAGGAACTAGGGGCAAGGGTTAAGTAGTTTGCCTAAGAGCATACATTCCTTACTAGGTGGCTGCAATTCCCTGAATTTGTTTCCCTACAATTGCCAAAAGGCAGTATTTTGAGGACCTGTGATAAGGTTGAATCATGTAGCGGGAAGAATAGAGCAAATCACAAGCTAAATCGTATCTAATGTCTGCCCTTTAGGAATACCCGTTGAGAGCATCATTAGCCGGAAGTGTGGGTCTAATGCACTAAGCCCTTCCCTTCCCTCCTAACCGGGGCCATCTCTTTAATTGACATTTAGTTGCCTGCGGTAAGATCTCTTTCAATCCCAGTGCCTATAGGCTCTTGATCTTGGGGGACCGGGAGAGCTAGACCTAGCTTTTCTCAGGCCTGCTGCCTTCTCAAGTTTTATTCCTGGCTCCATGGGCTTATCTTGCTTTACTTCCCCTTGTGTGTGTGTGCGCGTGTGTGCACACTGCTTTAATTGGGCAATCATTATGCCACGCTCCCATTCACAGTGGTGGGGAAGTGAGTAATCAAACTCTCAGTTGTACACTTCGTAAGGTCAGCAAGTTGTGTGGCACCGAGATGGCACCCCGCACCCGCAAGAGAAAATGACTCAGTGGCTCTCATTGTTTTGGGGCTTGTTTGCGTTGCTGTGCAGTTGTAATGGAAAAGGAATAAAAATAAAAATCCCGGGTCTGTTTTGGCCCGAGCTTGGGAAGTTAATCCCACTGTCCTGGCAGAATTCCAGTTCAGGTCACTGCATTCTGCCGGCGGAAGCCGCTTCATGCGGTTTTCAGTGGATGTCACTTTCTTCTTTGCGTCTTTCTCAGCTCCGTGTGCCGCAAATTAAACAGCTGTCCCTCCCCCACCCGCAGGGACTCCAGCTCTGCAGAACTCAGAATGACCCCGCCTCTTGCCACAGTGGGCTCAGGGGCCAGGAAACTAACCTGCTCCCAGAATCAGCCGCGGAGACATTTGCTACAGTCAAGATCCGGGTGCTTGTGTCTTTCTCTGAGTGCATGCACGCTTCGAATCAGACTCCTGGCATTAAAAGATTTTTCAGGAATCATGTAGTTTCTTTCCCACTCTCTATGCATAGAGTCCCTCCATTTGTTTTGTCACCTTTCTATGCAAATTAAAATGTTTCCTTATCTGAGGTACTTAGAAATTTATCTCCCTTCCATCTGTATATGCTTTTGTTGATGCTTTTCATTGTTTTTACAGATCTTTTTTTCCTAGTGTTTAACTCTCTCCCCTATGAAATGTATTGCATTTCATGGCGTGAGGAATGGTTCTAACTAACTAGTCCTTCTCCCATACAAATAATCTTGTATTCTTTTTTTAAAATTTTATTTATTTGAGACAGAGAGGGAGAGAGAGAAAGAGCACAAGCAGAGGGAAGGGTCAGAAGATAGGGAGAAGCAGACTTTCTGCTGAGCAGAGAGCACAATGCAGGACTCGATCCCAGGACCCTGGGATCATGAACTGAGCCTAAGGCAGGTGCTTAACCCGCTGAGCCACTCGGGCGCCCATAATCTTTTTTCTTAACAATGTTTACTGAATAGTGATTTCTATGTGTGTGACTTCAGCAAAGGACTTAAACCTGTCTGAGAGTCAGCTGTCAGTAGCTGGGCAAATAGGAGTAATAGTGATACCTACCAGACAGGCTCATCCGAGGATGGGGTAAGACAGCGCATGGAAAGCTCCTAACACGTTGCATGCATGGCCGGTATATGCGTAATAAATGTTATCTTCCTTTTTGTCTCCTTTCTTTCCCTTTTATCTGCATCAACCTTTTTTTTTTTTTCTAGAGCCCTTTTATGTACCACTGAAATCAAGGCTCTCTGGAATGACCCAAAGGTTGTCTATCCCAGGTTTGTTTTTGTTTTTTTTTTTAAGATTTTTTATTTATATGACTGAGAGATCACAAGTAGGCAGAGAGAGATGGGGAAGCAGGCTCCCTGCTGAGCAGAGAGCCCAATTCGGGGCTCCGTCCCAGGACTCTGAGATCATGACCTGAGCAGAAGGCAGAGGCTTAACTCACTGAGCCACCCAGGCGCCCTTATCCCAGGTTTTTTATTAGGAAGCTACTAAATAGAAAATTTGGGGGAAGTGGAGAAGGTAGGAGGCCATGAAGGCGCTTTTCCTCAAGGGACCCCACCTAACAACACATGCACTTTCTTTGCTTGCAGATGAAGGGCTGTTTCTGCAATTCCCTTAATCCCCAGGTCAGAGGATCCTCTTCCAGGCTGTTCTTCCAAGGCCTTAAAAGACTCCCCTCCCCAAGTTGCCATATCAGATCTTTGGGGGGAATCTGATTTTTAAGGACAAGGCTCTTTGTGTGGGTTGTTTTATTTTGGGGGTAGGGTGGGGGTAGGATTTGGCCATGGGTTTGCTGCATTCCAGGAAGAGGGAGGACTCTGCTCTCCTCCGATGAGTCATGGAAGAGAAACGTCTAATGTTTGCAAACATCCCCAGCCAAGCCTTTGCTTTCTTGTACACTGCCCATCCCCCCATCTGTGCTGCTGGAACCCACCTGAGAAGATTCAGATGTTAAGCTTGAAGGCTAAAGCAGAGGCTGTGGGTTCTACGACCATTCGACCATTCGAGGTAGAAAGCTGCTCAGAGAAGGGAGGGCAGTACCCTTGTATCTGGACTCAAAGCATGGGAGAGACAGGACAGGACCTTACATTGGGTGTATCTCTCTCCAAATCTGGACATGATCTGGGTGGTGCAGGAGGAAGGAGTGAATGAACAGGGCTGTCCCAAGGGGCGTGCACAAGCACACTTCTGCGCAGGGCTAGGAGATTGAGAGAAGCCTCAGGTGGGAGAAAGGAGCAAAGGGGATTGCAGAAAAGAAGGCAAGAAACCTGGAGCTGCAGCCTTCAGGGGAGGATGAAGGCTGAGCGGGCTGGAGAGGGATTGGAGCAGGCGGGGGTGTGCGGGAGAGGACCATCGGCAGACTGCTGGAGCCAGATGGGGCTCATGATGCATTCTCCCAGATGGAACGGATCAGCCTTGTCAGACATGCTTCCCTCAGGTACACAGTGTCCCCCTCCCTCCCCCTCTGAAATCAGGAGAGAATCACAAGGTGACTTGGGAGGGCGGCCAGGCTCCTGGGATCTTTTGTGAACTATCAGGTAACGACAGCGGGATCACAATAGGAGACCTAAACATGCCTCCACCGCCGCCACCCCCCCCCCCTTTATTTTTCTATTGTGGGACATCAAGGGAGCAAGCTCATGAGCTTGGGAACAAAGATCCTATTCTAGGAATTTGTCCACTGCAACCCTATCCGGGGCATTCGCAAGCCTTGGATTTCTGCCCGACGGAAACTCTACCTGCTCCCTGTGCCCCAGCCATCGCCAGAGCAGCACCCTGGCCCCGGCCAGGGAAGGGAGACTCTGAGGAGCTCATCATTTAAAATTAAAATCGCATTTAATCACTGTTCATTTCTCTACCAGGCTCGGGAAGCCCTGTCATCTTTTCATTTTAAACATTTCGCTGTTTAAGGTCTGAGCACCTTGGGGGGTGAGAAAGGAGGGCAGCAGAAGAGAACTTTTGAAATCTTTCCACAGAAATCAAAGAACAAACCAACCGGAGGGAAAAATAGCAGCTATATTTAAACTACATTATCCCATCAGGGAGCTATGGTTTTGAAAACCATTCCACAGTACTTTGTTTGGCACTGATGCATGGGTTTCTTTTCTTTAATTTTTTTTTTTTTTTAATGGCAACATTTTTTTTTTTCCCCAGAGCAGTAATTGCAAAGGAAGTGAAGGGCTTCATGAATCAGTGCACGGAGCATCTGCTGCATGACCCACCCTGCTCTAGGCACAGGGACACACAGTAAAGAAGGGAGCACTCGAAGACCTCACAACAAATAACTACCATGCATTCATTCGTTCCTGTACACCTTCTAAGTACCTCTGATCCTTGTTCTCCTGGACCTTATAATTTGGTGGAAGAACACAGACAATAAACAAGTACTAGTTACTAAGCGGGATGAAAGAAAGACATGTACGTTTGCCAGTTTGCTGGTCCTTCTGTTCCAAATGCTGTTCTCAGCTCTGACTGTGCAAATGGCTATATATTATTCATGGCTCACTGCTCAGAGGGCGGTGACCATCCCACCGCCCCACCCCGCCCCACACCTGTCACTCTCCCATGTAAGTCAGTGTCCCAAACAAGTGGCAAGATCAAGTAGACAGCTGGGTATAGGAGTCTGGATATACAAATGTGCATGTCATCAATATTTAGGGGGAATTTAAAGCAGTGGGCCTAAGGAAAGATTGTGGATAAGGAAGAAAGTCCCACATCCAAAGTCCTGGGACATGCCGCGTTTCAAGTTGAGTAGATGATGGGAAGCAGGCTGACGAAGACACCTGAGAAGTAGGAGGCAAACCTGAAAAAAAAAAAAAAAAAAACGCAGAAAACCCGAGTTATTGAACTATAGTTGAGTGAGGATACAAAGTGCCCTGTGGGCTACAGGACCAGGAACAACTAATTTCTGGGGTGGTGAGAACAGAAGTGAAGGAGAAGAGATGACCGTGGTCAGAGAAGGCTTCTAAGATGGGGTGGGATTCAGCCCTCATCTTAGACAGAGGATTAGGGGTTCGCCAGGCAGATCCAAGCAGCAGGAACAGGAACAGCCTGAGCAAAGGTGCAGAGGAACAGATAGTCCCTTGTGGCAGGAGCTTAGAATGGAGGGGAGGCTGCGGTGGATATATGGCAGAGGCTGCTGAGAGCTCCAGTGAACACTATTCCCAACCAGACTTCCCAGTGTTGCATGCCGGTTACTTCTGCTTCCTCCTAAAGGCGTTAAGCTCTTTGACTTTCCTCAGTGAAGTGGACATCTTTTGTCCAGTCAACCCACCATTCATTCCCTTCCTTGGTTGGATTTTCCTCAGGGGCATTGTTTTCCAGGCTGCAGGTCCTTAGCTAGCAGCTTCAACCATCCCCTGGGAACTGGATAGAAATGCACGTTCTTGGACTCCGTCCCAGACCTACTGATTAAGAATTCCGGAAGGAGGGCCCAGAAGACTGTTCACAAGCCCTCCAGGTGATGTTGCTGCATGTCAAAGTTTGAAAACCACTGTTTCAGGGAACCACTTCTTCCCTACTCTCAGTGCATCTAATTCAGATCGCAGTCCCTGTTTCAGGTGGGATGCAGGACTCTCAGAAAATATTAGGCCTTTCCCTCCATGAAATTTCTAAATGTGGTGGATTTTAAACCGGAGACGCTGGGGGCCATGTCTGCTGTCACCTGGACAGAACCTACATCAAAGGCAAAGGCAAGGGAAAGCAGCAGATCCAAGGGATAGAAAGAGATTCTCAGTGACTTTATTCGGGCACCTGGATCAAGCTGTTCTGAATTTGAAGTCTACTTCCAGTAAGTCCCTTTATTATAAACATAAGCTAGTCTGTCGTCTTTTGGACACTAAACCATCAAAAGAATACTTACCAATGGAGGCAGGGAGGCAAATTCTGGAAAAGGCATTCTGTCGAGTTTGGCAAATTCTCAGATGTTAAAGTTACAGTTTATGAACCTGTAGAAAAAATGGTGGTCGCACTGGCAAGTGTTCAAAAACACAAGCCAGCAAAACAAAACAAAACACAAGCCATGCCAAACCAGACACCTTTCTGTGAAAATTCACTAGAATGTGACTTGGAGTCTGTTCACTAGGACGTGGACTTTGAGTCTGTTGTAGACAAGATATCTAGAGTCAACAACACATTCGACTGGTCCTCTCATTAAGTTCTCATGAGCAAGTCAAGAAATGTGGGCTAGATAATAACACAGTGGGCTAACATCCCATGGTTACCTGAAGAGACTTTAGTATACATAACAACGCATTTTACTATTGCAGCAATTCTACGTAATTTTTTTTTTTAAGATTTTTTTTATTTAGGGGTGCCTGGGTGCCTCAGTGGGTTAAAGCTTCTACCTTCGGCTCAGGTCATGATCCCAGGGTCCTGGGATCAAGCCTCATGTCAGACTCCCTGCTCAGCAGGGAGCCTGCTTCCTCCTCTCTCTCTGGCTGCCTCTCTGCCTACTTGTGATCTCTGTTTGTCAAATAAATAACTAAAATCTTAAAAAAAAAGATTTTATTTATTTATTTGACAGAGAGAGAGCAAGAGAGGGAACACAAGGAGGGAGAGTGGGAGAGGGAGAAGCAGGCTTCCCGCAGAGCAGGGAGCCCGATGTGGGGCTCAACCCAGGACCCTGGGACCATGACCCGAGCCGAAGACCCATGCTTAAGGACTGAGCCACCCAGGCACCTGAATTCTGTCCATTCTTTATTCAACATGCATATGTTCCAGAGTCAGTAAGAGATGCCAGATGTGACTGAGTTGGACAGCCTTAGTTCCCACCTGCCTCTCACTGTGAACAGCTTACTGTTCTGAGTCTAGCATGTAAATATGTACTTTTCACATGACATGATCCTTAAGTCAAGTTGACTACATCAGGTGCTCAACTGAAAGAATAGTCTGTTCACTGTTGTATAACAGAGTACTATGGGAGACAGAGAGGCAAGAGAGTACATTCTAAGATTTTCACTTTCCTGACTTTGGAACCTGTAGCCACGTTGATTTTATGGCTGTTGAACAACTAAATCCAGTTGATTGATTATTTTCTGATCTGGAATGAATGTCTAGACGTTCTATTGGATAAAGATATAGAAGTTGTAAGTTATACTTTCCAGATTTATGAGACTGATGCATAACCCAAGCTGGGACGTAGAGATAAAATATGTCTTGAAGATGAAAACTCAAAAAACCCACAGCAGACTGCAAGGACCAAAATGAACATGAGAACATTCCGTTATAGTCAGAGTTCAGTGCCTGGGTTAAAAAGAATCAACAGTGCAAGTACACGATGGGAAGATTTAATAAGACTGTAGTTTATGCATACAGGATTCAGTTTTGAGTTGATTGTTAAGATAAATCAACAATGTTCGGGGGGAAAGAATCAGAACAAGGGAGGATAATGGTACCTCCACTAGGGTTTTTTTTTTTTCTCTCCAAGACTATGCCTAGACTTTTGTGCTCCGTGTTGGGTGTCTCCAAGACTGGCCAATAAGAATGCCGTGGGGTTGTAGACTCCTGCTCTAGGAGGAACAGCTCAGGGATCGAGCTGTTTCTTTTACCTGAGAAAAGAGTCTTTATAAAGCACCATAGATATTTTGAAATACTCAAAGGGATCTCACACAGAAGAGTAAGGATTAAATTTATTCAGAGTTGTTCCAGAGGGTTAAACAAGAAACAATATAGGGGCACCTGGGTGGCTCAGTGGGTTAAGCCTCTGCCTTCAGCTCAGGTCGTGATCTCCGGGTCCTGGGATTGAGCCCCGCATCGGGCTCTCTGCTCAGCAGGGAGCCTGCTCCCCCCCCCCCCCCGCTGCCTCTCTGCCTACTTGTGATCTCTGTTTGTCAAATAAATAAATAAAAATTTTTTTAAAAAAGTAAAAAAAAACAAACAGTATATAGGGGAAGTTAGTTAGGGGATGTGGATTCAGCCTAGAATGAGCCTGCTTTAATGATTAAAGCTGTCCAAATATGGAACAGACTGCCTTTTGCAATCTCCATTGCTCTACAGGAGGGCTGTAGAGGGTTAGGAAGTTGGCTGGGGCCTCCTTTCCAGGTCACTCTTTTTTACTGGGCCTTTTCTGTCTGCCTAGCTTTGAAACTAGTCTGCCTATTACTAGGTAATGTCCTCCTTTATTAATTCCTTTGAGGTTCTTTGATCAAATCATCCATCATTCTGAATCACTGTTTCTCTTCTTTCTCCTCTCCCTGTCCTCAAATGATTGAAAATAGCTGCAATCTTTGGTAGACAATAGAGTACTTCCAAAACCCATTGTTACTTTTTTTTTTTAAACCTTGTTCAGGAGAAGCACATGTAGTTCAACGCGCAAAGTAAATTGAACATAAGTTTCTTTTTATTTATGATTTTTTAAAGATTTTATTTATTTGACAGAGAGAGAGAGACAGCAAGAGAGGGAACACAAGCAGGGGAAGTGGGAGAGGGAGAAGCAGGCTTCCCTCTGAGGAGGGATCCAGATGATGGGGGGCTCCATCCCAGGGATCATGACGTGAGCCAAAGGCAGATGTTTAACAGCTGAGCCACCAAGACGCCCCAAGTTTGTTTCTACATAAGAGAAACTTGATTTTTCTGCCCTTCGGAGGCTGACTTTATGCTAAATTTTGGCCACCTATAAACAAAAATTTCAGCGATACCCACCGGTTGAGGAACCAAGCACATAAATGGTATGTGACATAAAAGGGACCAACTCCAGGCTAAAAATCACAGTTTCGGTTTAAAGGAGTATTCCAACCTCCAGTAGATAGCAGATTTGCAAAGAACAGTCTAGGAGGTGATGACAATGTGGTAACAGCACCAATGTGAACTTACACATCACTCCTCTCTGAGAAGCCTTTAATGCTTCCTCGTTTTGTATTTGTTAAACCTGACTAACCTTCACAGCCATTCCCATGAGGCGAGTAGTTCGGAGGCCCTCCTGTTTATTTCACAAATTGGAAATCAATGAACTTTGTCGATTGATTTGTTGAGGCTTCTCCCGTGCGGAAGCCGTTTGCAAGTCACTGATGGATCAGGGATGGTGGGACTCTAACTGCAGCAGTAAGCGTTCAGTAAATGATAAAGTACACCAGGGACCATTGCACATCCTGAGGATGGACAAGACAGACAAACCCATATTCTCATGGAGATTGTATTCTAGTTAGGAGAGACCGATAGTGAACAGCTAAAAAAAAAGCCCCCACAGTATTGCAAATAAATGCCATGAAGAAAACAAAACAATGTGATAACAAGGGTGACTGGGGAAGGTAGCCACTTTAAGTAGTCAGCCAAGACATCTTCAAGGAGATGACATTCTCTTTCAAGATGAGTGCTGAATGATAAGATGGAACTAGGCACGTGACAATCCCGAGAAGACCACTGAATACAACAACCAATGCCGGGAACCCCTTAAAAACCTCATGATCACACCAGAGGTGCTTACAACCGCAAGGATCCATGGAGCCATGGAACAGAGACCCAAAGTCAAGTGGCCAAGATAATTTCCAGGCTAAGACAGATACCAATCCTTCAGCTTATGGTACCTTTATTGTTGCTGAAAGAGATGAGGTGAGGCAGAAGCAATGGTGCAGACCTGTTCTCAGAGGGAAAAGAACCACCAGCCCTCCATTACCACACCCCCACCACACGATCACGTGTCCCTCCTGGAAGAGGCTCCAATCCTGTGACCTAACCAGTTTCCACCTTGCTTCTCTTAGCGCATTGCCATACACTAGAATTTTGTTTGTTTATTTCGTGTAGGGTTTTGTTGGTCCTTTTCCAAGTATCAATCAAAACTGCATGCCAGACTCCACCCCTTGGAAATAATTAAATGAAATGACGTGCCTGATTTTTTCAGCTGGGTAATATACTGTGATTTGCATCTGCTGAAGGAATTCATCTTAAGTCCTGAGCTGAGCCATCTGGGACAACTGAGGTGTTTTTTTTTCCTCTGCTATGGCTCATGCCAATCGTACACTATTGCCAAACACAAAAGTAAACTAAAAGCTTCATTCTGCGACATATTCCCTTAAGAAAGCTGCTCTTTGTGTTGCGAATATGGTCACCTTTTGTTCATGAATTCACCGCAAATTTCCCTTTCCCTGTTACGTAATCTAACTTTACATAAGCAAAATGCCCTTTATTTTGCTGTTACCTAGGTTTCCTACAGACTTCTGGAGCAAGTCATCTCTGGTTTAAGAATAGGTTTTGGATTAAAGTCCTTTCTCCTATTGGTGAAAGTGGAATCTAGAAAATAGCCTTGATCTTAATGCCCAAGTGAAGAACCTCCTAGCACAATTCTCATTCTTTAGCAGTTACGGTGGCATAGCCTGTGACTTCTAGGCAGGCATGTATCAAAAGGCTGCGTGGGCTGTTCAAATTAAAACCTTCTCCCCCCTCCCCCGAGTGGGATTCCTTCGGTCAGAGCACAGTCCCCGCCGGGGAAGGGCTGACATTGGTGCGCGATGGAGCGCTGGGCTGCGGGTGTGGGATGCGGTGCTCCTGAGGCGACAGATGAGGATTTGGGCCGTGTGGGAAGTGAACTGCGGAATTCCTCCCCTCGATTCCTGAAGGGGGCTCTAAAGCAGACAGGTTAGGATGCAGAATGCGGCCGGCAAGGCAGAGGGCGAGGAGGCGGGCGAGCCAAGGACACCGAGCCGGGCGCGTTTCGGGAGGCCCAGTGCGGACCGAGTTCCCAGGTTCCCCGGCCTCGCCTACTCAGGCACCCACCCCAGCCCCAGGCCCAGCCCGAAGAGCAGGCAGTTTTCCTCGGGGCAGCGAGTGCAGGGAGCCCGCCGTGAGCCCTCAACCTCTCTGAGCTCTGTGTCAGCGGGCAGGCGGGGATGGAAGACCACCCGAGCCCCAGGCCGGTTTAAGATTTGCTCTCCACCCGTCCGCGGGCTCGGCATCGCGCGCGCCGGCCTCTATCCGGGTTCCTGGGGGCGGTGCGCGGGAGGGGGCGGGGCCTGCGCGGCGGCGTGGGCGCGAGTCGCGCGGGAGGGCGGGAGCCGAGGGGAGGGGGCGGGGCCGTGCCGCCCGCGCCGCGCTGGGCCCTCTCGGCCAATGAGCGGCGTCCACATGCCGCGGCGGCGGCGAGAGGGGAGGCAGCGGCGGATAAATGCTATTAGAGCAGCCGCCGCGGAGCCGTCCCCGACGCCACCTCCTTCTCCTTCGCCGCAGTTTCCTCCGCCGCCGCCGCTGTCGGGGGTGCGGAGCTGAGGGAACAGGGCGAGCGTGCCGCGCACCACCCAGCCGGCTTGTCGCCCCCGCTCCGTTCTGCCCTCAGGGGTCGGCCGGGTGCCCCCTCCTCCGGCCC
Organism: Meles meles; assembly: GCF_922984935.1. Lineage (NCBI taxonomy): Eukaryota > Metazoa > Chordata > Mammalia > Carnivora > Mustelidae > Meles > Meles meles. Next base: position 12,859,978 of record NC_060077.1, on the reverse strand, counting down.
GGGCGGGGCCGCGAATCACCTCAGGAGAGCGGGGAGGGGGTCCGGGGGCCGCGGCCTGCGTTCCCGGCGGGCGGTTGAGGGCAAAGGAGGCCCTCCCTTCTGACGAGGGGAGGGAGGGTCAGGAGCCCCCCACCGCCCAGCTGAGCCCGGGGCGTGCACAGGCGAGGACCGGGCAGCCGGAGGGGCGGTTGTCTGGGGGAGGGGGCGCGGGGTGATTCAGCGCCCGGCGAGGCGGAAGCGGCCGCAGGAGGAGGAGGAGGGGGAAGAGGCCAGTCCGCGCCTGGGCGCCCGGGGTGGCACGAGCCCGCGGCCCGAGTGCGAGGCGGAGGCGAGGAGGCCGCGGGGACTGGAGGCGAGGCCGGCCGGGCTCCCGCAGTCATGGAGAACGCGCACACAAAGACGGTGGAGGAGGTGCTGGGCCACTTCGGCGTCAACGAGAGCACGGGGCTGAGCCTGGAGCAGGTCAAGAAGCTCAAGGAGAAATGGGGTTCCAACGGTAGGTGCCCGGCTCCGGGACTGCAGGGGCCCCGCGCGGCCCGGCGCGGGCCTGAGAGCCAGGGAAGATGGCTGACCGGGCTCCACCTCGTGGGTCTGGGCTCCGCGCCCGCCGAGGGCTGCAGGCGGCGGGTCGAGCCCGCGCGCCGGCCCCGCGGGAGAAGGGGCTGCAGGCGGGGGCTCCGGGCTTGTCTGTACATCCTGGACCCCGCGCCTCGAGCCCTTGACCTTCCCCGCACGCAGTTAGCTCGGTGTCTTCTCACCCGCAGCAGCTGGCCCCGCTGGAGGGAGGGACGCGTTCTCCTGCAACTGGGTTGAACCCTGCGAGACATATTCTTGTCCCCAGACAGTTTATGAGGCGTCGTTGCAGTTGAGAAAGCTTCTAACCGTTCTTGTACTACCCAAAGTTACACATCTGTCAGAAGTCATGACATAGCTGAAATAAGTCCTTGTTTCGGGAGCCCTGTTCGGTAGATAGCGATGAGATTTTATGCTTGGGGATACGCTAAGGTATTGGTTACAGCAGATTTTCCTGGGGTACCATTTGGTGTGGTTTCCATTAAAAATGGTTGAAGGTTTATAGATCTGGGTACGTCTTTCGAAGACTGATAATTTTAGCAATTCTCTTTATAAAGACAGTGCTAATTTTTTCCCTCCTTCTTGACACGTTGCCTGGCGAATTTCTACGTTCTGCAGAGTTACCGGCTGAAGAAGGTGAGTAATCTTAATATGTTCTTTTTTTTCTTTTTAACCCCCTTTGTGTGCTGTTGTTAAGATGACATTTACATCAATTGTTTGTTTTTTAACAGGAAAAACCTTGCTGGAACTTGTGATTGAGCAGTTTGAAGACTTACTAGTTAGAATTTTATTGCTGGCAGCTTGTATATCTTTTGTAAGTATAAAGAAACTTAATTTCTGTTCTTTTCAGAGATGAAAAACCAAGAACAAGTCATGTCTATTGAGTGAGAACATTATATTTAGAGATTTCAGTGGTGTCTTCATTTTTTAAAAAATCTAGGTATTTTAAAATTATAAAACAAACCATTTGTGTGCAGAAAATTAATGCCTGACATTTACAGTGCAGTTAGAAATTGGTTCCAAAATGAGGCAGGGTCTTATAAATTTTTGTGGTTTATCGGATTTTAATATCAAAAAGTTCTTTGTTGGAAGGCCTTTTCTGTTTTGGGTTCTTCCATTGTGTAAGATCATACTAAGATGGTGTTGGGCTCTTTGTAGTCTGTAAATAGAACTTACAAAAGGAATATTCCAGTTGCTCTCCCTTCCTGGTAATGGCAAGGTGACAGTTGTTTCTGACAGTGACAAGAATGATGACGGCAGTGATGGCACCACTGTTGACCAAATTTGGTCACTGACCTTTAGGGTGGTATATTTATCTAAATTGGACCCCTGTCTTAAGTGACTCCTAGGTAGAGAGAACAAGGTTCAGTGCAACTGGTTCTAGATTTGTAAAGAAAAAAACAAAACCAAACCCGTTTTCTCTTGGTCTGTGTGTGGTTACTGACTTGAGTCCTGTATGGTTGCTAAGAAACTGGTGAAATGTAAAGAACTACAGCAGAAGAAGGGTGATGAGTTGGTGAGGTTATTTCTAGGTTATTAACATTTTTTCCTGTTCAGTATTAATTTTTTACTGCATTTTTTCTTGGGCAGTGGACTTCTTGATAGTTTTCCTGAAAATGGTCATGAATAGGACACAGATGTTCCTAATCCTAACAGCATGAGATGACTTTTGTTCTTAAATTACAATATTGTATTCTTATTAATAACTATGATGGGAAATGAAATTCACCCAGTGCAGTACTTTTTCAGGCTTCACAAAATTGACACAGTTTCAGGGTTTCATTTTTGTTTGTGCATTTGCAAACCACAGGAATCTACCTCAGTCTTTATGACAACCGTATCATAGAAGGTTATTTTGAGAACTAAATCAGAAGGAAGTAGTGGGTACTTCTTTAGGTAAGGGGGGGAAATTGGCAGGAGGTGAGCTTTTGGAGTAGTATTATATACAGATTCTGACATGAGACTTTAATATATCTATCATGCCATGTTGGCTAAGTGATATGTAGTTATTAGTAATAATTCAGTTCTCACGAATCTTTTTTCTGTGGTTTTCATTGAATAAAATTGAGAGTGTCATAGCAAAGCATACAGTGTCCTGAATTATTCCATACTTCTTACATGTCTGTCTGTTCTTGATTAATTCACCGCCACCTGTCCTAAATGGCTCCTGTTTTTACTGATTAAGATGAAGGAATAGAGCTGTTTGATTATCAGTTTCAGTACATTGTTGTGGGGCAAAACAAATACTATGTTTGGGGTGGTGTAATGTTCATGTATGTTTAAGCTACCTGCATAATTCTAAAGAAGCCTCAGCTTTGGCAGTTAAAGTAGTGGGGTTCAGTAAGGTTGTCAGGGACATCTTAGAAGTAAATCACCTGGTATATACAAGGCAGAGGTAAAATAAATTTTTATTGAGTTATTTTGTGTATCTACTTAAGGCTGTGTTGTAACATCAGCATTATTTCCAATAAACAGGTTATTGAACATTTGGCTTTTATAGGATCTCTTGAGTTGCCGGTTTGAATGACTTTTGTATTAACATTTTGAATTAGTGATGTGTGTGACTTTTATTTTGAAAAAAGGAGTTTATAGTTTCTAAGCATTTTCAAGTGGGTTTTTAAAATGCTCTAATTTTATCATAGGGTAGGATGTTGGGTATTTATAGCTTTATAGAACTGTATTTTGGAATTGAAATTTGAATTACCTTTTTAGTAACTACTTGGAGTTAATGCTCAAGACATGAACTGTGTGACATTTTTATTTCATGGATTGCTAAACAAAAATAAATGTTTAGGAAATACTGCTATTTTGCTGTGACTTGTTTGATCAAGACATTTTGGATATCAGACCCGTTTTGTTGATTTTCTTCATGTGAAATTGGCACAATACTACATTGTTCTTGACCTTTTCAGTCCTCATTTCTTTATCTTTTAAAAGATCACTGAGTCTTTTTTTGTGGTGGTCAGTGTATTCCTAATATACACGAAAATCATGGTAGAATATTCATATTCTTTTGGAGAATTAAATAGTTCCTACAATATGTACATGATATATCATCAGGTTCTGCTCGAGTTAAAAAGAAATATTAGGGCGCCTGGGTGGCTCAGTGGGTTAAGCCGCTGCCTTTGGCTCAGGTCATGATCTCAGGGTCCTGGGATCAAGCCCCGCATCGGGCTCTCTGCTCAGCAGGGAGCCTGCTTCCCTCCCTCCCTCTCTCTCTCTCTCTGCCTGCCTCTCCATCTACTTGTGATCTCTCTCTGTCAAATAAATAAAATCTTTAAAAAAAAAAAAAAAAATATTAGGCTTTCATGATTTATTTCAGATCTCTAACTAAATTGTTAACTGTAGGAAGCTGCGTTAATGTGTTATACTCATGACCTGCAGGGATAAAGTTTAATTGCAATATTCGCCACATAGAAATAGTTTTAAGTTTCCTTGGATTGGAAGAAATGAGCTATAATTTCTCCACTACACGTAAAGTAACATTAGAAATTCCTTCATTTGCCATTCATGAGCTAGAATCCTGTCACTTTGTCTTTACATCTCCTTGGTCACAACTTTGCCCTTCATTTATTACATCATACGGTTGCTTACTGGAATACCTGTTCTTTTCTCTCTTTCACTGCTTCATTAGGTATTTATTGAACACCTGGGACATGGCACAGACACTGGGGATACAGCATTTGAACAAAATAGACAAAGTCTCAACCTGGAGCCGACATTCTAGTGGAGACAGATAATAAACGAGTAAAACGTGTAGTCTGTTGGACAGTGATAGTACTATGGAGAAAAATTAAGCAGGGAGATGAGAGTATGAGCAGGAGGGTATAGTTCTCACGTAGGGTGATCCGGAAAGTCCTCCAGGAAGGTGACTTTAGAGAAGAGACCTGAAGGAGATGAGCAGGAGGGCCATATTTGCCTCATCCGAATTCATAAAGCCCTTTGTGGTAACATAGTTTGCAAAAGTTGCTCTACCCTCCATCCCCATTTCCCCACCACAGCTACTTGGATTGATCCTAAAATGTTGCTTAAACTTGCTTAGACTTAGGCACTTCTCATCTTGTCACTTGTGTTTGAATAGTGCCTTTCCTTCCTACTGGACCCTTTAGAAGGGATTCTTCATTTCTTTTAGAGCCTGGGTTAGTGATTTTGATAAAACAAATACATTTGAACTTGGGTTAGTAGCATTTTCAGAATATATGAGGTCTGGTTTCTTTGGTTTTCTTAGTATAATATAGTCAAGAAGTAGTTCATATAATATGTAATGATTTTACTTTTTCCCCCTGTCTTTTCTTTTAACTTTTTTTAAAAGGATAGAATGGGTAGTTCACTGATTGGTTTAACTAATTTATTTAGAGCCTTTCTTTAAAATGTTTTGAGAGAGAGAGAGAGAGAGTGTGTGTGTGTGTGTGTGTGTGTGTGTGTGTGTGTGTAAGAAGATTGTATTCTCAAATCTAAAACCAGTATTTTTAAATAAGTTTTTGTGTGAATCAGAAGAGAATGTAGTCTAAGTCATACCTTTTTTTTCTTTTTTTTTTTTTTTTAATGGCTAAAAGAATTTGTTTCCCAACCCAGAAAATTGTCATAACATTTATTGGTGATACCTTTCTTTCTGGTTCCTCTTTAAAACTTCTTTTATTATGTAAATTTCTTCATTCATTGAACAAGTATTTGAGTACCTAGTGTCCTTGCAAGTTTCTAAGGACACAAAGAGGAATGCAGACAGGTGCCCTAAGTCTTAAAAATATGCTTATGATCTCTCTCACTTTCTTTTTTTGGGGACCTCATTGAGTGCTCATTACATTATCCCAACATGTAGCTAAGATAATGGAGTCACAGAACTATGACTGTCTCCCACTGAAACACACCTTTTTACTTTGGCTTAAAGTTTGGTTTTGTTCATTAAACTCTGCTCTCCAGCATCTTCTGGTTGTCCTGTCAGAAGTTACTGTGATATACAGAGATCAGTTTTACAGCTAATTAGAAGATAGTCTATACTATCCTGTTGAAGCAGTCTCTAAGCTGTAGTTGAGTATACATTAGTAAGTGGCTACTGAATAGGATTGGCAGATTTGAAACTTTGAATTTGCTGGGTTATGTAAGCCCCAGAAGACAAGTTTTGTTACTATATTAATAGTGCAAAGCAAAGAAGAAACACTGTGCCTAAAATTAACTGCAGTAGCTTTTTCTTCCACTTTCCTTTGAAAGTGTTGATGAAATTGGTTACTTATTGCTCTAGATGTTTAAGTTCAAATACTGCCCTCAGGGTCTTGTACCTTATAGGTTATATGAGATTTTGTTTCATTCGTTCATGCCCCTGTAATAGTGAGCATCATCTGTGCACCAGAGACACTTCTAGGCCCCTGGGGATACAGTGGTGAACAAAAGACAGTACAAATAGGTAATCATTTATGTTCAATGTATTCTCAGTGAAGATTTTAGAAACATTTACTCCACCATAGGAAAATATTTTGTATGACTCAACAAGCCATATTTATGAACTGACTATAGTATAATGCTAAAAGGCATCTTTCATTTTGGTGATGTGTTGCACACCCTTCACTCCCTCATCTCCTGGGATCTTTCATTTGTCAGCATCATCATCTCGTGTACACTAGGTTTCCTTTCAATAGAACAAACCAGGAGGACTCCATAATACAATCTGAACATAATCAGCTGGATTGGTTCTTACCAGTTAATGACACATGGGTTGATCTTCACTTTGGGCTGTAGCATTTAATTATTTGGGTTATTTGTAGTTTCAAAATAGACATTTTAAAAAGTATTCAGGAAATTGATGGTTGTTGATTTTAAACAGGTTTGGCACCAGCCTTCCACCCTGAGAGATTTGCCCACTAGTTTCTCATCATCCAATAATTGATATACTTGCGGAACCATCAAATAATTAATGACTGTTTGGGTTTCTTGCACATAAACATTTGAAGTCCTATAGTGGAAGAAAAGGTTACTGCATTATACAGATTAGGATTCTACTTCTGCAGAGCAACCACGCATTTTTTGAAAAGTAAAGATTTGCTCTGGTAGTCCTGTCACTATTTGCTCTAGTCTTCCCTTTGCTCCAACTGTTAGGGGATAAATGACTTTAAGTTTGTTCCTTAGGCCTAGCTGCCAAGAGGGAAGTTCATACCCTCTTTAACAAGGTGTGAAGCTTATCTTACAGTTGCTAATGCCTCACTGACCTTTTGCATAGGTCCTAGTTATTCATCAGGTTGAGTGATTTTTTTTCCCCCAAGAGCTAATTAAGTTTCTTATTTCTGATATGCTCTCCTTGGCAAGGGTTTGAAAGGCTAGTATCAAAGCAGCTGTGATCTTGCATCTATCAAAATTTATAACTTCCTAGAGAAGTTTTCATTTTGGCACTAGGCCTGGCCTTAACACCAGGAATGCCCTGTTGAAAGCCTGCGGCAACATTTATATTCATTCTGGTTTTCTGCCTGCCCTAGTTCACTAGCTGTCAGTGGTCACTGGTACCTCTCAGGACCCGGTCCTGGTGTCTCATGATTTTTTTTCCTGCTCAGGTTGATCTTTCTTGTTCATTCATCATTCCTTTATTTTACTTGGAAAATTCATTTTTGGCCTTGTCTTACTCACCTCTCTGGTTGTTTACTATTTGTGTAAAAGCTCACTTTACACTATTCCACTAAGTATAAACATAGATATTTTCATTATTGCCATGCGTCATATCTGGTTATGTTAAAAAGTATCAAAACTAGTGCTTTCATTGTTTATTAAATCAGTCTTTTAAAGAAATTTTTTTTTGTGAAATATACAGACATTTTAAGCAATGCTAAAAAAACAAAGGCAAATCGTATCTCCCAGATTGAATCATTAGATATAGTTGACATCCTTTCTGGATAGGCAGTTTTTCACAAAACGTAGGTTTTAACTATTTAGATGGCTGTTTTACCATGTTCTTTATCATTCTTAATGATTCATTTCTTGGGTTCTCTTATCAACTTAAGTTTGCTCAGTTATGAAGTTTAATTTCTAGCTCACACAACCATAACCTTGTCAGGATATAAAAGCTAAAAGTTAACCACAATAAACTTCATTTTCTGCTCATTTTCCTTGGGGCAGTGTTCTGTATCTAGATATAAATAACTTTTGTGGACTACTGTCCTCTCTGAAGTGATGTGTTGCTACATTACATGTCATACGGAGGATAACCTTCAAAATACATTCCTTATTGCAGAACAACCTTGAGTAATTTTGAGGTGACCTATAGTGATACCATTGAGAATAACTGGAGTGCTATCAGTACTCTATAATATGGAGTCCATGATCAAGTGATTTTTACAATTAATTTATACCTATTAGTATTATTTGGTAGGAATATTAAGCAACCCAGCAAAGTTGTAGATGATTGCCTTTTCCTTTAACAAAGTGGAGAATTTAAGTTTTATTTCTTCTGAATATATCCATGTAAAATGAATGGGTTTTATTTCCCAGAAAGTATTTTATTTAGATTTTAAAACAATTAGTATGTGAAAAATTAAGTTAGCTTTTGAAGAATAGTAAGAAATTGTATAATTTTGATCTCAAGAATTACTCTGAACCAGGGACATAATAAACTGGTTGTTGCTGTCATTACATTTTGCCACCATTTGTTTCTAGAGATGGTAAGAAGAGTTTGTGTACTGCAGTTCCTTTAGTGCCCACCACTTTTGTTGTCAGGTGGCACTAAGCCTAAAAACACATTACTGTTCTAACACATACCATTTCTCTTTTAGGTTTTGGCTTGGTTTGAAGAAGGTGAAGAAACAATAACAGCCTTTGTAGAACCCTTTGTAATTTTACTTATATTAGTAGCCAATGCAATTGTGGGTGTATGGCAGGTAAGCAAAAATTCTGCAGCTCTAGAGCTTAGCAGTTTATATAAGTGACTTAAATTGCGTTAATCTGTTTTCCCCCAATATATTGACTAGAAATATCGTTGAAAAATCTACATGTGGTTTTTCTTTTGTCTGTTTATTTAATGGCAACATTTTAGACCTCTTCTGCATGTATATACTGCTAAAATTGCTCATCCTTCATGGTAGCATAGAGTTAAGAATAATGAATGAGAGAAGGTATTTGAGAAAAACCAAGACATTAGAGAACCAGTATCTGTCTTTATATTTCCTAGCTGCTTCCTGTGAAAAGTTTCATAAATTCGATGTCATTTTTATTCTCCTTGGATTTTTAAAAATATCTATTTATTTATTGTATTTAGCTGTAAAAATTGTTTTCCCTTAATAGCATACTCCTGGCTATTTTCCTTTTGTTGCCCAGGACTTTCTGACTCACAGAATGAAAGCCTGTTTACAGAAGCATAATAGGATTCCTACCCACCCCCTTCATGTAATTGCTATTCTGTATATATCTAGTTTAGAGGACTTCAACTTTTTTACTTTCCTAGGACTATTGATCTGTTTTTTTTTTTTCTCTAATATTTTATTTATTTATTTGACAGATCACAAGTAGGCAGAGAGGCAGGCAGAGAGAGGAGGAAACAGGCTCCCTGCTGAGCAGAGAGCTCGATGTGGGGTTCGGGGTTTGATCCCAGGACCCTGAGATCATGGCCCGAGCCGTAGGCAATAACCCACTGAGCCACCCACGTGCCCCATGATTTTATATATATATATATATACACACATATATATATATATTTTTTAAACAGATGGAGTCTAACACTTCAGATTCATCTTGAGTATTGATATTTAAATATGGTATAATCACCCCTTTGAGGGCTAAAATAGAGTGCATCTACATTCTTAAAGTGGAAACATTTTATAAGCATACTTAGTCCTGTTAGAATTGTAAACTTATGGGGAGCCTGAGTGGCTCAGTCATTTAAGGAGCCAACTCTTGATATTGGCCCAGGTCAGGAGATCCAGCCCATATCAGGCTCCCCACTCAGCAGGGAATCTACTTGTGGTTCTCCCTCTCCCTCTGCCTTTAACCCTCACCACACACGCACTTGCACTCTCTCTTTCTAAATTAAATAAGTAAGTCTTTTTTTAAAAATTGTAAACTTCTGATCTGACTAATAAACATGAAGGCCGGGGTGCCTGGGTGGCTCAGTGGGTTAAGCCTCTGCCTTTGGCTTGGGTCATGATCCTGGGATGGAGCCCCATGTAGGACTCTGCTCAGCAGGGAGCCTGCTTTCCCCTCTCTCTCTGTCTGCCTCTCTGCCTGCTTGTGGTCTCTGTCAAATAAATAAATAAAATCTTTAAAATAAATAAATATTCTAGTATTTCTGTTAATACCTGTTATACAGGTATTCTTTAAGCAGATCCGATATGGGGTTGAAATTATTTTTATCATGAGGTTCCCAAATTTAAAATATTCTATACTTTTTCAGGGATGTAAACATTTAAAGCGAGACTCATGCTATTAGCTTTCAGTTTTAAGTCCTCTAACTTCACTTTAAGCAGGTTTTGGGATTTTTTTTGGCAACAGACCATAAATCTTACATAAGGTAAAAAATGAGATCACAGGGATGCCTGGGTGTCTCAGTCAGTTAAACATCTGCCTTTAGCTGAGATTGTGTTCTCTGGGTCCTGGGATTGAGTGCTGCATTGGGCTTCCTGCTAAGCGGGGAGTCTGCTTCTCCCTTTCCCTCTGCTCCTCTACCCTGCTGTGCTCTTTCTCTTGCTCTGTCTCAATTAATAAAAATCTTTTTTAAAAAATGAAATCATGTAGTATTGTGCATAAATTCTACCCAGGCAAAATTTATATCAGAGGGCAAAAAATGAGAAGTGAGAGAAATGAATCCTTTGTGCATTGAGTGACGTCTCCTGGGCATGCACCATGTAGATTTGTTCCTTGACTTCTAATTGCTTATTCTCCAAAAGGAGGAAAGACAAATTTGGCACATGTGCTACTTTTCTTTTTCTTTCCCTTTCTTTCTTTTTCTTTTTTTTTTTTCTTAAAGGAACTTTCCTATAGCCTTTTTTTTTTTTTTAACATGTTGATTTCTACATCTTTCATCTCAAAATTTGGAAAGAAAAGCTATTTGTGACTAGGATTTTACATGTTCATATACAGTATTATAGTAAATATAGTATATATGTTATGGGACTGGCAGGGTTTTTTTGTTTTTTTTTAGCGGCGAGGTGGAAAGGGGTAGATAGTCAACACACACTTGCTGTTGCAAATTAGTATTTGAACCTAATCAGGGTCCATGCCCAGTGCAGAGCCCAACATGGCGTAGTTTCACAGCCCAGGGATCATGACCTGAGCTGAACTCAAGGGTCAGCTGCTTGGGGCACCTGGGTGGCTCAGTCAGTTAAGTGTCTGACTCTTGGCTTCAGCTCAGGTCATGATCTCAGGGTCATGAATTCTAGCCCCACCTGGGGCTCTGCACTCATCTGCTGCTTTAGGTTCTCTTTACCTCTCTGTCTGCCCCTGCCACCCATACATTTGCATGTGCGTACTCTCTCTCAAATGAATCCTTTAAAAAAGTTGGACATTTCAAATGACTCAGCCACTCAGGCATTCCAGGACTGGCAGTTCTCTGATGAGATTCCACCCATTTATTAGTCTTGACTACTGCAGAAGGATTTCCTAGAATTTGTGAGATGTAACTTGATTTTCTTAATTCATCACTCATAGTATGTATTATGTGCTGAAACATAGTCTAAATAGTTTGTAAATCCTCATAGCCCTTGAGGTAGTAGCATTGGTGTCCAGGTTTTATAGGTACCAAACGAGTGTGTGGTGTAACTCCTGCACAATCACATAGCTGTTAAGTGGAAAAGCCTGGAGTGAACCTAGGCAGTCCAGCCCCAGACCATCACCTTTCATGTGCGACAGGATCAATTTTCAGTGGTGTGGCTGTGGCTGGAGGTGAAAGCAGTGTTACACAGTGGGCTTAGGGACAACATATTCTGTAGCTGCTTTTTCTATTAGGATTTTATTCCCTGTTTAGGCCTGTTAGGGTGCTTAATTCTTCATTTCTTAGCACAAAATTGTAAGAGCCTAGTGTTTATCATTGTACGTGAATTGTTTACAAGTATCAGTGTGTATCTTTTGTGTCTTTTTCTTAAAGTTTAGAACTCTAAAATTTGATTTCTTGGCCTAAAATACTAATTTGCAACAGCAAATGTGTGTTGACTATCATCTTTTTTTTTATAGGAAAGAAATGCTGAGAATGCAATCGAAGCCCTTAAGGAATATGAGCCTGAAATGGGCAAAGTATACCGACAGGACAGAAAGAGTGTCCAGCGGATTAAAGCTAAAGACATAGTTCCTGGTGATATTGTAGAAATTGCTGGTGAGTTGAATTTCTCATTTTTTAATTTTATTTTGTTCTGTTTATTTTATTATTTTATTCTCGATTGTGTATCTGAATGCAGTCCTCTTCTCAAAGCTCATACTTAAGCGTTTTAAAAATTATGCTTCTAAGTATCAATTATATTAACAGGTTTTGGTGTCTTCCAAACAAATCAAGTTTTCTGTATATTTCTAGGTGTTTGGCACCTCCCCTTATGTTGATAAAATTTGTTTAAAACTAAAAGTGTTTTGAACTATTGTACCTACTACTTTTGGTCCATGGTAGTACACTAACACTAGTGAAATAATGAACTTAATCTCATTTGACAATTAGTTGTAGTGAGCAATTTAGAATACTAGTTAAGGGGCACCTGGGTAGATCAGTCGTTAAGTGTCAGTCTGTTAAGTGTCATAATCCTAAAGTCCTGGGATAGAGCCCTGCATCGGATACCATGCTCAGTGGAAATCCTACTTCTCTCACTCCCCGTGCTTGTGTTCCCTCTCTCACTGTCTCCCTCTCTGTCAAATAAATAAATAAAAATCTCTCTCTTTTTTTTTTAAAGGAATTCTAGTTAAAGGATACGTAGTTGTTGTTGTTTTTTTTTCCCCCGTTTTGATTCTTGACACAAATGTTTAGTCATACTTGTAACTATCAAATTAAGTAGATAGTCAAGAGTAATTTCCTGGCTCTAAAAAGCTCTGCTTTAGGGGCGCCTGGGTGGCTCAGTGGGTTAAAGCCTCTGCCTTCAGCTCAGGTCATGATCCCAGGGTTCTGGGATCGAGCCCCGCATCGGGCTCTCTGCTCTGTGGACAGCCTGCTTCCTCCTCTCTCTCTCTGCCTGCCTCTCTGCCTACTTGTGATCTCTGTCCGTCAAATAAATAAATAAAAATCTATAAAAAATAAAATAAAAAGCTCTGCTTTAAAATACTTCTACATAACACAGAGCCAGGGGTCTCAGCTTCAAAGACCTTCAAAGAGTTTGTGAATCAAATACAGGGCCAGAGCTCTCCACAGATCTTAAAGGAGTTTTGTATCTTCATTGCTCAAGATCAGTGCTATCTTTTTAGGTAGGCCTGAATGCACAGAAACAGTAAGAACAGTCTAGTCTTTTTGCTGAAGAGTTATCATCAGATTATTCACATTGTCATGGTTTTTCACAGCCCACTGAACTCCAAATACTTACCAGTTGACCCTTGAACAGTGCAGGAGTTGGGGCACTCAGAATCCATGTGTGACTTTTGACTTCCCAAAAACTTAACTACTAGTAGACTACTGTTGACCTTTTTTTTTTTTTAAAGGATTTTATTTATTTATTTATTTGACAGAGAGATCACAAGTTGGCAGAGAGCAGCGGTAGGGAAGCAGGCCTCCTGCTGAGCAGAGAGCCCGATGTGGGGCTCCATCTCAGGATCTGAGATCGTGACCTGAGCCGAAGGCAGAGGCGTAACCCACTGAGCCATCCAGGCGCCCCTACTGTTGACCTTTTACAGAACACAGTTAAGACATGTTCTGTATATTTATGTTTTATATACTGTAAGTAAGCTAGAGAAAAGAAATGTTATTAAAATCATAAGGATGAGAAAATACAGGGGCGCCTGAGTGGCTCAGTTAAGTGTCTGCCTTTGGCTCAGGTCATGATCCCAGGGTCATATGATTGAACCCCAAGGTAGGCTCTCTGCTCAGTGGGAAGCCTGTTTCTCCCTCTCCCACTCCCCATGCTTGTTCTCATTCTGGTTTTTTTTTCTGTCAAATAATAAAATCTTAAAAATATATATATATTTACAGAATTGTATTATTTTAAAAAATCCATTTTTTAAACTACCTTTGACATAAGAGTATCGTAAGAATAGAAACAGTTCCCACGTACTCTTTATCCAGATTCTCAAAGTGTTAACGTTTTATCATGTGTATTACCCTCTTGCAGTCGATATCTATACATTCATACATTTTTGTCTGAACTATTTGAGAGTACATCACAGGCATGATGATTCTTTAATCCTAAATACTTGAGTATAAAATGAAGGGCATTTTCAGTACAAGTTCAGTACAATTATCAGAATCAGGAAATAGATACAAAACTTGTCTAATCTCAGAGGCAAACCTCATTCAGTTTTTACCATTTGTCACAGTGGATTTTATAGCAAAAATAAGAATTAGGGAATTCTTACTGTGAAAATAGGTCAGAAAGGGAAAGGCTAGAGCTAGGTCATTTGATAGTCTAGGCCAGAGGTGATGAAGCAAGAGATAATGAGAGCAGTAGCAATTAAGAATAACGATGGAAGGATTTTGAGTGTATGAATAGTGGTTTTTTTTTTTTTTAAGATTTTATTTATTTTATTTGACAGATAGACATCATAAGTAGGCAGAGAGGCAGACAGAGAGAGAGAGAGAGGAGGAAGCAGGCTCCCCGCCAAGCAGAGAGCCCGATGTGGGACTCCATCCCAGGATCATGACCTGAGCCGAAGGCAGAGGCTTAACCCACTGAGCCACCCAGGCACCCCTGAATAGTGAGTGGTTCTTAAGCAGAGATGCACATCAGAATCATCTGGGGGTGCCTTTTAAAGTTTTTACCAGGTCCCATCCCAAAAATAATTGAATCTCCCTTGGGCATGAAATTATGGCTTTTGTAGTTTGACAAGTGAGTCTCAAATTTCAATGCAGAGCGCCAGGTTTTAATAACGGATGGTTGTATGGAGCTGGCGGGGCTTGGGATGTAGAACTGAAGCCACTGGCAGGTTTTCTGGTTTAGGTGACTGGATGGTGAAGGTGCTGGTAATTGAGGAAGAAACCTCAGAGGAAGGTGGTTTGTCTTCCCAGAAGTATGTATGTGAGAGGTGCAGAGGCTGATAATGTCACCTAAATTTGTGTATGAGATTCCATTTGACTTCATGTTTTCCATTTCTCCAGCTTAATCTGGTAATATATACTCTTCAGCCTCACACATAAGAAATATTTTAAGAATTTTTATGCTAGTTAGGCTACTTCAGTATATTGAGTCTGTATGAAAAATTAGAGAAGGGGCGCCTGGGTGGCTTAGTGGGTTAAGGCCTCTGCCTTCAGCTCAGGTCATGATGGGATCGAGCCTTGCATCGGGCTCTGTGCTCAGCGGGGAGCCTGCTTCCTCCTCTCTCTGCCAGTCTCTCTGCCTACTTGTGATCTCTGTCTGTCAAATAAATAAATAAAATCTTATAAAAAAATTTTTTAGAGAAATTGCCATCTAAGTGTTCGTCCTGAGTTTGCATCAGTAGATGGCAGTGGTAAACAGCGTCTGAGGAGCTGTGACCTTGACCCTGGAGGCGTCTTCCCTTTTGAAGAGATAAAGGCCAGCTACTCTTTTGATCTGTCTTTTCTTCTCAGTCTGGTTGCTCTCCAGGCTTTCCTGTCTCAGTAGGTCATTCTGACTACCTAATTAGCTGAGAGAAGCTTGGGAGTCATCTTGGTCCTTCCTTCTCATTATCTGTCTCTAGGACCATTTGTCTCGAAAACAAAGCCCAAACCCAAATTTGTGAATTTCTGTTTTCTCAGTCACCAGCTCACACTGGGACTGTCCTTGTGTCCTTCCTGTGCTCTGGATTCCTTTGTCTCTTTCAGTCTTTTCTCCATGTAGCAGCCAGAGCAGTTTCCTAAAGGTCCTGTTGTTTACTTATCTGCCAAAATTCTTCAGTGGCTTCCTGATTGCACTTGAAATATAAAATGCTTTTCACCTAAAAGACCTTGCTTCATATGGCTCCTCCTTGCTTCTGTGATTTCATCTCATGCCTTTCTCTATGCTCCAGCCATGCAGGCCTCTGTTTTCAGTACCAGCGAACTTTCCTGACCTTTCTTGGGAAGTTAAGCAAACTTTATGTAATTTATTAATTTGCCTAGTGCACAGATCTCACAGTGGCAAAGCTTTGTTTATAGCCCCAATCTACTGACTTTTCTTGCCCATTGTGAACTTCCGTTTCCTATAATGTAATGTTTTGTATGTTGTATATGTTTGATGGCTTAGGAAGGACAAATTTAATGATTGGTTCAGTGTGTGTGACCTGAGATTTCCAGTCTCCTGGAGTACCCTTATTTGCATATGTTGTGGTAAAATACACAGAGTATAAAGTTTACCATTTTGACTGTTTTTAAGTGTACAGTCCCGTGGCATTAAGCACATTCACATTGTTGTGTGACCATCATCCATCCATCTCCAGAACTCTTTTGTTTTCTCAAACTGACCGCCTCTTCCCATTTTCCCTTTTCCCTCTTCTCCAGCTTCTGGCAACTACTCCCTTTCTTTTACTGTTAAAAAAAAATCATGTTAATATTGAAAGATGAGTTTAAATCCCTCCTCTTGCGTGAATAGACTTACTAGTAACTATTTTAAGCAATAAACACATTTAGACCCATTCTGCTTTCACCTCTTTCAGAAACCTTTGTGGGGAGTGCAAGCAGTTCTAATAGTTCTAACACTTTTTCCTTCCTAGTTTCCCCACTGTACACGAATTGCTAAAAGCATTTGCAGTCCTTGCACATTGGGCTCTTGTATACTACTCTTCTTGAATTTTGACCATTCTGAGGGATGCAGATCAGAGGTGGTATCTAGTTTTAGATAGATGCAAACATGTTGTTAAATACTGTTGTCCTACCAGTAGGCAGTGAGCTCCTCAAGGGCAGAACTGTCACACTGACCATAGTAATCTTGCTGGGGATGTGACAGTCTTATTGAATAACAAAGATGTGGTAGGTTCCAGCTAATAGAAACATGGTTATTGTGCAGCTTCTGTGCAGAGCAGATAAGTGGAAGTCTATATGCACGCACACAATAATAGCTAAACTTGGAGAGTGCGGCAGATACTGTGATTGGTTACAAATGTTTGGTTCTTTACCAGAACACGCTCTGTGTATGTGTGCTGTCGTTCACACATGACAGTTGAGGAAACAGAGTCTTTGTGACTTATTGCTTCTGTCTTCAACAGTAGCTCATTTGCTAGAGAATGTCCTGTGTACTTAGTGTACACACAGCAGGTCTATCAGTTATATTTTGATTTGTTAGACACGCAGGTCACAACTTTTTTTAAGCGACTTTATTGAGATATAATTCACATGTCTTAACATTCACTCTTTTGAAGTGTACAATTGAGTGGTTTTTAGTATATTCAAAGTTAGGTAATGAGGATCACTGTCTAATTTCAGAACATTTTCATCCCCTAAAAAAGAAATCCTCTACCTATTAGCAGTCATTCCTCCTGCCCCTTGCCCCTAGGCCCCAGCAGCCACAATTTTTCTGGATATTGCCTATAAATGGGACCATACAGTATATGGCCTTTTGAGACTGCCTTCTTCACCTGGCATATTATTTTTCAGAATTCATCCATGTAGCATCGGTCACATATTTCATTCATGTGTATAATGTATCTCATTATTTTTTATGGCTGAATATCCCATTATTTGGGTGTACCACATTTTTTTATCTACTCATCAGTTTACCAATATTTGGGTTGTTTTCCCCTTTTGGGCATGATGAATAATGCTACTGTGAGTATTCGTGTACAAGTTTGTGTGTAAACATAAGCTTTCACTATCTTAGGTACACCCTTAGCCGTGGAATTGCTGGGGCATATGACTACTCTATGTTTAACATTTTGAGCAATTTATGTGAAGTAGTTGCATTATTTTCCATTTCCAACAGCAACATTCAAGTTCCAGTTTCTCCACATTCTCACGACACTTGTTAATTGTCTTTATATTCTCATTTTAGCCATTAAGTGTTATCTTCCTTTCCTAATTTCCTAATGAGCATCTTGTACTATTTTCTGTTAGTGTGTTGTCTTTGGAGAAATGTCTTTTCAAATCCTTATCCATTCAAATTGGGTTATTTGTCTTCTTAGTGATATGTAAGGGGTTTTTCTGTTTTTGTTTTTTTTTGACATGTCTTATATCAGATATGATATATCAGATATGGTTTCCAAGAATGTTTCCCATTCTGTAGGTTTTCTTTTTTACTTTCTTGGTGTCTTTTGTAGCATAAACATTTTTTATTTTGATAAAGTCCCATTTGTCAGTTTTGTTCTTTTGTTGCTTGTGCTTTTGGTATCCTAAGGTACTATTGCCTTATCTAAGGTCATGAAATTTTTTATATGTGGTGTGAGATGTGTAGGGGTTGGGCTTCCTTCTTTTGCATTGGGATATCCAGTTGTCTGAGCACCATTTGTTGAAAAGATTTATTCATTGAATTGTCCTGGCTCCCTTGTCAAAAATCAATTGACCACATTTTCCACTACAAATGGACTATTATTCCATTGATCTGTGTGTCTATCCTTGGGCCAACACCACACGGTCTTGGTTACTGAAGCTTTATGTAGTAAGTGTTGACGTCATTGTGTTTGTGTCCTTTCTACTTTGTTGTTTTTCTTTATGCTTTAGAGTATACTGGGTCCTTTGCATTTCCATATAAATTTTAAGATTAGCTTGCTAATTTCTCCAAAACAAAACAAAAACGTGGGATCTTGATAAGAGTAATATTGATTATATAGATCATTTGAGGGAATATGGCCATCAACAACATTAAATCTTCAGTGCAAGAAAATGCCACTTGGTTGATAATGTAGGGTATCTTTCCATTTATTTAAGTCTTTTATTTTTTCAGTGTAGGTCTTTTATTTTAGCCTTCTGTTCACAGTGTACAAGTCTTGTATTTCTCTTATTCATAAGTACTTTATGTTTTTGTTTGGGAGCTATGTGTAATTGGGTTTGTTTTCTCTATTTCATTTTTAGATTATTCTTTGCTAATGTATAGAAATGCAATTGATTTTTGTCTGTTGATTTTTTTTTTTTTAAGATTTTATTTATTTATTTACTTGACAGAGAGAGACCACAAGTAGACAGAGAGGCAGGCAGAGAGAGAGAGAGGGAAGCAGACTCACCGCCGAGCAGAGAGACCGATGCGGGACTCCATCCCAGGACCCTGAGATCATGACCTGAGCCGAAGGCAGCGGCTTAACCCACTGAGCCACCCAGGCGCCCTTGTCTGTTGATCTTTTTTTTTTTTTTTTTTTTAAAGATTTATTTATTTATTTGACAGACAGAGATCACAAATAGGCAGAGAGAGAGGAGGAAGCAGGCTCCCTGCCAAGCAGAGAGCCCGATGCGGGGCTCGATCCCAGGACTGTGGGATCATGACCCGAGCCGAAGGCAGAGGCTTAACCCACTGAG
Source organism: Meles meles (assembly GCF_922984935.1). NCBI lineage: Eukaryota > Metazoa > Chordata > Mammalia > Carnivora > Mustelidae > Meles > Meles meles. Next base: position 12,840,942 of record NC_060077.1, on the reverse strand, counting down.
CCACCCAGGCGCCCCTTGTCTGTTGATCTTAAACCTTGCTATCTTGCTGGAATCTTACTAGTTCTTCAAGAGTCCTTAAGACTTTTTATAAATAAGATCATGTTAATTGCCCTTGATAGAATTCCCAGTAGACTATTGAATAGAAGTGGCAAGAGCAGACATCCTTGTCTTGTTTCTGATGGTAAACATAGTCTTTTATCATGAAGTCTGATGTTAGCTGTGGCTTTTGTAGATGGCCCTTATCATGTTGAAGCCAGATGACAATTTAATTTTTAGGTTGTCAATATATTGTTGTTTGGTCTATTTGGTGACTTTTCATGGTGGTTGTATATTTATATCCAAATTAGAAATAATAATTTTGCTGAATTACTAGAACTATTGGGTTACTGAATTGGGTAACACATAATCAATCCTAAAACATGTGCAAAGATATATGGAACTTTTTTGGAAAAACATACTGTGACTGCTTAACCTGAGTCAGATAAATAAGCATTTATTTAATAAAACATTAAAACTGTACATGTTGAGGCTTTCTAACATCTGTTTTTATCAGGATTAGTAATCTGATGGACTCTGCCATTTGGCATTTAGCCCAATAATTCAGTTCTGTGAACCATAGAAACAAACTTGAATTTTAAGTATAGATCTAAATTATTTCTTGGCAGTCAGTCTTACTCTCTACATAGCCTGGAGGGATAAATAGCACAATCTGTGCATTTATTTGTTTATTTATTTATTTATTTATGTTTAAAGATTTTGTTTATTTATTTGACAGAGATCACAAGTAGGCAGAGAGGCAGGCAGAGAAAGAGTGGAGGAAGCAGGCTCCCTGCTAAGCAGAGAGCCCGATTTGGGGTTCAATCCTAGGACCCTGGGTTCATGACCTGAGCTGAAGGCAGAGGCTTTAACCCACTGAGCCACCCAGGTGCCCTCAATCTGTGCTTTTAGATGTGGTGACTTTTATATTTTCATTTAAATTATGAAATTAAGTCTAAGGGAGTTCTTTGACAAATTGAAAAACTAGAGAATATTGTGAACTGTTTTGGAGGTAATAGCAAGTGTGGAGTTATTATTTGGATACTTGCAGAAAGACCTTTTTGTAGCCATATTTTTGGATATAGGGTTTATCTCTTAAATTCAGGTGACAGAATCCTTTTTGTTAGCTTTTGGATAACTATAGAGTAGTTTTGCTGAATTTTCTGAAGGCTAGGCTGAACCAAGAGGTTTTTTGAGGGGGAGATGTAGGGATTGAGGAAGTTAAATTTCAGGTGCTGCTATACCAGCTAATAACCTTTCCAAGGAGACATTGTGTAAGCATGCATAGCAAATGCTGTGTAAACCTTAGAAGTACCTAGAATATAGGAGCCAAATAAAACTGCTTTGGCAAGTAAAAATACAAAAATAGTTACCTACGTTTTCGTCTGAAGCCACAGTACTTTTGTATTAATGCCAGGAAAATATTTGGATGGCTAGAAACCAAAATTAGTAAAATCAGGTATAATTTTATGAGAAATGAACGTCCATATGTTTAAGTTTTCTGGATTATCTTCTAATCTTATCAAAGTCAGTCAAGTGTGGTAGTCCTAAAAGTCATCACTTCAGAAATTTGGGGATTCCAGTGTATGCCTAGGGGGATTATTTATTAACTCTCAAGGCCATTGTGTTTGGGATTGTTTAAATCAAACTTTATGTATGTTGTTAAACTGGAGTTGGTGAATAAGTACAGAGATAGACGTATCCTTAGATAATTTCTGTCCTATAGTTAAGTATACTTTAGAACAAATCCTATCTTAAGATTATGTAAGTGATAGAAACGACAGTCTTAACATAAAATTGCATTTGCTTTAGCTTCTAAAGAGATTTTTTTTTTCTTTTTTCTAAAATGAAAAGTAAATGTCCAGTAGGTAGAGCCAGCAGTTTTGGGATTTAGTCGATATAAAGACTAATTCTTTTTTTTTTTTTTTTTTAAGATTTTATTTATTTATTTGACAGACAGAGATCACAAGTAGATAGAGAGGCAGGTAGAGAGAGAGGCAGGTAGAGAGAGAGAGAGAGGGAAGCAGGCTCCCTGCCGAGCAGAGAGCCCGATGCGGGACTCGATCCCAGGACCCTGAGATCATGACCTGAGCCGAAGGCAGCGGCTTAACCCACTGAGCCACCCAGGCGCCCCAAAAAGACTAATTCTTAAACTTGGCAACTATTTAAGGAAGAAAAGTTTCACTTTTTTTTTTTTTTTTTTTTTTTAAGATTTTGTTTATTTGTTTGACAGACAGAGATCACAAGTAGGCAAAGAGGCAGGCAGAAGGGAGGGGGGAGAGAAGCAGGCTCCCTCCCGAGCAGAGAGTCCAATGCGGGGCTCAATCCTAGGACCCTGAGATCATGACCTGAGCCGAAGGCAGAGGCTCAACCCCCTGAGCCACCCAGGCGCCCCAAAGTTTCACTTTTGATAGTCATCTTGCAATAATGGAAATTAGTAACCTGTGGAGTGGTGTTTCCAAGCAGTTGAGAGAAAGGAAAGACAACGTTGTAAAATACAAAGGTGACTGATTGACTGAAGAACCCGAATTATTATTCTAATTCTACATGACACTGGACAGCTTAACCTCTACAGAATTGAGTAATTAGAGTAGACATTTTTTAAGGAGCTTTCTGGCTCTAAAAGATGTCTGATTCTGATAACATGGCCTTATCATTTGTTAACTGGGGCCATGAGTCCAGGTATGCTTTTGCTTTTAGGAAGAAAAGGATTGGAGCAGTCTGAACAGTCAGCAGACACTTTAATTCATAACTGTCAGGCTCCCTAAACTCTAATACAAATACCCAAATTATCAGTTCTGTGCTATAGAGCAGAGAGGTTTGCAAACTCTCTGTGTGTGTGTGTGTGTGTGTGTGTGTGTGTGTGTGTGTGTGTGTGTACATAGAGCCTTTTAGTAAATATTTGAGGCTCTGTGGGCCCCAGTCTCTGTAGAAAAATATATATGTACACATATAGATTTTTTAAACCTTTAAAAATGTAAAGATCATTCTTATCTTGTGGGCTCTTTTAAAGTTTTTATTTTTATTTATTTGAGAGAGCATGGGTGTGCACCTACTTGAGCAGGGGGTACTGGGAGAGGGAGAAAATCTCAAGTAGACGTCATGCCAAGCACAGAGCCTGACTTGGGGCTCCATCTGATGACTCTGGGATCATGACCAAGCTGAAATCAAGAGTCAGACCGTTAATTTGCTGAGCCATCCAGGGGCCCCATTGAATACTCTTTTTTTTTTTTTTTTTTTTTAAGATTTTATTTATTTATTTGATAGAGATCACAAGTAGGCAGAGAGGCAGGCAGAGAAGAGAGAGAGGAGGAAGCAGGCTCCCGCTGAGCAGAGAGCCCGATGTGGGGCTGGATCCCAGGACCTTGAGATCATGACCTGAGCCAAAGGCAGAGGCTTTAACCCACTGAGCCACCCAGGCGCCCCCATTGAATGCTCTTTTAAAAACAGATAAAACGCCTTCAAATCTGGCCAGCTGCTTACAGCAGTGTTTCTCTGACTTCATGGGCATGGGGTTTTTGTTACTGTCCAGATTTTGCTTCTGTAGGTCTGGAATAGGGTCTGATTTTTTGGCACTTGTCAGGCTCCCGGGTGGACCACACTTTGGGAAATGGAGCTCTAGTGCAGTAGTCTTTTTTGTTTTTGTTTTTTTTTTAAGATTTTATTTATTTATTTGACAGAGATCATAAATAGGTGGTGGGGTGGGGAAGCAGGCTCCCTGCTGAGCAGAGTCCGACATGGGACTCAGTCCCAGGACCCTGACATGACCTGAGCCAAAGGCAGAGGCTTAACCCATTGAGCCAACCAGGTGCCCCTCTACTGCAATAGTTCTTAATCATTTCTAGATCACAGTCTCTTTGAGAATTGATGAATTCTCTCTCCCCAAAGACACATTAAAATCTTGCATGCAATTTCAGGGTGGGTTCATTTGTCGTTCTTCCTAGAAATTCACGTCAGGATCTAGCTATTTGGTTTTTAAGAGGTACATACTCCATATGATCCAGCAATTCTGTTTCTGGGTATATATCTGAAGGAAAGGAAATCACTATCCCAAAGAAATACCTGTGCCCCCACGTTACTTGGAGTGCTGTTTACAACAGGCAAGACATGGAAACAACCTAAATTCTGTTGATGGATGAATGGGTGAAGAAATGTGTTATATATGTGAAGTGGAATATTACTCAGCCATTAAAAAGGGATGTCACGTCATTTGCAACATGGATGGACCTTCAGGATGTTATGTTAAGTGAAATAAGTCAGAGAAAGGAACATGTTGTGTGATCCCACTTATATGTAGAATCTTAAAAAAAACAACCAAAAACTCTTAGAGATCAGATTCGTGTTTGCTAGGGACATCCAAGAGAGGGAATTGGGTGCAGGTGGCCAGAAGGTACAAAATTCCAGTTATAAGACAGATATTCAGGAGATATAATGTCAAGCATGGTGGACTTTGGTTAACAATACTATATTGTATATTTGAAAGTTGCTAAAAGCTCGTATCACAAGGAAAAAAATTGTAACTATGAGCTGATGGATGTTAACTAATTGTAGTAATCATTTTGCAGTTTATATATATATATCAGATCATTGTTACACACCTTAAGCTTATACAGTATTATATGTTGCTCTCAATAAAACTGGGGAGGGGGAGAAAGAAGTACAATTAAGTGGTGTAATTAAGTTAAATATTGTTAAGCAGTTTACATAGTATTGCTAGAACATTGTTAAATAGGTTTTCCTTGTTTCTAAAATGATAAACATGGGGTGCCTGACTGGCTAAGCTCAGTTGATAGAGACTCCTGATTTTGAGATCATGAGTTTAAGCTCCCACGTTGGGAGTAGTAGACGTTACTTACCACCCCCCCAAAAAAAGAAAAAAAAAACCCAAATGCTCCAAAATGATAACCATGGATCAGAGAAGTAAAAGCAAAAATGTATGACCAAATAAGGTGGGGAGCAGGTTTGCTGTCTTGACTTTTCCCCCATATGGAGTTGTTTTGCGGTGAGAAGAACGGAGCTAGCTGGAGGTGTAGGTCTGAGCCTCTGCGTCCAGATAGTGTAGAAATCATTATCCCAGTTGTTCCTGTAAGTCATAGTTCTGTTTCAGAATCAGAGATGTCAAGTTCTTAATCTTAAGAACTTGTACATAAGCAGAAGAGCAAATAGTCTTACAGAAATCAGTCCAGATGTATTAGAAGCAGAGAGTTTTGAGACCTAGGTCCCTTCATTCGTCAGTCAATGCAGTTAAAACTTTAAGAACCTGGGAAACAAGGAACTCAGGCAGGTCTTCCCTGACCATCAGATCATGATGGACTAGTTGATCTTGAAGCCTCACCTAAATCTCCTGGGGCTGTCATTTCCTGATTTCCTGTAATTACCTCCTCCCTATTCCCCATGACTCAGAGGTAGTCACAGTACCAGTAAGTACCATCTCTATCCATGTCACTCTGATTAAGATTTTGGAAATTAGAAGAAACCGTGTTGTATTGGGAACCCATTTCCTAAGTGTGATACAGAACTTCCAAGAGCACCAAATTTGACTATGTAAAAATGTAAAATAACTTTGATCTTGAAGATAAAAGAATTTTGAAAAATAAAGTATTCCAATGCTCAGAAAATACAAGATTGAGAATGAAGAAATGGCAGGAAATAAATTCGGTGGTAGTATGTTTTGGGGAAAATTTTACTTCTATGAATCTATCCTCCGGAAGTAATCTCAGTATGCAAAGATGTTTAGCATGTAACAGTGTAATAGGAAAAATAAATGCCTAGATGGCCATGAAAATGGTGACTAATTTAGGGGCGCCTGGGTGGCTCAGTGGTTTAAGCCTCTGCCTTCGGCTCAGGTCATGATCTCAGGGTCCTGGGATCAAGCCCCGCATCGGGCTCTCTGCTCAGTGGGGAGCCTGTTTCTCCCTCTCTCTCTGCCTGCCTCTCTGCCTACTTGTGACCTCTCTCTCTGTCAAATAAATAAATAAAATATTTTTTAAAAAAGGTGACTGATTTAGTATGTAGTATGGCTATAAGTGCTGTGACCTTGAGCAAGTTTGCTCTATGTGCCTCACTTTTCATATCTGTAAACTGGGAATGAAGATAATCACACCTTTCTTAGAATTGTGAAGGTTGTTAGTAACCCGTAAAGCCCTTGTGGAAGTGCTTGGTATGTAATAAGCAAGCATTCCCCAAATTTTAGAGGGTGTTAGCACTATGCAGCCATTAAAAAAGCATGAGACAGGTAAGTATATATTAATGTAAAAGGTTTGTGATTTCTATTTCAGTGAAGTTTTAATATGTGTTATCCATAGAGAAATGCCTAGGAGAGAAGATGTTAACAGCTGGTATCTCTTTGGATGAGGGAACTGAGGAACAGGTTTCACCTTTTATTATTATTATTTTTTTTATTTTTTAAAGATTTTATTTATTTATTTGACAGACAGAGATCACAAGTAGGCAGAGAGAGAAGGGGAAGCAGGCTCCCTGCTGAGCAGAGAGCCCGATGCGGGGCTCAATCCCAGGGCCCTAGGATCGTGACCTGAGTCGAAGGCAGAGGCTTTAACCCACTGAGCCACCCAGGCGCCCCCAGGTTTCACCTTTTAAAAGCAGGCTTTGCTTTTGTAGTACTGAGAAAAGTCCTGGTTGATATGCTGGGTGCTCTGCGCTGTAGGCCTGCTTAGTGATGGGCTGCTTCTGCAGCATCTCATGAGTGGTTACCTTACACTTCCAGCCACTGGAAACTTGGCTCTTCGGGACAAGCTATGCCATTTTTAGTCAATTTTGTTATAAAATATTCCTCATTACGAGCTAAAATATAGTCATTTGTTTATGTTAGTTTTCACTTTTTTAGTCACACAGAAGTTTGAGTCTTCCTGCCATGATAGCCTGTGAGGTACATGAAGGAAGGTAAACTCATGGTCCTTTTAGAATCAGAGGGGAGCTTAAACGACTAGCAGCTGGAGCAGCTGCAGCTTGTCTGGTTGAATGAGGCAGTTGTGATTTGAGTGCTAACAGTGTAGTGTATGCTAAAATTTTATTTTTAATAAAAGATTTTATTTATTCATTTGAGAGAGAGAGGCAGAAGGAGAGGGAGAAGCAGATTCCCTGCTGGGCTGGGAGCCCAACACGGGGCTTGATCCCAGGACCTGGAGATCATGACCCGAGCTGAAGGCAGACTCTCAACCATCTAAGCCACCCAGGTGCCCCATGCTAAAATTTTAATTTCCAAGTTAGTTTTAGCTCTTTCAGCTGTTCATGTAATTATTTTCAAACCCTTTACCATCTTGATGGTTTTCTTTGGTGCCCAGACTTAAATGCTATTATGTAAATGGAGTCTGGTTGATATTCTAGACGCTTTTCTACTGTTATAGTCTAAGGACACTTCTTTAGCAACCTTCATTGCCTTACCAGCTAAAACCCTGCTCTTTTTTTTTTTTTTTTAAGATTTTTATTTATTTACTTGACCAAAAGAGATCACAAGTAGGTAGAGAGGCAGGCAGAGAGAGAGAGGGAAGCAGGCCCCCTGCTGAGCCGAGAGCCCGATGTGGGACTCGATCCCAGGACCCCGAGATCATGACCTGAGCTGAAGGCAGCGGCTCAACCCACTGAGCCACCCAGGTGCCCCTAAAGCCCTGCTCTTGCATGTGCTCTTTCCCCTATACCTCCAATCTCTGCTAGTGTACGTGGGGGGTTTTTTGGTGATAGTCTAAATGTAGAATTTCAGTAACAGCAACTGTTGCCTCATTTAGCTCAACCAAGTCTGAGATCTCTTTGGTCCTCTTTTCATTGTTCTTCTCTTTGTGACGTTCTTCAACTTGAGAATCATAAGTCTGTGGTGCTTGTTTATTAAAGGAGATAATGTATGCAAGTACTTCATTTGTTGACAGGTATTTTATTTGGTGCCCACTGTGCACTATCACAGTGCTCGGGGCTAGGAAATGAGCAACCACTGAGTAGGAAGACTTGTTGAGCATGTGTGGTGTGAGAGCTTTGGGAAAGGAAAGGATAGCTCTCTGTGGGTACATCAAAAGGAATAGCAACTTAAAGTTGGAGTCCAGGGAAAGCCTTGCTATGGTGTGGTGGGGGTGAAGGAGAAGAGTGTGTGAAGACTCAGAACTTTGAGGACCTGGAAACCATTGTATTGTGTTAGAGGATGGGAATTGTGGTAAGAAGCAAGCAGGAGCTGGGTCCTGGGAGGTCCTGTAAACCACGGTGAAGATCCTAACTTGATCTCAGTTCTGGGAGGAAGAAGCTATTGAAACATTTTATTTTAAAGATTTTATTTATTTATTTGACAGAGAGAGATAAATCACAAGCAGGCAGAGAGGCAGGCAGAGAGAGAGAGGGGGAAGCAGGCTCCCCACTGAGCAGAGAGCCCGACACGGCACTCGATCCCAGGACCCTGAGATCATGACCTGAGCCGAAGGCAGAGACTTAACCCACTGAGCCACCCAGGCGCCCTTATTGAAACATTTTAAATAAGAGTATTATATTTGCTCTTTGGGGCGCCTGGGGCACCCTTATTGAAACATTTTAAATAAGAGTATTATATTTGCTCTTTGGGGCGCCTGGGGCACCCTTATTGAAACATTTTAAATAAGAGTATTATATTTGCTCTTTGGGGCGCCTGGGTGGCTCAGTGGGTTAAGCCTCTGCCTTCGGCTCAGGTCATGATCTCAGGGTCCTGGGATCGAGTGCCGTGTCGGGCTCTCTGCTCAGTGGGGAGCCTGCTTCCCCCTCTCTCTCTCTGCCTGCCTCTCTGCCTGCTTGTGATTTATCTCTCTCTGTCAAATAAATAAATAAAATCTTTAAAAAAAGGTATTACATTTGCTTTTTTTTTTTTTTTTAACATTTGCATTTTTGAAAGAGGAGTCTTTTCATGGGTAATACTCCCCAAAAAATGGACTGGGAGCAAACTTTGGTGTGTTATAGCAGTTTGTGATATTCGTTCCCAGCTCACTCTGAGGCCTGGAGAAAAGTAGGCAAGTGGGCTTCTCAATGAGGAATTTCATTCACTCTGCCTGACTATAAAAGTCTATGACTCAAATCGGAAACATAATGAAAATGTTTGAGTCATAGTTAAATGTTTCAGTAATTTAGGTTAATTCTATTACAGCTTGCTTTCCCTAGGAGCCATTTAAAATAAAAAACAATAGTGGTATTTAGGAGGTAATTTCTGTCATATATATTTATTCCTTAGAAAAGACTTGAATAGCTGGTAGAATTTGTCACAGTAGATGTTTTTTCCCCACATATAACCAGTTCGTAAAAAGGCCTTGTCTTTAGGGCACCTGGGACACACAGTAGATTAAGTATCCAACTCTTAGTTTCAGCTCATGTCTTAATCTCAGGGTCATGAGATCGAGTCCTGGGTCAGGCTCTGTGCTTGTGTGAAATCTGTTTAAGATTCTCTCTTCCTCTGCCCCTTCATCCCTCCCCTACCCCCAACATGCGTGTGCTCTCTCTATATAAAATAAATATTTTTTAAGGCCTTTTCTAAGTAATGCTGATTTTAACCATCAGTATTCATTCATTTATTCATTTTTAAGTTTATTTAGTTTTTTTTTTTTAAATAATCTCTACAGCCACCAGGGACTTGAACTCATGACCCCATGATCAAGAAGACATGCTGTACCAACTGAGCCAGCCAGGCACCCCCATCAGTATTTATTTTTGACATAATGATGTAACATAGTTTAAGTACCATGGCTTACAAACATTCTTTCCCAGGTTTTAAGATAATGCTTGTGTCCATTTCTAAAATGTGGCAGAGTAATTTCCTTTGACTTTTACTTCCATTCTTGGTGACCTAGCATATTTTGTTCAGAGTGGAAATCCCTATTGTGGTAGCAGGTTAAAGAGTTTATGGACTTACGAGGTCAAGAGCTGAATTTGGAAAGTGTCAGATGTTAAACAAATGGAAGGTGTTTATAATAGAGTTTATTCTTTCATTACACCACCAGAACCCAAGAGATGGGGAAAAATTTTCAGAGGAAAAAATTGCAGAGCATTCCCTTGGCAAGAGTAAGAATTTTCCACTACCACTTGCCCTAAGGGCATTGACATGCCCCATCAGGGAAATATTACTGGGTGCAATCATCTGGAACAGCACTGCCTGCTCCTCACTCACAAAGCCCTCTGTCTGAAATTCATAGAAGCCTGCAGACAAAAGAAAATTATGCCTTAGTTTGAAAAGTCTCCATTGAATCTAATGAATCTTTTCCTTCCTTAGAGTGTGCTTCCTAATAGAGTCAATCCTAAATTGACTCTTACAAAAAACACAAAGCAGAGTCACACTGTAGGTTAAAAGAAGTCTTTCCCTCATTGAAGTTCCTTAGGTAAGACCATTTTTACTTTGAGCTTTAGTTACCTAACTAAAATGAGGACATAGGTTGATCAAGATGATGTGAGGGTGTTTCTAGCTAAGAGAATACTAGAACATAGCAAGGTTTTAAGACCAGTTTGGATTGATGCTTCTTTATGGATTTATGCTGCTTTCTCACAGAGATCAGTTACAAATGGAAACATACATAAAACTTTGAGAGAAAGCAGGCACCTTTGCAAGTGAGCAGTGGAAGGGACAGAGGGAGGGGGAGAGAATCTCAGGCTAACTCGGTGCTGATTGCAGAGCCTGAGATGGGGCTCATCCGACAACTCTGAGATCATGACCTGTGCTGAAATGAAGAGCCAGGATGCTTAATCGAATGAGCCACCCAGGTGCCCCCTAAGACTTAAAGGTAATAAATTTCTCAAGGTGTTCTTCTTGGCCTGGAGCTGGTATACTTGGCACTTGAAAAACAGCACAAAATAAACAGGCTGTTCTGAACAAGCCCTTCATGGGCTCTATAATCCATTATTAGACTTGGTTGTTGTTGTTGTTTCTTGTATATTATTTATTGTGTTTGGAGAACTTTTCAAAAGGTGGATTTCTGGACCCAACCCCAAATGCATTGAACCAGATTCTTGAAGAGCAGGCCCTGAGATTGTATGGTTTATAAACAGCTCCCAGATGATACTTTTCTTTTAACTCTCAAATATTTAATTGCCTCCCAGTTAAGTTGACAAAATTGCTGTTTGTCAGATGGAGGAAAAGTTGAGAAAAGCTTGAGGTCAGTTTTTAAGGGCTTCCCAGGTCATTTGTTCTGCTAGCATTTCACATCTGAATCATTCCTAAATATTTGGCCAACAGTTAAATGTGTATCCATATAATTTCTGTACAGCAAAGAAATTATTTAATATATTTCATATATTTAAAATAGACCTTTGGGGCAGGGGCTCCTGGCTGGCTCAATCAGTAGAGTGTGCAACTCTAGGTGTCAGAGTTGTGAGTTCGATTCCCATATTGGGCATAGACATTGCTTAAAAATAAAATCTTTGGGGGCGCCTGGGTGGCTCAGTGGTTTAAGCCGCTGCCTTCGGCTCGGGTCATGATCTCAGGGTCCTGGGATCGAGTCCCGCATTGGGCTCTCTGCTCCGCAGGGAGCCTGCTTCCCTCTCACTCTCTCTGCCTGCCTCTCTGCCTACTTGTGATCTCTCTCTGTCAAATAAATAAATAAAAATCTTTTAAAAAAAAAATAAATAAAATCTTTGAAAACCTTTAGGGGCACCTGGGTGGCTCAGTTGGTTGAGCAACTGCCTTTAGCCCAGGTCATGATCCTGGAGTCCCAGGATTGAGTCCTGCATCAGGCTCTCTGCTCTGCAGGGAGTCTGTTTCTTCCTCTGATCCCTCTCCCCTCTCATGCTCTCTCTCTCATTCTCTCTCAAGTAAGTAAATAAAATCTTTAAAAAAACAAACGTTAGGAGGAAAGTAGCTGTTTTTTTTTCATAATGCCAGTGGAAGTACAATTTTTAATGCATATATATAGTAATTGATAACTACCTTAAACTAATAGCTAATATGTTGTCTCTGTAACCCAGGAAAGAAATTTAACCTTGGTATTTATTGCCTCAAAGATACATTCTACCTATTTTAAATAATTTGAGCTTCCAGTGAAACAGCAAAATAAATGCCAAGATACTTCTTTTAAGTCTACTTATAGTTTATCCTCAATTTGAATATTATATTGGCTTTAAATGTAGGTATATGAGAGTACATGCTAGGGCTTACATAACAGGATTCAACTTTCAATATAAAATGAAATGTTCTGGGTACCTGGGTGGTTCAGTCACTTAAGCATCTGCCTTCAGCTCAGGTCATGATCCCAGGGTCCTGGGATTGAGCCCCATGTTGGGCTTCCTGCTCACCAGGGAGTCCGCTTCTCCTTCTGCCTCTGCCCCTTCCCCCCTCCAAGTGCACTCTCTCTTTCTCAGATAAATTTTTTTTTAATGAAATGGTTCTTTTTTTTTTAATGAAATGGTTCTTTTTTTTTTTTTTTTTTAATTTGTCAGAGAGAGAGAGAGCACACACAAGCAGGGGGAGCTGGAGGGAGAAGGAGAAGACTCCCGCTGAGCGGAGAGCCCTACAGGGCTTGATCCCAGGACCCTGGGATCATGATCTGAGCTGAAGGCAGACACTTAACTGACCAAGCTACCCAGGCACCCCAAATGTTCTGCTTTTAAAATGCTGGTATATGATCAGTTGTTGGAGTGCAAAAGTGTCTTAGTACTTAAAGATTATTGGGACCTCTGTGCCATATTAGAAATTTTTGGCACCTGTGACAATAAGAAACCTTTTCAAGTAAATTTTCCATTTGAGGTCATAGGTTCATCGTTGAATCTTGTATTCTTTTCGTGTTCAAGATCATACGTGATCAAGTTAATTATGACATCCAGAAATAATACAGTAAAAATTTTTAAATGGTTTCAAATTTTCATCTTGATGGGGCATTTTAGCTGTTGTAGGTCTCTGAAGTTTCATACAGGTTGACTGTAGTAGGAGCAGAATTAGTGAAAGGTTCTCATTTATTCAGTTGGGGAGTATTGCTGTTCATTGCATAAGCATTTCCAGCAGGAATTTCACCTTAACCTAATGTGTCCCTGCAGTGAAATGCAAGGATGAATTTTGCCTCTTGAGATTATACACTCATAGTCTGTTTCTGGGCTGTTTTGTGACCAAATTTCCTAGTTAGGTTACAGGGCTATTTAATGAACTGGAGCTCAAAAAGCAAATCATACTCTTCCTATACTTCAAAGCTCTGAATTGCACAAAAATCAGAGCTAAATAGAGGCTTACCAAATGAATCTACTTGGACAGTATGGCTATTTTGCCAGTTTATATATAACCAGTGACAATTAAAATTCAGTGTGTAATCATGGAAAATGAACATTTGACTTAAAAATATTATATGTAGAGGTGCATGGGTGGCTCAGCCATTTAAGAGTCATCTGACTCTTGATTTTGGCTGAGGTCGTAATCTCAGGGCTCTGTGCTGAGCACGGAGCCTGCTTAAGATTCTCCCTCTGCCTCTCCCCCCCCCCAACTCCCTCTTTAAAAAAACAAAACAAAACTATATGCAGTTCGAGGCAAGACTGTACCTATTCTAATTTTTAGCTCTCCCTAGTATCAAACTTAGAAAACTACCATAGTTCTCTTTCAGAAAGTCAGGGAGAGTTGTTAGACACTTATTTTAATGTCCAGTTGCTTTGGTACTGATATGTATGTGTTCAGTACTGTTTGGATGTCTGCAGTGTGCTAGACACTGTTCTCAAGACCATGTAACGTTGGCTTTATCTGTCCCTGCGTCTGCACTGTGGCATTTACTGTCTGAACTAGAGATATGGACCCTTTAAGAGCTGTTAAAGGACCACTTTGGCCCAGGGAAGGAGACTTAGTTGACTTAAAGATCCTCTTGAGGTGATGCAGGAGGTTTATTCATTTATTTGATAAATCAGATTTCAAAAGGTACAAAGTGAGAAGTCTCCTTCTACTCCATACCCAGTTACAGCATTAAGATTTTGTAATACCTTCTCAAAGGTATTTCCTTTTATGAATGATGCCTCACACTTCTGTTTTTCCCCTTAGTAGTATACAATGTATCTTAGAGGAAATTTTCACTTTGATATGAATGGAGTTTTGTCTTTCTATAGTTAATTTAAAAAACTATGCTGTGACTAAACATATTCTGCTGAGCCTATTTGAAGAACAAATTCCTTGTAGTGGATTATATGGGGTAAAAAGATTGTGCTTGTAGTTTTGATATATATTGTCAAACTGCCCTCCAGAGATTTTGTAACATTTTTTTCTTAGTGCTCAGCAGCCACATATACAGGTGGTCACAAAGTCTAGAAGCTGAGTTGAATTATAAACACTGTTATTTTTACATAGAACATGTAATACATTACATAGAATTGATCTGTCCTTACTAACTGCACTAGCACAGAATTCCATTGATCTCTGCTCAGGCACTTGCCTCTAAGTGATTTAGGACTCTGAACTTTTTTTTCCTCCTATTTACACCAAAATTTCCAGATTTTGTAGTCCCCCTATAATAAGAATCCCTGTTTTTCTTCTTTTCTTCTTCTTCTTTTTTTAAGATTTTATTTGTCTATTTGACAGAGAGAGGGCGAGAGAGGGAACATAAGCAGGGGGAGAGGGAGAAGCAGGCATCCTGCTGAGCAGGGAGCCTGATGAGGGCTCGATCCCAGGACCCTGGGATCATGACCCGAGCTGAAGGCAGACAGATGCTTAACAACTGAGCTACCAGGCGCCCCAAGAATCCCCCATTTCTTTTTTTCTTTTTTTAAGATTTTATTTTTTTTTATTTTTTATTTTTTTTTTTTTCTTTTTTACAGATTGAGAGAGAGGGAGAGAGAGAGATTACAAGTAGGCAGAGCAGCAGCCAGAGAGGGGAGGAAGCAGGCTCCCTGCCAAGCAGAGAGCCCGATACGGGGCTCGATCCCAGGACCCTGAGATCATGACCTGAGCTGAAGGCAGAGGCCTAACCCACTGAGCCACCCAGGCGCCCCTCTTTTTTTAAGATTTTAAAAATTTATTTGACAAAGAGAGAGAGCGAGAGAGGGGACACAAGCGGGGGGAGTGGGAGAGGCAGAACTAGGCTTCCCGCTGAGCAGGGAGCCTGATGCAGAGCTCAGTCCCAGGACGCTGGAATCATAACCTGAGCTAAAGGCAGACACCTAACAACCGAGCCACTAAGGCACTCCCAAGAATCCCTGTTTCTATACATCTTTGTAAACTTGGCACATTTTCTCAACTCATTTGTCAGTTGTTTTAAATTGATGTCTTTGTAATTTTATTTCTCATTCCTGTTATGAGTGAAATTTATTGAGCATCTTCTAGCCGTTTGTTACCTACTCAGGATATTTTATCTCTTCGATGGGATATACCATGGCATATACAACTTGATCCCCCTCACCATGTCATGTGTGTGTGTAAGTGTGTAAATAATATGTCGTTAGAGGTTTCCCCAAGCATTCTCTTCCTTCCTGTGTAATTCAAATCCAGTATTTATCTGCCAAGGGTTTTTATAGTCCTAAGAAGAAGTTGATTATCTTGCTTAATTTAACAGATTTTTATGTATTTGTGCTGTGTACAGACTATGTATTTTCTTTAAGATGTGTTTTATTTAGAGACAGATTCATCTCTATGAAACATGAAAATGCAAAATTGCTTATTTGAGCTTTTTTCTCCCCAATTAGTTGGTGACAAAGTTCCTGCTGATATAAGATTAACTTCCATCAAATCTACTACACTAAGAGTTGACCAGTCTATTCTCACAGGTAAGCATTATACATTGGAAGGTCGCTGAATGTTGAAGTCCTGCTCAGACCCTCAGGCTGAGTGAGTTGGCTCCTGCCCCTCCTGTTCCTTTTTAGGGTTTCATCTTAATCCTCTTCAAGATACTTATTTCTTAATGCTTTAGAAATTAGGCTTGTTTGCCATTGTATCGGGTTTAAAGGTATTTAAAAAGAAACTTGGATTTCATCTTTATAAGACCTTTGTCTTTAATTTTATCAAAAATTAGCTTTCACCAAAAATCTTTTATGTTTTTACTTCCTAAAAAAAGAAGTTACAAATTCCTACATTAGCAGAGGTAATAATCTTAAGGTTGAAGTGTTGTCTGTCTGTTTTATGGAAAATGAATTAATTACTTTATTGTCCTTTTCCCAGGCAGGAGAGAAAGTTTCTGGAGTTACAATTTTTTTCATTGCAGGAATACTAATCTTACATCTAACCTATTTGCAATGATCAAATGTACAATTAACAAAAGTTAGCAATCCCCCTCTCCCCCCAGTGGTGAAATGTTTTACTGCCTAAAGTTTGCATGCTTAGATTTGAGATTGTTTGAACATTTTTCCATTTTTGTTTGATAAAGGCACAGTGTAGGGTGGAGGGTTCTAATTAGCTGGAAGTAAGGTAGTCAGAAGATTAACTTAAACACAATGCTAACCCGAACTAAATAGAGTAATTAGAAAGTCCAGAGGTAATCAAGATTTATCTGATTATCAGTTTTGAAAAGCAGCTGAAGTCCTAGGAGGTAGTACTGTGAGTAATGTGGGCTCTTTTATTGTTTCTCTAAGAATAGCTTGTTACTAAACCTCCTGTTAGCAGCAACAAGCTGCAGGCCGATTTGAGCTGATTAGGTGGTGCGTATATTTTCATAGTATGCCTACAGAAATAATTACATTTTAAAATCTCTCATAAAATTTCTTCAGTGTTTTTTGTTTTGTTTTGTTTTGTTTTTGCTAAATAATCATACTGTGGTCTCAGGCTAGATTGAAGAAGCAGGTTTGTTGGGATATCAAGAATTGAGGTTGGCAACCTGAAATTTAAATGAACAACTGGAGCCGTATTTCTCGTTACTCAGACCTGTCCCAGTTACACATTCCATAAGTGATGTTAAGTAAGGTTGAAGCCAAATTCAACAAGATGTTGTAAAAGTTCGCAGTAGCAGCCCTTTATATACCGTGTGATGTTTTCAGTGCTGATTGTTTTTCAGTTTTGTTTTATTGAAATAGAATGGTCTGATCACTCTCTGCTAGGGCCGGTATTTCTGAAACCGTGTTTTCATTTCCCATGTCTGGCATCGATGAACAAAAATGGGCTTCCCAGTAGATGCTCCTCATTACACCTATAATGTATCTAGTGTGTTCACAAGATCATTGTGTTAAGAATAAGTATATTTTGACCTTTTTATGAAGTATTAGTGTGTGTATGTAAGTTTATAACAAATAAGTATAAATATATGTTCACAGTATTAGAGTATGAAGTTGATTCCTGAAAATAAACTAGATTTGAGTAGTTACTTCAGGAAATACAGGCAGTTAACTGGGGTTCTGTTTCTAAATTTTACTTGTCTTCCTCTTTTGAGCGAATTGGGTCTCTCACCCCCTTTCCTGAGTGTGGGGTAGCGTGAGTGGGGGGCTCAGGGTCTGGGTGTGTGTCACACGGACCTAACCACGCTTCCTGCACCCCCTGCAGGCGAGTCTGTGTCCGTCATCAAGCACACGGACCCCGTCCCAGACCCGCGGGCCGTCAACCAAGATAAGAAGAACATGCTCTTTTCTGTGAGTACTTCGTCACACGCTGTCACCTGGGCACATTCCCAGAATGCAAGATCTGCATGGTTTTAAGTTGGTTTATTCTTAAGTAAACTCTCCACCCAGCATGGGGCTGAACGCAGGACCCCAAGATCGAGAGTCACATGCTCCCCTGACTGAGCCAGCCAGGCTCCCAGGTCAGCTGTTCTAATTGGCAAGTTTTTGAGGGGCCGTCAAGAGATCAGTCACACATCTTTAGATTCTTTATCTATAACCCAGAAAAGTAGATTTGTATGGGCAAGGCTTATCAGCCTATGAAAGATATTTTTTGAATGATATGGACGATAGCTGTATGTAGTTTACAGTGAAAAGGTGTGAGTTTAGAGAGAGCAAATGTGGCCAACCATTTAATAATCGGGGAATATGGATGAAAATTAACAGGGATATTTATTGCACTATTTCAGGTTTTCTGTTAAATTTTTTGAAATAAAAGGTTGAGAAATTTGTATATTTTGCTTGTTTGGTTTTTTTAAATGCTGTTTCAAGTGGTAGGGTTTTGTGGGTGAGCATGGGAGCCTCATCACTCATAGTAAGTAAAGTGCTATAGAATTGCAGTGGAAACAGTGAAGTTGTTATCATGCCAGCACTGGGAGTTAAAATAGGTGGGGGGAGAGTGCTGTACTTGATTTCATTGATTTTTTTTTTTTTTAATGCCAGTGCTTGTGTGGAGATCCTCAAGGTAACCTATGGGGCTGGTTGCCCTAGTTATTGTAGGTAATAAAAGTAGGGGAGGTTGGGCTTTTGGAGCCAGCAGTGGAGAGTGCTTAGGGTTGAGGGCTGTATGGAGTTCAAAAGATGAGGAACGCAGAGGGGTTAGAGCCCAAAGCTAGTCTGCAAGCCAGGTTTGGTATGGTAAATAGAGATTCTGGGGGGGTCAGGATGGAGCTGCTCTGGGCGAGTGGGGAGCCACATGAAATGAGAATAAAGGAGAGCTGTACCGTGCTGCCTGGATCGTCAAGGTTGGATGGCTGGTTCTCTGAAGAGCAGCCCCTAGAAGGCCCAGTAGAATATGAGAGTCTGTGTGCTCCAATCAAAACCCACATGAGTCTGAGTTTGCTAGTCGGTGTTTAAATTGGGTGCGGTGTTAATCTTATAACTGGTTTCCTCTACTTCTGACGTAGGGTACAAACATTGCTGCTGGCAAAGCCATGGGAGTGGTGGTGGCAACTGGAGTGAACACAGAAATTGGCAAGATCCGGGATGAAATGGTGGCAACAGAGCAGGAGAGAACCCCGCTCCAGCAGAAACTAGATGAGTTTGGGGAACAGCTTTCCAAAGTCATCTCCCTGATTTGCATCGCAGTCTGGATCATAAACATTGGGCACTTCAACGACCCAGTTCATGGAGGCTCCTGGATCAGGGGTGCTATTTACTACTTCAAAATTGCGGTGGCTCTGGCTGTGGCAGCCATTCCTGAAGGTCTGCCTGCTGTCATCACCACCTGCCTGGCTCTTGGAACTCGCAGAATGGCAAAGAAAAATGCCATTGTTCGAAGCCTCCCTTCTGTAGAAACCCTTGGTTGTACTTCTGTTATCTGCTCGGACAAGACTGGTACACTGACAACGAACCAGATGTCTGTGTGCAGGGTAAGTGGGATGATTTCAGATGCTTTGCTGGTGGGGTGGTGAGTTTTGGTACACCTCATGCCATCAAAACCTTGGATTTGTAATTTGATAACCTTTTTAAGTGCCTTAAACAAACGGGTTGTGTGTATAGCCAGAGTCCAAGGTAATCTGATGCCCCAGAGGAATTAGTCCTCTAATTCCTAAAATTGATTCATGAAATAAAGGGTATCTGCATGGTTGATGTGCTTATATTGGGGAAGGTGACCATAGACAGTCTGTAAATGTGTTAGGTGACTATGTTCCTTTTGTATTCCTGCTCCTCTGTCCCTGAGGGCGTGTATGTTACTGGACCAACCTTAAAGGAAGAGAATTTTATAAAGCAGCCAGTTCCCTCCATACCTGCCTAGCCAAACTTCTAACTGGTATTTCCATAAAACATTGAATGAGACATGCTATTTTGAAAGGTGAATAATTGCCTTTAACTTACTTTGTTATATGTGTTCATCCTTCCCTTCTTAGGATATTTTGACCATCACTGGGCGGATAAAATAAGAAACTATTTAAACCTGCCCTTAGAGGGGCGCCTGTGTGGCTCAGTGGGTTGGAGCCGCTACCTTCGGCTCAGGTCATGATCCCAGATTCCTGGGATCGAGCCCTGCATCGGGCTCTCTGCTTGATGGGGAGCCTGCTTCTCTTTCTCTCTCTCTCTGCCTGCCTCTGGCCTACTTGTGATCTCTGTCTGTCAAATAAATAAATAAAATCTTTAAAAAAAAACAACAAAAACCTGCCCTTAGAAAAGTAGTAACTACAGAAACACTGATACAGCTGAACTATGTTCTTTTCCTAGGTTTTATTTAAACAATTTTGTACAAGTCTTTTCAAAGTATAATTTTCCAGAAGGTACACAACTCATAAAAATACTGAGTGGAAAAATATATATACTGAGTGGATACCAAAGATTATCTTAAATAATGAGGGAATCAGCAAAACTGGTTACAAGAGCATTTGAGGAAGTACTCAATAACAGCACAGAATTGCCATGAGTTAGGTTGCAAAGCCTGGTTAATATCCAATAGGGCAGTAAAACTACAGCTTCTCTTTTCTACAGGCCACACAAACCCACAACTTCATGTAACATGAGCTCTTAGTAATAGCACAGTGGAACAATGTTAATATTTTTCTAGAATACTACATCTTTGAGCCCGTTAAAGGAATGCTTCTGAATGACATCGTAGGGACATGTGGACATACTCTTGGCCTTAATAACTCCAGGTTTGGGATAATACATTTTCCCATTAGAAATTGTTCTTATTTATTTATTTTTTTTAGACCTCAGAATTGCACACTTTTTAAAAATTTTTTAAAGACATTTATTTATTAGGCAGAGAAGGGGGAAGTAGGCTCCCTGCTGAGCAGAGAGCCTGATGCAGGGCTTGATCCCAGGACCTCGAGATCATGATCTGAGCCTAAGGCAGAAGCTTAACCCACTGAGCCACCCAGGTGCCCCAGAAATTGTTTTTAATACAGTTAAACCCTCTGAATCTTTATCTTGCCCAATTTAAACTCGTGATGATTTTTAGATACACAGTCATCACTGGTGTTCGTTCCATCTCTGCCTCCCTCTGGCCATTCTTTGTGTAGTCCACATCCCAACTTAGAATGAACAGATAGGTGTTTTGTCTCTTAGGTGGTAAGCTGCTCGTCTGTCCTGGGTTGCACCAGAAGTGCAGGGTTTGACTCAGCTGCCTAAGTTTTCATTCCTTAGAAACAGAAAAGGTTGCATAACTTATGCATAACATAGCTAGTTGGCAACTAATTTCAAACTCTGGCAGCAAATCAGATTTCATACTAAGAATAAAGCAGAGTCCATAGTAAAAATGTTTTGTTTTTATATTTTCCCGTAACTGGTTTAAGTAAGATATTTTCTTCTATTAAAGAAACAGCCTAGCCTGCCTCTTTGTTCTCATCTCCCTCTATGACAGAAAGCTGATGCTAATCAGTATTCTCCAGGAGGTTTCTTGCAGTGGGTTGCATAACTGCCCTTGACTTAAAGATACTTTCATCATCCAGTTCCTAAATGGTTTACTTGCTTGCAGTCTAAAATGCCCATGTGCGTTCAGATTTACTTAATGCGGATTAGAATTCTGTATATCTTAGAATATTTTGGACATTGGTATAAACCCAAAGAGTTTCACTTTTTATAAACCATACATTAAGTGTAGTAGTAATGCTAACTTGCTTTGCTATTGCTTAGTACAGTTAATTTGCTTTCTCACATGTGACTTTGAATCAGATGGTAATCCTGCTCAAGAGGTTTAAAAAATTAAGGCCCTGAGAAGTTAGTAACAAATCGAAGGGTCACACAACTTCTAATAAAAGGTAAAGTTGGATTTTCTTATAGGAGAGATTGGTAGTTAAACCC
This sequence comes from Meles meles, assembly GCF_922984935.1. Classification (NCBI taxonomy): domain Eukaryota; kingdom Metazoa; phylum Chordata; class Mammalia; order Carnivora; family Mustelidae; genus Meles; species Meles meles. The sequence continues at coordinate 12,819,429 of NC_060077.1, read as the reverse complement.
AGTCCTCTTTCTTCTACTTAATAGTTATATAACCTTGAGCACGTGTTTTAACCTCTCTGGTCCTTTGTTCCTCTTCTGTAAAATGTCAGGCATCTTTGGTAGCAACCATTTGACAAGCTTCCTTTTTTAGGTGCTGTATCTGTTAGAAAAAAATGTAGGTGTCACTGATCTGGCTGCATGTGACCTTGGACATGAATCTTTTCCTCATTTGACACTGGTTGTGTATGTTTGAACTAGAACCTTTTTTTATCAGGAGTCACTTTTAAATCCCATTATATACTTTCTTTTTTAAGATATTTTCTGTGTCTTGCTCATGGCATTAGTTCCGTTCCAAGGCTGATTTGTATCTAAGTATACTTTTGAAATGAAGCTTTTTGGGCGACTGGCTGGCTCAGTCAGCATGCAACACTTCAGTCTCAGGGACTGTGAGTTCAAGCCCCGGGTATGGTGCAGAGATTACTTTTTTTTTTTTTTTAAAGGTTTTATTTACTTATTAGAGAGAAAGAGAGCGAGAGCACAAGCAGGAAGAAGAGGGAGAAGCAGGCTCCCCAAGAATAAGAGCTCGACATGGGGCTCAAGCCTGGGATCACAACCTGAGCCAAAGGCATATGCTTCACCAACCAAGCCATCCAGGTGCCCCACAGAGATTACTTTTAAAAGAAAAGAAAAAAAAATGAAGCCTTTGGCGTTCCTGGGTGGCTACAGTTGGGTAAGCACCCAACTTTTGGTTTGAGCTCAGGTGGTGATCTCAGGATTGTGAGATCCGAACTCCACGTCGGGCTCTGCCTCTGCTCCCCTGCCTCTTAAAAAAAAGACAAAAAAAATATGAAGCTTTAGGAATTTCAGAGTTAGTGCTACATAACAAGCAAATCTTGTAAGGCCAAAAAAAAAAAAAAAAAATTACTGAGTAGGAGTTAGGATGCTCTGAAAAGATGTTTTAAATTTTTAAGGCATTACCTGGCTCTCATAACTTGAGTTTAATATTTTTTTTTTAAAGATTTTATTTATTTATTTGACAGAGAGAGAGGTCACAAGTAGGCAGAGAAGCAGGCAGAGAGAGAGGAGGAAGCAGGCTCCCCGCGGAGCAGAGAGCCCGATGCGGGGCTCGATCCCAGGACCCTGAGATCATGACCTGAGCCGAAGGCAGCGGCTTAACCCACTGAGCCACCCAGGCGCCCCAACTTGAGTTTAATATTTAAATTTATTGTAGAACAGTTCGATCATATTCTTTTTTTTTTTTTTTTTTAAGATATATTTATTTGACAGAGACCGTGAGAGAGGAAACACAAGCAGGGGGAGCAGGAGAGGGAGAAGCAAGCTTCCCGCTGAGCAGGGAGCCCAACTCAGAGCTTGATCCCAGAACTCTGGGATCATGACTTGAGCTGAAGGCAGATGCTAACAACTGAGCCACCCAGCCGCCCCCAGTTTGATCATATTCTTAATTGTTCATGTTTCAGAGGGATTTTGGTGTGACAAAAGTATAGTTGAAATAGCAATTTATGTTTTTGTGTTCTATGATAAGATTTTATAGTTTCAATTTGCATGATACCACATCTAAATCTGAGTTTTCTAAACTGGGCTTCTGAATTGGATTGAAAAGCAAACCGAGGGGTAAAAGAAACCTCTTGTCTTTAAGAAACTAGCTCATGGGGCACCTGGGTGGCACAGTCGTTAAGCGTCTGCCTTGGGCTCAGGTCATCCAAGGTCCTGAGATCGAGCCCCACATCAGGCTCTATGCGCAGCAGGAAGCCTGTTTCTCCCTCTCCCACTGCCCTGCTTGTGTTCCCTCTTACACACACACACACACACACACACACACACACACACACTCTCTTTCTCTCTCTCAAATAAATAAAAATCTTTTTTAAAAAGAAACTAGCTCGTATCACTTTATTGTATAAAATGGAGACTCTTCCTAAATGTGCTTGTGTGTGTACTGTCTTGGTAACATGAGTTCATTCAGCTCTGCAGCCTCCATACTGTACACATGGGGTTATGGAGCTTCATAGAAAATGAGCTATTGCCACAATAAAAATAAGTGGGAAGGAGGAGAGAAGTAATTTGTCTTATTTTACTCAGGGAATGTTTATGCAGCTCAGAAATGTGAGTTTATTCTTCCCAGGCTTTTACTATTAGCTCTGGGGCAGAACTACCTAATTTTTTTTTCTCAGCCAGCCATTTGAAATTTGGAATTCTGAGCCCTCTGGAGCACTGCTGTGTTTGTGGAGTTGACTGAGAGTCCTCATAACTCACGTGTCATGTGGGTTGTCTTCTGTGACTTTGGTGCCCCTGCTGCTGCTTATTTATTCAGCATGTCAGTGATGCTGTTTTCTCAGCTTCTTGGATGGATGGGAGAGTGATCTTAAATAGCATCTGGTTGGAATAAGGGATAGTACTTCTCATGTTCAGCTTCAGTTTATAAGTTTGTTTTCCTAAGTGAGAAATGCTTTTTTGTCATATCAAACATTATTTTTTTCCAGCATATTTTTATACCTTTTAAACATTTGTGCCTTTTTTCTGTAGATGTTCATTCTGGACAAAGTTGAAGGTGACAGCTGTTCCCTTAATGAGTTTACCATTACTGGGTCAACCTACGCACCTATTGGTGAAGTGTGAGTAAACCTGCTTTATCATCTAAAGGACCCATTTTGGCAGTTTGGGACTTGGATAGATTTGCAGTATATCTAAAAAGCTTTCTGAATGTGGTTCATATTAATTACAGGAGTCGTGAATTTTTTTAATACTTTGAAAGAGGAAACACAGGTTATTACGTCAGACCTTTTTTTCATCTTTATTTAGCTCCTTGGAGCCCAGTTTTTCGAGTGGGGTTTCTGTTTGTTCTGTATTGATACCTGTGGTGGAAGAATTTCATTAACCAAGAACTTCTGGTCTTTACTGATTGGTTCTTGATGTCAATCAAAGACGCATTCTTTTATTATCTCCAGCATCAGATTTCTAAGAGCCATTACTCAGATTCTTTTGAATACTTGCCAGGCTCTTGTCCACAAAATTGTATAATTAAGTAAAAATCAATAGAGATGACCACACTGCGCTCTAAAAGTATTTTCTTTTTCTATAGGCATAAAGATGATAAACCAGTTAAATGTCATCAATACGATGGTCTTGTGGAATTGGCAACAATATGTGCTCTTTGTAATGATTCTGCGTTGGATTACAATGAGGTAAGGCTTCTCATAAATGAGAAAGTAGACCTGGCTGTTCTGGTTCAAGGGTGGGGTGGGTGGAATGAAAATCCAGCCTTCCTTCCACCCTTTGGAAAGTAAGGGCTCCTGATTTTATTTCCTCTTTCCATTTTATCCGAGTCAGCGTGACCTAGCCAAAGAAAGCGGAGAGCCTTTCCTATGTCCCCTGAGCGTTGCATGCACTTCGCTAAGAGTCACAGTGTATGTGGCGCGCTCTTCTGCTGTGGCGCAGCTACTATACATGAGGACAACCTCGAACAGGGCACGTTTTCTTTACGGTATAGGGTATTGATTTTTTTTTTTTTTTTTGAAGATGGGGACTGTTACATCCTTGATAAGCTGAGGGTTAGAGGGTTGTTTTGATGGTGATGATGATGATGATACAAAATTTAACAACAAGAATCCTTTTTTCCCATTTTACTTATATAGTAATCCGCTGGTTTCTGTCTAAATTAGACAAGCCAGTCCCCAACAGAAACCCCACATGAACTCTGTAGAATGATAACACACAGTGACACATGCTTTTTGTAAGCTCTGTTTGAATTAGTGGGTTCTTATAGTTAAAGGAAATAAAAAGCCTAGTTGTTAGAATAAGATAACATACTTTGAGTATATTTTTAATTATCTGCGTCATATGCTCCAGAGTCAGATAAAAACAGCCCCTAGAAGAGTGACGTGAAGAAATTGTCCTCCAATAGAAAGTCTTCATTAATGAAAAGCTTATTTATTACTTTTGTACTTTCTGTGCTTTTAACCAATACAGGCAAAGGGTGTGTATGAAAAAGTTGGAGAAGCTACAGAGACTGCTCTCACTTGCCTAGTAGAGAAGATGAATGTATTTGATACCGAATTGAAGGGTCTTTCTAAAATAGAGCGAGCAAATGCCTGCAACTCGGTCAGTATTGTAGCTCGGTGTGTTGTCAGTGCTGCCCTTTGCTCCCCGCGCATAGACAGCTAAGATACATGTACCTTATCTCTGCCGACTTGCGGCATCTCCTTCCCCACATTTGCTCTCAGGTCAAATGATGGCTATCTGACCAAGAACGTAGGTATCGCTAGATACTTTCCACACACAGTCATTGTGCCCCCAAGGTCTGTCTTCTCCGAGCCTCTGGCACTGTGTGCACTGCTGTCCTCGCTCTGCTGTCCTCACTCCAGCGGTGCCCAGAGGCTCCTCCCGCCCCAAGCCCCACCCCCTCTTCTGCGTTATCACTTTTCCGCCTAGTCCCCGGGATCTTTATCAGCATAGGACAAATAGTAATATGGTTTTTATCTTAAAACTTTTTTTGGACTTTATTTCCCCCATTAGCACCCAGCTTCTTTTCTCTTCTAGTAAAATTTCTCAAAGCAGCCATTTTACTGTATTCTTTTGTTTCACTTTTCCTGTTTTCTCGAATCTACTCGTTCAAGCTCTTTAAGCATTTTGGTGAGCACACCGAATCTCCCGCTGTGAAAGGGTTTTTAAGACTATCCAGTCCAGGGGCGCCTGGGTGGCTCAGTGGGTTAAGCCGCTGCCTTCGGCTCAGGTCATGATCTCAGGGTCCTGGGATCGAGTCCCGCATCGGGCTCTCTGCTCAGCAGGGAGCCTGCTTCCCTCTCTCTCTCTCTCTCTCTCTCTCTCTGCCTGCCTCTCTACCAACTTGTGATCTCTCTCTGCCAAATAAATAAATAAAATCTTTAAAAAAAAAAAAAAAAAAAAAAAGACTATCCAGTCCAGCCTGGCACTTACAGGCAGGGAAACTGAGGCCTTCAGTGACTCAGCGTGATCTTACAGGGTGAGGCAGAACTGGATTCCTGCTCCCGCGCCCCTTCTTTCATCTTGTCTCCTTTCTTTGCATTATTTGAGGAAGAAAACTCATGCTAGAGTTAAGGATCCAGATCTCTGCTGAAGTGTACTGATTCACACCTCACAGCCAGCAATCTCCTAGTCTTGAGGGTCTGGGGCAGGTCCAGTGGCATCCTGCCCTGACATATGTGACTTCCATAGGACGGGAGGAGTCCAGGCCCCCTGTCTCCATTAGAGAGCTCACTCCCTGACTGGTGGTAAGGGTGGGGGTGGTGCTGGTCCTTGCAAAGCCACATTGCGTGACAGCTCTATTATTAGTTGGTGTGACTAAGTGCAACCTAAAGACTTAGCTTCACAGAAACTGAGGGTTAGAATTGTTTGATTCTAGACCTATAACTACTCAATGAAGGGAAACAAGTAGTATCATGGAGCTTTAAAAGTGGTATGTGAACTGTTATGACCACAAATAAGGGCACAGCCATCTGTTCTCTTGTCTGCAAACTAAGCATTTTCTTGCCTCATGGCTGCCTTTGCCTCATATTTTTGGTCTGCAGCTGAGTGGGGCGGGGCAGGGGATGTCGGAAATGACTATCATGGGGCTCCTTCACTAAAAATTCCCACATCCAAATTCATGCCCATCCCCAGCCCCCAGAAAGGAGGAGCCTGTTGTAGGTCAGAGGTAAAGTGGGCAGGATCCAGCTTTTTAATGCCTAGTGGGCCATTTGGAAATAACGACCACTCTGGACCATTCTAATGCTGGAAGAAATGGTTTTGTTCATCCGCCCACCGCCACCGCCACCCCATATATCTGAGGCCTGGGTCCACACCTTAGTCAGAATCACTACATATTCCATCAGTCTTTCTATTGAGCATTTGATACAAATGCTTGATGGAACTAAACACGTAAGAGCTCCATATGCATCAGGTAATGCAGAATTCAGTGATGGTCTTTTTCCTGCTGGTAGCAGCCGGCTGAGAGGGTGGCTGTCAGTCCACTCATCACTGCCCACACTGGACGCTGAGGTTCTTGGGGATTTCTGTAATTCTCATTAGAGAGTGTGTCTGAGTGGGAGATAGGGGAGAATCAGGGTAATTCAAATCAAGATGGAAAACCATAAGGTTATTATGTGGATGCAGAAAAGGCATCTGATAAAATTTCTGTTCATGATAAAAACTCAGCAGACGTGGGGCGCCTGAGTGGCTCAGTGGGTTAAGCCACTGCCTTTGGCTCAGGTCATGATCTCGGGGTCCTGGGATCGAGTCCTGCGTCGGGCTCTTTGCTCAGCGGGGAGCCTGCTTCCCTCTCTCTCTCTCTCTCTGCCTGCCTCTGCCAACTTGTGATCTCTCTCTGCCAAATAAAAAAAAAAAATCTTTAAAAAAAAAAACTCAGCAAACTTCACCTTCAAGTTGATGGTACATTTACACAGAGCCTGTAGTAATGTCATACTCAGTGGCAACAGAAGTTCTACCTTCCATGTTTCTATTCAGTATTCTACTGGCAGCCCCCGTCTGTGCAATAAGGCAAGAAAAAGCAGAGGTATAAAAAGACACAGTATACGTTGTAGGTAATTTGATTGTATACACGATCCAGATCCAAGAGCGTCTAAATCTGCAGGGTACTTTTCAGTCCTCATTTACCCAAGCTGTCAGTCTCTCCCTCCTTGAAACATTCCTTCACTTGTTCTCTTTGCTCCCTGCCCTCTGCCGACTCCCTTGGTTGGATCTTCCACCTCCTGCCAGGGGTTGGGAGGCCCCAGAGCCCAGTCCTCACCCTTTCCTGTCTGCAGTAACTCCCATGAAGTCTTCCAGTGAGCGTGCTGGTGTGTAATACATGGCCGCTGGCTCCCTGAAACTCCTCAGGTGCTTAGTGGCGACACTGGACAGCTACATGAACAGCTTTCCTACCACAGTAGGAACTCCTGTGAGGCAGCAGTGCTCTCGACCACCTATTTCTGCCCACAGTTGCCATCATTTCTTGGATTATTTGTACTAAGTGGTGCTCCTTGTCCCCCTTCAGCTCATTCTGATGCAACTGCCAGACCTTAAAACCCTCCCTTGTCTTCTATTTTTCACTTGTTACAAGTGCCTTAAGGTGATTTTTAACATCCTACGACCTGTTTCTCACCTCTTTGTCTTGCAAGATTTTCCAGCTGCTTGTCCTGGAGGCCCCTTGAACAGGCCAGGTCCTACCAGCCTGCATTCTGCACTCCTGGCTCTCACGTTTTTACTCACATGTTGCCTTCTGGCTGTTTTATGTAAAGTTGTGATCTGAACATACACAGATTTTTCCATCCCCCCCCCACCCCACCTTAAAATTTTTTTCTCCATAGTGCTTTATGTTTACATTCCAGTGTGTCTTTCCCAAACCAGAGGGCAGGTTTAAGCTTCATGAGGGGGAGAACTTACTTATTTTGTTCATTGTCATAATGAACATAATAGGTGCCTGTCACATAATAGGTGCTTAGTGAATATTTGTTGAACAAGTGAAAAATATACAGAAATTGCTAACCAGTAATATTCCATGGGTGTTCTCCTGTAGGTTATTAAGCAGTTGATGAAAAAGGAATTTACTCTGGAGTTTTCACGTGATAGAAAATCGATGTCAGTTTATTGTACACCAAACAAACCAAGCCGGACATCGATGAGCAAAATGTTTGTGAAGGCAAGTGTGGCAGACTGCAATTGAGATTTCTTACCAGGATTAGCGTCCTGGGTGAGCCCAGTAAATACAGTTGTTGACTTCAATCTGTAACGTTTCCAGGGTGCTCCCGAAGGTGTCATTGACAGGTGCACCCACATTCGAGTTGGAAGTACTAAAGTTCCTATGACCCCGGGAGTCAAACAGAAGATCATGTCTGTCATTCGGGAATGGGGTAGTGGCAGCGACACACTGCGGTGCCTGGCTCTGGCCACTCACGACAACCCACTGAGAAGAGAAGAAATGAACCTTGAGGACTCTGCCAACTTTATTAAATACGAGGTTAGCTAACGAAAAGTTTCTTCCCCCACACCCTGTACATTCATTGTGTTCAAACAGTACTCCTTCAGTAAAAGGTCAAATGAGTCTTGCTTTTGCCAAGAAAGGGGTGTGGTTATTTGTTTTTCTGCAGGCCAAATGCATCACCGTTCCAATCCAGCTTGCTGCTTCCAACCTGTGTAGTTAACAGTTTTAATTCACGTCTGTTACTTTCAAGATAGAATAATTAAGACTTGAGCTAAATAAACTTTTAAAGCCTATTTTGCAACTCCTCTGTAAATTCAGATGTTTTTAAAATTGGGAATTTTTTTAAACATTCCCGAGTTACTAAAGGTCAGAATACCAAGTTGGGAGATTCCTTCCACTTGTCTGTTCATAGAATTCCTTCTCATCCTTCTCATATGTGACTTCCTGAAGTGCCGCCTGAAAGGAATAAGGAATAACTTGGGTCCTGGGGGCCCCTAGAGTGGCCTGTATCAAAATGCTGTTATTCCTTGGTATGTTTTTCATGAAAGTTAAAGGATGATTTAATTACAAGAACGTAGTGCTGTTTTTCATCCTTTCCAGTTAATTGGAACTAATATTGTTCATTAGATTTCTATCTCTGTGAATATTAATCTTAGGTACAACCCACAGTTAAAGGATTTATTATAGGAAAATACAGAGACCTTTGCTGTTAATGTATGACTGGCCCTTGTTCTACACCAGGGGAGAAACTAGAATTTCCTGTTTGAACGTAAGGTGATTCTTTTGCTGTAGACCAATCTGACTTTTGTTGGCTGCGTGGGCATGCTGGACCCTCCAAGAATTGAAGTGGCCTCTTCTGTGAAGCTGTGCCGGCAAGCAGGCATCCGGGTCATCATGATCACGGGGGACAACAAGGGCACTGCAGTGGCCATCTGTCGGCGCATTGGCATCTTCGGGCAGGACGAGGATGTGACGTCAAAGGCTTTTACAGGTCGGGAGTTTGATGAGCTCAATCCTTCAGCCCAGAGAGATGCCTGTTTGAATGCTCGCTGTTTTGCTCGAGTTGAACCTTCCCACAAGTCAAAAATTGTAGAATTTCTTCAGTCTTTTGATGAGATTACAGCTATGGTGAGTACCTTTGGACTCATACTACACAGACACAGCAGATGTAATTTTGACTTAAATTTTTGGTAACAAGTCCCAGATTTACAGTATCTTGATTTTTGTCACGATCAGGCGGTTTTCTGTAGAATTCTATTGACCCGTAGTTGGCATGCTGTATGTTAACCTGAGTGAAGATTCTGGAGTAGTTTAGGAAGTAGAAGTATGCCTTCTGAATCAGTTGTGGGGAAATTCTTGGTGACATCTAGTCTTTTTCTTGGTTAAAGTGTACATGTTTCTTTGTGTTTTAAGATTTTATTAATTTGAGAGTGAGTGAGAGAGAATGAACCAGAGGGAGAGGGAGAAGCCCACTCCCCAATGAGCAGGGAGCCTGATGCAGGACTCGATCCCAGAACCCTGGGATCATGACCCAAACAGAAGGCAGACACTTAACAACTGAGCCACCCAAGCACCTCAAAAGGATACATTTTTCTATCTCATGTTTTCTAAAAAGTGATTCAGGGTATAACTCTGTGGTGTTCCATAACCCTACCTGAGCTTAGATGTACTGGTCAGGCATTAAGAACTGCCCATGTGCGAGGCATTTGCAGTATTTTTACCTACTGTGACTCTGCACCCAGACACATTCACGTTGTGTAATATTTGCTTTCTGTTGATTATCTGTAAAACTTGAAGAAAAAAATGTGTTACTTGAAAGCAGATATTACAGGTATACTCTCTTTCTCCTTCCTTCCCCTCCTCCTCTCCCAGAGGGAACCACTGTTGTGAATTCAGTGTTGGGTGTTCAGGAAAAGTTTAAAAAACACCCATGGGGATGATGGCTGTGTATCTGCAGACACTGTTTTGTCCTTTTGCATGATCGTGACCTTTGTAAACGGCATGTTATGGTTTCCCTCTTTCTGCATTCTGCACCTGTTCTACTTGAGATTTCTCTGTGTGTGGATTCAAGTGCTGCGTCTTAACTGCCATGTGGGCAGCTTCAGGTTTGGTTTGCTTAAAAAAAATAATGAATTTTGAAGTCCTTTTTGTTCCACTTCCCTCTGAAGTCTCTTCAGCTCACGTGGCAATTTTACGTTTCCCAGATGAAGTGTGTTTTGTGATGCCACCTTGTAAAAATGAGAATTCTTTGTGCCCAGAGGGCCACGGCTCCAGTCGTTACCCTCGCTTCAGGATGGCTGAGCCTTTGTCGGATGTGTGTGACGTGGTTACATTCCCTTTCAGACTGGGGACGGCGTGAACGATGCTCCCGCCCTGAAGAAATCTGAGATCGGCATTGCCATGGGCTCTGGCACAGCAGTGGCTAAAACGGCCTCGGAGATGGTGCTGGCCGACGACAACTTCTCCACCATCGTGGCTGCGGTGGAGGAGGGGCGCGCCATCTACAACAACATGAAGCAGTTCATCCGCTATCTCATCTCCTCGAATGTGGGGGAAGTGGTCTGGTGGGTCCCCGTGAGAGATCACTTGTAGTCCTTTGAGGTCGGGGCGTGGGATGACCAGTTTTCCAGATCTGTTGTTCAAAGGGCAGCAGCTTTGTGCATGAGTCGGGGGAGAGGGCCAGGCAGGAGGAGGAAGGTAGTTCTTCCAGCCCGGGGAGGGCTGTCCTATGGCTGCCCTTGTGTGTAAAGGATGCCCTTGAACATAGAAATGAGTTTTACTGGGTAAAGGAATATAAAATTTTTGGCCTTCTAACATTGTGCTTGAACTCGAAATTAGGTATAACCAATGTTCTGTGGTGGCCCAAAAGTAATTTTAAGCAGTCATTGTTAACTGTCCATTGGCTTTATGGAGGAGAAGAGGGTGCTCATGCTGTGTAAGTCGTGGCCAAAATAATTTGGGGTCTTTCTCTTTCTTCGGGTGGAAACAGTATCTTCCTGACAGCAGCCCTTGGATTTCCTGAGGCTTTAATTCCTGTCCAGCTCCTCTGGGTCAATCTGGTGACAGACGGCCTGCCTGCCACTGCCCTGGGGTTCAACCCTCCCGATCTGGATATCATGAACAAACCACCCCGGAACCCGAAGGAACCCCTGATCAGTGGATGGCTCTTTTTCCGTTACCTGGCCATTGGCTGTGAGTATAGTTTTTATATCATTGACTTTTAAACCACATGTTTATGAGCCAAAATTTTTATAAATTCATTCCTTAAAAGTACATTTCTATCTGTATTAGGGCAACCAAAAATGGAGTCTAATAAACTGCATACCCAGTTTACAGAAAAGTTAATCCCTTGTTTTATTTATCCCTGTCATTCCTTGTGCCTTTGTGAATGAAGTTTTCAGATTTAACTAAGGGAAGAAGCATACAGGGGTGAGTCAGGGTCAGGCTTTCCATCCCCAAGCTGTGAAACTCAGCCCCGCTCCCCATGAGCAGAGGAGGGAGCTGTGCATCCATCTGCAGCGCCTGGGAAACACACAGGAGCTCCAGGCACAGTCCGGTTCCTCATACTGCCTATCTGGCCGTCCTGCTCCTGCCTGGCTACCGGTTCTTGTCCTCACTTCAAGAGCTTAGGAAAGTGAGGCCAGAGAGTTAAAAGAACTGCCCTGGGGTTCACTAGGAAGGTGGTTCTTTGTTTTCTTTTATTAGTATGTTCACATGATTTAAAATTCCAGAAGCACACTTTGGCATAAAGTGGGAAGGTTCTCAGCCAGTCAGTTCTCCTTCAATATTGAATTTCTCTTGTGCCCTCCAGAAATACTCTAGCAACTTGATCTATCCTGTGTATATATTTTCTTAAGTGTTGGTGTGCTGTACACACACATGTGCTGAAGCCTGTATTTCTCCCTGTTTGTTGGGAATTGCCATGTCAGTATGTGTGTGGCTGCCTTGTCCCTGTCCACCAGCTGTCTCCTGTTTCCGTGTAACTGCCGGGTTGGAGGGAGTGTGCACTTGTATCTTCTGGTAGATGCTGCCACGCCGGGACCATCTTCGTGGTGTCCCTGTGTTCACTACCCCGTTGCTTTGTAATAAACTTGCTCAATTCAGAACCACTTGGTTGGGGGTGTCGGGAGGTGGGGAGGTGAGCCCAGAATCTGCCTTGGGTTTTGCCATGTTGCTTGCATTCTGCACTGACTGCTCTGGTGGTATTTCCACATAACGGTTCTGCCAGGCCTTTGATGGAGCAAGTAAGTGGATAACTGGGAGCATCAGTTTTCCTCCGAGTCCTGGGTGGTGTGACCTGGTGCTCCAGCACAGTGAGACGCTGTGGAGGCACGTACCTGCAGCCGTAAACATCAGCCACCGGTTTGAGAGGGGCTTGGCTAGCGTTAAGGTCTAGCCAATTCCAGTAGGTCCTCTTCCTCACAAACTCTGGAAAAGTTGCTTAGTTTTTCATACCGCACACACCCCTCTCCTTGCAGAAACCCTCTGGGTGCTTTGGCTGAAGGGAGTGAGCAGTTGCTAGTGGCGGCACAGGCTCTCCTGTACATCGTCATACCCGGTGTCCCCTCTGCCAGGCACTGGCCCACGAGGCAGGACCTGCAGTGAGAGCGGGGGCTGCAGACACCGCCTGTGTCTCTTCCCAGGTTACGTTGGCGCAGCTACCGTGGGTGCCGCTGCGTGGTGGTTCATTGCTGCCGACGGAGGTCCAAGGGTGTCCTTCTACCAGCTGGTATGTGTCTGCATTTTGTGGTTTGGGTGCCTACCAAGTAACCTTAACACTCAGATAACTGGCAGTAGCATCTAAGATGATCCTGAAGGACCCAAGGCTTCTCTGGGAGGTGGGGTGAGATCTTGAGTGGGTCTGTGTCCAGGGCTTCCTGTGGAACGGGGACACGGACCTTGGAAATGGACTTGACTGATGACAAACTCAATTGGCATTTGTTGCAGAGCCACTTCCTACAGTGTAAAGATGACAACCCGGATTTTGAAGGAGTGGATTGTGCAATCTTTGAGTCCCCGTACCCGATGACAATGGCGCTGTCTGTTCTAGTAACCATAGAGATGTGTAACGCCCTCAACAGGTCAGTGAAACCTCGGCAGGCTGGGGCAAGAGCTGCACCAGCCAGTGCCCTGGGGACCGGCTGTGGCCGCTGCTGGAGGATCTGCGGGAGAGCTCCTCCCTCCCAGAAAGAAAGAACAGGCCGCACCGGTTTTAAAAACTTGAGTCGTCATCACCTCCGGGAAGTAGTGGGAGTGCTTAACCACATGCTCTTTCTGAGACAGCAGGGGCCAAAAATAGGGCCTTCGGTGCCCCTGTATGCCGGTGCCCACAGGGAAGGCACTCTTGCCCTGGAGCAGTGAGACAAATGGTGTCACATCCAGTTACAAGCCAGTGACAAAAATGGAAATTTTGAAACGGCATCGGTGTCAGTGTCAAGGGCAATTGAGAGCAGCTTTAAGTCCATTGAAATGGAGTCCGCTGTGCCGAAACCTAGATTTAAAATGGGAAGTTTGTCCTACATCTGAACATTCTTCCTTTAATTTTGCCACTGTAGAAACTTCACTAAGTAGAATTAGGTTAGTGGGCAATGCCGGGTTCGCCACTGCCTTACTGAAGCATGGCTTGGGACAGTCTTGGTCACTCATGAAGAGGGCCTTTGCCTTTTAGGCGGCTTATTTCACGTACGTCTCGTTGTTCTGCAGCTTGTCTGAAAACCAGTCCCTGCTGAGGATGCCCCCCTGGGAGAACATCTGGCTCGTGGGCTCCATCTGCCTGTCCATGTCGCTCCACTTCCTCATCCTCTACGTGGAACCTTTGCCAGTAAGCGCTGGTGGGGCCAGGAACGAGGCTGGGGCCTTGCTGCCTGTCCTGCGAGGTCTGGGAGCTTGACAGAGCTTCTTCGTGTTTCAGCTTATTTTCCAGATCACACCGCTGAATCTGACCCAGTGGCTGATGGTGCTGAAAATCTCCTTGCCTGTGATTCTGATGGACGAGACGCTCAAGTTTGTGGCCCGCAACTACCTGGAACCTGGTAAAGAGTGTGTGCAGCCTGCCACCAAGTCCTGCTCGCTCTCGGCATGCACCGATGGGATTTCCTGGCCGTTTGTGCTGCTCATAATGCCCCTGGTGATCTGGGTCTATAGCACAGACACTAACTTTAGTGATATGTTCTGGTCTTGACTGACAGTTTTACATAAAGAAGATGTTTAACTTAATCAATTAATTTTTTTATTGTTTAAAGCAACTGTCTATTTCTGCTGAATTTTCACATGAACATATTGGCTGGTGAAGGAGATTTCATACTCTAGATTTTGTTTTGCTTTTCTGACTCCAGTGGGGCAAGATTTTCCTTTTTTATACACATAATTAAAGTGTCCATTGACATGTACAGAGAACTAACACTATTTTATGCAAATATTTTTTTGTAGATGAAAAAGCATGTACAGTGTTCTGTTTAATACTCATCCTTGTATAAAAAAATAGTTGAGCCAGCAGACATTGTCAGCAAATTAATTGGCAGCAGATTTTAGGAAATGAATGTGTGTGGGTGTTTTTTTTTTTTCCTAAAACTAAATAGCATGTATTGTGTCTTTTGCATGATCATCTGGATTTAATCTGAGATCACAGTCTAATTTTTATTCATAAGCCAATTTTTCTGCACTGAGCAGAGTACTGCTACCTCAGTCAGTATTTTTTGGTTTGCCACTTCCCTCACTCCCCGGCCCCGTTCACTCCCACCCCCACTCCTGGCCCCGCTCGGCTGCTTCTCCTGTAGGTTCCGATGGTTCTGTTTACATCAGTCTTAACAAGAGGTATGCCTGTTCTCGCTTGTGCAGAAAACATTGTTCCAGATTCAATCGACTGGGTTCGTGTCCCCCCACATAGTTTTTAAGGTTATTTATTTAAATGTCTAATGTATTTTATTGTAACAGACATTGTTTTGCCAACATTGCCTATTTCAGTGGCACTTCACAATCTAGTTTAAAAAGGAAAATAAAACATTTTAAATGGACAGAAAAAATAACTGTCTTGTTTTTAACTTTTAAGTGGCTTAGCTTGAACTATAACAGATTGTGTCCAATTTTCTCTTAAGTTCTTAGCTCAGAACTTGAGTTTTACTGTGCCCGAGGAGGAGGAGGATCGTGTTCTGCTGCATAGGTAGCTGTAGGAATGAACACACAGGCACCTGTTGTCACCCATGATACTTTTTTGCAAGTTTCTGCTGGCCTGTTTTAGCCTGGTGTAGAGAACATGAGGGGGAGTGTGTGTGTACGTGTGTGTGTATGTGTTTTTGTAAAAATCTGTAAATAGCACATGACCAAATGAACATATTGTATAGAACTATTTTTACTGGAATGTGGCACTAACCAGCACCATGGTTACTGTGATGTGTTGCGCATGTTTGAGATCGGTCTTACCAACCGTGTGTAAGTCATTAACTGTCCTAACTATGGTGTTTTCCTCCAATGCCTTCCAACATCCATCAACTAACGTGAGTATTCCCTGGAACCCTGATGCTTTAGCCTAAAGGTGACTGCCACTGAGTGAGCTAGCTGTGACGCTTAACGGAACGTCCCTTGTGTCATGTACTGCTGTGCTCTGTGACTGTCTCCGAGAGCAGCAAGAGTATGGTGCGGGGTACCTGTGCGTGCGCGGGGCAGGCTAGTGGACCTGAGGTTCGTGACGGCCGTGGACTGCACGCACGGCCTTGGGACAGCGGCTCGGCCAGATGTTGAGGAGGGCCTGGTGGGAGAGAGACTCGTCAGGAGGGTGTGGCTCTGCTAGCAACCAGCCAGCCTAGTCGTGAGCCAGGGTGAAGGAGGCCGAGGCAGCAGCTCCTTCCCTGTGAGCCCCGGCCTGTTCTTACGAAAGTACCGGGGCCAGCCCTGAGATGCGGTGTAAAGGCTCAGTGTTTGGGGGAAAGTTAATGGATATTAAGCAAGGTGCTGCCAGCTTCCCAGGTCTGAGTATAAGGGGATGGCAGTCCCGGCCTGGCTCACTAAGGTCTCTGAGGAAGGGAGGCTGGTTTATTTGGCAGAGAATATAGAGGGGGAAGGAGGGTGGGTTTTGCCGATTTGGGCATAAAAAGCGGTTGAGTGATCAAATGCAAGGAGCGCACCTTGGCTGCAAACCAAGACGGATGTCTGAGCTTGCTGGTGTGCTAGTCAGTGGAAGCCAGACTTAAGCAAACAGCTTTTCCTGACCTGGTTCCTTGATGTAGTGGCATTTGCAGAAGAAGTGGAATGTGGTTTGCTGCCGTCAGAGACACGCAGCCCCAGATGGCCCTGGGCCGGCTCTGGCCTTGTGTTTTCTCAGCTTCAGGCCTATCCGGCCCATGGAGGTGGTTCAGGCACCCACTTTGCTCAGCCCAGGCTGCTGGGAGCGTCCCCTTGTCAGCTCCGCTTCAGGCTCTGCTGCTGAGAAACACGCCCACGGGAGCCCCCTCCTCAGCCACAGAGCTGTTGCGGGCACATCCCTGGCCTCGGGCCTCCTGCAGTGCGGGGCAGGTGCCCAGACCTAGCCTCACCCAGCACTGGCAGGAAAGCACCGGTGGCCTCTGCTTTTGCCGCCATCAGGACTAGTCAGGTTAATGTTTTCAGACTCACCAAAACTTGTCCGTGTTCTCGTCGGTAGTAAGGTGGGCCTCGCACAGCTTCTTTGATAGGGCTTGGCCCGGGAAGGTGGCGATCTCACGTGCCCAGCTGGATCCCGCTCCAGCAGCTCGTTCTTCATCTGCACAGAGCAGGGGGCACAGGGTGCAGAGTGAGCTGCACGAGCTCCCAGACAAGCAGGGCCAGTGCCAGCCTCCCCACAAGCGGCTGCTACCACGTCAACCCTCAGACTGGGCCTCAGCCCCTTGAATGTCCTTGCGGTGGCAGACCTCAGGGGTAGGCCACTATAGGCGTTAGCTCAAGGTCTGTACAGCACCTGCCCGCCGCCGCAGCAGTGCGCAGTGCCCTGAGCTAAGGCTGCCACATCGTCTGTTGCCTTTTTAATGTAAGCACCAATGTTGTCAAAAACCACCGCGCAGCTAACAGTGACCATAATCCCCAGCCTTCTTCAGAGAGGGGGTAAGGACCGCAGCTCCCCTTCTAGAACCGGGCAGGGCTAGCCCCTTGGGAGGAAGGGTAGGGAACGGGAGGAACCAGAGGCTTCGCACTCTGCCACGCTGCTCACCTCTGCTTCACCTTCCTTACCATCTGCACTGCTAACCGAGAACCTCCCCTCCTCTTGCCCATCTCCCTTCCGTTACATCTGAAGCGATTACATGTCTGCCTGGTGGGGTTCTTCTGTGAGCCAGGGTGGCCTTTGCTCTTTAGCTGGACGACAAGGGTCCGTGTTGCCAAGCCAGGGTTTCTAGCTGCTACCCTATGTAGGCAGCACCTCAGGGACAGTTAATCAGAAATGCTGGTCTTGAAATCTTAAAAGGTCAAACTGAATATTCCTTCTCGCTATTCCTTGTCACTATTAATCTTAAATAGTTATTCTAACATTTCTTTCCCATATATCATAAAGCTGATTTCCTCTCTCTTTCCTTTTCAGCAATACTGGAGTAACCGCTTCCTAAACCATTTTGCAGAAATATAAGGGTGTTCGGTTGCGTGCATGTGCGTTTTAGCAACACATCTACCAGCCCTCTGCATGATTGATGTTGGGGGAAAAAGAAAAGTAGAAAAAGTCCCCAACTCATTGTGTGTTAATGTGGAGGAAACATATTACCAATGGGGTTTAGCTTTTAAATCAAAATAGTAATTACAAATGTACAATTTAGCTTAATGAATCAGAAAGCCTCTCCAGAGAACTTTGGTTTCTTTGCTGCAAGAAGAATGAGGTTCTGAAACCTTATCTGAGAACTTAGAAGCCATCAGCCAAGTCTCCATGTTTCTCTGTGCAAAATGTCATAGTTTATATAAATGTACAATACTCAGTTGTAATGCATGCCTTCAGTTGTAAGTAGCCAGATTTCTCTGTGGTGTCATTTAAACCTGCTACTTTTTAATTGGCCCTGTACAGTTTGCTTATTTATAAATCTGTTGAAAACACTACAGGTGTTGAAAGGTTAGAATGTAGGCCTCTAGTTCATAACTTGTTGCCTTTTTCTGAGTGTGCAAACAGCTATTGCACTGTATTAAATGTAACTTATTTAATGAAATCAGAAACCGTAGACAGATGTTGGTGCAATACGACTCTTGTGATGCATTTATCTTAATAAAATGCTAACCGTCAATTTATCACAAAGCATGTTTGACTTTAGACTGTAAATAGAGATCAGCTGTCTGTTTCTGTGCTGGTAACAAGCATTGCACAGACATGGTTTCGGGTAAATAAATCTATTCTATGATAAGTTCACAGTGTGGTGCTGACTGTTCTCCGGCGGGAGCAGGGGTGAGGGGCACTGAGGGCCTCCAGCTCTGCAGCCCAGGGCTGGGGCAGGGGGAAGGTCTTAGACTTGACTTTCCAGGGAGGAGATCTCGTGTGTCACACAACTCAGGTGTGGGGCAAACTGTGTGTCTTGTCATTGGGTTTCCAGAGAGAGACAAATGTTTTTAAAAGTTGTCAGCAGCTTGGAGATGGTTCCAGTGGAGAGAGGCTTCTCATGCTGTTCAGACGGAAAGTGTCAAATCCCGCACTCCTGCTGGGAGCGGATAAGCTGCAGCGGCTGCAGCAGCGGATTCATCCGCTTGAGGGTTATTTCGTGCTGCTCTAGCAGGCATGGGTTTGAGCTGGGGCGTTTCTCTATTTTCCAAATAACCTAAAATGATTCTTTTATCATTTAAAAAAAAAAGGCAGCGAGGCAAGGATTAACCTAATAAAAAGCACAAATCCTAGCAACTACAGAGAAGGAAGAAATATTTAATAAAAATTTGATAAACTAACATCCATTCTAACATCCATTCAGTTTCCATAATTCCCATTTCATAACCTGCTGAAAACGGAACCAGCAGTCCTGACGCAGCCAGAATCCCACTCACCCTTGTGCCCGCTACACGACACTCCGACCGTCTCTGCACTCAGGCAGCTGGTGGGACGATGCCTGCAAGAGAACAGAAAGCCCTAAGAGTCTTACTAGGTCCGTGGTAAGATCCTGTTCTTAGGTAAGTTTAATGATTCAGAGGGAATTGACATCGTGGTGATATGTAATTCATATATTAATGATAATGAAGATACCAGCAGACATTTTAGTCAAATATGAGAAAAGATGGTGTGTGAGAGAGTGTGAGGAAGCCAGTAGTTCAGCTCAGTAGGTTGGAGCTGGGGCATTTGCTCAGTTGTTGGTCATCTTGAAAAAAACAGCTGAATCCCCCTTTTGCCCCGTCAATTGTAAATGAATCAAAAAATTTGAAAAATGAAACTAGGCCACCAAAAGGAAAATGGCTAAAATGACCCAGGCGAAAGAAAACACAAATGGCTTATAAGTAAGAGACGTACAGCCCCACGGGCCAAATCCCAGTGACACGGCGTTGGTGCCCATCAGCTGACAAATGGGCCCTGTGCCACCAAGGAGGCGGGGAACCACCCTCTCCGCTACACTGCACACAAGCACGGACCTCACCACACCGCCCGGCGGGCCCGCTCCTGCCCACCTTAGAGAAGCCCTCACCTTTGCTGGAGGAGTCCCGCCGGCATGTTTATCAAAGCATTGGAACAACCGAAGGGACCAACAGCAGGGAAACAAGTACGTGGCCTCTGAGACAGGTTTAGATGACTCACCAGCGATGAAAATGAGGGAACTGGAACTGCAGAGATCAACAGAAATCTCCGTGCACCGTGGAAACCAAGTGTGGTCATACACAAAGTTCCGAAATCTGCAAAAAAACCAAAACACTTTAAGTATTACATATGTGGGTGTTCATTATGCCTGTTGGCATGTCTGGGTTTTGTGTTTGTTTTTGTTTTTTTTTTTTTAAGAAAACCATAGGAGCACCTGTGTGGCTCAGTCGTTAAGCCTCTGCCTTTGGCTCGGGTTGTGATCCCAGGGTCCTGGGATCGAGCCCCACATCGGGCTCTCTGCTCCGCAGGGAGCCTGCTTCCTCCTCTCTCTCTGCCTGCCTCTCTGCCTAGTTGTGATTTCTGTCAAAAAAAAAATCAGAAATAGTCCAGATGCCCATCAAGAGGTGAGGCAAGGTGTTGAATAAACTAAGAACATTGATGCCAGGGAATATTACGCAGCCTTCAAAACACAAGGTAGATCTGTGTGAACCAGCGAGGAATGACAGCCAATTGGTGATGTCTGCCGGTGAAATAATTCAAGTGCAGAACAGCTTATATCCTATATATCTATAGATATATCTATCGTTCATTTTTTAAAGATTTTATTTTTTATTTGACAGAGATCACAAGTAGGCAGAGAGGCAGGCAGGGAAAGAGGAGGAAGCAGGCTCCCCGCTGATCAAAGAGCCCGATGTGGGGCTCGATCCCAGGACCCTGAGATCATGACCTGAGCTGAAGGCAGAGGGTTACCCACTTAACCCACCGAGCCACACAGGCGCCCCATTATCATTCATTTTTTAAAAACAGGAGGAAGTTAACAGCTTCCAGGATTGATGGTTACCGAGAGGAACTGATAATACTGTGATACAGATGGCGGATGTTGGAAGCCAGTGTTCTCACTGTGGGAGTGGAGTGGGAGGTTAGATAAGGGGAGAAGGCTAGAATGATTCACATGGTAATTAATTACAGTTGGAGATACCAGCATAAATTAATATTTAATGTTGATACAGATGAGTTTATGTAGACATATTTCTTGGGGTGCCTGGATGGCTCAGTGAGTTAAGCGTCAGCCTTCCGCTCAGGTCATGATCTCAGGGTCCTGGGATCAATACCTACATCGGGCTTCTTGCTCAGCGCAGTGCCGGGGGAGGGGACATGCTTCTACCTCTCCCTCTGCCACTCCCCCTGCTTGTGCTCTCTCACTGTCTCTCTGTCAAATACATAAAATCTTTTTTAAAAATGAAATATTTCTAGTTAGGTGTATGTGCCCATGTACTTCCTTGCGCCATCAACTGAGAGGGCCAAGCAGCAAGGACACTGCAGTAGAAATTTCTCATGCCGTTCTCCAGTGAAAGGAATCAAATCTCCTTAGAGACATGGCAGATTCTAGGGCCAGGCCAGGAAATGTGCGACACATGCCTGGAGAACACTGCAGTGTCCGAAGTGCAGAAGTACTAAAACAAAAAGCAACGATCAAAGATGGGGTTTGTCGGAGGGACAGAGGAGTCAACTGAAAAGGCTTTGGATAGCCAAAACTAAATCTCAGCAACAAAATAATGGTGTACTGGATTATAATCCAAAGTGTGAAAAAAATATCCATGAGTCTATCCTGACATAAACAGGAGAAACTAGAAATCTTCCATGCAGAAAAAATTCCAGTAATTTCTGTAGGTAACTCGGCCCCCAGGGAGGTGAACCGCGACTGCCTTTTGTGAGCATGAGCGGCGCCCAGTGGCCTCCCCAAGAGCGCGTCAGTGTGGCTGGGAAGTCACCCACCACGGAGACCCCTGCAGACACTACCTCAGCCCAGTGAACTCATCTTGAGAGCATGTGCCCTTGACAGCAAGAGAGCGGCATTTTACCTGTGGTCTTCCTCCCCAAAACACATAACCTCAGTCTAATCAAAGAGAAAACATCTGACGAGTCCCAAAGACAAACCTGCCAAATACCCGGCCTGGACTCCTTAAAGCCGCCGAGGTCATCAGAAAAAGGAAAATCTGAGAAACTCTCACAGCCAAGAGGAGCCTCAGGACACATGAGAACGGAACATAAAATGGGATCCTGGGTGGGATCCTGGAAGAGAGAGAGGCAAAAACTAAAGAAGCCTGAACGAACTATGAACTGTAGCCAATAATAACATATAAATACCGGTTTATAATAATACATAAGCACCGTGATGAATGTACCAGATCACTGTGAAATGTTGGGGGAAGCAAGGTCCAGGGTATACAGGACCCTTCCACACCATGTGCTCATTTTTCCATATGTCTATAAATATTCTAAAATTAAAAGTTTATTTTAAAATGCTGGGATAGGGGGGCCTGGGTGGCTCAGTGGATTAAAGCCTCTGCCTTCGGCTCAGGTCATGATCCCAGGGTCCTGGGATCGAGTCCCACATCTGGCTCTCTGCTCAGCAGGGAGCCTGCTTTCCTTCCTCTCTCTCTGCCTACTTGTGATCTCTCTGTCAAATAAATAAATATTTAAAAATAAATAAAGTGCTGGGATAAATATATATATTTTTAATCTGTATAAGAGTACCCAAGAACTACAAGATAGTACAGAATTTCCAGGCCAAAACCTAAGCAGCAGCAAGGAGAGATCATCAGAATCTCCAAGGTCACTTTTCCCCTCTCCAAATATGCTAAGTTGCGAAAACACGAGAGTGGGGATTTGGGGAGTTCACAGGGTGAAAAAAGCAAAGTCAAAATCCAGGGCCCACCAAAAGTGAGAAGTCTCATAGGACATTTAGCTGTGACCCCAAAGGGCTAACAGCTCAGGATAAAGGCAAACCAGAAATAAAGCTGCCCTCCTTCCCCAAAACTCGAAGGGCTGTAGGCTATAGGCCCTGGTGCAGAGCAGAACCAGGAAAATACACCCACCCCGAGGGAGAATAAACACCCGCTCTCGAGGCTGTGCAGTCCAAACTGTAGCTTAGGGGTGGTCTATGAAGCCTCAAGGCATGAATTTAAAGTGACAGGCAGTACACCTAAGGCCCAGGCAGAAATAAATGTCAATCCTCCCTAGAGGAAAGCACCTTCATTTTATGTCTTAGGAGATCTACACAATTATTTTGCAAAGCAGCCTACAATAAAAGCGAACTAAGTATGCAAGAAAACAAGGCACTCTGAGTGAAAGGCAGCAGTAATAAACATGACAGGTCTATCTAAACTTCACATATTAGAAACATTAGATATAAGTGACCTGGGTGGCTCAGTTGGTTAAGTGACTGCCTTTGGCTCAGGTCATGATCCTGGAGTCCCGGGATCGAGTCTCACATTGGGCTCCCTGCTTAGCAAGGAGTCTGCTTCTCCCACTGACCTCTCTCCTCTCATGCTCTCTCACACAAATAAAATATTTAAAAAAAAAAAAAAAAAGTAGTAGTATTAGATACAGATCAAAAAACACCCTGGCTTACTTTGTATAAAGAAAAATAAACAGGGGCGCCTGGGGGGCTCAGTGGGTTAAGCCTCTGCCTTCGGCTCAGGTCATGGTCTCAGGGTCCTGGGATCGAGTCCCACATCGGGCTCTCTGCTCAGCAGCGAGCCTGCTTCCTCCTCTCTCTCTGCCTGCCTCTCTGCCTACTTGTGATCTCTATCTGTCAAATAAATAAATAAAATCTTAAAAAAAAAAAAAAAGAAAAAAATAAACAGGGTGGCTCAATCTGTTGAGCGTGTGCCTGCAACTCAGGTCATGATCTCCAGGACCTGGGATGGAGCCCCAGGTCAGGCTTCCCGCTCAGCAGGGTGTCTGCTTCTCTCTCTCTCTCTTTCCCTCCCTCTGCCCGTCCCCACCATTCTTTCTCTCTCTTAAATAAATAAATAAAATCTTACAAAATAAAGAACAATAAACCTACCTAAAAATCTGCAGGAGACAGCAATTTTTAATATTTTATTTATTTGACAGAGATCACAAGTAGGCAGAGAGATGGGTGTTGGGGAAGCAGCCTCCCCGCTGAGCAGACAGCCGGATGTGGGGCTCGATCACGGAACCCCGAGACCATGACCTGAGCGGAAGGCAGAGGCTCTAACCCACTGAGCCACCCAGGTGCCTGAAAATGAGGCAGGAAATTATAAGTGAACATACGGAGTCGATCGGAAAGTCAAGTAGAATTGTAGAGATGAAAAGCACAATCACCAAAATTAAAAACTGGGTGGACTGATGTGGCATCAGAGTGGACACAGCAAAGTAACAAATGAAGTGGAAGACAGCTAAGGAGTTAACTAGAACGCACCAGAGAAAGAAAAAAAAAGCTGAAAATATGGAAGAAAGATTAAAGCACCCGGAAGACAAAATGAGTCAAACGTACATTTCTTCGTGGCTTCAGACGACAAGAGTATGAGGAGGTTATTGTTTGAAGAGATAATGACCAAGAATTTCCTACAAGTGACAGAAGACAGTAATCCAAGACACAAGAATCTCCACAAATCCCAAACAGGTTAAGTGAAAAGAAATCCAGCGGTAGACGTGGTAGAGTGAACTGCAAAAACCAAAGACAAAGAGAAAATCTTAAAAGCAGCAGGGCGGGCAGGGAGCCATTCCCTTTACCTTTCCAGGAGTGACCCCACTGGCTTCGGAGGATCAGTGGAGGCCGGAAAACTGGCACGACAACTTCACAGGCTGAAAATTACTGGCCACCTAGAATTCTAAACCTGGAAAAAAACATACAGTATTTAAAGGAGCAAGGTAAAATAAAGGTATTTTCAGACAAACAAGAACAGAGAGTTCTTCACCAACAGACCCCCACTCAGGGACATTCCAGATGGCACAGAGGGAATTGCTCTAAGTGGCCTGGGGCCTCTGTCAGCCAGGAGCACAGCAAAGACCCCGGCCGGCTACAGACCCAGGTGCACGCGTGCTGCGACCCCGCAGGGAAGCAGAAGACGGCAACACTAACGAAGCAACAGAAGGAAACAATGAAAGAACAAATGGAAAGGGTAATAGAAGCTGACACGCAGCCCCAGATATCGCCTGGATGGCTTGGTCGTTAAGTGGCTGCTTTCAGCTCAGGTCATGATCTCAGGGTCCTGGGATCCAGGCCGGTGTTGGGCTCCTAACTCAGCTGGGAGCCTGCTTCTCCGTCTGCCCCTCCGCCTGCTTGTGCTTCCCCCACCCCCATTGCTCTGTCAAGTAAACAAATGAAATCTAAAAAAAGAAAAAGAAAACTAAGAATTTGTTTTTTTTTTTAAGATTTTATTTATTCATTTGACAGAGACACAGCAAGAGAGGGAACACAAGCAGGGGGAGTAGGAGAGGGAGAAGCAGACCTCCTGCTGAGCAGAGAGCCCGATGTGGGGCTCAATCCCAGGATCCTGGGATCATGACCTAAGCCGAAAGCAGATGCTTAACCACTGAGCCACCCAGATGCCCCAAGAATTTGCTTTTTATTTTTATTTTTTTAAAGACTTTATTTATTTGACAGAGATCACAAGTAGGCAGAGAGGCAGGCAGAAGGAGAGGGGGAAGCAGGCTCCCTACTGAGCAGACAGCCCAATGCAGGGCTCAATCTCAGGACCCTGGGATCATGACCTGAGCCGAAGGCAGAGGCTTAACCCACTGAGCCCCCCAGGCGCCCCAAGAATTTGCTCTTTAAATAAAGTCTGCTGGGCGCCTGGGGGGCTCAGTGGGTTAAGCCTCTGCCTTCGGCTCAGGTCATGATCTCAGGGTCCTGGGATCGAATCCCACATCGGGCTCTCTACTCTCTGCTCGGCAGGGAGCCTGCTTCCCTCTCTCTTTCTCTCTGCCTGCCTCTCTGCCTACTTGTGATCTCTCTGTCTCTCTCGCTGTCAAATAAATAAATAAATAAATAAAATCTTTAAAATAAATAAATAAATAAAGTCTGCTGATGAACTCTGCAGCTACAAGAAGTGGGGTGGTATGCACACATAGGCTTGGGCAACTTCAGATTAGTTCTAGAAAACTACACAAAAACCTCTTAACTACTGTCATTTCTACAGGAGTGAACTGAGAGAACGGCAGACTGAGGAAATTTCACCATATGCCCTTTTGAAAATTATGAATCTAACTTAAAAAATATATCTGACCCTGATACTAACAATTTTATGGAACGACAGAGAGCTAAACATACCCAAAGCACTGCTAAGAGTAACATCAGGGGGTCTTGCTTTTCCTAGTACTGACAGTTTTTATAAAGTGGTAGTAGTTAAGACAGCACAGTGTAGGTGTTAGGACAGAAAACAGACTGACAATACGGAAGGGACTGACAATACACAGGGAAGGGAGTGCAGACAGATGTGCTTATCTGGGAACACCTGACTTTGGACAAAGCTGGCTTCGTAAGTCGGTGAGAGGAGTTGTTTTGCAATAATTGGTGGTTATACAGGTTTAAACATAAATGAAAAACAAATCAATAAAATTGGATTCTTACCTGCCTGGGTGGGCTCAGTTGGTTAAACGTCTGCCTTCTGCTCTGGTCATGATCCTGGGGTCATAGGGTGGAGCCCCAAGTCAGGCTCCCTGCTCAGCAGGGAACCTGCTTCTCCCTCTGCCTGCTGCTCCCCCTGCTTGTGCTCTCTGACAAATAAATAAATAAAAATCTTAAAAAAAAAAAAAAAAAGGATCCCTATCTTATACCACACAAATGGGAGAAAAGATTTTTGCCCTGAGATACATATTTCCTAAGAAAATAACAACTACAGGGTGCCTGGGTGGCTCAGCTGGTTAAGCACCTGACTCTTCGTTTCAGTTCAGCTCATGATCGCAGGGTCTTGAGATCAAGCCCCGCCATGGAGTCTGCTTGAGATTCGCTCTCTCCCTCCCCCACTGCCCCTCTCCCTACTCATTCTCTCTCTCTGAAATAAATAAATAAATCTTGGGGCGCCTGGGTGGCTCAGTGGGTTAAAGCCTCTGCCTTCGGCTCAGGTCATGATCTCAGGGTCCTGGGATCGAGCCCCACATCCGGCTCTCTGCTCTGTGGGGAGCCTGCTTCCTCCTCTCTCTCTGCCTGCCTCTCTGCCTAGTTGTGATTTCTCTCTGTCAAATAAATAAAATATTTTAAAAAATTTAAAAATAAATAAATAAATAAATCTTTTTAAAAAAATACAACTATTTTCTATAAATACTATTTTCTATTTCTATACAACTAAAGAAAAAGATTGATAATTTACATTAAAATTAAGACCTGTGTTAATCAAGATACTATAAAGAGAATGAAAAGGCAAACCATAAACTGGAAAATTTTTGCCACTGCTGTTCTGAATTATATCTAGAATATATAAAGAGTTTTTGTGAATTAAAAAGAGAAAAATAAATGACCCAGCAGAAAAGTGGGGGGGGGGGCGGATTTTATAAAAGAGGAAACACAAATAGTTCTTAAACATATGAAATGATGTTCAATCTTGTAATAAAACAGAAAAATGTAAACTAAAATCATTGTATCATCTCACACCTACTCTGTTGCAAAAAATTAAGGATTGATAACATCAAATGCTAGTGAGGAAGTGGGACAAAGGGCGGCAGTTTTTTTTTTTTTTTTAAGACTTTATTTATTTGAGACAGAAGGTGAACACAAGGAGGAGGATCAGGAGGAGAGGGAGAAGCAGACTCCCCACTGACCAGGAAGCCCTATGTGAGAACACGGAGATCATGACCTGAGCCAAAGGTAGACACTTAACCAACTGAGCCACCGAGGTGCCCCAAAGGACTGCTGCTGTACCTGTAAATGTATACAACTGCTTCTCCCTCTCCCACTTCCCCTGCTTATGTTCCCTCTCCTGCTGTGCCTCTGTCAAATAAACAAACAAAATCTTAAAAAAAAAAACCAAAAAACCCAAGAAGACACATACGAAAGTATATATAGCAGCACTGTTTGAAACAAGGATCAGAAACTGAAATGTCCATCAGTGGAAGAATTAGTAAGGTGTGGGTGTTACAACCAAACATTATACACTAGATTATTATATATGATTACATAGCAATGGAATTATATCACACAGCAACGAAAAATGAATGAGGCATCCTACAAAATCCCTGACCAGTCCTCAAAATCGTCAAGGTCATCAAAAACAAGTCTGAGAAGCTTTCACAGCCAAGAGGAGGAATGGTAGGAATGGTTAGGAGAAATGGTAACTACATGTGTTGTACTATCCCGGATGGGATCCTGAAACAGAAAAAGGGCACCAGGTAAAAACTAAAAAAATGTAAGTAAACTATGGACTTTGTTAACAACAATGCACTGGGGGATGGGGAGGGGGCTTGGGTGGCTCCGTCGGTTCAGCATCCAACTCCTGGTTTTGGATCAGGTCATGATCTCAGGGTTGTGAGTTTAAGCCCCATGTGAGGCTCTATACTCAGCAAGGAGTCTCCTTGGGGTCCTCTTTTTCCCTTTCCCTCTATCCCCCACTCCCACTGGTGCTCTCTCTCAAGTAAAATCTGAAAAATGTCTATTAATTAAAACATGAATGAGTTACAGCATTAACATGGATCAACTGAAAAAATAACATTAAGCAAAGATACCATGGAAAAACAGACCTGACTCCACTTATGTTAAGTTCAGGAACAAGCAAATAAATATGTTGTTTAGGATAAGATACGGTAAAACTACAACTGAGTAATGGTATTATTGTGCTGGTGAGAAAAATTAGCTCACCACTTGCCCAAGGTTCACTCGACCTTCCAGGGTCAGAAAATAAAGGAAGTGTAAAAACAAAATTGAGAATAATTGTTGCCTCTGGCAAGGGGAGTGGGTGGAGGGTGAGAGGAGGGCTGGAAAGGTCTGTGGTCAGGTCTAGGCAGGGGCGAGGTGCGGAGGAAGGGGACCTCCGGGTTGTGAAGCATTCCATTTCTGGTCCCGAGTGGGGTGTGCATGTGTGTTTGATCTGCGGTTCTGTAAACACTATATGGTTTCATATACTTCTGTATGTATGCTATACTACACAAATTTATGTTTTTATTAAAAAAGAAAAGAAATCCTTGTCTGGTCCCTGGCAGGCTGTGGGCCCTGATGCTTTGGCAGAAGTATTTTATACAGAACGCTGCTCTCCTGATCTCCTTAGGGGTCTCCACATGGCCCTGACCTCCAAGGTAGCTCCCCTTGGGTTCCCCTAAGGTGAGGGAAGCTGTCTTCTGGTCAATGCATGCCTGGCTTGAGTATATGCTCATGTTTCCAGATGGGGCTGTACACAGGGGTCATCTCTGTCCCTTCCCGTCATACACCACCAGGCTCAGCAAAGCAATAGCACGGGAGTGGGAAGCAGCCTGGGCCTGCGGGATGCTAGGGGTGAGCTGGTTTCAGCCCATCCAAGATGAGGCTTCTGTCTGGGCACCACCCAGGCTGGAGGGCACAGGCCTCTCCTAGGACAGAGGGCTGCTTGCTGCCACTCCCACTCAATTCCTGGACAAAAATCCCCATGGCCCCAGGGGACCAATAAGAGAGATGGGCCAGTGGGCCGAGTGGGCTGAGGTTGTAGATGGGAGATGATCTCTGGGCCACAGAGCATGTAAAACTAAATCTGTCACTGAGAGGGGCTCCGGGCAAATCTGTTGATTCAACACCAACAGGGGTCCAGCCGCCTGTAGGCCACTGATCCCCAGTTTAGCCCTGGGAGGCTGATCTGCTCCCGCATGCTCCACGCAAGCCTTGAGCACTGACATCCCTGCCACAAAGCCCCTTCACATCCAACAACAGGGAGACAGAACCAGACTCTGAGTTCTCTTCCAAAGGAACATGGAGGTACAGGGAGCCTGAGAGTTACCCATGACCACACAGCCAGTGACAGGCCATGGACCTGAGGCTTCCACCTGGTGATGGAGAGGCCCTCCCTTTGAGAAGCTCAGCCCTCCTACTGGGGAGAGTGGGATTCCTTCAATGGGACATTGAAAGAACATAGGTACTCAGAACACAAGTAGCCAGCAAACACCCCCACACACTATAAACCTCATCAAGCAGTCATCCACAGCCCTAGATAGAGCAAATAACATCTGATCTCAGTCTAGAAAACATTTCCCAGACTAGATCCAGGAAGGGTTGTCCTATGGGGGAAGGGGCCCCAAATCCCAAAAGCCCAAGAAAGCAAAGGCAGATGCCTTGGCAGACATCACCAGAGTCTACCACAAGCTCTCAACTCCACTGAGGGAAGCAAATGGGAGTTTCAGAGACTAGGGAGTTCCTGGTTCACCCCTAACCTGAAGCCAGTAAATGGATTGACTCCGTCGGTAGACTGGGACACCAGAAGAGGCCTCACCAACAGGAGAAGGGGAGGCTGCAGGGCCAGTCTTGGCTTATAGATTCACTGAACAGAGAAAGGACCAGCCACCCAGACCCCTTAAACATTCCAAAAAAGATGACGCACTATCACTCTGATCCTCCTCCTGGGAATTTGCCCAAAGAAGGAAAAAGCTGTGAGCACAAAGGAGGTCACCAGAGGGTTGTTTATAGACAGACAGTGGAAGATTTAAGTGACAAACGAGCTGAGAGCTGCGTCGTGATGATGTTGCCCTTGACAGTCTGGCTGGGAAGGTTTAAACGCAGCAGAGCTTAGGACCTTCGTTGGTCCACATTCTCTTTATGGCTCAGGGGTGAAGGTTAAGATGTGATAACATAAGCAAAGGGCTTGCCTTGTGGCCTGGCCCAGATGATCGCTCAAATAGCAGCTCAAGCAAATAAAAATGATGGAATGTTTATCACATTTAAAACTGGTAAGGAAAAAAAACCACGACACTGGTTATCAGTGAGAATGCAGGAAACAAGCTATTGGAGCAATATGACAGCATCCATCAAAGCCTTAAATGGACATAGTCTGAGACCCAGAAATTACACTACAAAGAACTTGACCGTGTAGCTTCAGATTATGCCAAAACATGTTCACGACAGTGCAGACCGTAATAATTATATACAAAATTGGAAACAAGTGTCCACCAACAGCACAAGGATTATAGTAACTGTTCCATCCACAGAACAGAATTCTGCGGAACTGTCAAACAAGGAAGAGCACGCAACCTCGGGCAGGAATTTCTCCGAGCGACAGCATGACTGCTTTAGTGTAACTTGCATATACAGATCATTAAGTAAAAGTTCAAAACTATTTTTCTAAAGTTAGAACCAGAACCCTTATTTTGTAGAGAGACACTGGGTTTCAGTAGTTTGGGAAGTTGGTAAATTTTTAATCTTACACCTTTCTTTGAATTTTAACATTGTGTGTGCATTTATATAACACATATATAATTACAAATACATGTGTTAATGGGGCTGTCTGGATGACAGAATTATAGGCCATTTCTTTATTGGTTTTTAGTTCTATACACATACATACGCAAGTGTACACAGTTTGTACATATAAGTAATACAAATATGTGTGTGCATATACGTGTGTGTATTATAAATCTCTCTACATATATAGATACAAAAAAATTTATCATCTTAACCATTTTTCAGTTTGGTGGCATTAAATACATTCCTGTTGTTCAACCATCACCACCATCCATCTCCAGAACGTTCTAAATGGAAACCTTTCCCTGTTAAACACTTAATTCCCTATCTCTGCTCCCTGTCCCCCACCCCCAACCAACATTCCACTTTCTCTCTCTGAACTTTGGCTTCTCCAAGGATCATGTAAGTGGAAGCAGACAGTATTTCTCCTTTTGTGACTGGCCGTTACTTAGCATGTCCTCAAGGTTCATCCATGTTGTGCCGTGTGACACGACTTCCTTTTTAAGGCTGGATCGTATTCCATTGTGTGTACACACACACTGCATTTTTTGCTTTTCCATTTACCCAACAATTTAACACTTGGGTTATTTCCACCTTTTCACTCTTGTGAATAATGTTGCTATGAACAAGGGTGTGCAAGTGTCTGCTGAAGATCCTGCTTCAGTTCTCCTGGCTACGTACCCAGAAGCAGAATTGCTGGACCATGTGGTAATTGTTTAAACTTTTAAAGAACTGCCAGACTGTTTCCCCCACAACTGCTCTATCATTTTACTTTCCCACCAACAATACATGAGGGTACTCTTATTTTCCAACTGTTTTAATGGCTGCTAAGGAGACCAACTTGTTGGTTTCTGGCTTGTTCCTGGTAATACTGCGTGATTTGTGAAGTAAGTGACATGTTCTATGTTGTCAAAGCCGGCATCTTCCAGTAATCTGGAAAAACCCCACACCATGCCCCTGTCTAGCAGTGCAGCCTGAGCAACTCAGAAGCATCTAGACAACAGCAACCTGCCATTTTGTGTCCAAAGAAGGGAAGTGGTGGCTGGGGCACCCCGTCCCCATCCACTTCCCCAGGACAGAGAGAAGTGGAAAACCTTAGTGAGGCACTTACCTCAATGGGCCCTCCCAGCGCCAGGGATTCCTGGCTGGCCTGGCCAAGGTCATGGTCCCCGGAGGCCACGGTGAGGCGCTTGTGGAGTCAGGCCTCATTGCCTGTAGCCAACAGAGAATGCAGTCACCACGCAGTAGGCAGTGCCTGTGGACTCAGGGCTGGCCAAGCAGTTCTGGGTATGGCCTCCAAAGACCTGGTCAGACAGTTCTACAGTGAGGCCCCCACAGGCCTTCTGAGGTTAAGCCCAGTTTCTGGGACCTTCAAATCCCCTCCCCCAGGTCTCTCAATCTTTGGACCATAAAATGCCTGCATCAGAATAGGCAATCGAGGTGGGAGTGATGGAAGATGCAGATTCCTGGGCTTGAGCCCTGGATTTAGATTCAGGTTTGACACTGTGCCTGGTGATCTGCATCATCTGAGAATGATAGATTTCGGCAAAAGCTGGTCGCCTTCTCTGAGGAAGAACTCACTGGCAGGAGCATGGCTCCCAAACTAAGGCTAGGAAGGAGAGCTCCTGACATCAAACCTGTAGGGGCTATTTCTGCCAGATCCCTGGCACATGGCAAGGGTTCGGAGTGTGAATGCCCAAGACAGGGGCAGGAGCACCATTCCTTACGACCCTGCCTCTCGGCTTAGCTGAGGGAGCTCCAGGAGAAAAAAGACAAAAAGGCTTCAGAGTGGTACCATCAATGCACAATTCCTAAGGGTCTGACATTTACCCTGTAACGGTAATGGAATACACAATGGGCACCACACTGAGCTCCTTGCGGGCTGATTCTGTCCTCAGACCAGAAGCTATGCGAGCTCAGGCCATGGAAGCAAACTACCTGGCCCCTGACCCATAGCTGACAGTGGGAGAGCAGGGACTTTTAAAGAACCTAACCTGATTCCACACCGGGGCTTTGAACAAGCTGGAAGCGGCTAGGGGAAAAGGTCAGTTAAAACTTCCCCTTCCTTACTGGTGTGTGAAACTCCAGACACCAGAGGGTACCCGAGGTGATTAGGCATTTGGGAGCCCATCCCTTGTCAAGATCCTTCATCTGGAAGGTGGCTCAATGGGACAGCCAGTGAGCTGGGCAGCCTGATTCTGTCCCTGCTTCCTGGGGCTCCCTGCCCTCATGACTTTTTTTTTTTTGTGTGAGACCAAGTGATAGCAGCAATGCCAGGTGAGATCTTCAGCACCCTTTAAGTCACAGTCCTCCCATTCTTTCATGTGGACCCAGAATGTCTTCAACCCCACATCAGCTGTGCTGAAAATGCAGTTCCAGTCCGGTGTTGACCCTAGCCTGGTCAGAACAGAAATGCTGGAGCTGTACATCAAGGGGTCAGAGGGATCCAATCCAGGGTGTTGCTGGGATGCGGGGCCGGGGATGATCCAGGGGCTAGCAGCAGAGGTGAGGGTCAGCCCAGGAAAGGGGAGGAACATGCTGGTGCTAACAGAAGGTAATACACAGGGCTTGGGCTCCAAGGCACATCCTGACCCCATGGGAATCTCAGGGGTAACAGTAACAAGTCTGGCACGTGGCAACACAGACTGGGTGTGGGGGGGGGCTTCATCCCCAAGCCAGGGAAACGGCAAAGAGGTTTCACCTTTTTTCCCAACGCACTGACTGGTAACAGTTGCTAAGAGGAAGCTGAAGGCCATGAAGCTACATCCAGAGCAAGCACCGAGGCTGATGACATCTTCTCCTCGCCGCATGCTCACATGGAACGCCCCCAACTGCTAGCTGGGATCTTTAAAAACTGCTTGATCAAATGGTGCTGCCCAGGCTTTGAGTCTCATACTGAAAGATACTCGAACAGTAACATTTTTGCCCATTTGAGGTTGTAGTTATCACGTTCTGAGCTCCTAAACTACCATACACTTCCACTGTTTTTACACTGTAGCACAGAACTTTCCATTTATATCAAAATCCCATTTTGTACCACCTTTGACTAATTTTGTTTTAGTGAGCATTTGGGGCTAACTGTACCGTTCTCCCCCCCTTCACCTCCAAGTTAAGGGTACAGTGAAAAGCATGGCATCTTAAGAGGGTAGGTGAAATCTCCCAGCACCAAGCCCAGGGAATGTGCCCCCTGTTGACCCCGTCACAGAATGCCGTAAGATCTGTTCAGTGCCCTTGACAGAACTGGGCAGAACCAGCCACAATCAGGCCAAAGACTCTGTCCCAGGAGAATTTAACCAATGAAAATGCAAATCGGTGAACCAGCTCAATGTTACCCGAAGTTCCCAATTTTCCTGGCTCCCAACACTCTGGGAAGAAAGGGAGTGTATTTATGGGAAATAATTTTGGGGCTGAATCAATGCATTGTGAATCAGAGAACCCCCCCCTCCAAAAAAAGAAAAATACGAATCTATAAAGGGTTTCCATTCTGATCAACCCAACACCATTACTGTACAAAAAACAGTTTTATTAGTTAATTACCCCAGGTGCGCCTCTGTTCATGCTCTAGGTCACACCCCTTTCTCAGATCCGGCCCAGGCTCATAGGCAAGTTATCAGATTAGCAAATAGGAAAATTGTTCTGCAAAATAGCAACTGTCAGCTTAAGGCATTACTAACATTGCAGAAGGAAGCAAGGTTACTAGGGAAGTTTGGACAGCTCAGGATGATGATTTCCGGAACAGGAAACCCTCTCTGAAAGGGCCAGCCCATGCTGCTGTCTGACATGGGAAAGGACACTCTTGCTCTGGGTGATAGGTCACTCCTTTAAACTCACCCACAATGTCACAGACAAAACTCTTGTCTATTCCTCAAGCTTTCAGATTTAGAAATTAGTTATATAAAAAGCACTCTGTCCCGGAAGCCCTGGCACATCTACAGGCCTCCCAGAGAGCTCCCTCGATCCTCCCTGACTGGAGCAGGGGAGGATAGAGATATATGGAAGGTCGGTCAGGCTCAGTTTTTAAAAATGAATTCACTACTAGAAATATGGAGCAAGGGGTAGAAACCCCTGCTGCAATTACATGCGGAATCATTGTCCTCCCAGAGAGCGGGCTCCTCCGGGCTCCTTCAGTCCACGGAAGTGCTCAGAGCAGGGCAGGCCAGTGTGGCCACAGAGCTGCCGCCTGCCTCACTGCATGCCGAACCACTGCTCCTGGTCAGCCCACTGGGCCGCCTCACTGTCGCTGCCCTCCAGGTCCCCTTCTTCCCCACTCCCTTCCATGTCGTCCACATCCTCCTCCTGAGTGGCATCCGTGGGACTCTCCTCCTTCTCCATCTTCTGCATCCCCTCTAGAGACTTCTGGTCATTGGGGTCCAAACTAGGGGACAACAAAACAAAGGAGAGGCCTGAATCTCTGCCTTGCTTCTTGCTGGCTGATGCGTCATCTCCCTGGCACGGCAGTGAAATGACCACCCAGTCACAGAGAAACTGCTAACGCCTGGCCTCTCCAAACAACTCTGGTTCCACAGGCGAGATCGAGGGAGTCCACCACTAGAAGTGAAAAAAGGTGTCTTGTCCTAATTTTTAGAAATCTCAGTTTGACTTTTCTCCACGTATTTCTTATAAATTTTTGCACTTCTTACCCCAGCATTCTGCTAGAGGAAGATACTAGATAACACAAATGAAAAAGCAGCAAACAACCATTAACAGAAAAATTCAAATGTAATTTCTTAACAGTATCAGATTTTTAAGCTACAAAGTTACAAAAAAAATACTTATTTTTCTGTGAGTGAAGTTGTTTCATGTTCTTATGATATAATTAACCACATCAGCATTTTAGTTGTCAACCAAAACTGTCATGCTTACCATGGAACACATCTGTCAGCTCCTAGGTTAGACCCCAGGACCCAAAGCTACCTCTACTCGGGCCATGAGTTTAGCAGCTAAGAATCACTACACTTGCCAAAATTCCCGAAGTTCAGAGTCTCCAGAACATTTATTTACTTGGCTTCTAAGCAATTCTTCCTCTAGCCTTTGTGATTATCACCAAGGGCAGGAGGTGTCCAATCGCTAGCAAATTCCACCTCTACTTACGTCACTACAGACTGATTTGTAACCTCTTCTCTGAAACCCTCCATACAACTCTCACCCACATCCAGAGCTCCCCACCCTTGGGACTCCCACCTTGCCTTCTAGAGACTACTGTGAAAGCACTTAGCACGTGACATTGATCAGTCTACATGCCTGTGACTCAGAGTTCCCAGAATCGCAGCATACCCAGTGGTTACTGAGATGCCAGGTGCTCAAGTGCTGAACAAATAAATGGATGTGATCAGACTCGATTAAAGACAGGCCTTCACCATAACCTTACAGACACACAGACAACCCTCAAAGAAATCACTTCTATATTAAACAGTAAGAATACCACTATTTATTTAGTATTTACTATGTACCAGGCACAGCACTAAGAGCTTTACATGGAATAATAATTTAATCCTCATTTAATCACTTAATACCTAATAAGGTAGATATAGACAAATTTGTTAGTAACTTGCCCAAGATAACAGGTGAAGGTAATATTCAAACTTCAGAGCTTAAGTTCGTTACTACAGTAAGTAGAAACATGGGAAAGTACTTACAATACTTTGATTTGAAAAAGCAGAATATAAAATATATACTACATATACCCTATAAAAATATGTTTATGTGTGGGCAAAGCCAGGAAGATGATCTATACAAATGAAAACAGATGATATAGTGGTATGGGCTGGTTATGAGTGAAACAGTTCTTTAATGTTGCTTATAATATGCTTTGTTTTGTTTTTAGAAGTTATGTAATCACAAATAGCTCTTCTACCATTACTGTTATTACTCTGTTTTCAACCATGGGCACAAAAGTGTGTTTCCAGAACTCCTATTACATAGTTCCCTGCCTCCTCTTCCCCTCATTGACCTTCCCCCCATGGGAGGCTAAGTGCCTACCTTAGTGCTATACTATATTGGTCCATTGCCTCCTGATACTCATTGACAGCTACAAGGAAATCTCCTAGGATCCGATGCAGGACACAGTCACTCTGATTAGCTAGTGCGTTCCTCAGCAAAGCAATTCCATCTTCATATTTCTGTTCTCTGCCTGAAAAGAAAAAGATCCTCATTTTCCTCCTTAACACAACATTCTGAAAATACACTCCCATCTCAAATTATATAAACAAAAGCACAACAATGACCAAAATCCAATAATCTCTTTGTAGATGTCCTTAAGAGAACAGTGGTATGGCAAGAAATAAGAACAAGTTTATATGACTTCCTATTCCATTAAGAAATGTGGAGCCTGAGATCTGATTTTTTAAATTATACTTAAACTAAGTTCAAATAAAAAGCCAAAATGCATTTATTTACCAAATTAGCCTAAACCCAGGATTTCATCATAAATCAGGACTAAAAAGGAAAGTCATAAGCAAATCCCGATGGGTCGAAATTGTTCGAGCTGGCTAAAACCAGTTCTATTCAGCCCAAACTAGTTCAGGACAACCAAAACCAGATCAAAGTGAGCTGAACAGGTACCAACCAAGTATAGCTGGTTCGAGCCACTCAAAAAGTGAGTCACTGCCAATCCATGCCAGTCTAAACCATCTACATTTGGTTGTGCTAAATATAAACCAATTCACATGGGGTCAAACTTACTACAAAAGGCATACACCTGTCTGGTCATTTGTAACCAGCTGGTACCAGGAAATCCAAATGAAACCAGGTTTTATACAAATAACAACAAAAGGGAAGTAAATAAGATACACTTACTAAGTAGTTCTGCTTTTTTCACCACAGCCTTAATGTAATCCGGCCTTTGGGTCAGGGCTTTATCTAATAAAGTTTTGGCTTTCTCCTGTGTCACTGGGTCTTCAAGACAAACAGTGGCTAAAAGGGTAAGGGTCTGTGCATTTGCTCCCAGAGTTTTGTAAACGTTGTTAGCCATTACCATTGCTTCACGAATGCTGTTGGAAGCCAAGTAACATTCAATGAGACCTGGAAAAAAAAAAAAAAGTTTAACCACGTTACCATTCTAAGCAATGCTTCCAATGCTGACAGCCTTCCAAACTACAAACCTTCAAAGCTTCAGACAAAGGGCAGGCCAGGGGAAAACTGATGGCATTAGAGAGTATGGAGATGGAATAAGAAGTGCTCCTCCTCAGAGCACATCAGGGATGCAGAAAAAGGCTGCATGCACTGCAAAGACACCTTTAGTTAGCAAAGGAGACAAATACGCATAAGTAAAATAAAGCACGTAGGCAGCCCAGTTGAATGTTAAAGGAATAAACATGACCTTAATCATTACTTGAAATAGAGATGATTCTGACAACAAAGCACAGGGTTTCACTGCCTCTTAATGAGCTATTAATTTCTGGCTGTATTCAGTCACCTCTAGTCTTAGGCTTACGTGGGAGAAATGACAGTTCCAAGTGAATGTCCAATTCTACAAAACTACTATTTTAGTGTAATTTCTACTAATGGACCTAGGGAGCAACCTAAGAAGAAAGAACAGGTTTTCATTTGAAACATAAAAGTTATCTCAAAAGACATTTGCTGAGGGTTTCCCTAACCTAGATGGAAAACGCTTATCAGATATACCAAATACACCGAGACTGGCAGCTTCTGCCTCTTACTGTACCCACAAGATGCCCAACAGGGACACTTCAAGCAGAGACAACTCTCAATTCTTCTTGCCAAGAACTTGAGAACACAGGAAGTACTTTTTGACACAAAGCTCTCATCAAAACAGAAAAACAGCTTAAACCCAAACCCACGCACCCCTGACAGATTCTGTCTGCACACTCCTCCGCCCTAGCAGCACTTATGACATCTGTGCACATCTGCCGCACGCTACGGTTGCTGAACCAGACATTCCCTAACTCTTCGGGCCAATGTGCTGGATTCCGAGTATAGTTGTTTAGGGGCGCCTGGGTGGCTCAGTGGGTTAAGCCTCTGCCTTCAGCTCAGGTCATGATCTCAGAGTCCTGGGATCGAGCCCCGCATCGGGCTCTCTGCTCGGCAGGGAGCCTGCTTCCCTCTCACTCTCTCTGCCTGCCTCTCTGCCTACTTGTGATCTCTCTCTGTCAGATAAATAAATAAAATCTTTAAAAAAAAAACAACAACAAAAGAATATGGTTGTTTGCAACTACTGAGCAGTTTTATTTCCCTGCTAACGGTCCTCTTGGAGCTTCAGAAGGAAATGGAAGGAATGCTCTTCACTACTCCAATGCCTCCACCAATAAAGGAAGCTTGGCTAGAGGCTGCAAGAAGCACCAGAGAGCGTAATCAGTTACTCTGCTTCAAAACTCCAAATGATATCTTGAGTGAAGGCACCCATCAAGCCTCACTGGCCTGGAGAAGGTCCTCTGCTCCCAATGACTCTAACCATCACTCTTTCCAAGCATCATGGGGTTTGTTATTTAACTGCACTCCTGGGCTCTTGTGAAACAGGCATGCAGTAGAAAGGAACTAGGGTGATAAAAGCAGCTGAGAGACTAGGAAGTTAGTTTTAGGATCAAAAATTTAATCTGGAACCAAAAACATGGTTTGCTGGGGATACTTTAAAAAAAAATCCACAATACACATAGTTCTCTATCTAAGCAGATTTCGTTCTTTACCCAACTTTCAAATTTCCTCAAATCTGAACTCATCTTCCTGTTAAGAGCAAGTCACTCTTAGACTCCTGGGTTTATTTTTAAATTCTTACAAAAATATGCTTTGGAGGAACTGCATCTTATAAGATCTATTTTAACATCGTGACTGAGGCACCAAATGTTGCTGAAGCTGGCATAGCTCCTCTGAACTCCTAGGGTCAGTTCACATGAACTTAAAATAGTACATAACAAAACAAAGTTTGACCGTGATCAAGCCCACTCAGGAGGTCACAATGAACTGACTAGTTCCCACAACCAACACTGTCATATGGATACGAAGTTACCCTCTGAGGAATATTTCTGGCCGAGGTAAAACAACTATTAAAAAAGAATAAAGACAGGGGCGCCTGGGTGGCTCAGTGGGTTAAAGCCTCTGCCTTCGGCTCAGGTCATGATCCCAGGGTCCTGGGATCGAGCCCCGCATCGGGCTCTCTGCTCGGCAGGGAGCCTGCTTCCTCCTCTCTCTCTCTCTGCCTGCCTCTCTGCCTACTTGTAATTTCTGTCTTTCAAATAAATAAATAAAATCTTTAAAAAAAAAAAAAAAAGAATAAAGACATAACCAAGCGATCTAGCACAGTGCCAGCATAGACTCACATTAAGGAGTGGGCCTTTTTTTTTTTTTTTAAAGTTTTTTTTATTTATTTATTTGACAGAGAGAGAGAGATCACAAGTAGGCAGAGAGGCAGGCAGAGAGAGAGGAGGGAGCAGGCTCCCCGCGGAGCAGAGAGCCCGATGCGGGGCTCGATCCCAGGACCCTGAGATCATGACCTGAGCCGAAGGCAGCGGCTTAATCCACTGAGCCACCCAGGCGCCCCAAGAGTGGGCCATTTTTAAGAAATAAAAATAGGACCAAAAAACCCTAACTACTTCTTCACTAAAAACCAGGAAAAGAGAATGAAACAAACAAACAAACAAAAAAAACCCTGAAGGTCCAGTGAAAGTCCTAAATGATTTTTAAAATGTGTAATACAAACTTGCCCACACATTGGCACTACCTGGGGTCTTCAAAAAAATATCAGTACCCATCTCCCAACTGCAATATTCTGATTTAGATAGTACTGGAGTGATGTAGCATGAGGATTTTTTAAAAGTACCCTCAGATGGGGCGCCTGGGTAGCTCAGTCGTTAAGCGTCTGTCTTTGGCTCAGGTCATGACTCCAGTGTCCTGGGATGGAGCCCCGCATTGGGCTCCCTGCTCAGTGGGGAGTCTGCATCTCCCTCTCCCATTCCCCCTGCTTGTGTTCCCTCTCTCACTCTCTGTGTCAAATAAAAAATAAAATCTTAAAAAAAAAAAAAAAAAAAAAAAAAAGGTATGCCCAGAAGACTCTAATATGCAAGGGAGTTTGGGAACTGCTGGCCTAACAAAACCTATCTGGGGGCGCCTGGACAGCTCAGTCAGTTAAGTGTCCCAACTCTTGATTTTGGCTCAGGTCATAATCTCAGGGTTGTGAGATCAAGCCCCTGCGCTGGGTGTGGAGCATGCTTCAGATTCATACTCTCTCTCTCTCTCTGCCCCCTCCCCCCCACTAGTGAGCACATGTGCGCTCTCTCTCAAAAAAACAAAAAATTAGGGGCGCCTGGGTGGCTCAGTGGGTTAAAGCCTCTGCCTTCGGCTCAGGTCACGATCCCAGAGTCCTGGGATCGAGCCCCACATCGGGCTCTCTGCTCCACAGGGAGCCTGCTTCCTCCTCTCTCTCTGCCTGCCTCTCTGCCTAGTTGTGATTTCTCTCTGTCAAATAAATAAAATATTAAAAAAAAAAAATTAAAATCTTCCACCTGAGTGTTAACGCTACACACCTACAGATTCACACCATTCATGTTTTTCATCTTACCTTCATAACAATCTAAGCGACAAGGTGCAAGCCGTATAGCCTCCCGGAAATGGATTATTGCTTCTTGGACTCTGCCCATGTTTCTAAGTGCTGCTCCCTTAAGTAGCAAAGCCTGAACACTATTACTGTTCAGCTGAATGGCCTTGGCCCCTAAATAGAGGGCCCGAGAGTAGCGTTTGCTGTAAAAGCTATGACACCTGGAGGGAAAAAAAAAAGGCAACATTACCTGAGAGAAAATGGTAAAGAAACTTCATTCAAAACCAAACAGAAGGTCCTCTACATGATCCTTATTGCAAAGCACACTTACAGCTTTAACCTGAGATATTAGCAGGCGGGGGAGACAAAACCAAGAAAATCTAAATATTTATTCTGGAGGGGAAATACTGATATGGAAGGGAAAAATTATGGGAAAGAACCTGATATCTAGATATGTTATCAAGTGAGAGATAGTCAAAGAATCTGTAAAGCCATGGTAAATAACAAAGCAGCAGCTTCTGGCCTGTTCGCTGATGGCTTCCAGTGCTGAGCACGATGCACTATCCCAGGGGACACCTATCCCATGAAAGTCTGCGAAAAGACTCAGTGAGGTAACTAATGTGTCCCAAGTCAATGTGATCTGAATTCTGATTATCTCTTAAACCTGTTTTCAACCTGTATGCTATTTGGGAGGAACCACAATTTCCCAAAGAATGTACTGAAAACTGGAGAGAAGAGAGAATGCATAAACATACCCAGAGACCACCCAGGGCTCTGCATGCTGATCAGAAATATTGAAAAGGCGGCAGCCAAGGTTCTCTACATCCTCTAGCCGCCCTTCTCTTGCCAGGAGGTAGCCATATACATCCATTCCTGGAAAGGAAGAGTCTTTTTTTTTTAAAAAGCAGGTGTCCTTTATTAAAAGAGCAACAGACTTTATCAGAGCCCCCACTCAAGCCCCAGCTCCAGCACATACTGAGCCCTTTCCACCAGGATGAATTCTTCCTACCAGCATTCCCACTTTCCTACAATACAACTATTAAAGGTGCGTCTGAGTGGCTCAGTCAATTGGGAGTCTGACTCTTGAATTTCGGCTCACGTCATGGTCTCAGGATGGTGAGATCAAGCCCCACGTGAGGCTCTGTGCTCAGCAGGAAGTCTG
Organism: Meles meles; assembly: GCF_922984935.1. NCBI lineage: Eukaryota > Metazoa > Chordata > Mammalia > Carnivora > Mustelidae > Meles > Meles meles. Next base: position 12,776,971 of record NC_060077.1, on the reverse strand, counting down.
TTTGAGATTCTCCCTCACCCTCTGCCCCCCACTATGGCTTGTAGGCTCTCTCTCCCTCTCTAAAATAAACAGATAAATCTTAAATTAAAAAAAATGACTTTTTAAACAAGGGGGAGCAGTGGGCAGAGGGAGAAGCAGGCTCCCTACTGAGCAAGGAGCCTGATGCAGTACTTGATCAAAGGATGCTGGGATCATGACCTGAGCCAAAGGCAGACGCTTAACCGACCGAGCCACCCAGGTGACCCGAGGGGGAAAAAAAAAAAAGGACTATTAAAAAGACAAAACACATCCAAAAAGTTTAAAAAGCAAAGGAGGAGAAGGATCCACAACTCACAATTTGAAAGCCAGTATTTTTGGGAACTGTTTGTCCCTACAACCTGTGACATGATGTACAGTTATCCTAACTCATAACCGGAAAAGGCCCAAAAAGGCATCATGTAATTTCTTTTCAAGAAATCTAGATACAGTCCAGGGTGCACACTTAATATGCTGGTTAGTCTCAGAAAAAGTAGCCTACTAGAAAAAAGCATCTAGTTCTTTTGGAGTCCAGATGATTTAAGATCACCCCACTCCCTCATTTTTTTTTTTTAATATTTTATTTATTTATTTGACAGAGAGAGAGGGAGATCACAAGCAGGCAGAGAGACAGGCAGGGAGGGGGGAGGCAGGCTATCTGCTGAGCAGAGAGCCCAGGACCCCGAGATCAGGACCTGAGCTGAAGGCAGTGGCTTAACCCACTGAGCCACCCAGGCGCCCCCTCCCTCCTTATTCTTATTCCTGCTCAATAAAAAGGATCCCATGCTTGCCATCACCCATCTCTTACCACCATCCCCCTTCATTCCTTGTTATCCCTTCAGACTCCGAGGAAAATGTCTCTCTTGCCAGGATTACTGCAATATTCCCTGTTTGGGCCTCCAACTTGGACCTGAGCTTTCAACTCCAAGCTGCCAACTACTGCCAGACTAGTATGTTTAACACACCATTTTCATCATGGGCACAGACAACTCAGAGAAGAGAAATAAGCACTAGGCAGGAGGGTCTCAAGACCTTGGGCAAACAATTTCATATTTCTGGATCTGTTCTCTCGTCTCCCTGCTCTTTAGTTCTCATGGCTTAAGAGTCTCTAGGACTAACAACTGTCACAAGGCCATATTTTTCTGATGGCCTCTTTTGGGGCTTCATAAGCAGATTCCAGCCTACCTATCAGACCTTATTTCCCACTACCTGTCACTCACTGCCAGTCACTGGACACTCATCCCTTTAAAGTCCCTATGGCTCACCCCTTCAGCTACAATCTTTGAGATCAATGATTAATTAATGATTAATTACTTCCTTTAGTCACCTCATTACTTTTTATTGCCTGTTCACTTACTCTCTTTTAAGTATACTAAGGACACAGTAAAGCTAAATGCCCTAAAAGGATATTATAGTTTTGGGGATGCCATCCAAAATCTCAGGCACATCATAAATTTATAAATCATAAAGAAGGGCTATTACCCCTCCTAAAAGAAAAAGAGCCAAATAATGATCTGCCTGGAAATGACGCTTGAGTTCAAGCAAAAACAACTGCTCAAAATGGAAGTACTTAAGTGTTAGAGGCATGTAGCAGACCTAAAAAAAGGTAAAAGGCTACTAAAATAAGTTTCACAAAATATTTCTATGAAAAATGGTATCAGAATATTATTCTACATTGTCTGCCCCTTTTTTGGTGATCCTCCCCTCTGCAGCCACTTCCACCACGCCTCAAAAATTACTTACCTTTTATCAAATAAGGATCCAACATCTGTGCCTGTTCAAACTTGAGGACAGAGTTTTTATTGTCTCCAGCTCTGAAGTACAGATCTGCTAAGCTTCCCAGCAGGTCCACGTTATCACGCAATAAGGACTTTTTCTCTAGTGAACTTCAAAATATTAAACATTGACCCCTAAGATTTATTATGCATCCTTTTAGTTTCTGAATCTGGGTGACAGGCATATAAGCACTATTTTCTTTTATATATATATGACATTTTTCATAATAAAAAGCTTTTCAAACAGTATACACTAGATTTTCTTATTCTGAGTTTGATTTAAAGAAAGTCATACACGGTAAGAAAGCCTATATATAGAATGAAGCAGAAATCTCTCTCATTACCTAGAAAGAACTTTCTAGTTGCAGGTTTTCAGAGGACAATATGGTCCTAAATGTAATGTCATTCAAAAGTGACTTTGCATAACACAGAACACAAAGTCCAAGGATTAGGACTTTACCTGACTAGAAAGAAAATCCCAGTCGTAAAGGGGCAACCCAAGTCAGATGCTGCAATCTACACTTCTGGGACATCCAAAAAGATGTCCTTCCAGGGTCCAGCATGACAACTAAGGCAGCCGGCTGTGTGAGGGTTACCACTTTTGCAAATACAGAGCCAAACTAGGTCAAAGTTTACCTTTAACAGGTCCTTGAAACAGAGATTATTACCCTTAGGACCATTAAGTACATTAAGAGACTAAACCAAGCCAGAGGACAACAGGCTACAACACCAAGAAATAAGCATCTCATATTTCTATTTTGCTAATTTCTACTTTACACCACATCTCCATAAAGGAAAGGGCCTCAAGAACACTGAATTAACTTTGTGGCTCTCACCAGATGGTATTGATTGCTCTCGAGTTGTCACCAGTGTGCACAAAAGCATATGCTTTGATCCACACAGAGAGCCAATCCAAGTTAGGCACAGTCTGGATCACGTTCATTGTCATCGATGCCACCTCTGCGCCTTTTACAGAAAGGGAAAGCAAACCTAATCCAACAAAAAAATGAGAAATAAGTAAAGCTTAGCATCCCTCTTCCACAATACAAGAAGCATTAGGCTACTCTTTCCGTTGGCTACAGGGTAACACTTTTCCCTATTCTAAGCAAGATGCAGATGACAAAACCACCGTAATTTAACATTTCTTGATTTGTGAAAAACACATGACAACAGCAGCCTACTAAATTACTCTCTGGAAGTTAGGCATGGAAATTTTTTTTTTTAATTTACCTTTTCAGTAATCTCTACACCCAACATAGGGCTTCAACTCATTCCCCGAGATTAAGAGTCACAAGCTCTTCCAACTGAGGCAGCCAGGTGCCCTTGACATGTCAGATTCTAATGTACAGCTAAGAGTGAGAACTACCATCTCAGAGACTAAACAATCCATAGAAATAGACTGAGAATGATCTGTACCTAGTATGGCATCGAGGGCTAACGGGCACTGCCTCAGCACTTCCTTATAGCTGGTGACTGAAGGGCGCTCCTGACCAGCCTTCTTGTACAGGTTTGCCAGCATCATGTTTATCTGTAATAAACAAAAACAAAAGACAGTAAGATAAGCGTATATTGCAAAGAAAATATCTCACCATCAATTAAGTCCTGATTTTTTATTACCAGCTACTATTCTACTTTTTACTGGAAAATCTACCCACAGCCCTGTGGAAATAAACAAAGACCAATCCCATTCTTCAAACCAGAGGAAATTACTACCTTCGCTTTTCCTACGTCCTCCCATTTCTAAGAGGAAAGTCAAATTCCTCTCACTTACCCAACCAAAAGGTCCTGTACTATCTGGACCAAAGATGCTGCCTCTGGAAATGGGAGTAATATATATTTGAGAAATGTTACACAATTCTTATTACCTTGATTCTTTCGATCTTAAGACAGAAGATGGACTACCCTAGAAGTGCTCACGTTTACATATTTTAAATGCAATTAATATCAACACATAAGAAAATGAGGAATTCCTAAAGTAGTTTGTTAAGAAAGGTCAGATGAATTTTCCCCAAAAAGAAAATGACAGATACAGAATTAAATACTTGGCTTCTCTCTGACAGTTATTCTAGCAGCTAGACTCTAGCCTTTCTAACACTGAAAGCACAGACCCACAGGTATTATCTGACTCATCAAAGTGATGCTGCAAAAATCAAACACTAACTGACTCTGGAGGTACAATGATCCAGAGATTAGCTACATCATTTAAATCCAGTAAATGCATTTTTAGTGCAATTCAAATTTGTTACTCAGTAGAGCTCTTCTAAAATTACCCTTTCTGAAAACACAAGGAAAATCTAAGAAAACCTAAAAGTTTCAAAGAACGTAGAAGTTACAGGGAAAGTAAATGATCTTCTTAATAGTACAGAGAGAGAGGGGCACCTGGGTGGCTCAGTGGGTTAAAGCCTCTGCCTTCGGCTCAGGTCACGATCCCAGGGTCCTGGGATCGAGCCCCACATCGGGCTCTCTGCCCAGCAGAGAGCCTGCTTCCTTTCCTCTCTCTCTGTCTGCCTCTCTGCCTACTTGTGATCTCTGTGTCAAATAAATAAATAAAATCTTAAAAAAAAAAAATAGTACAGAGAGAGAGAAAAAAAGAACATTCCAATTTAAAATTAATAGATCTTAAAGCAGTGTTTGTCAGATCATTAACCTAAGGAAGCAATCAACATGAGGATACACAAAAAAAGCTAATCCCCAATCTCTTCGGTTATTTGTAGCCTGGTACGCCAGATTTTTACTCAAAAGAATGACTCTGAAGATGAAGAACTTCTGCTCCAATTATGACTTACAGTATATAAAACAATCTAGTATGGCATTAATCCATACTGATGATTCAAATAATGAAATAAATGAAATACTAGAAATAAAACTTTATTTGGCCTCATCTTTTCCATTTCAGGCTATGTTGAAAATGCAAAAGAAAATACTTAAAGGAAAACTCCAGTATTAGTGTCAGTACTTGAAAAGAATAAAAGGTTAAATTTAAGATCCTTTGACTGCTTGTTATTAACTATGACCAAGAGACCATCTGTCTCAACAAATATTAAAATTCCCTTTAGACTACCTGTCACTTCAAAATGAGTTTTAAATACTACCTATGAGAAAGTCAATTCTTTTTAAAATAGACCCTTACTTGGGAACATCACAAAGCCACATTCCACCAGTTATAAACACAAACAGTCATCTTTTTCTTAAAAATAAGTGAGAAATGGCATGTTGATATGTTTACTCTTAAAAGTTGAAGATTTACCAAGATATAATAATCTCACACTGGAATTTTCCTTTAAAATGTGAAGAAATGTGTGGTGGTGTTTACCATACATTAACAGACGTTCATTTAGACGTATTTTGACTCACTTCCTTGTCCTTTACACAGACTGAGAAGCCAGTTAACTCCCTAACGGACAAGAAAGAAAAACTGTAAATATTATAGGTTTATGTTTGAGGCACACATCTTTGTTTGTTCCTGGCTACAACAGCTCTACAGAATGAAGGATATGTACTCCTCACAAATGTGGATTCTGCTAGTCCCTCTTAAAATGACAGCTTTTAACACCAAAGTGCTGGATACCACAAACTGAGTTTATTTGCCATTACTCATTTTCAAAAAATGCCCCCACCCTCAAGTCATTGAGGAAATTGTGGTACATTTCCAGTAAGATAAGGAAAAGGCATCATTCAAGTTTATAATCAAAACGGCATCTTCCAAAAGGAAGACATTCTACACATACGCAAAAAAATAACACTTGGGATAAATCTTTCATAGCGTATCAGAAAACAATTTAGTATATAGCATCCAAGCTCATTATGAAACAGGTTAGTCTATAATGTGCTTCCAAATGTCCTTACTAGCATAAAATAAACTAAGGAAATAGCTTAGTTTTTAAAATACTCAGAAAATAGTAAATAAATTCTCAATATAAGGAGATGCTTAAACACATTCTCATCAAGTTTGACTGGTTACTTTAAAACTCAGCAACATTTAGGTGAAAAAGCAACGAATACACCACTGCTTGGGCTCCTTTTAAGGGCAGGAGGAGGTACACAGACATCTTACATATAAAATTCACTGTTAAGCACAAGTTGCACCGAATGGGTCTTTAATGAAGTGAGGAAGGCAGGCGACATGAGAGCATATGTTAGAGTATTAACTGCTGATGTGAATTCAATACTAAGAGCAAGGATTCTCACTGTTCGTCTAACCTTAACTCAAAACAAACTGTAATCAAAGTTACCCGATATGATACTCCTTACAGAATAGTATTTTAAAAAGTACTCTTTCACATATGAACTTATTTATTTTCCAAAGGTCAGCAGAGAAAAGTATTATTAACCTCATTTTATAAATTAAAAGAAGTAAAGTTCAGATTGGTAACTTGCCCAAGTTCACACTACACAGCTCACAGCTTGTAAGGCCTAAACTCAGACAAGATACCAGATCTCTTGATTTCAGCAGAAGGTATTCTATTGATTGTAATATGTTGCCAAATCAAACACAAATATATATCGCACATACACATAAGTACATAGAGATCTTGTAATCTTGGATTTTAAAACAAAGGACTGATCAGCTCCATTCACATTATCAATATCATTATCATGCTGTAGGTGCATCTGCATACACCTACAGCTGCAAAAGATGAGGTTTTAAAAAAGAACCATTACCACCTGGAAGCATTTGCAAATTATTATTTACTCTGGTAAGAAATACCAAAGAATGAAGAACACTTGTAGTATTCTCCAGCTATCATTTTTATCAGCTGAATCTTCAGGGTTCATAAGAAAGTAATTCTTCTATCTCTCTACCTCATCCACTCCATTAACAGGGGAACAAAGTGAGTCAAGAGTAAAATGTTCAGATGGACTCCCTAGGCATGGAGAAAACATGGAGGAAGTGGGTTGGAAGGACCCGGCAGGAGAATATTATGTAACAAATTGTTAATTCAACTTACTTTGGGAGTCCTTTGTCTTGAAGGGATCCCATCAAGTATAGCAATGGCATCTTTATCTTGTTTTAGCATTGTATAACATTCAGCCATTTTGTATTTCACTTCAATTTCAGATGGAAGACACTAAGAGGCAATGAAAACATTTCTTCAAAATACTACTTCAACAGTATGGCAGTTCTTTAAAATGTTATACACAGAGTCACCATATGACCAGGAATTCTGCTCCTGCATATATAACCAAGAGAACTGAAAACCTATGTCTGCACAAAAACCTACACACAAATGTTGGGGCACCTGGGTGGCTCCGTCAGTTAAGTTAAAAAACCTGCACACAAATGTCCATACCAACATTATGACAGACAAAAAGGGGGAAGTAATGTCCATCAACTAATGAATACCTGAAATATGGCATATCCAATAATGCTGTATTTTTTTTTTAAGATTTATTTATTTGAGAGCAAGAGTGAGCACGAATGGGCGGGAAGGAGCAGAGAGAAAGGGAGAAGCAGACTTCCCACTGAGTAGGAAGTCCAACTAAAGGCTTGATCCCAGGACCCTGAGATCATAACCTGAGCCAAAGGCAGTTGCTTAACTGACTGAGTTACCCAGGCATCCCCATAGAAATGGAATATTACTTGGCAATAAAAAGAACGAAGAACTGAGTCATGCTATAACATGGATCAAATTTGAAAACATTATACTAAAGTAAAAGAAACCAGACACAAAAGGTCACATATTTATGATTCCATTCATACAAAATGACCAGAACATACAAATCCATAGAGACATAGGGGCTAGTGAATTCCCAGAGGCAAGTTACAGAGGAGGTAACAGGCAGGGAATTTTCCAGGGTGATAAAATCCTCTGGAATTGTTAATTTTATGACACTGTGTCTTAATTTTTTTAAAAATTCCTTGAAGATTAATTATAGAGAACTGATAATTACCAGAGGGGAGGGAGGTGAGGGAATGGGTTAAATAGGCGATGAGTATTAAGTCGTGATGAGAATAGGGTGATGTATGTAAGTGCTGAATTACTGTACTGTATACCTGAAACTAATATGATACTGTAAAGGTTAACTGGAATTAAAACAAAAACTTAAAAAATTTTAAAATGTGAGGTCAAAAAAATTCCTTAAAGATTAAATATATTTAATTAACATAAAAGGTTTAGCATGGTGCTTGGCATACTGAAAACTCTAAAGTTAGCTACTTCTATGAATGACCCTATGTGAATAATATACATGACATCCATTCAGTGCCAGAAAACAGAAAATCCTGGAGGGACCTCATTGGCTCAGTCAGTGGAAATGCAACTCTTGATCTTGAGGTTGTGAGTTTGAGCCCCACACTGGGCATACAGATTACTTTGAAAACATAAAATAGGGGCGCCTAGGTGGCTCAGTCAGCTAAGAGTCTGGCACCAGGTTTGCTGCTCAGTGGGAAATGTGCTTGTCTCCCTCTCTCTCAAACAAATAAATTTTTAAAATAAAATGAACAAAAATAAAATAAATAAAAGAAAACAGAAAATCCTGGCAGTCAACTCTGTAACAATAAAAAACAAAGGTTTACATAAAGAGACAACAGGATGGGGGCGCCTGGGTGGCTCAGTGGGTTAAAGCCTCTGCCTTCGGCTCAGGTCATGACACCAGGGTCCTGGGATCAAGCCCCGCATCGGGATCTCTGCTCAGCAGGGAGCCTGCTTCCTCCACTCTCTGCCTGCCTCTCTGCCTACTTGTGACCTCTGTCAAATAAATAAATAAAAATCTCAAAAAAAAAAAAAAAGACAACAGGATGAAAATCTAGAGGCTTTAAAATAGAGCAACTAGGGGCGCCTGGGTGGCTCAGTGGGTTAAAGCCTCTGCCTTCAACTCAGGTCATGATCCCAGGGTCCTGGGATCGAACCCCGCATCGGGCTCTCTGGTCTGCGGGGAGCCTGTTTCCTCTTCTCTCTGCCAGTCTCTCTGCCTACTTGTGATCTCTGTTTGTCAAATAAATAAATAAAAATCTTAAAAAAAAAAATAGAGCAACAATGTACATTAATTTGTGTTTTTTTTAAATGTGGAAAAGTAGAAAAAAACATAATTTCACTCCCAGTTCATTCTACTGACATTCCTTCTATTGTATGTATGTATATATGTATTTTTACTGACATTTCTTTTAAATATAGGTTGCACGTTTAATTTAAACTTAAAGACAGGGTCAAATTGCAAGGTAAGGGGCGCCTGGGTGGCTCAGTGGGTTAAAGCCTCTGCCTTCGGCTCAGGTCATGATCCCATGGTCCTGGGATTGAGCCCCGCATCGGGCTCTCTGCTCTGCAGGGAGCCTGCCTCCTACTCTCTCTCTGCCTGCTTCTCTGCCTACTTGTGATCTCTGTCAAATAATAAATAAAAACTTAGGACGCCTGGGTGGCTCAGTGGTTTAAGCCACTGCCTTCGGCTCAGGTCATGATCTCAGGGTCCTGGGATCGAGTCCCGCGTCGGGCTCTCTGCCCTGAAGGGAGCCTGCTTCCCTCTCACTCTCTCTGCCTGCCTCTCTGCCTACTTGTGATCTCTGTCAAATAAATAAATAAAAATCTAAAAAAAAAAAAAAACTTTAAAAACAACAACAACAACAAAACAAATTGCAAGGTAAAAGTTTCCCTCTCCCTAAATCTTTCCACTGTGAAACTGCTTTCCTTCAAACACGCAAAATCTTTCATGCATATTACCCGTGTGTGTGTGTATATTAGGCATATACCAGGACATATTTATAAATCTATAAACTATCCCCTTTAAACAGAAAGTACTGAAACATTTCTTCGTACCTCATTTTCCTTACTAATATACATAGTTCTTTCCAAACCAGCATCCACCTTATCTCATTTTTCATTTAAGTAATAGTTCCATCACATTCCATCTTATGGATATGCTCTAACTAGAACCCACTGATGGAAACTTTTGCTTCTAGTTTCTTGTTATTACAAACTGCAAAAAGCTGCATTGGTTATATCATATACCTTGTAAACCTCCCATGAGTCTATTAAGATTAATTTCTAGCAACTGGATAATCCTGTCAAATCGGAGAACTCTGTAAAATTACAATTTTCCCCTTCATTTATTTAATTATCAAGTTACTGAAACTGTAGAATTCTTAGAATATTTCCCAAAAATTTCCCTAAGGACTCACAATCCTAAAAATTGTTACATTTTAAAAGTTGTACTGGGGCGCCTGGGTGGCTCAGTCGTTAAGCATTTGCCTCCTGCTAAGTCATGATCCTAGGGTCTTGTCCTGAGGGAGTTTGCTTCTCCCTCTCCCACTCCCCCTGCTTGTGTTCCTCTCTCACTGTCTCTCTCTGTCAAATAAATAAATAAATAAAATCTTAAAAATAAATGAAGTTGTACATTAAATTTTAAAAACTTTAGATTCTGAAAATTGTATAAAAGGAACAATGCAGAACTTCAGTGAATCCATATAATTGTTTAACTCCATTTTTAGATTCATCCAGAGTGAATTTTTCATCTTTGTTTCTCCAGCTCCCCTTTAAAATTACTTATTTTTCTATCCTCTACATCTAATCAGCAGTCTTGTAAAGTTTCAGTCTCTCTCACTCTCGAAGGAAAAAAAAATCAGACTTCCACCTCCGTTTACCTGACTTTGTGGAGTAGACGCAGAATTACCAGTTGAAGGTCTCACTTTTGAAGTTTTACTTAGGGCTTTCTTCTGCTGTAACGCCATGGTATACTTACTCACAGCATTCCGATATTCCTTATCATGAAAGAGAGAATCTGCATGATACACCAAAAGCTGGTACTTCTGAGATGGGGAGAATAACTCACTAGAAAACAAAGAAAATATACCCCCCTACATGGGTTATTTTGAAATGTTAGATAAGACACCCTCCTTAGTATCTACCCATATAAGTCTAGCATAAACCCTTATGTAATGACAGTTTACAAAAGTCATTGTACCTTAAGTGCTAGTCCCTAAAATGAGAGGCATGAGGATTGTACTCTATGCTAATATGGTCAACACATCTAGGCAACTGCTTTAAATTAGTTTTAATATGCGTTTCTCCTTTATTTACTGTAAAAGTAATGATAACTCTAAATAAAATTGAGTAATATGCAGATATACAAAGAGAAATGTTATATATCTCCTCCCCTTTAGCCCAAACCCTCTTTACTTTTTTTAAAAAGAGAGAGTGCGTGTGTCCTCACACGTGTGCGAGCGTACACAAGTGGAGTGAGAAGAGAGGAAGAGAATCTTAAGCAGGTTCCATGCTTAGTGTGAAGCCTGGTGCAGGGCTCAATCTCACAACCACGAAATCATGACCTAGCCAAAACCCAGAGTTGGACACTTAACCAACCAAGCCACCCAAGTGGCCCCATCAAAGTCTTCTCAATTTAATAGTTTGATATATATCCATACTATCTTATATTAGCACTGATTTTTAGCATAATACAGACAAAGGAGAGAAATCACAATGGTTTAACTAATACTACCAAAGAAGGGTTGAAGAACCTGGAAAAGTGAAACCTCACTGATTAGACACCTTTTTAGGAAAGTGCTGAACAAAAACAGGTTTCAAAGGAACTGAAAATTCTTTAAATACTGAAGATGGGAATATAAAAAACTGAAGAATGAGAATAGAATAGGATAAGCCAATGGGATAGAGTAGGACAGAAAGAGGATTAGCCTTATTTGATGAAAGTTTTTTTAATTTTACATACAAAAGTACACTTTATTTTAAAAAAATTTTTTTAAGACTTCTTATTTATTTTTTGAGATAGAGAGCATAGAGGGAGGATGAGAAGGAGAAGCAGACTCTCTGCCAAGGAGGGAGCCCAAGATGGCCCCGATCCCAGGATCCTGGGATCAGTGTTGACCCAATCCGAAGGCAGATGCCCAACCAACCAACTGAGCCACCCAGGCGCCCCAAAACTAAACTTTATTAACACTAAAAGAATTTTAATCTCCTTGAGTCCCAGGAGTTTAAAGACAGTGTAAAACAATGTTTCAAAACTTTTTCATTAATGTTGAACACTGCTCACAACCATTATTAAGTGCCTCCAAGCTGGCCACCATTCTTAATAGGAAACGTATATTTTTAATCTCTAATTCCAGCCCCCTCCCTCAATGCCCTGACTCCTGCCAAATTAAGAGGAATTTACACGTTTTTCTTTGACAGGTGAAAGCTATAGCCACTTAAAATGAAATAATAGTCACAGTCAAATCTGTAAACAGTTAATTGTCAACAAATGAAGGGCATTCAAGAATAGATACCAGAGGGACGCCTGGGTGGCTCAGTTGGTTAAGCGGCTGCCTTCGGCTCAGGTCATGATCCTAGTCCTGGGATCGATTCCCACATCGGGCTCCTTGCTCAGCAGGGAGCTTGCTTTGCCCTCTGCCTCTGCCTGCCACTCTGTCTGCCTGTGCTCTCTCTCTCTGACTAATAAATAAGTAAAATCCTAAAAAAAAAAAAAAAAAAAAAATAGATACCAGAGATTACTGGCTGCCAGGGACTGGAGGAAGTGGGATTAGGGGTGCTTACTAATAGATATGGGGTTTAGATACGGGGTTTCTTTTGGGGATAATGAAAATGTTTGGAATAGATATGGTGATAGTTGTACAACTCTGTGAATATACTCAAAACCACAGAAATGTATTCTTTGAAAGAATGAATCTAATGGTATGTCAATTTTATCTTAATTTTTTTAATCTAAAAAAAGGATAGCTAGGCTAAACATAGGATATAAAATTATGAAGGAAATTCAAGGACTAAAGGTATAGTCCAGATACTTAGGATCTCTTCCAACTCTGATTCTACATATTTACTGAGAAATAAGATTTAACAGAAAATATTACTACACTCAGAGAAAGCACTGAGATATTTATATACTATAACACATGTCTACTTATGCACCCATAAATGGTCTTCGGAATGATACAGGAGAAACTGTTACTGGTTGTTGCCTCTGGAGAATGGAAATGGTGGGGTGAGGTTCAAGACTCAGGGACAGACAGACACTTACATGCATACCTCTTCCATACTGTTTGAATTTTTCTTACTGTGTATTTTGCTAATTCAATAAGAACATCTAATAATACACGGTAAAGGTGAGAATTTAAACTGACCTCCCTAGAGCTAGGAAAATGCCAGTTTAACCTAATAGAAAGAAATATGGGCTAAGCCGAGTCAGAGGATTAAACTGCTATTATCCTGGAACATTTTCAAGAACCAAGAGTAATGACTAACTGGTATACAAATTCCCAATGATGGAGTGTGCCTTGACCAATCACTCAAAACCAAGTGAAAGGCTCCAGAATAAACAGAGAAGGCTGAAATAGGCCAGGGCTCCTTACTGTCAACACTAAGTGGATGGTGGTGAAATGATGGGTCTCACATAGTGAGGTCCAGAAGTACACTAGTGGAAATAAGAGAGCAGCAGCAGCTGCATTACAGGCACTCAATTAAGGGGCTTCTCCTTTCTGACCGAGACAGCTTCTAGAGCACGCCAAATCCAAATGGGTCCACCCTGAGTAGAAAATTCAATTATGCCACTTAGAAGTAGCAGACTGTGGTGGGTCAATCAAATTTTGAAGTTTTCAAAATCAGAAGGACCAAAGCCCAGACATCATGGCTCCTCCACTTACTAAATGTGTAAATTTGGACAGCTTTATCTCCCTAAGGTTGTACATACTTCCTTAGCACATTCAATAAACACGTGAGTGCTCACTGCAAAAAGGCACTGAGCTGGCCGCCTTAGGTGTTAAGAGGGATGCAGAATACAGATCTCAAAGTTCTCCGCGGCTTAGGTGGCTAAATTGGTTGGGCATCAGACTCTGGATTTCTGCCCTGGTCATGATCTCTGGGCTGTGACATCAGCCAATCTGGACTCTGGGCTCAGTGCAGTCTGCCTGTCCCTCTCCCTTCGCTCTTCCCCATGAACTCACTCACTCACTCACTCACTCCCTCTCCCTCTCTCAAATCAGTAACAATAAAATCATTAAAAGTTATCACCACAAGAAAAAAAGTTTAACCATGTGGTGATGGATGTTAACTAGACTTATTGTGATCATTTCAAAGTATATCGATAGAATTAACACTCCTGCACACCTGAAAGAGTGAGGCAGAATACAGAACAGGGCAAAGGGATGGAACAGCGAGGGTAAGGGGGCAATTCTCAGTTACAGAAGCTGTTCCCTAGGAGGGAATAGCTGAGCTGAAACCTGACGGAGGATATAGATCGTTGACAAGGAGGGCTCCAAGACAAACAGGAAACGCAAAGCCCTGAGTTAAGAACGAGCCTGGTGGGTTCAAGTAACAGAAGGAACTGCTTGCAACGCCAAAGTACAGTGAGCTAAGGGCATGAAATGAGGTCAGGGAGAAAAATGTTTGGCCTCCGAGGCCATGGGAAGGAATTTTAAGTACAACGAAGGAATGTAAGCAGGGAAGCAACGGGCACTCGACGATGCAAACAGCCCTGTGCTGCAGCCCTCATTAGAGTTAATAAACGGCGGCTCTGAAAGCAAGAAAGGCGCCCTGCGTGTCCTTAAAAGGGCACCACTCCCGCCCATCAAAGGAGTCTCCCATTTTCAGGGGTTTTGGAGGCCAGAACGTGGACCCTTCTGACACACTCAAGGGGAAAAGTCCATCTCAGATGGGGGCGAAGGTACAAGACTGGGTGGGCCTCCTGGATTGCGGCGAGCGAGAAAACGTTCTTCGGGAAAAGAGACGGGAAGAGAGAAGTCGGTCCAGAGGAGTGACAGTCGCGGTGCTCGGCGACAGGTGCCTCAGGAAACCCTCCGCTCACAACTTTCGGGAAACCCTAGCCAGGCTCGTCCCCATGGCCTCCGCCTTCCATTTCTCGAAGCCGCCGCTCGCCACCTCCCCCTCAGGGAGCTCATCTCAACGTATGGTACAGCGCAGAGTTAGTCAACTTGCGTTCCTACATCGGCTCCGCCCGACGATGCCGTCACTGACCCCGAAGCCTCAGCTGAGGCCCGCGGTCGCTCCTTCCCGCCAGTTCCCAGGCCCCCTCACACCCCGCTCCCAAACCCGCGCCGCTTTCTCCTCAGCCCCAGGCCGCTCCCCGCCTCAACTCACGGGTTGTTATTACTCATTGTAAGTAACAAGCTGCTGAGGAGCCGCACGTTAGAGTGCAGTCCCGCGGCCGCCATGTCTCGCACGTGGTCTATCACATTCATCCTGCCCGGCAAGGCCGCGGGCAGCGGCGGCAGCGGCGCGAAAAGCCGGTAGAAGGTCCTTAGGGAAGACTCCAAAATGGCGGCCTCGCCGGGGTCCATGAGGTCCACAAGTGGCACCGCCCCCAGGAAAACAGGCAACTACTGAAGTGCCTGAGGGGGAAAAAAAGACTCCGTTCATTCCCCAGGTACCCTATGAAGTGAAATGATTTGGTTGTGAGGTTTTGTTTTGTTTTATTTTGTTTTGTTTTAGCTAATGTGATGTCTCTCTAAGCTGCAAACTTTATTGAGGACTCTCAGGGGGGTGGGGGCAAAAGGCACTTCAGTATGAATACATGCTCAATTGAAATAAGTCTCGGAGAGAAATTTCTGTCTCAAAAATTAATAAAAACGCATGGTCACTTACCATAAATAATTCAATATATTTAGGGGTATTTGCAACTGCTGAAGTTAAATATTTTTAATCAGGCGCTAGGGGCAGTCCTAACTGCTTTTACAGTCGGGCTTGCGCACTAGGCTGAAGGCACCACGCCCCCTTCTCTCAGGTGTTCTGTGTTCCTGTAAGAACGAGACTTCACCCTGTGCATAGAATCCTTGAGTGCAAAGGGCATATTTTTACCCTTTAAAATGACTCACGAGCTCAGAGTGAATAAAGGCTAGGCTGGGTTTTAGGCATCCTAATATCTGTGTAGTAGTAACTTAATGTTTTAATTTGCAATTCCTTAATGACGTATGAGGTTGAGCTTCCTATTTGCTATCTATAGATTATATTTGGTGAGGTATTTACTCAGATCTTTAGCCCATTTTTAAAATTTGGGTTGTTCATGTCTTTTTCTTCTATTTTAAAAAAGTTTTATTTGGGTACTCTTTATACCCCACGTGGGGCTCAAACACAACCCCAAGATCAAAAGTTGCATGCTCTTCTAAGTCAGCCAGGTGTCCCTGGGTTGTTCGTTTTCTTCCCATTGAGTCGTTTTGTTTTTGTTTTTGTTTTTAAGATTTTATTTATTTGACAGATCACAAGTAGGCAGAAGCAGGCAGGGAGGGAGGGGGAAGCAGGCTCTCTGTTGAGCAAAGAACCTGATGCGGTGCTGGATCCCAGGACCCTGACCAGAAGGCAGAGGCTTTAACCCACTGAGTCACCCAGGCGCCCCTCTTATTGTTGAGTTTTAAGGGTTCTTTGCATATCTTCAGTAGCAGTTCTTTATCAGATATATATATTTTTAAAGATTTTATTTCTTTATTTGACAGAGAGATCACAAGTAGGCAGAGAGGCAGGCAGAGAGAGAGAGAGAGAAGCAGATCCCCGGTGCGGGACTCATCCCAGGACCCTGAGATCATGACCTGAGCTGAAGGCAGCGGCTTAACCCACTGAGCCACCCAGGTGCGCCCAGATATATGTTTTATAAATATTTGCTCCCAGTCTGTGATTTGTCTTTTCATTCTCTTGACCATCACCTCTCTGTTAAGAAAAAGTACTTTCAGTAATAATCCTGAAATGAAATAACTAGTAATAGCCAGAAAAGAAACAGAAAGTATTATCTTATTAAACTTTAAACTTCATCTAAATATGGTGCTAGTTTGTGGTCCATTGAAGAAAAAATAAAGATGCCAGCAAATTTTTTAATTAAAAATAAAAGCAGTATTACAGTACAAAGGGTAAGAGATGAACACTTTTTAAATTACAAAAACATGTATTTTAAGAACTTTTATCCTACATATTGGATTGGTAAAGAAATGAATGATACAGTTTCTACAAGTTTGTCAATGACTCAAAACTGATCATCTTGGGCGCCTGGGTGGCTCAGTAGGTTAAGCCTCTGCCTTCGACTCAGGTCATGGTCTCAGGACATGGTCCTGGGATTGAGTCCCGCATCAGGCTCTCTGCTCAGCAGGGAACTTGCTTCCTCCTCTCTCTCTGTGCCTACCTCTCTGCCTACTTGTGATCTCTGTCTGTCAAATAAATAAATAAATTCTTAAAAAAAAACTGATCATCTTTGCTTATTTGTGTTCCATAAGCAGTATAAACAGATTTGTCAATTGCTGCAGCACAGCTGTGAAATGACATGGAGGAAATATAAATTCATACTATTAGGTGGAAGAAGCCAATCTGAAAAGGCTCCATACTGTGATTCTAACTACATGACATTTCTGGAAAAGATGAAACTGAGGACAATGAAAAGATCATTGGTTGCCAGGATTTGGGAGGGCGGGAGGAATAGGTGGAGCAGAGGGGATTTTTTAAGGCAGTGAAACTTCTATATGATACTGTAGTGGCCCATATATCATTACACATTTATCAAAACTCAGAATGTACAAGAGTCAGGGAAATCTAACAATAAGCTATGGGCTTTGGGTGATAGTGATGTGTCAACGTAGTTATGTCAGTTGTAACAACGTACCACGGTGGTGTGTGATGTTGACGGTGTGGAGGCTGTGCATGTGGGGGAGAGAGGGTAAATGAGAACTCTCTGTATATCCCACTCAGTTTTGCTTGGAAACTAAAACTGCTCTAAAAAATAAAGTGTAGGCATGCGTGGCTGGCTCAGTGGGTTAAAGTCTCTGCCCTCTGCTCTGGTCATGATCTCAGGGTCCTGGGATTGAGCCCCACATCAGGATCTCTGCTCAGCGGGAAGCCTGCTTCCGCCCCACCCTCTCTGCCTTGTCTCTCTGCCTGTCTCTCTGCCTACTTGTGATCTCTGTCTGTCAAATAAATAAATAAAATCTTTTTTTTTAATCTCTAAAAAGTAAATAAATAAAGTTTACCCCCCAAAAGAAGAAAGAAATGGAGAGGATGTAAAAATTTGACCTGTTCTTGGTGTCAGACATGCTAGATACATCATGGTATCTAACACACTTAGAATAATGGCTAGCATACAGTAAATGTAAATTTACTTTTTATGTTTATGGGTTTACAATGTAAATTGTAAACCCATACAAATGCCTGCTGTTATACTGTTTAATACATTTGAAATATTTTGTAATTAAGACCACAGCTAGGTATGCTTGGGTGGCTCAGTCGTTAAGCGTTGTCTGCCTTCAGGTCAGGTCATGATCCCGGGGTCCTGGGATCAAGTCCCGCATCGTGCTCCTTGTCCAGTGGGGAGTGTGCTTCTCTCTCTGCCTCTGCTTGCCACTCTGCCTGCATGTGCTCTCTCTATGACAAATAAATAAATAAATAAATCTTTAAAAAAAATAAAAACGAAACAAAACATAACTGGCTTCAGCACACAGTTAACCCTGGGGCATCCTGGCATTAGGTGGTGAGAGAGAAGAGGAAAAACCAGCGAAAGAGACTGAGAAGGAACAGCCAATGCAGACAGGGGTGTTCTGGAATCCAAATGAAGGCTATGGTTCCAAGAAGGTGAGAATAATCAATTGTGTATTCATAAAGTGCTAGTGAGAGGTTAAGGAAGATGATGAGAAACGGCCATCAGGTTAACAGCATGAAGGTCACTGAGGACCTTGACAACATTTCAGTAGGGGAGTGGTCAAGAGGGGATGGGAGGAGATAAAGGTGAAGACCCTAGAGATAGAGCTTTCCTTTGCTGCAGAGCAGTGTTCTCAAGTGGGGGGAATTTTGCCTCTAGGGTAAAATTTGCTAATGTCTGCAGACCTTTTTTTTGAGGGGGGGTGCAAGTGGCATCTGGGGGTAGAAGCCAGAATTGTTGCTAAACATCCTGAAATGCACAGGACAGACCCC
Organism: Meles meles; assembly: GCF_922984935.1. Classification (NCBI taxonomy): domain Eukaryota; kingdom Metazoa; phylum Chordata; class Mammalia; order Carnivora; family Mustelidae; genus Meles; species Meles meles. Next base: position 12,758,346 of record NC_060077.1, on the reverse strand, counting down.
CACAATAATGTGGAGCAGAAATTTAAATATCAAGTCTAAAATGTCGAAGTTGAGGTTGAGAAAACCTGGCTGTAAAGGGAAGGAGGAAATAGGTAGTGGGGGAGGGGGGTGTAGAATAAAGAGAGGATTTTAAGAAAGGAGAACTAACTTGTTTATATATTGACAGGAACGAGTCAGCACATATCCCTGGAAGGAGAAAAGTTGATAATTTCTTAAAGAAAGAGTACTAAAATACACCTGTGCAGCTGGCAAACTCACAGAAAGAGTGCACAAAGCAAAATATTTATAGAGAAAAAGAAAGAAGTAAAGGAGAATCCTCTTTAGAAGTTTTTTTTTTTACAATCCTTTTTTTTTTTAAGATTTTATATATTTATTTGACAGAGGGAGAGCAGAGCACAAGTAGGAGGAGCAGCAGGCAGAGGGAGAGGGAGAAGCAGGCTCCTGGCCGAGCCAGAAGCCAGATGTGGGGCTCGATCCCAGGACCCCCAGATCGCCACCCAAGTGGAAGGCAGATGCTTAACAGCCACCCATGCACACCTACAGTTATTTTAAAAATCAGCCCAAAGTAAGATAGATTCATGGTCAAGTTCCATTAACCTAATAAAAGTCAGAATATACTGGGGTACCTGGGTGGTGCAGTCAGTTGAGCTTCCAACTCTTGGCTTTGGCTTGGTGATCTTGGGATTGTGGGATCAGCCCCACATCAGGCTCCACTCTCAGCAAGGAGTCTGCTTGGGATCCTCTCTCCCTCTCCCCCCTCCTCATCCCCCGCACTTATGTGGATGCTTTTTTTTTTCTCTCTCTCTCAACTAATTAAATCTTTAAAAAAAGAGTCAGATCACACTGATTTTAATATTATTTAAAAAACATGTATAACGTTAAACTTACTTGGGACACTCAAGAGACCCAAGGGGACCAGGCCTCTTCCTTCTTATGGAATCATCTTCTAAAATGATAATTTTGGAACTGGAGGGGACTTTAGAAGTCATCTCATTTATTTTTTTAAATTTATTTATTTGACAGAGAGAGATCACAAGTAGGCAGAGAGGCAAGCAGAGACGGGGGGGAAGCAGGCTCCCGCTAAGCAGAGAGCCCAATGTGGGGCTCAATCCCAGAACCCTGAGATCATGACCTGAGCTGAAGGCAGAGGCTTAACCACTGAGCCACCCAGGCACCCCTAGTCATCTCACTTTTAATCTCCAGTTTTTTGGTGAGGAAACTGAGGCTCCGGGATGCTAGTTGATGTGAACAGTTACACAGCTGACCCTGAACTTTGAGGTAAGCTGTTTAGATGCTTAAAGATGTGGATACCATGGATAAGGGGAGTGTTGAATCAGATACATTAGAGGGACAATTTATAAATGTAAATGTTCTGCTCCACTTAATTTCATTTCTAAATGTTCAGCAGTCCAAGAATGAAAATCTTTCCCAGCTGCATTAGACATTTTTCTTAGATCTGTCTTTTGTACAAGGGAAAAACACAACACTTGTAAATTGCTCTAAGGGAAACATTACTTAACATCCCTTAAGTGTCTCCTGGCAGTGACAGCCTTCCTTTTAAGTGGAAAAGTAACTTCAGGTCAATGAATTTAGAGGGAATGCATAGCACACTCTTTCCAAATGATTTTCCCCCTTTTCAGTAAAAGTGGCTGGCAAGGGAATATTCTGGGGTTCTAAGGTGTCCATCTTATTTATGAAATGGTCAGAAAAGTAAGGCTGGAACAATGAACTCATTCAAACACAAATGCAAAATCAAGAGAGCTTGCCCCAGTCAGCGTTCAACTGCCATAAAATAAAGTTTCCTGTCGATTTCAATATTATTAACAACCCCCTCCAAGAACTTCTCTGACTCCCAAGCTTTATTGACCAACCTTTCATTCTCACCAACTGTAGACTGATTCTCTGCTGATTCCTTCCATCTTCCTGATTCAAAACTGCTGATTTGTCCCAGAGATCAGATTCTACTTGTCAATTCCACTAGATGTCTTCACTTCTATTTCTGATCTTTCACGTGTATTTGTAATTGCTGCTGGATTTCACCCAGGCCATCAGCTGCCCTCTCAAATTCAGTGTGCTTGGAATTAAACTCACCTCCCACTTCTCTTCCAAAGGACTCCAAGCCCAAGTCCTCAGGACAATCCCAGTTTATGTCCCCTGTCCCAAAAGAATTAACCATAGCACGCTCTTTTACCACCCGAGTTTGGGTGATAAGTTATTGTCGCTCAACCTATTTTCATGAAAGTCACTGCTATTTTTCAAGTCAACTAAACTCAAAACCTCACCCTAACCTTTAGCTGTTTAAATCCAGTGTAGTAGAATTCTCTTTTAGAATGTCCTTCAAGGGGCATCTGTGTGGCTCAGTGGGTTAAAGCCTCTGCCTTTGGCTCAGGTCATGATCTCAGGGTCCTGGGATTGAGCTCCACATTGGGCTCTGTGCTCGGCCGGGACCCTGCTTCTCCTGTCCCCTCTGCCTGTCTCCCTGCCTACTTGTGTTCTCTCTCTCTCTCTCTCTCTCTCTGTCAAATAAATAAAATCTTAAGAAAAAAAAAAAAGAATGTCTTTCAAATCTCTCCTTATTCTTGCATTCCCAACTAAAACCTTATATCAGGACCATTAATAAAACTTCTTACTCCCTGGTATCTCTCTCTCCCATCTTCTTACCTCCAATCCATCTAGTATAATGTAATTAACTCAATCTTATACAAATCCTGATTTTATCCTCTCATCACTCTGCTTAAAAATGTAAATGTAGGGGCGCCTGGGTGGCTCAGTGGGTTAAGTGGCTGCCTTTGGCTCAGGTCATGATCCCAGGGTCCTGGGATCAAGCCCCACATCGGGCTCCTTGCTCAGCGGGGAGCCTGCTTCTCTCTCTGCCTCTGACTGCCACTCTGCCTGCTTGTGCTCTCTCTCTCTGACAAATAAATAAATAAACCTTAAAAAAAATAAAGCACCCTAAGAAACAAAAACTTGAACCAATACCTACACACTGATGTTCATTTCAGCATTATTCATAATGGCGGAAAAGTAGAGACAACCCACCAACAGATGACCGGATAAACAAAAATGTGTCCATCCATACAATGGATTATTATTCAGCCATAAAAAGAGATTTAGTTCTGATACATGTTACATATAGATGCACCCCTTAATCATCATGCTAAGTAAAAGAACCCAGTCACAAAAGGACAAATATTGTATGATTCCCCTTGTATGAAATATCTAGAATAAGCAAATTAGGAGACAGAAAGTAGGTAAGAGGTTACCAGGGAATGAGAGGAAGGGGAACAGGGGGTTATTGTTTAATGGGTACAGAGTTTTGGAAATAGTGGTGATGGTTGCACATTATTAGTGTAATTAATGTCACCAAATTACACTCTTAAATGGCTAAAATGGATGATTTTATGTTATATATAAAAATAAAAAAAAAATTAATGGGACGCCTGGGTGGCTCAGTCAGTTAAGCTGCCTTCGGCTCGGGTCATGATCCCAGGGTCCTTGCTCAGCAGGGAGCCTGCTTCTCCATCTGCCTCTGCCTGCCACTCTGCCTGCTTGTACTCTCTCTTTCTCTTTCTGACAAATAAATAAGTAAATAAATAAAATCTTTTAAAAAATTAATGTAACATGCTAAAAACCATTGACTTGTATATTTCAAGTGGGTGAATTATATAAAATTTAAATATGTCAATAAAACTATTTTTATAAAGCACTTGCGGTGCCTGGGTGGCTCAGTGGGTTGGGCCTCTGCCTTTGGCTTGGGTCGTGATCTCAGGATCCTGGGATGGAGCCTTGCCTTGTGCTCTCAGCTCGGCGGGGAGCCTGCTTCCCCCCTCTCTCTGCCTGCCACTCTGCTTACTTGTGATCTCTCTCTCCATCAGATAAATAAATAAAATCTTTAAAAATAATAAAAATAAAAAAGCACTTGAAGGGCACCTTGATGGTGCAGTCAGTTAATCATCCAACTCTTTTTTTTTTCCACTCTGGTCTTGATCTCAGGGTTGTGAGATCGAGCCCTGCTCTGGGCTTTGGGCCTGGACTCAGCGCAGAGTCAGCCTGGGACCGTCTCTCCCTCTCCCTTTGCCCTCCCTGACCCCGTGCAGATGTGCACATGTGTGCATTCTTTCATAAATAAATAAATTAATCTTTTTTTTAAAAAGGAGATGAGAGTTGAAAACTAAATCAACCTTCTCCCTCAAAAAAGAAAGGAAGAAGAAAGAAAGAAAGAGAGAGAAAGAAAAAAAGAAAGAAAGAAAAGCACCTGAAAGTCAAGTGCAGAAACTGTGGAATGATTTGGAAAGAAAACAAGAGCAGGAAAAGTGATGGTTGGTCATGCAAATGGTTCTCATGGTGGTAGATTAAAGCAAAATGGTGCCCTGGCATGAAGAATCTGTCCTGTTGTCTTCCTAAGAGAATAAAGTTTAAAGGTCTATGCTTGATCCTGGCTCTCAAAAATGTGAAAGATACCTCCTGCTAAGACAGCTGCTTCCCTACCATAATCTTCGCCCTAAGGTTTCCTTCACGGCAGGCTTGGTCATGTCAAGCGGCTGGCTCGGGATACATTTTTCTCATCAGGCCTGCCCAATCTGGCTTACTTGTTCTGAGTGAGATCAGGTAAATGCCATCTACATGAAATCTTCTCCAATGGACCTTAGCGATAACAGCCTGTCCTTTCTCTGAGCTTCTATAGTGCTAGGCAGTCCAGCCAATCTCTGTGTTTTTCGGTTCTATTTTCTTATACACATTTCTCATCAGATGGTTAAGGTCTTGGAGAGCAGAGTTCATATTTACTTTTTTTTTTTTTTAAGATTTTATTTATTTATTTGACAGAGATCACAAGTAGGCAGAGAGGCAGGCAAAGAGAGAGAGTGGAGGAAACAGGCTTCCTGCTGAGCAGAGAGCCCGATGCGGGGCTTGATCCCAGGGCCCTGGGATCATGACCTGAGCTGAAGGCAGAGGCTTTAACCCACTGAGCCACCCAGGTGCCCCAAGTTATCTAATTTCTGTATGCTTCAGGTTCTTCCCCTGGGAAAGGGGAGAGTACTTGTAAGTGCCCCCAACAGTTCTTGCAAGGGTTAAATGGGATTTTAAAATGTAAAGTGTTTAGCACACTGCCAGATTACCTGCAAATTGGAGCTGCCATGTAAAAAGCAAAGAGGAAAATCACGACTCATGATTTATCTCAAGATCAACATGGAACAGATGTAACCTTAAAATTATTCTCTCCTAATGGAATGCTCTTCCAAATTTCTATAAACAAAATGAAGGGAGAAACAAACCAAATGGCTTTCGGTGTAACAGTATCACATCACTTTCTGGACACAGCTCTGAACTCATTAAGGTCTTCAGGACTGATAATTTTGGAGAAAAGGAAAATGCAAAATAAAATAATTCTCAAGAAAAGGTAATTCTCATAAAATCTTCAAGTATTTTCATGTAATCTTTCTACACATCTGATAGTAATTAGTGGCATATTAAAATGATAAATGTGAACAGGATGCTGAAGAAGAGACAAGGTGAGGGCACCTGGGTGGCTCAGTGGGTTAAGCCTCTGCCTTCAGCTCAGGTCATGGTCTCAGGGTCCTGGGTTCAAGCCCCGAGTCAGGCTCTCTGCTCAGCAGGGAGCCTGCTTCCCCCTCTCTCTCTGCCTACTTGTGATCTCTCTCTCTTTCTGTCAAATAAACAAATAAAATCTTAAAAAAAAAAAAAAAGACAAGGTGACTGTTGTCCTTAGCCTGTTTTGGGCTAATGTTAATTTTTTCTACTATTTCATTTTTTATCAATTAAAATAAAAGTAGTTGTCCCCTCGCCCTTATGAAGGTAATTCATATGTGACTGAATTACAGTATGTATGACTTGAAAGGGACAGGTCTTTGTAATTTTGCTTCTGTCCCAAGATAATTACTGTTTATGGTTTGGTGTATGTGCTCCCATAGTTTTTCCCAAAGTACATACAATTAAATCAATAAAGATGGAATCACACTATAATGCTGCCCCCCCCCCTTTTTTTTGACTCAATGAAGTATATATATTTTCCCATGACAGGATAGTTAGAATCTTTTATTATTTTTAATGGCTGCATATTTCATTTTATGGAGGTACCACAATTCGTCCCATTCTCTATGAAAAGATGACTCCAGGTGTGTGGGTGTGCGTTTCAGGATTCAACAAAGCTTAAAGTTGATTGCTGGATCACAAAGGATGAACATTTAAAACTCTGACACAATTTTAAAGAATTTTTTTTTTTTATTTGACAGACAGAAATCACAAGTAGGCAGAGAGGCAGGCAGAGAGAGAGGAGGAAGCAGGCTCCCTGCTGAGCAGAGAGCCCGATGCGGGGCTCGATCCCAGGACCCTGGAATCATGACCTGAGCCGAAGGCAGAGGCTTTAACCCACTGAGCCACCCAGGCGCCCCCCTGACACAATTTTAAAAAGAAAAAAATATATAATTATTACAAAACTGCCTTCCCTAAAGAGCCATGCATACCTTGTAACAATCTTCTGTTAATGCTGGTATTACATTTTGATGAAAGCTCTATTTTAAAACTCACTAAGCTACCCTTCATGTATAATTTATTCTGGATTCTTTGGAGAATGTTCTCTCAGGTGCATTAAAAAACAGAACAAAACAAAACTCCTACAAAATATAGCACCAATGGAAAGGTTTTAGAAGCCAGGTTTTAGCTCATATTGTCTGCGATTCCCCTGCTGACACTAAAGGAACAGGCATCATGGTGAGTGGCTGCTATCACAAAGGTTCCACAATTAAAAAAAAAAACAAAAAACAAACCAAACAAAAACTCTTCTGTTTTAAATAAACCTTGATATGAATAATCTTGATATTGAATCACTGTGGCTTGCTTTCTTTCTGACATGTGTCTGAGTTTGTAACAGAAGTTCAAACCCAAATGCCGAATCTGATTTGATTTTAATTTAATTTCTTTAAGGTTTTATTCACTTATTTGAGAGAGTGAGTGAGAGAGATAACACGAGGAGGGACAGAGGGAGAGGGAGAAGCAGACTCCCAGGCTGAGCAGGGGAGCCCAAAGAGGGGCTCAATCCTAGGACTTGAGCCAAAGGCAGACACTTAACCATGCATGTACCTTGGAATCTGATTTTAGATAACAATTTGAAATATAAAACAAAAACACAACCCAGTAAAAACACTCTTTTGGCTTTCATGTATCTGTGGAGTATGTTTTTACATACCCATACTCCTGGGTATGTGAAATTCACACTTCGTCCATAACTCAGATTTTCAGCGAACAAGATGGCTCAAGTACATTTAACTCATACATTAAAATTACATAATGACCCATAAAACCAAAATAGAAATACAGCTGACCCTTGAAAAACATGGGGGTTAGGGGCACTGGTTCCCCCCACCCCAAGTCAAAAATCTGTGTATAACTTTGACTCCCAAAAAACTTAACTACTAATTGCCTACTGTGGACTGGAAGCCTTACCAATACCATAAACTGTCAATTAAGATATATCTTGTGGGGGCGCCTGGGTGGCTCAGTGGGTTAAAGCCTCTGTCTTTCGCTCAGGTCATGATCCTAGGGGCCTGGGATTGAGCCCCGCATTGGGCTCTCTGCTTGGCAGGGAGCCTGCTTCCTCCTCTCTCTATGCCTGCCTCTCTCCCTACTGGTGATCTCTATCTGTCAAATAAATGAATAAAATCTTAAAAAAAAAAAGATATATTTTGTGTATGCATTTTAAACTATATTCTTTTAATGAAGTAAGCTAGGGAAAATAAAATCTTTAAAACAAAACAAAACAAAATAAAATCTTTAAAACAAAACAAAAACCTCTGTGCTTCAGAGGACATAAGAAAGTGAAAAAACCCTACAGAAATGGGGGAAAATTTCTGCAAATCATACATCTGATAAGGGCCTAGTATTCAGAATACATATAAGGAACTCCTACAACTCGACAAAAGATAAATAATTCAAGTAAAAAAATGGGCGGGGCGCCTGGGTGGCTCAGTGGGTTAAAGCCTCTGCCTTCGGCTCAGGTCATGATCCCAGGGTCCTGGGATCAAGCCCCGTATCGGGCTCACTGCTCCGCATGGGGCCTGCTTCCTCCTCACTCTCTGCCTGCCTCTCTGCCTAGTTGTGATTTCTCTCTGTCAAATAAATAAAATATTAAAAAAAAATGGGCAAATTTGTATAAACATTTTCCCAAGGAAGATACGTAAATGGCCAATAGCCACATGAAAAGATGCTCAACATTGGTAGGAAAGTACAAATTGAAACCACAATGAGATAATTGCTTTGTGACAACTCAGATAGCTATAAAGTAACAACTGTTGGTGAGAACATGGAGAAAGAACCCTTATTGCTTGCTGTTAGAAATGTAAAATGGTGAAGCCACTGTGGAAAAAGTTTGCCAGGGGCGCCTGGGTAGCTCAGTAGGTTAAAGCCTCTGCCTTCGGCTCAGGTAATGATCTCAGGGTCCTGGGATTGAGCCCCACATCGGGCTCTCTGCTCAGCAGGGAGCCTGTTTCCCCCTCTCTCTGCCTGCCTCTCTGCCTACTTGTGATCTGTCTGTCAAATAAATAATAAAAACTTAAAAAAAAAAACAAAAACACACATAGCTCTTGGTCTTTTCTGTCCCTAAGGGAGGACGAGAGCTCCAAGTTAAAAAAAAAAAAGAAAAAGTTTGCCAGTTCTTCATAAAGTTATATGGGTGCCTGGGTGGCTTAGGCGGTTAAGCGTCTACCTTTGGCTCAGGTCATGATCTCAGGGTCCTGGGACTAAGGGCCGTATCAGGATCCCTGCTCAACTGGGAGCCAGCTTCTCCCTCTCCCTGGTTGTCCTCTAACAAATTTTTGGGAAAAAAAAAAAAAAAGTTAAACACAACGTTACCATTATGATTCAGCGATTCCACTGGTAGTTAGAGAACCAAGAGAAATGGAAACATATGTCCACACAAAAATTACAGGGATGTCCTGCAATGTTATTCATAACAGCCCAAACTTGGAAACCATCCAGATGTCCATAAACTGATGAAAGGATAAACAAAATGGGATATATAATGATATATATAATATATATAATATTCTGTTGCCTATCCAGTGTGTATACTGGAATATTATTCAGCAATAAAAAGGAATGAAGTATTGATACATGCTGAAACATAGATGAATCTTGAAGACATTGTGCTAAGTAAAAAAAGCCACATATGGAAGGACAAATGTTGGATTCCACTTATACAAGGCGCCATAATAGGCAAATTCAGAGGTTGAAAGTAGAGATTACCAGGAGTTGGGGGTTACAGTCACCAGTGGTTTAATGATTAGTGTTTCTGTTTGGGGTACTGAGAAAGTTTTAGAAATGCATAGTGGTGATGGTTGCACAGCACGGTGAATGTAATTAATGCCAGTGAACTACACACTTAAAAATGGTTAAAATGGGGGCGCCTGGGTGGCTCAGTGGGTTAAAGCCTCTGCCTTCAGCTCAGGTCATGATCCCAGGGTCCTGGGACCGAGACTCATATCGGGCTCTCTGCTCAGCAAGGAGCCTGCTTCCCCCTCTCTCTCTGCCTACTTGTGATCTCCGTCTGTCAAATAAATAAAATCTTTTAAAAAAAATGCTTAAAATGGTACTGTTATGTATGTTTTACCACAATAAAGAAAAAGAAAGAAGGAAAGGAATGGAGAACTATTAGTGTAGTAACATGGACGAACCTTGAAATCATCATTCTAAGTGAAAGAAATGAGACACAAAGACCACATGTTATTTGACCCTATTATGTGAAATGTCCAGAAGAGGCAAATCCATAGAGACAGAAAGTAGATCAGTGGTTGCTGGGGGTTGAAGGAGTGGGGGGGGGGTGGCGGTAGTCAGGGGAAGAGGTAAAGAATGGGGGAGGGGTGACTGCCACTGAATTGTATGTATGTACGTATGTATGTATGTATTGAAGCAGGCTCCACACCCAGCATGGAGCCCAACGTGGGGCTTGAACTCACGATGCTGAGATCAAGACTTGATTTGAGATCAAGAGTCAGACGCTTAACTGACTGAGCCACAAAGGCACCTCTGAATTGTACACTTTAAAAGGGTGTATACACTTCAAAAAATTTTAAGTGAATGTCAAAGATGAGCAATAAAGTTTTTTGACATGGAATGTTAGAAATTTCTTTATTCTTAAACCACTGAGCCACCCAGGCGCCCCAGAAATTTCTTTATTCTTACTTAATTTTTATTAAGCACCAGCTTAATACTACAGAAAGTTCAAATCACTCTTCAACAACCCATTCTTCCCTCCCCCACCCAAATTCTTGATAAAGAGCTCTTCAGTGAAGACACTTCTCTTCACTTCGCTCTCTTCTCTCTTCTGTATAAAATTTTATCAAATAAAGGCAAAGAACTGGGTATATCTTGCTGTAAAATGCTGCTCACGGCTGTGGAAAGTGTCTGCCAAGACTCTTTTCACTGTCCAGGTCCTGAAAGACTCTTATTCATGAACTGTCTCTTCACAAAGCAAGTCCACCACTAACAGGAGGGGATAAAACAGAATGAACAGTGGTCAAATCACAGTGCAAGTGCAAGGTAAGGTCAGAATAGAAATTTCTGTAATAACAACATTTAATCTTGGCCTGTCATCCCTTATGTTATAAACTTCTTGAAAACACATGTAAAAACACATGTCTTTCTGACTCACAAGTCAGTCAAAATTATGACGACAAAAAAATGTAATAGTTCAAGATATCTCACACAAAAAATGTGCCCTATGGGTTTACAATGCCTTAGAACGTAAGAACATACAACCAAAAATGTTTATTATATGCAATTCATTGCGCAGTGTGACTCACTGAATCCCTACCAGGTACGAAGCACATACTTGGAGTTAACACTGCAGAACTCAATGCAGAAACTCAAAGTATTCTGGCCATGGAAAGCCTCAGTTTGTTTAATAGTAGCTACATGATAAAACGTTATTTATCAACTAAATAGATAAAAGCGAGGGTCTTACCTTGCTAGGTTTATCATTCTGAGGGTCAAAAACTTTCTCACAAAGTCTCAGTCCAGTCTCTTGTCTCAACTGCTGTAAGTAGGCCCTCATCACCTCTACAATAAGGAGCAGGCAGAACAATAAAGAACATCCTGAGAATGCATCCTGGGTTGGTCACTGGTCTGCACAATGATGCTGGCAATACACTTCTACACATTCAAACAGGATTAAGAAATAGAAATGACAGTCCCAATGGTTTTATAACTATTTTGGTTCAAAAGATTCTCTATGTGATATACTTGTTGCCAAGAATCTTTTGTGAGAGTGACTCATAAGATCATATCCGTGCTAAGGAGTCCGCTCTCGACCTATACATCAATCAAGACAAGGACAGTGGTGGTGGGGGGTGGCGCTAAAAAGTCAAATGAAGGAAATCTTGTGCCATAGAGAGGGAAGTAGAAACCCTGTTCTTACCATCTTCCTGTTTGTTTGCTGGTTTGGCATAAATCGCATTAAGTGGAAAACCAGGCTCTCCAGGAATGGGAAAATTAGTGATTCCCAGCGTATACATTTCTTTTTCACCTTGGCTTTTGGAATTGCACTAAAAAAAATTATACACATATACATACTTTAAAGAGAAAAAGATAATAACGTCCAATTTGTAATTTTTTAAGTCTAAGTAGGTATGTCTGGGATTACTAATGTATTTGGGTGCCCTTCTGAAATCCAGGGAAGCCTGTGGACTCCTCAGAATAATGTTGTGTTTATTTATTTATTATTTATTTATTTAAAAGGTTTTATTCATTTATTTGTCAGAGAGAGAGCGAGCAAGCACAAGCTGGGGAGGGGGTGCAGCCGGCAGAGGGAGAAGCAGGGTCCGTAACGAGTAAAGAGCCTGATGCAGGACTCGATCCCAGGACCCTGGGATCATGACCTAAGCCAAAGGCAGATGTTTAACTGACTGAGCCACCCAGATGTCCCCAGAATAATGTTTTAAATGAATGAAAATAAACAAAATTACAAAAGAAATCAATTATAGTCAAACACAATGATTACAATATTAAAAAGCCAAATTTATGACACACTCATACATGTGCTTCTTTATTAAGGCACTAAATGACAAGATCCAGGCCATGGGCCTAATAACTAATATCTGAAATGAGTGAGAATGAAATTTCAAAATATCCTCAACTCTAAATGTAGTATGAAAATGCTGTGGGGGCGGGGAGCCTGCTTCTCCCTCTTCCACTCCCCCTACTTGTGCTTGTTCTCTCTCTGTCAAATAAAAAAATAAAATAAATTTTTTAAAAAAGGAAAATGCAGTGACTTCTACTGTAGAAAAAGTCACAGGTATAGTTGACGCTACTGTGGGCTGCTGCCTACATTAATAATGAAAGCTAAATCTCAGTTACAAGTTTAGTGAAAAGAAAGACACAATCTTTTTCCTACTCAAGCTCACGAACCCTTGAATTATATCCTAGGCTCAGAGTTCTTAAATTGGGGTTGAGAAAGATTTCTTTCTTGGGAAGATACATGCAAAGCCTTAAAACACCAGCCCCTTATGTTCTCATTAGTCAACTAAACTACAAGTTGTTTGTTTTTTTTTTTTGGTTTTTTTTTTTGTTATTTGACAGAGAGAAATCATAACTAGGCAGAGAGGCAGGCAGAGAGAGGAGGAAGCAGGCTCCCTGCCGAGAGAGAGCCTGATTCGGGGCTCGATCCCAGGACCCTGGGATCATGACCTGAGCCGAAGGCAGAGGCTTTAACCTACTGAGCCACCCAGGCACCCCTAAACTACAAGTTTAGAACCCACATTCAGATCTTTCTCTTAGGTCCATGCTCTAAGGGGGAGGAAGTATTATCTACTTGCTCTTAAAGTCTCAATGAGTCCAGATAGCTAGGAAGGTGAACATGTATTAGTACTGTGTTTTTCTGGTAGACAACCATCCAAGTTTAATTACCTTTTGGAGTTTCTTTAGACACTCGGAAATGTAGAGAGTTATATAGATCAAGGTTCTATCAGCTTCATTCTGCAGGAAATGGGGCAGGGGGAGGTGGGAGGAACAAAAGTTAAAAAACAGTCCTGATCAAAACGTTAACTATCACGTGCAAGAAATGAATTCGGGCTTTGTCTTTTGAGGATCAACCGAAAACTGTCCAAGTGTAGTTTCTATAGCGTCAACAGTTCCCATTCTCCAAAGGCAGTCTTCCCAAGCCACCTTTCTGTCTACTCCAGGGGAGGGAGCCAACTCCGGCAAATTGCAGGAGCTGTGGAGCTGCCCTGCCTGTGGGTCCCAGGGAGCTGTGCCGGCAGCCCCTCCCTCAGGGAGGAAGGAGAGTTTAACAGAGCTGCCTGGAAAGCCTGAGATGCACCATATGGCTGGCTAATTTTTAAAACCCTTTCACTTCAGGATCTCTGTCGAGAATAAAAGCATTCCTGACTCTAAAGGAGGAAACAGATACTTCCTGTGTATCTTGTTCTTGAAGAGCTCCAAGAGCCCACCTCTGGATCTAACCAAAATGAAAATGTGAAGACTAGGTGTTGAGCAAAAGTGGCACATACTTCAGGTCAGATTTTACACAGATTGTACAGTTAAAAAAAAAAACCAAATACACCTGCTCCTATTTTTAAGAGCATATGACATTCAGGAGAGAATGATATGTGGCAGAATTACATTTATTTACACCTACTACAAACATCACACTTAGACCAAGCAATAAATACAAAAAACCACTGTGAGTATCATAGGATGTTTAGATGACAACTTGTAGCCTGAAAGCCTACAAAAAAGATTTCACACCTTGTTTGATCCAAAAGGTCAAAGTTTGGCAAGCAGAGGTTGAAGTTCCATATTCTAGAATATTATCAAGAAAAGTTGACATTCCTGTAACCTGCTCATAGGAAGAACTCAGAAAAGTCCTTTTTTTTTCCACTCCCCCCTCTCCTTTTCTGCCACCCTGCTTCTAAACTTCCTTTTGACCTCATTCCTCGAAAGAAGAGCAGAAAGGAAGAAAGGGTAGTTGAGAGAAGGGTCAGGATCACTGAACTTTTCTTTATTTCTCCATCTCAGGTCCAGAACACAGAAGTATAGAAAAATAACAGCTACAATGCAGAATTTTTTAGTTCTGGACTGCCACACAGTAGGTGCTTCGTTAATGTTGAATGAATAAAAATGTCTAGTTCATGGGTTGGCAAACTTCCTCTAGGGAAGAACAGACATTAAATATTTTAGGTTTTGTGGACACAATAGTCTTTGTCACAACTATTCAATCCAGCCGCTGTGGCGTGAAATTAAAAAATGAATGTGGCTGTGTTCCAATAAAACTTTATTTAGAAAAGACACAGTGGGCCAGATTTGGCCCTCAGGTTATAGTTTGCTGACCCATGGTATAGACTTTGGAGGAAAAATGAAAAACTACAGAGTCTAGTATTAAGCACTATTCTGGGTGTGTGTGTGTGTGTGTGTGTGTGTGTGTGTGTGTGTTTCCCCCTATTCTGGGTTTTTAAGGTCATACAAACTCATTCAATTTTATTTACTCCTCAGAACAACCCTGATTGCCAGGGAGGTTATCCCCATCAGAAAACTAAATCAAATATTAAAAGCTTTGTATTTTACCTTAATCTCATAGTTTTTGAAGAAGACATTGGCCTTGAAGTAATAGATGGCTTCATCCACAATATCTGTATCTTTTGCTAAACAGGACATAACGGGAGGAAGGCAGAGAACATTAGCTAAGCGTAAAAATAACACCTGACAAAGCTGTAGAGAAAAAAACCCGAGCTCAGTGTTCAAAAGTCTTGGAGTTGAGTAAAATAAAACAAAGCCATTGAAACATAGGTCTTTAGAAACAATTTCTAGAAAAATAAGCCCATGGTTTATTCTGGTAGCTTTACTGTTTTTATAAAAAGTATACTCATTAGAAGCAAATTAATCAGTACAGAAAAATATTTTATTGTCACCCTAAATCTCACTACCTAGAAACAACTACTATTAACATTTGGTGAACATCATTCCAGACATCTCTCAATGCATTTCTAAAAATAGAGGGAGACAGACTAACTTTGATAAACTGTTGTTTAAAAATAAGAAGTATTCAATGTAATTTTATATGAATTAACATACTGCAGTTTTGGGGAAAAAAAGTCTCAATTGTCATTTAGGAACACACTGGGCTCACACATACGTCTTTCTTTTTATGAAAACTGTGACTTAAAATATACTTGTACAAGCTGTTCTAGGTGGCCAGAGACTGAGAAAAGCCAGAAATACTGTTGTGACAGAGACAGATCTCATTATACAATTTCTTGGGCAGTTTTTTGTTTTCCTTTTTTATTTTAAAAAGGTCAAAATCCCAGGGTCTTGATATCCGGCAGGCAGTTGTAGCAATGCAGAGACAGGTTTTTTTTTTCTCCCCTCAGAGTTATTTATATTTCTAGTCCATGACTGCTAACCCTCTCACACAGCAGAAACAAAGTAATCCTGGAGGTTTAGTATTCTGATTCAGCTGTCTTTAACCCTGCTCTTTCCCCTGCTAAAGAATATCAACAGAATTCTACCTCTAGACTCCTGTTCTTGCAATTTTCTTATCTGCAGAAAGGACACTTCCTCAGAGGACTCAGTGTGTACAAAACTAGCTAGTTCTTCTAAATGTAACAATGTGAGGCTGGGGGGTGGGCTACAAGATTTGGAATCTAGAAGGGTGTTTGGCACACAGAGGTGTTAAAAAGGTGTCTGATGAATGTAAATAAATGAATTTAATTAATGCTAACAGTTATTCAGTTCACAGCACAGGCTTGTACTCCTTCATGATTGTAGCTCTATTCTAATCCCACGGGATTCATTCCCTGTCTACAGAAACCATTAAGATCTGGTTTCCTGCGGTCCTGTTCTCCCTCAAGGGCCCACGAATTGTTGCAGAGGTAGTAATTAGATCTACCCCATCCTCGGTCAGTTGCACCTCTGATACGCTACATGGTATTCTCTACAGATCTACAAGAGTTCTTCTTAAGGAATCTGGGCCAATATTGATTTTTTATTCTTTCTCTGCACTGTAATTCTTTTTAGATTATTATTTTTCTTTTTGGTCTTTTTTTCCCCATCTATTCCTTTTCCTTCACCTTGGAATCAAGTAAGAACCGTGGTGACACACCAAATTTATTTAGTTTACTGAGCTTTCGACTGATTTTGAAAACAAAATTAAAAAGAGGTCACGTCAAATAGTCTGGCAGACGAATGAAGACGAGGTCAGTACAAAATTGGCAATGAAAACCATGGTCCTGAAAACCTTGAATGGAACTCAGTGCAGATGCTATCTGGGTGCAGGGAAACCACATCTAATATAATACAAATTACGCTGTTGGCAGAATATTTAACAATCTGTCAGGAGAGTCTAAAAAGAATGGGGCTTTCTAAAGGGTAAGAAATGGTTCGAGAAAAGAGAAAGTACCAAAAAAGAAAGCAAAGATATAAAACTGAAAAAGCAAGAGAAAGAAAGTGTAATGTTATATAGGACATTTAAGATTTATGATTGAGGTACTGTGAAAATGAAGATCCTGAAAAATGAATAAAGGAAGTAGGTATAGATGGGGGAAGGTGTTAAAATTTTTTTCTTTTCCCACCAGCTTTATGACAGAAGGAGGATGGGGACATGGTGTTCTACAGAAGTAGCAGCATTAAGCACTTTGTAAGAACTGACAGTGATGACAGAACAGTGTTTAGAATTAAGCACATCTCCTCTTCCCTCTCAACAAAATACCCAGGAGATCTCAGGAGCAATAATACACTTTCTTACTAGATACAACATATACTCATGCTCTTAAAAAGTCTAGAATGTGTATCTACCAAGCAAACAGAAAATACAAGAGCATCGGAGACAGAGGACTGAGCTAAGAATTTGCCTGATTTGATAATGTCATAGAGTTGTTGGATGTTTCCTACGAAAATCTGAAAATAATGCAAAGAAGTTTCAACTTACTCTCTCTAGGGGCAGGTCCTTTGAACTGACTTCTGATAGGCAACAGTGCCATGTTTCCGATGAGTTTGGTGTCCGGATCCATGAGAGATGAGTGGTAAGCCTGTAGTGGCGAGCCAGGTAAGAATACGGAGACAAAGAGAACAAATGTCAGTGGGGCAGACAAGTAACATTTCTCCAAAAGAAATATGAGGAACCCACCCAAGATTAACTAGGAGAGGAGGAAAATGGGATGACAGCAGCGATATGCCGGAGCTGGCTCTTACTGGCTCATGAAAACTGAATGCTAAATTTTGAGTAATTTTTAAATTTTTATTTATTTATTTTTAGTGATTTTATTTATTTGAGAGAGAGCAAGAGTGCGAGATTATAAGCAGGGGGGAGCAGCAGGGGGAGAGGGAGAAGTAGGCTCCTTACCAAGCAGGGTAATGTGGGTAATGTGGGCCTCAATCCCAGGACTCTGAGATCATGACTAGAGCCGAAGGCAGACGCCTAAACAACTGAGCCACCCAGGCACCTCTTGAGTAATTTTTTTTTAAGATTTTATTTATTTATTTATTTATTTATTTTTTTAGATTTTATTTATTTATTTGACAGAGAGAGATCACAAGTAGGCAGAGAGGCAGGCAGAGAGTGTGAGAGGGAAGCAGGCTCCCTGCTGAGCAGAGAGCCCCGCGCCGATGCAGGACTCGATCCCAGGACCCTGGGATCATGACCTGAGCCGAAGGCAGCGGCTTAAACCACTGAGCCAGAGTGAGAGCATAAGAGGGAAGAGGGCAAGAGGGAGAAGCAGACTCCCCGCTGAGGAGGGAGCCCAAAGCAGGACTCGATCCCAGGACTCCAGGATCATGACCAGAGCTGAAGGCAGTCACTTTTTTTTTTTTTTAAAGATTTTTTTTTTTTTAATTTATTTGATAGACAGAGATCTCAAGTAGGCAGAGAAGCAGGCAGAGAGAGAGGAGGAAGCAGGCTCCCTGCCGAGCAGAGAGCCTGATGCGGGGCTCGATCCCAACACCCTGGGATCATGACCTGAGCCGAAGGCAGAGACTTTAACCCACTGAGCCACCCAGGCGCCCCTGAAGGCAGTCACTTAACCAACTGAGCCACCCAGGTGCCCTTGAGCAATTTTTAGAATATTTTTTTTTTTTAAGATTTTATTTATTTATTTGACAGACAGACCAGACAGAGATCACAAGTAGGCAGAGAGGTAGGCAGAGAGAGAGAGAGAGAAGCAGGCTCCCCACTGAGCAGAGAGCCCGATGCGGGGCTTGATCCCAGGACCCTGAGATCATGACCTGAGCGGAAGGCAGAGGCTTAACCCACTGAGTCACCCAGGCGTCCCTAGAATATTTTTATTTAAGTAACCTCTACACCCCACGTGGGGCTCAAACTCACAACCCTGAGATCAAGAGTTGCATGTTCTTCCACCTGAGCCAGGCAGGTGCCTCAAATTTTGAGGAATTTTGACAAATTTTGAGGCAAGCTGGTTGTTAAACACAACCACCACTAAAAATTAAGTTATAACTAAGTAGATTATATTAAAAACATGGTAATACTCAAAATTCATTATTTCCTATTTTAAAAAATTATTTCATATCATTTATGATCTTAAGGTTACTTATCACTTTTGTATCTTTGTGCCAAAAATACTATGTAGGGGTGTGCTACTGTGCATCTTCCAATTCCATGTTCAGTGACATCACCTTGGTAACTGGTGGGAGTTATTTATGCTACAAAAATAGGCAGACACCGTATTCATCAGGGCTATACCGCCTCCCTAGCTATTGTTACACCAGAACCCAAGCATTAGATTTTCAGTTTTGCCACTTCCTCGCTGTGTTTGACCAAGACATCACTTCTCTTCTCTTAGCCTGTTTCCAAATTTATAAAATGAAGAGATATCTATTGCTCTCAGTGGGTAGGTTTGAGTTAAAAGAGCAGGGGAGGGGTGCCTGGGTGGCTCAGTGGGTTAAGCCTCTGCCTTCGGCTCAGGTCATGATCTCAGGGTCCTGGGATCAAGCCCCCCATCGGGCTCTCTGCTCAGTGGGAAGCCTGCTTCCCCCTCTCTCTGCCTGCCTCTCTGCCTACTTGTGATCTCTCTCTCTCTGTCAAATAAGTAAATAAAATCTTTTAAATAAAAAAAATAAATAAAAGAGCAGGGGAAATCACATTTATGAGAGCAATTGTATGCTGACTCCTAGTTCTGCTTTTTATAAGATGTCTGGCTTTTAGTAAAACATGAAGCATATCTGTGCTCCTTTCATATATTCATGTACATATATTCGCATACTCATTCACCCACAAACGATTAGCAAGCACCTTCTATGTGCAAGGCATGGTAATAGAATGGTATGCAAGACCAGTATGATCGCTGCCCTTGAAGAACCTTCAAGCTAATGGAAGAGGCAGGTATTAAACAAGAAATCACAGGGAAGTCCAGGAATGAGCCTAGGACTGTTTTAAAGTCTAGCTTAAAATCTGGCTTTACTTACCACGAGTACTGAAACCTTGGGTAAGTTACTATACTTCCCTGAGCCTCAATTTCCTCCTCTGCAAAATGGGAACAGGAAGTATCTATTTCACAGAGTCACTGTGAGGATTAAATGGGATAATTTACATGCAGTGTGTATACAGCTCAGGGCCTGTCTGGCACACAGCAGGAACTGAGGGTTCATCAAATACGTATCTCTCTAGGGCTTGTTCCTTTTTTTTTTTTTTTTTTTTTTTTTTTAAAGATTTTATTTATTTATTTGACAGAGCGAGATCACAAATAGACAGAGAGGCAGGCAGAGAGAGAGAGAAGGAAGCAGGCTCCCGCTGAGCAAAGAGCCCGACGTGGGACTCGATCTCAGGACCCTGAGATCATGACCTGAGCCGAAGGCAGTGGCTTAACCCACTGAGCCACCCAGGCGCCCGGGCTTGTTCCTTTTTGTCACAGGAATGCTACATCTAAAGCAGCCTCCACCCACCCCTTTGCCAGCTGTCTTGTTTTATCCATCTGTTTCCTCCATCGCATTTGCCACTATCTGAAACTATCTTCTGGGAGCCTGGGTGGTGCAGACTCTTGATTTCAGCTCAGGTCATGATCCCAGGGTCCTGGGATGGAGGGAGTCCCCCATCAGGCACTCTGCCTGCTTGTGCACTCACTCTCTCTCTCTGACAAATAAATAAATAAATCTTAAAAAACAACAACAACAACCTCTTTCTTTATTTATATTTACATGTTTGTCTCCCTGTTAGAAGGTAAACTCCTTGAGTATAGGGATGTGTTGGCCTTATTCGCTGCTGTAACAGTACTTAGCATGCAGCAGGTGCTCAGTAATGTTTTTGTGTGTGAGTAATCACGTTATTGAACCTCTTTTCCTCATCTGCAAAATGGAGACCATGATGGCGATAATGACAGCCACCAGACTGGCTGTCAGAAATGAAGGACAACCAGACCACTATGAATTTACTCCTACCCTGAGGCACACGAAAACAGAAACACTTGGAAACCAGGAGCGGACCCTAGGTCGGCTCTGACGGCCCTACACCCAGCAGCTAAGGGTGGCCCCCACTGCCGGGGCGACAGAGGAGGAGTCCGGGAAGTGGGGTATGACTGAAAAGCAGCGGGAGGGACCCGCCCCCTAGGGCTGAAGAGGAAGTGGGCCTGCCGGAGGGAGAAAAAGCGGGACCCTAGACTTGAGAAATGAAAAATAAAAAGCACAGCCCTTCGCTTCTTGGCTTTAGTGAATCTTTGGGGATCCTGCCGGAGTCGGGGAGTACAGAAAGCGAGAGAAGGGGTCGGCACTGGAGCGAAGGGGGCGAGAGGGGCCGAGACAGTCTCCTCTGCACATTCAGGATCTCTGGCCCACTCTGCCGCGGCCCCGTCCCCCCTGCCCGACACCCCCCCGGCCGACTCAATCCTACAGCGACCGGCCCCCTTTTCTCGCTTCTTCCCCTCTCAGGCCCCGCTTCTTCTTTGCCCTCCTCGGCCCGCTTCTCTCAGCTCATGCACGATTTCTCGCCGCTCTCCCCCCCAGCTCTCGCCATCTTCCCACACCGCGAACTGGTTGCCCTACCGGCATCTTGACGGCGCCCCGGTTTCAAGCTAGACGAGGAGGATGGGGTTCGAGCGCGGAGCTTCCGGTCCGGCGGCCCGGGCGGGGTAAGCGGAAGTTAGCCGGAAGGGGAGGGTGAGGGGAGGACGCTGCACTTCCGGTCTTGCTGTCCCGCAGCTGGCTGCTGCGGCTGCGCACGGTCGAAGGGACACTAGAGGGCGCCCGAGCATAGGGGCTGTGAGTGCCGCGCATGCGTAAAGTGTGCGCGAAGTCGGGCTAGATCTTGGGTTCCAGAAGCCTTGGGTTTTTTCTTAGAGTTCTTTTTTCAGTGAAGCCTTCCCTGGATCACACTATTTTAAATTCAACCCATACCACTCCCCTGTGTCATCCTTATTTCCCTCTTTCCCCCTTATGATTCTTTTATTATTTAGCTTACTTTTGCTATTTGTTTTCCCATTCATATGAATGTCAAAAAGGCTGGGTTTTTGTCTGTTTGGTACACTATTGCATCCCCTGCACCTGTAATAGTGACGTTCACAGTAAGCGTCAACAAGTATTTGATAAGGGAATAAATGAGCCTAACCGGTTTGTTCTGCATTTAACAATGCATAAAGGGGCGTGCTCTAGAAGGGATTTATGCATTACTCTGTACTCCAATTTTTCTTGTGTAAAAACTATGAAAGTGGACTGGGTTTGAATCCCAGCTCCAACATTTCCTGGCAGTGTAATTCTGGGCAACTTAATTAACCTCTCTGTGCCTCTGTTTCCCGAAAATGGAGATACTACTTACCTCATAGTTTCCTGAGGATGAAATGAACTACATGTAAAATGCTTAAAACTCACAAGCCTGGAACATTCCAAAAGTGCAGTTTTTTACCTGTTACTAGAAAGCACTTCATGTGTTAGTATGCAAACTGGCCCCTGTACACAGAGGGTAAGGACAGACTGAAGAGGCAGACCAATCCGGATGTATAGGTGGTGGTTTTAGTAAGCGAAGAGACTTACTTGTGAGGCTTATTGTTAAAGGATTTTGTGTCCCCTTAGTGCCTGCAGTTCTTGGTCACGCTACTTCAAAGAACGAAGAGGTAGACCAGGTGAAGAGTGGTGGGCAGCAAAGCAAAGTTTATTGAGCAAGAAAGAGTACAAAGCTCCTGGAGAGGGAGGGGGATGCAAGTGGGTTACCCTCAGAGTTTCTAAGTTTAGGGGTTTTTACGAGCTCTTTTGCGTCTGCCTATTAGTTGATGTCTACGCATTAATGGTCTTTTTATTTTTTGCTGACAAAAAATATGGCTTATGTCTTACTTGCCCCTTGCCTATGGTATTGACAAATGTTTTTGTGGTTAATTGTCTTATTTTAGGATGCTTTGCATAAGTCATTTCTGCAAAGGCTGCAAAGCAGAATGTCAGTGCGGTCCTATCTAAGCTGCAAACAGGATGTCAGTGCTGTTTTATTTTAACTGGCCTGACTGCATCATATTTTCTTGTTGAGGACCCTACCCTGACTACCTAAGTGGCCAGCTAACTCCTAACATTATCTTTGGAGAGGCAAGAGTAGATCTCTTCACCTACCTACTGCCAGAATATTGTTAAGTTTGTACAGAGGCCTTAACTGGGTTCAGTCACGTCCAATGGTCTCAACACCTTATTCCCTCCGGTCTTTGTCTGTAGAACATCTCTCACAGTGAAGGGTAGGAGGGGTGAAGAATCTCCCATTGTCTGGGCCCAGTGCAAAGGTCAACCAGTGGTCACATCCTCTTGATTATCTTCTTCAACACCACCTTAAGAGCCAAGTTCACTGCTGCCTCAGGCTTTTTCTTCAGCTAGTCCCTGAGACGGAATGTTCCTACAATTGATTTCTCATTCAGGTTTCTGGGCAAATAGTACCATTCGGGAAACTTCTTTGACAATGAGCTCAAAGGAGTCTCTTAGTCACTATCCATTTCATTACTGTTTTCATTTCTACCCACATTCCTTATCAAGGTTTCCCTGTTTACGGTCTCAAGGGCCCCTCATGTCAGCTCCAAGAGAGTAAGGCCTTGTCTGCCCAGTGTTCCCATTTTATCCCCAGTGCCTGGCATCCCCCAGTAAATTCTTCCACAGAATCACGTCAGCTCTCTGCCAAGATAATGAAATCCTTGAGGATGGAATGGACATACTTGTCTTTGAAACCTGTGTCCAGAGGGGAAGGAAATTCAATCTGGCCCTTCATTTCTTGCCCAGAGGCACACACTGGATTCTCCAAAACCTGAACCAGGAAGAATAGCTCAAGGAGCAGTGAGGGCAAATGAAGTTGCCTTTCCTTTCTTGCATAACAATAAAATTTCTAAGAATTAGCAACACCAGTACTCGGCCATAGGGAGAGGCCCCAAGCGGGACAGCAGATTCTCAAGATGCCCACTCATGTTCTCTTGACTGCGCCCATGACAACAGCTCACACCAATGGACCATGATGCAAATACCAAACTTCTGCCCTTAGCCTAAGCTCCCAAATACAAGGTACCATTGATAGCTATGGTTCCTCACACTTGACACATCTTTAGGTAAAATGGATCAGTGACACTATAGGGTACTTCTGCTATCTAGTCCAAGAATGATGAAAAATTTAACCTCAGTTGTGGGTTTTTTTAATGGCTTAATTTGTATTAGCTGGACCATCTAGGGCCAAATGGCCAGTGAAGCTTGGTCCCATTATTAAATGGAAGAGATTATGTAAAATGTTTCTTAGCATAAGGTCTGGCAGAACTCAGTTAGATTCTACTTTGCTTTAGTAGGGCCTGGCCATGGCATGCTAGAGAAATATCCGTTGACTTTCCATGCTTTCGCACCCAACGCGACTGAACTTAAAAACACTGTAAACAAAACACTTCAACCAATGCACCAATTTTTTTCTTTAAAAGAAAAAAATATCTTTTGCATTTTTGTGTGCATCTGTTATTATTCCAGGAAAGTATAAATTTTTAAATGCTCAGCGACTACAAACTGCATTTTTTAAAAAGATATTTATTTATTTATTTGACAGACAGAGATCACAAATAGGCAGAGAGGCAGGCAGAGAGAGAAGGGAAGCAGGCTCCCTCTGAGCAGAGAGCCTAATGTGGGGCTCGATCCCAGGACCGGATCAGGACCTGAGCTGAAGGCAGAGGCTTTAACCCACTGAGCCACCCAGGTGCCCCTACAAACTGCATTTTTAAAGAAATCATGAACTATGTTTTAAAACTAGGGCAAATTTATTCATTCAAAAACTTGCCCAGGCTGAGTGTTTCAAATTATGACTGGAAAACAGAAGTATAGTGAAAGCTTAGTGTATCTTTCTATTTCTTTTATTTGTATACATATATATATTTTAAAACATTTATTTTTCATTTTTTAATTACATAAACTATACATTTTCAATGTAGGAAAACTCAGACCTACAGATAAGCAATGGTCTTAACTATATCCTTCCAGATTTTTATCTTGGGACAGATGTGTGTATTTTGTTATAGTAATTCCTGCCTCTCCAAAAAACTCTCAAAAACAATAAAAATCAAATAGTAAAAGTAAAGGTAGACTGGGTCCTAACTGTACCACAAATGCTCATTTATATTATATACAAGTCTATGTGCATTCATGTCAATTTCAATATTTAAAATCTATATTGATGCTGTTAAAATAATACTAAAAGATTCCACTTGAAACCACAGTGATTTCAGAATAATTAGAATTTGATTCAGGCATGCTGCTGAGAAAGAGCCAAGTATTACTTTTTTCATTAAAATAAGTAGCCTTCTGGTATTGCATCCTTCGAAGAGAAGAATGTCCTGCTGGTTCAGTCGCAGGTGCTTCACATATATAGTTACTCATTAATTTTTCACTCATTCTGGTGTCCTTGAAAATATTCATCAAACATAGAAGAAGAGTCATCTTCATGTTCCTGACACAAAGGAAACACAAAACAGAAAATATTCATTTCCCCTAAGTTAAACCGAGTCTGTGCTGACCTATTTTTCAGGTAATGCTCTCCCAGGAGCTAATGCCCAGCTGCAATGTAGGTGTCTCTTACAGTGGCAAAAGGCATGATTGATAGAATTTTTCCAGCTTCGTGGTAAATTAAAGTACTTATATCTCGTTGGAAGCATTTTTACTTGAGTTTACACTTGCTCTTGGCTAATTTGCTTGAGATAGTGGCGTATGACAACCACCACCAGGCTTCCCACTGACAAATGTGAGGGCGGCCCAAGTTCAACGGGCTTTCATATACTCTCTGCACATACCCCCAAGCCCTGAGGACAAAGAAACTGGGTTACAGTGCCTCAATAACAGGTAGAGTAAAACTGATACTGCTTGTCGAGGACAGATTCAATTTCAGACACCCCTTCAACACGCCCTGGTTACTACTGCTGCCAAGACAAAATCTGAGGAATTGCTGGGATTATGCAGGAGGCCACTGAGTGCTGGTAAACATGGTTACCAAAAGTCAATGATTAAAAATTACCTTTGGTTCTTTGAATTCTAAGTCTTCTCCATACTGAATGGCAAAATCAATATGCTGTAACACAATGTTCATGCTTTCTTCATCCGACTGATCGTAAGGCAAAAATCGAACCATGCTGTAGTCATCAATCTGCACGTTGGGAATTTCATAAAGGGTCATTCTGAAGCTGTACAAAATACTTAATTTTCAACTTACATTTTAGTTTATAACCAGTTATACTTCTGATTAAAAACATTTGTGTGTGGAAGGAGGAGGGAGGCGGGAGAGAGAACAAAAGCAAGTCATCATTGATTTTCCTGACCTCTAACCTCCCAGTACACTCATTAACTTACTACTTAACTAGACACTTACTCTTTCATAGATATTTATCTGAATTCAACAACCATCGGAAGTTTCAAAAGGGCACAGACAGTTCTGAACTCCCCAAATGGTCTGGAATAATAGACATGTCAGTTAACTTATCAGCTACCAATAATAACTACTTCTAAATTAAACTACTGACCAGCCAGTCCACAGCCCACCCCTACTTTCCTCCCCTCTGCAAGGAAATAGGATTGGACTGTGCTTTCCATAACAGTGGCCACTGCCTGGCTATGGGTAAACAGCTGACCAGGCCATTTAAAAAAACCTGAAAAACTTACCAGTCCACATACAGCTTTAGTCAATTTTTTGAATTTTTTGCTTCGTAAGCCACTTGCGGAATCATCTAATAAAGAATACATGTCTGGGTCTAGAAACCTTCGAAAGTGAGAAAGAAGACTGATGAATAAAAGGAAGAATAAATCAGAAAACTAGATTTGTATACTAATAGATAATAGATAATCACATCTCTGTAATTAAGATTTGATGATAATGGAAGACGTGAACTCACTTTTCAATTTCCTTTTTAGCTTTCTTGCTCAGCAGATCCATTTTTGTCATGATGTTAACTTGTGGAATTTCTAGAGATATCATAGCACTCAGCGCTGCCAAGATGCCAGAAATAAACTGAAGGAGGGAACAGAAAAGGGAAGAGGAACTGTTTGCAAAGAAAATTCGCTGGTCTCCACATAAAAGAGAGGTTTTTGCTCCTCACAGAAACAAAACTGGCCTAAGTAAAAGAAATACTCATCCTAAAGAAAAGACAGTCTACTAATCAGATGGTTGACCCTTGGCTTCCAAAGGTAGTTACTGAATAAGGAGGGAAGAGGTAGATTTAATTTACAGTAATCATGGGGCACCAGACTGGCTTGGTTGGCAGAGCAAATGACTCTTGATCTCTGGGTTGTAAGTTCGAGCCCCATGTTAGATACAGAGATTACTAAAAAATAAAATCTTTTAAGCAGGGGTAGAGGGGTAGGGGGAATGCCTGGGTGGTTTAGTCGTTTAAGTGCCCAACTCTTGATTTCAACTCAGGTCATGATCTCAGGGTTGTGGGATGGAACCCCACATCAGGCTCAATGCTGGGCATGGGGCTGGCTTAAGATTCTTTCTCTCCTTTTCCCTCTGATTCTCCCTTCACTCTAAAATAAAAAATTTTACAGTGATCACAAATCTCAATTTAGATGGTATCTTAACCGCTTTTCCACTGAATATTCCTTAAGGGCAATTAATGGGAAATAGAGTTCATAAACTAGACAAAAGGCTCTCAGAGAATTAAAAATACTTATAAAATATGCATCTGCCTCATTTTTCTTAGTAAGTAGTTCCCCCAAATCTATATGATATCATAACATCATTTTTGAGTTAAAAATGTGTCATTATAATAAATGAATAATAAAGGATACTAAATTATTCTGGAATATAGTTTCTGAAATGTCCAGAGTGCTGCAATCACAGAGTCCTTAAAGGAGACCGTCACCTCCTTGTACCCACAACTAAAAAAATCAGTAAGACTGATCTTCAAACCTTGAATGACTCCACCATGAACTGAGAATCAACGAGAAAAACTCCACAGACTCGGAACTCCCATTGTTCCAGCTGCTGGACCAGCTGTTTCATCACGGGCAGGTGTGTATACAACTCAATCTGACCTACGTGAAGAACATGACAAGACTAATACAAACAGGAAATAGGCAGTCATCAAACACACGAAAAGAATTTTCCCATAAGATGGTTAAAAAAGGGAACCAAAAGCGAGTGCTACAAAGGTGTTGTGCTTTTTGGGAATATTCATCAAGCTGTATGCTTAGGATGTATGTGCTTTTCTGGGGGTTCAACTAAAATCAAGGGAAAATATTCTCTCTCTCTCTCTCAAAAAAAGGGGGGGACACCAGGTGGTTCAGTCGGTTAAGTGTCCGACTCTTCATTTTGGCTCAGGTCATGATCTCAGGGTTGTGAGATCGAGACCCATGTCGGGCTCCAGTGGAGCCTGCTGAAGATTCTCTCTCTCTGCCTCTACCTCCCCCAACCCTTGTACACACACACACTTTCGCTATAAAAATAAAAAAATAAAAAATGAGGTAAAATGAAATACCAAGTGAGGGAAAATAAAGTGAGAGCCACAAATGATCACAGCTAGGTCAGCCTCAAGTCTAAAACCCACAAGCTGGCTTAAGAAGTTGTGTGTGGAGGCGCCTGGGTGGCTCAGTGGGTTAAAGCCTCTGCCTTCGGCTCAGGTCATGATCCCAGAGTCCTGGGATCAAGCCCTGCATCGGGGGGGGGGGGGGGGTCTCTGCTCAGCAGGGAGCCTGCTTCCCTTTCTCTCTCTGCCTGCCTCTCTGCCTACTTGTGATCTCTGTCTGTCAAATAAATAAATAAAATCTTAAAAAAAAAAAAAAAAAGTTTTGTGTGTGATTATCTATCCCCTGCAAGCCTCACCTCATGACATTTCCCTGGGTTTCCAGCACTCCGGCCACACTGGCCTTCTTGGGGCCCTAAACCTGCCTCATTCCTTCCTGCCTCAAGGTTTCTGGCACGCTGTGCCTTTGCCTGGACCACGGACTCCTTCATCTTCACCCCACAGCCCAGCTTACAGACCACGTGATCAAAAGCCTCCTAATCTTGTTGCTATGTGATGCTCTTCCTACTCCTGGGGACCACCTGTCACAAACTAATATTAAGTGATAATCTGGGTGATTTTGTTCATTCTGTCTAGCACTCCCCCTTGACCTTGAGCTCCACGAGGGCAAAGACCATGGCTGCCTGGGTCTCTGTGGTATTCCCAGCATACAAACCGAGCACTCAGTAAACTCAGTGAACGAGTTAGAGCCAGTAAATAAGGGCTTTGCATGTCACTGCAGTATAGTTAAGAGCTATGAAGGCTCAGTCCACTTTCTCTCACTCAGGACAGAATTAGCACAACTTCAAGGAACATGTCACATTCAAACTGCTGACTTACCTGGACAGTCAAAAAGAATATAGTCATCCTCTACATGGCCAAGACAGCTCTCTAGCCAGTCAAAATTATTGGCAAAGTACTCCATGCAAAATACCAATCCTCCATTGGGACCAAACCGCAGAGAGTCATCCTCCATGACATCATCCACCTCAATCAGTTCCCGGATGTCTGCAAAAGATAGACAGGGCCCAGAATATAAGACTATCCATTCAAATACTGTTACCCTTGTTAGTGGTAGTTAATAATTATATAACAACTCACATGCGTAAAACTGTTTCTGTACATGATTATCCACTGTAGTAGTGTTTGTGGGAACCAATTAAATTACTGTACACCCAGAAATGGACTCCTATGTAACCATTAAAAGGAGAAGCTCTTTATTTATTTTGTTTTAAAAGATTTTATTTATTTATTTGACAGAGAGAGAGATCACAAGTAGGCAGAGAGGCAGGCAGAGAGAGAGGGGGAAGCAGGCTCCCTGCTGAGCAGAGAGCCCAATGCGGGACTCGATCCCAGGACCCCGAGATCATGACCCGAGCTGAAGGCAGCAGCTTAACCCACTGAGCCACCCAGGCCCCCACCCCCCAAAAAGCTCTTTATTAAAATCTTTTTTTTTTTTTTAAGATTTTATTTATTTATTTGACAGAGAGAGAGATCACAAGTAGGCAGAGAGGCAGGCAGAGAGAGGAGGAAGCAGTCTCCCTGCAGAGCAGAGAGCCCGATGCGGGGCTCGATCCCAGGACCCTGAGATCATGACCTGAGCCGAAGGCAGCGGCTTAATCCACTGAGCCACCCAGGCGCCCCCAAAAAGCTCTTTAAATATGGATGTGATAGGGGTGCCTGGGAGGCTCAGTGGGTTAAAGCCTCTGCCTTCGGCTCTGGTCATAATCCAGGGTCCTGGGATCAAGCCCCGCATTGGACTCCCTGCTCAGTGGGGAGCTTGCTTTCCCCTCTCTCTCTGCCTGCCTCTCTATTTGTGATCTCTCTGTCAAATAAATAAATAAAAAACTTTTTAAAAAAAAATGCCATCACGTGTGTTAACAACAGCAACAACAACAAAAAGACAAGGATCTGCTACATATATATAATAATACATATATCTGATTTTATTCTCTATGGAATTCTTTATGGAAAGACACCCTAGAAACTGGTAACACTGGGTGCCTGCAGGGAGGGGAGCCAATTACTGGGACATAGACCTGCGAGGGAGACATTTTACTGTATACTTATTCTTCTGTACCTTTTGCATTTTAAACAACATCAATATATACTACCTATCCTAAAATGATTAAAACCAAACCAAACCAAGAAAACCAATTGCTGTTTTTTGTTTTTTGGGTTTTTTTTAGGATTTTATTTGTCAGAGAGAGAGCGCAAGCAGGGGGAGCAAAAGAGCGAGAGGCAGAGAGAGAAGCAGGCTCCCTGTTGAGCAAGAAGCCAGACGTGGGACTCGATCCCAGGACCTGGAATCATGACCTGAGCCAAAGGCAGACACTTAATCCACTGAGCCACCTAGGCATTCCCCCAACTGCTGTTTCTTAACACGACCTCAGAGAAACTACTTACCCTCTTCACACCTCACTTTATTTATAAAATGAGGGACAAATCATATATCCTGGAAGGATGAAGGCTCTATGAGATAACGTAGCTTAATCACCTACAGCAGGGGCTTAAAGATTCCGGTATATGCATAGTTGTCTTCTACGACTAATTTTGGAAATCTGTATTTATAATGTTCTCCCACAGGTTTTTAATGTTTGTGCACAAACCTACAATCTCTGTTCACAGAGAGCTGCCTCACTCATAGCCATGTTTATGTGGCTAATACCTTCTTATGGACTTCCTCTCCCTGTCTGAGGGGTACACCTCTGACTCAGGTGGGGACGATGAAATTGGATCTTCTAAAAGGATGATTCAAGGACACAAGTCAGTCATTAAGACATCTGGACCAGAAAGTGATGTGAACCTGAGGTTCATGGCACCTTGCTGCATCCCCGGAAGCCAAGAAGGCTGGTCTATAAGAGGGAGAAAAAGGCAGAGACTATAAGAGGGAGAAAAAGGCAGAGACAGAGAGAAAGCCAGCTTCAGTTTGTTAGTTGTTTTTTTTTTTTAATTTTTGTTTTTTAAAAAAGATTTTATTTATTTATTTGACAGAGAGAGACAAAGAAAGAGAGGGAACACAAGCGGGAGGAGTGGGAGAGGGAGAAGCAGACTTCCCGCTGAGCAGGGAGCCTGACATGGGGCTTGATCCCAGGAGCCTGCGATCACAACCTGAGCAGAAGGCAGACACTAAACGATTGCGCGACCAAGGGCCTCAGTTTGTTAGCTTTTATTTTGGGTTCTAGTCTCTCATTAAGCCTTGCTCTTGGGTTTTTGGAGAGATCACCTGATTCCTTCTTTTTTTAAAAAAAGATTTTATTTATTTATTTGACGGAGAAAGACATAGCGAGAGAGGGAACATAAGCAGGGGGAGCAGGACACAAGGCGGGGGCGGGGAATGGGAGAGGGAGAAGCAGGCTTCCCGCCGAGCAGGGAGCCTGATGTAGGTAGGGCTCAATCTCAGGACCCTGGAATCATGACCTGAGCCCAAGGCAGATACGAAATGACCGAGCCACCCAGCCTCCCCAGCCCTGATATTCTTTCTTAAAAAAAAAAAAAGGCACCTTGTGGCGCCTGTGTGGCTCAGTCCTTAAGCATCTGCCTTCAGCTCAGGTCATGATCCCAGGGTCCTGGGATGGAGCCCCACGTTGGGCTTCCTGCTTGGTGGGAAGTGTGCTTCTCCCTCTCTCCTAGGTTGTGTTCCCTCTCCTGCTGCGTCTCTGTCAATTAGTAAATAAATAAATAAAATCTTCAAAAATAAATAATCAATCAATCAATATCTTCCTTTTATGTAAGCGGGTTTCAGTGCTTTCTGTTGGCTGCGACCAAATAATCCCAAAGAAAAGCAAAGCCTTTTTTTTTTTTTTTTTTTTTTTTGAGGGGCAGAGGGTGAGGGAGAGAGAGAATTTTAAGCAGACTATGCTTGGTGTGGAGCCCAACATGGGGCTCAATTCCCCGGCCCTGAGATCATGACCTGACCCAAAATCAAGTGTTGGATGCTTAACTGACTGAGCCACCCAGGAGCCCCAGCGATCCCTTTCCCTACAGAAGAGGACTCTTTCACACTCTTCATTCAGCCCCTGCCTCCCCAACCTCATGCGCACCCACCTCCAGCCACTCTCATGTCCTGATGGCACCCGTGTCATTAACAGAAATCAGAAGCCAACCAAAGCGCATTTCCCCTGTTCTCACCAGTATTACAGTATTACACAGTATCTTCCACCCTGCCTTCCCTTTAGTTACAAAAGAAGCATCCCGTTCCTGGAGAGCACCTGGTGGCTGTCGGTGGTACGAGCGACTCTTGATCTCAGGGCTGTGAGTTCAAGCCCCGTGCTGGGTATTGAGATTACTTAAAAATAAAACTTTGGGGAAAACAAACAAACAAAACAAAACCACCCTACTCCTAGTGAAGGGAAAACTCCCCACTTGTTTGGGATCTCCCTCCCCTTTCTCACTCTTGAAGTCATTCCCACTGTCTGGCATTTTCAGTTTCTCTTTTTCTACCGGATCTTTCTGTTCACAAACCAAGCCCGTTCCGGTTAGCATCTCCAGTGTTAAAAGGCGACCTCCCTTGACCCTCCTACCCCCTCCAGTTCTCCCTCCACTTCTCTGCTCCTTTCACAGCGAAACTTCCCCCCACCTCCTCCGCGGATGCTGCCATCACCTTCAGGTCACTCTTCAAACCACTCCACGGAAACTGCTAGGCAAAGTGGCCTCCATCTCCAACGCCCCCACATCTAACAGCCACTTCTCCGTCCTCATCTTCCACAACTTCTCAGCCATGCCTGACATAACCAAGCACACAAGCCATTTCTTCAGTCTCTCCTCCTGGATTCTGCAATGCTACATTTTCCTGGCTTTCCTCCGACCTTACTGACTCCACCACCCCCTCCAGACCTCTGATGATTAGACAACTTCAAGGCTTGGATTTGGGTTCTCTTCTCTCAGCATATTTCCTCCCAAAATGATCTCATCCAGTCCTCGAGCGTTATGTTCTGTCTATATGCTGCTGACTCGCAAATTTATACCTCCAAGCCAGACCTTGTCCCAGACTACTGTATCCAATTGGTTTCTTGACATGACCTCTTAGATATCAGACGTCTCAAGCTTAGTAAGTACAAAGAGAATGGCCCCAAACCTAAATAGACTTATCCTCCTTCCCGATAAATGCTATCACACGCTCTCTTCAGCAATTCAAGTCAGATATCTAGTAAGACAGTCACAGTCTAGTAAGAGCCACCCTTGATGTTTCCTCCCTTTCTTACCCTTCTTCGTTCTCCCACAAAATGCCGCTAATTCTACTTGCAAAGTGTTACTGAATCCACCTGCTTCTATCTCCGCCATGACCACACTAACCCAAGCCTCTCAGACGTGTGCAATAGCCAGCCTGCTCGTCCCTGCTTCTACTCTTGACTCCTAGAGTCCATTTTTTGTTGGAGAGTCAGTTACCTTTACTTTTTTTTAAGTAGTTCTTTTTTTTCTTTTTTTAAGATTTTATTTATTTGACAGAGGGAGATACCACAAGTAGGGAGAGTGGCAGGCCGAGGGAGAAGCAGGCTCCCCGCTGGGTAAGGAGACCCATCTGGGACTTGATCACAGGACCCTGGGATCATGACCTGAGGCAAAGGCAGATACTTAACCGACTGAGCCACCTAGGCCCCCTGAGAGCAGGTTATCTTTAGAATAATCAGATGTCAATCTTCTCCCTGGTTTCAACCCTCCTATGGCATTCTCCTGTTGACAGATGCTACAGATTGAATGTCTGTGTTCCCTCAAAATTTCGATGTTGAGAACCTAATGCCCAAGGTGATACTAATAGGAGGTGGGGCTTTTGGGAGGCAACTGGGTCATGAGGATGGTGCCTCATGAATGGGATTAGTGCTCTAATACAAGAGGCCCCAGAAAGATCCCTTGCCCCCTTCCATCATGTGATGACACAGTGGGGAGTTGGCAGTCTGCCAGCTAGAAGAGGACCTTCACCAGAACCCGACTATGTTGGTGCCCTGGTCTTGGGCCTCCAACCTCCAGAACCATGAGAAATACATTTCTGTTGTTTATAAGCTGCCCCATCTGTGGTATTTTGTTAGGGCAGTTCAAACAGACTAAGAAAACAGGACAGAACCCAAACTACTTCTGTCCTACTAGCACCTACCTGCTTCTTTCCTTCACTCCTGATGCTCCAGCTCATTGACATCTTTGCTTTTTCTGAAACATTCCAAACCCCTTCCTATCTCTGGGCTATTTATTGACCTGGTGTTCCCTCATCTTGGAAGGCCTCTCCCCAGCTTGGCGAGGACATTACTATCTTCGGGTCTGGGCCCAAATCTCTCCTCTTGAGATTTCTTCTCAACTATCCTTCCTAAAGCAACTTCCCCAGTTACTCCTTCTCATCGGCCAATTTACAGTCCTTACCACAATCTGTAATGTTTATCCCTTTGCTCATCTCCCTGCTAAAAAGTCCATGAAAACTAGGATAATGTCTGCCTTGTGCTCTGCTAGAACCCTGGTGTCTAGCAAAAATAGGTGTTCAAAAGACATCTGAATGAACAGATTAAAAGAATTTTATTTGAGGGGCACCTGGGTGGTTCAGTCAGCTAAGTGTCCAACTCTTGATTTTTGGCTCAGGACATGATCTCACAATTGTGAGATCAAGCCCCGAGGTGGGCTCTGCACTGGGTGTGGACTCTGCTTAAGAGTCTCTCTCTCCCTCTCCCTCTGCCCCTCTAAAAAAATTAAGTAAATAAAATTCTTTTTTTTTAATTTTAATTTTTAAAAGATGATTTATTTATTCATTTGACAGAGAGATCACAAATAGGCAGAGAGGCAGGCAGAGACAGAGAAGCAGGCTCCCCGTTGAGCAGAGAGCCCGATGTGGGGCTCGATCCCAGGACTCTGAGATCATGACCTGAGCCGAAGGCAGAGGCTTTAACCCACTGAGCCACCCAGGCGCCCCTCTTTTTTATTTTTTAGAGAGAGAGCAGGAGGTGCACCTAAAAGAATCTTAAAAAACTTGAAACAGTTAAGCTGCTCACTTACACTGCGATCTGCAGTAAACCTGATTCACCACAGCAGGACTAAGCATGGAAGGGGACAGAAGGGAAGTGTGATGAGGGAGGAGGAAGGAGTCTACTCACTTAATTCCTAAACTAAAGACCAAGAAAGGATACTGTCACACATGTCATCATGAGTGGATGTCACCAAATGACATTCAGCCTCATATTGTTCCTCATATTGGAATAGGGCAGCAGACTATAATAATTAAGTTTTCAGCTTCTGTGCCAAGCAGCCAGCACTTGCGGCCTCTCCACCCCCTTATTTCCCCTGAAGGAGCGGGGAGGCTCTGCTCAGGACTCACCAGCCATCACGGAGTAGCTGAAGTGTTCTGCTGCAGGATCTAGGTTCACAACTTGCACAGACCGATTAAGGGCTTCACAGTGCTGGACCATGGTGGCACAGTAGGTGCTCTGTAACATCACAAGGCACGAGGGGGTCAAAACGACAGGCAGTGTAGTGCCACCCCCTGCATCCCCAGAGGGACACCCTATATCCCTATAGGGTGGCTCAGTGGCCACAAAGGCCAAAACTGTGCCTTCACTGACCAAAAAGCTGACTGAAAACAGGAAAGGTACCAGGCTGAGAGTCGGGACACCAAACTGGGCTACAGATCCGGACCTGGTTGGGACTCATGGGTAGCTTTAGTGAAAGTGCTTCTCTACTGTGCCCCTCAGTTTCTTCTTCTTTCTTTTGTTTTAAAAAAGATTTTATTTTTAAGTAATCTCTACACCTAACGTGGGGCTCACACTTAACCCCAAGATCAAGGATCAGTCGCAGGATACACCAAATGAACCAGCCGGGTGCTGCCTGGCCCCCCGCCCCACACTTTTCTTGTCTCTAACTGGGATGGCCTCCATAACCACTAAGGCTCCTTGCTGCTCTAACATGCAACAAGTGGAATTTATTTTTTTTATTTTTTATTTTTTTGAAGATTTTATTTATTTATTAGTCAGAGAGAGAGAGAGAGAGAGAGCACAGGCACAGTAGCAGGCAGAGTCAGAGGGCAAAGCAGGCTCCCCACCGAGCAAGGAGCCCGATGTGGGACTCGATCCCAGGACGCTGGGATCATGACCTGAGCCGAAGGCAGCCACCCAACCAACTGAGCCACCCAGGCATCCCCAACAAGTGGAATTTAAAGGGAAGACTTCTGATCATACCATGCAGCTCCTAACACACAATGTCTCCACCAAGATGATTACAGTCCAAACAAAGCTTTAAGTAGGATAGTCAGGGATGTTTCAGCGGGGGGCGGAGAGAGGGGGGTATGTTTAAGGTAAGAGATGTGAACGTGCTTGCCAAGCAAGGGGAAGAGTATTTCCAAATGAGAGCACACTGAGGTCAATAAATAGTCTAGAGGTGGGCTATCAGTTTGCGACTTTTGGTTTAGCAAATTCCTTATCCCTCATTTAGTCCTTAACATACTATGTTAAAATTTCTAGGCTACTTGTCTGTCTTTCCCACTTTCTATTTAAAAGCAGGGCTGTCTTTTACTCGGTTTTATAAGCCTAGGGACTAGCATGGTACCTGGTACATAATAAATGCTTGATAATTATTTCTAATTCACTTAATATGTTTGGATATAAACTCTACAAGAGCAGAGATTTGTGTGCATGTGCGTGTGTGTGTTTTGTTCACTATATAATCCCTACGGTCCAGAACAGTGCCTAGCACAAGAAAACACGTCAGTGGTATTTCTAAGAGTAGGCATCAAAAATCTGTAGGAAAGTACTTGTCTAACACAATCAGTCTGAAAATTCATCTGGAATATAGAAAATAACTTCTATCATGCTCAGTGACTTTTTGACATACTATTCTCTCTGCCGAAGAGGAGGCCCTCTCCATGCAATCACACTACGTTTTATTATTATTATTATTTTAATTTATTTTTAATATTTTATTTTATTTATTTGACAGAGAGACAGAGATCACAAGTAGGCAGAGAGGCAGGCAGAGAGAGAAGAAGGGAAGCAGGCTCCCCGCTGAGCAGAGAGCCCAACGCAGGGCTCGATCCCAGGACCCTGGGATCATGACCTGAGCCAAAGGCAGAGGCTTTAACCCACCGAGCCACCCAGGCGCCCCTCACACTATGTTTTAATTGGCAAGGCATCTATCAATCTTCCCAAGTAAACTATAGACTTTGGGTAGGCAAGGGCTACATTACAGTCACATGTGGATCTCCTACACTCAGAATAGGTCAAGCCTTAGTGACTCAGTGGGTTAAAGCCTCTGCTTTCGGCTCAGGTCATGATCCCAAGGTCCTGGGATCCAGCCCCGCATCAGGCTCTCTGCTCAGCGGGGAGCCTGCTTCCCTTCCTCTCTCTCTGCCTACTTGTGATCTCTATCTGTCAAATAAATAAATAAAATCTTAAAAAAAAAAAAGAAAAATGTGTGCAAGACTGAAGCCAAACAACACCTCCACAGACTCCAGTGCTTCTCGCACTCCTGTTATTTGACTAATGCCTTCATCCATTTCTATATTTGAATGTCTCTCATATTATTCCACTCATACTTGTTCACAAGAAAAAAAAATACAACCCTATTGTAAATAGAAAACCAGTTATATTTGTCAAAACATGGAAGGTAACCATAAAATTAAATACCCTTAAAGCTCTTTTTGTTCTAGCTATATATAAACGTCAAAAGCTCTAAAATCTTCTCTCTAAAGAGACTTGTTGATTAAAGAAGTATTAAAGGTATACAAGCATCACACTGACAATTTCACTTCAATGCAAACTGAAAGACGATTGAAAAGGCAGTAAGTTTCTCAATATACGATTCAAAGTTCATTAGTGTTAGGTCCATGTACTTCCTAAAATCGCCTCTATATATCAGAAGTCCATGTGTCAAGCTCTGAGAAACAGTGATTTAATGAGGCCTCACTTGAACTTTCTATGAGGGGGGCAGGGTCAGATTCTGGAATTACACAAAACTGGATGCAAATTCCAGCCGTCACTTAGTAGCTCGGAGGTCTGGGCAAAGAACTTAACCTTTCTGTCTCATTTTCTGTAAAATCCCCATCTGTAAAAATGAGAACAACAGGAGTTCTCTCACAGCGTTGTTCTGGAAATGAATTAGGAGTTTAAAAGCAGTATCTGGGGGCATAAGTATAATATAAACGTTAGCACCACCGTTAGTTACTCCACTTTCAACGAGCACTGAAGCCCGGACTGCAGAAGCCAGAAGCCCAAGGGTCCCCAGAGCACGCATCGGTCCCTCGGTCTGTACCAGAACCTCCCTGCTTGATCCCAGGATCCCCTCCCTGCCTCCCACAAACTCCGACTTTTCTAGTCTCCAACCAAATCCTCACCTTCCCGCTGCCGGCCGGGCCCATGACCAGCTGCGCATACCGAGGCATGTCTGCGGTCCCGGTGGCCGGTGCCGCCCGCCGCACAACAGAAGCCGACCGCCCCGCTCCCTTGAGCCTTCGCGCGGCGCTGAGTTCCGGGAACCCCACGTGCGAACCAATCGCAATCCAAAGTCTTTTTGTGCCTTCTTTTCTAGCACATCCCTGACTACGGAGCGTCCCGCAGGTCAAATCTCGTGTGAAACGCCTTCTCAGGAAACTTCAGCGCGGGGGTGGAGGGCGAGCGGGGAGGTGGGCAGGGAGGGCGGTGTGCGCGTGCGCAGAAATAGCTGGCGGAAATTGGCAGTTGGGATGCTAGAGACGCCTGGTTGCCTTGGTGATAACGGATAACGGCTAACATTATGCATCCCTGCGCTGGGGACTTCGGTCCTTGATTTGCGTCCTGGTATTTGACCTTTATGGTGACACTCAAGATTTGCACATTTTTAGAGGGTCTGCAATACTGAGGGTCTGGAAGGCACCTCCTGTTTTAGAGGGCATGAACTAATCCCTTCCACAAACCGTGCAAGCGCGCAATCAACTAAAGAACTCCTGCCCCTCCCCCAACTTATTCCAGCGTCGTGCATCTGCCCTCCCCGCTCTCCCGAAGCTATTCGGGCAGTGTCCGGAGCACATCGGAGGGGGCTAGAATACGGCGTCCGCCTCTTCACCCCCAATATCGCCCGGCCTGACGCACGCGTGCTGACGGGGGAGGGGAGAGGGGAAAGCTGCTTCCGCACACCGCTCAAGGTCCGGGCACCGGGGAGGAGATGCCCGGCCAGGGTCCGGTGTCCGACTGGACAGAATGCAGCTCTTCCGCAGAGCCTCCCGCAGTGGCCGGGACCGAGGGTGGCGGCGGCGGGTGAGGCTGAGGGGCCCTGAAGGGTTAGGGAGGACGATGACCGGCTCCGGTTCGTGATCCCCTGTGGAGGAGGGGGTGGGAGCTGGCTGCTCCAAAGGACTCGTCCCCGGTGGACTGAAGTGAGAGGAGGGGACAACCTTTGTTGTGCCCGGGGTAGGACAGATGGAAGCCGACTTACTGTTTAGGGGAAGGGCTTGTGAGGTAGGATTGAGTGGTGGTGCAATGACTAAACGCGGTGACTGCGACATTGCTTGGGTGCATTTTTCTGCCTCGAGGGGGCGCTGCGAAACCTGCTGGAAAATATGCAGTCTCCCACAGGATCTCTATAAAAAAGAGGGGGTTGAGGGCCCAGCAGAAACAGGTTCAACCCAGGGTTTCCAAGCCAATAAATCAGTTCCGTGTGTGCGACATTAGCCACCTTTAGGTCCAGGGAATTCATAATGCCGATGTGACAGATAATTATGAATATTAGAGACACCTTGATTTGACATTTTCTTCCCCCTGAAGTTTTTCTTCATAAATCCATTTTATTTTGAGCAGGTTTTTTACTATTATTTCCTGGATGCTGATGACAACTAGTCTTCAGGATCTCATGGCTCCCAACTGTTACTCCCTAAGAGTGAAAGCTGCAGGGTGTTTTTCCAAAAGCTCGCAGTCATGGCTCTTGCTGCACCCATGACCACTATATATGTATATATATATACATATACATATACATATACATATATATATACACACATATATAGTGGTCATGTATATATATATACTATATATAGTATAGTAGCTATATACATATATATATATATATATATATAGTGGATCGAAGACTTTCTTAAAAACACTTATTTGGGAGAGAGAATGCGGAGGCCGCGGGAGGGGGAGGGGGAGGGGCTGAGGGAGAGAGAGAATCCTTAAGCGGACTCCCTGCTGAGTGAGGACCCTGAGATTATGATCATGACCTGAGCTCAGATCAAGAGTCAGCCGCTTGACTAACTGAGCCACCCAGGGGCCCCTGGAAGGCTGTTAAAGATGGGGTCTTGGCTTTCTTTTCTGTTCATTATTGTGGTTTTTTTTTTGTTTGTTTTTTAAAGATTATTTATTTATTTATTTGACAGAAATCACAAGTAGGCAGAGAGGCAGATAGAGAGAGGGGAGGAAGCAGGCTCCCTGCTGAGCAGAGAACCCGATGCGGGCCTCGATCCCAGGACCCTGAGATCATGACCTGAGCCCAAGGCAGAGGCTTAACCCACTGAGCCACCCAGGTGCCCCATTATTGTGTTTGACTAAGTGCTGGATCCTCATATATCAGGAGATCAGTGAACACTTGGTCACTGAATAAATTGAAGGAAGCGGGAAGGATGTGTGTTTTGTCTTAATTTGAAAGAAGAAAAAAGAACTTGTACAAAAATAGAAACATTTCAGACCAATTTATCAGTTCCAGTATACCTTAATTACGTACAGTAAAGAACAAGATAGTCTTTTCCATATCCAAGTTACTTTATTAAAAATAAAGAGAGCCCGGAAATACCACAGATAACACAGAAGCCCAAATTCTTTATTGAGCTCAATGCAGGAATTAGATTAAAAGGCCTTAAAAGTAAGACCAAATCTGGCTCAAGGTAAATCCTTTTTAGTAGAGTAAAAACCTCGGATAACCCACTTTGAAAAAGCCTGGAGCCATTAGGATATAACCAGGATTACAGGAGAAAATTTGCAAGATATTCCACCTGATAGAAACATGAAAAGTAAAAAGCATATGCAATACTGTCTTTTTTCATTTGAAATACTTTCTTTAATGCTTATAAAGCTGTCAATTATTACATATTATTTAAATCCTTTTTTCCCTCCAACAGATCAGCTGGACATTCTTATTATCAGAGTTCCAAAGGTATTGGTAAGTAGAACATATAAAGCAGATAATACCTACAAAAAAACATGGTTCAGAGATGCTAATTTTGCTATAACTACCAACATAATGGAGTTTTAAAAATAGACTTTATTAGCATCCTGGTGACCTTAGTCTTTAAGATTTTCAAAGAACAAAGCAGGAGGTTCTTTCTCTCTTGTTAAGACATTTCACATCAAACATTTTAAAAAGAGTGCTTCAAAATAGCAATGAATCTGAAAAGAACTGTGTTATAACTGATGTTAGAAAAGCACAGAGTATGGCCTGGGGTTTATAAATTGAAGGGAAAAATTCTAACTTGAACAACTTCAAAGAACATAAAATATTTCTCAATGTTGCGATTTTCCTCTCACTTGAAATAAAGGATAAAGCTGATGGGATGAAGAGTAAGACAAATCCCCAAAGGCATATCACTAATTTTTTTTTCTTTTGAGGGGGGAGCAATTTCTTTCTTTCTTTCTTTCTTTTTTTACGATTTTACTTATTTATTTGACAGACAGAGACAAGTAGGCAGAGAGGCAGGGCAGAGAGAGAGGAGGAAGCAGGCTCCCTGCTGAGCAGAGAGCCCGATGCAGGGCTCGATTCCAGGACCCTGGGATCATGACCTGAGCCTAAGGCAGAGGCTTTAACCCACTGAGCCACCCAGGCGTCCCTCATTGTTTAATTTTTTGAGGAACCACCATACTGTTTCCATAGTAGCTGCACCATCTTACATTCTTACCAGCAATGCACACAGTCTGAGTTTCTCCATATGCTAGCTTACACTTGTTTTCATTTTTTTTAAATGATAGTTATCCTTATGAGTATGAAATGGGACTTCATCATTATTTTTATTTATATTTCCCTAATGAGTGGTGATAGTGAGCATCTTTTCATGTGCTTACTAACCATTTGTGTTCTCTTCCTTGGAGACATCCAAAGTCTATTCAAGTCCTTTGCCCATTTTTCAGTTGGGTGTTTCTCTTTAACTATTATTTTTTAAAAAGATTTATTTATTTGAGAGGGGGAGGGGCAGAGGGAAAGAGAATCTCAAGCAGGCCCCTGCTGCTGCGTGCAGAACTGGGATGTGGGCTCACTCTCAAGACCCTGAGATCATGACCTGACCCTAAATCAAGAGTCAGCTGCTTACCTGACTGAGCCACCCAGAAGCCCCTAATACTTTTAAATGTTTCTGTTCTGTAAAGAAATGCTATCAAGGTTTTGAGAAGTTGAATTTTAGTCCAGGCTATAATAACGCATCTCAGAAATATTGATTAGCAGGGACACAAAGGTATATTCTTAGATAATTAGTCCACATTTATGACATAAAAAGGATTTTTTAAAAAAATTAACTTTTATTATTATAGATTCCAAATTATATCTTAAAGGTCGTAGTAACATAATTTCCAGATGATTTTCCATCTGTTGGCAAACTAGTTAGTCCTTCAGTAAAGCACATTTAACCCTTACTTATCTGAATTAACTCTCCCAATTTGTCAAAATCTGGAAGAAATAAATAAAGTTTAATATGTAAAACTGTAGTGACCTTTGTTGTCAGTACTGAAACAAAACTGTGGCTATTTAATTTGACTTCCTAAATACAAGCTT
This sequence comes from Meles meles, assembly GCF_922984935.1. Classification (NCBI taxonomy): domain Eukaryota; kingdom Metazoa; phylum Chordata; class Mammalia; order Carnivora; family Mustelidae; genus Meles; species Meles meles. The sequence continues at coordinate 12,715,735 of NC_060077.1, read as the reverse complement.
TTAACTTAAAAACTGTTCTGCCAGCTTTATTTGTACTAGCGTAAAACTGGAAACAATCCAGATGTCCATCAACAGGTGGATGGATAATCAAATTGTGATATATTGGAATATAACCCAACAATAAAAAGGAATGAACTATTGTTACATATCACACACTGATCGATTTCCGTATAATTATGTTGAGTGAAAGAAGCCAGACAAACAGAATATATACTGTATGTTTCCACTTATATCAAACTCAAGAAAATGCAAACTGATTTACAGTGATACTAACCATAGTGCTAGAAAGCCATCTGGTGGGAGGGAGTATGTGAGAAGAAGGGGAGTGTTATAAAGAGTTATTTACTAGTTAAATTTTCCCAGATACTGTTTTTCCCCAAAGTGCTACTGAAGTTTATACCCTAAATTAAGTTCCTGGTTGCAATATCTGAAACTGAAAATTAGATTCATTCTTCGAGATACGCCTCAACTTTTATTTTATTAAACAACTGTTCTTTTAATCTACCCACATCAGTATTAAAAACATTGAAAAAAAATGAAACTGTGTAAAAATAGGTTTTAGTAAAATTCTGCAAAGCCCTTTTAACTGTCTCATTAAAGATATAAAATTTGTGTTATTCTATCTTGACTTTAATACTATATGCTCGTCAAACGAATGATAAAATATTGCTGTAAATCTTTACAGTGCAAGTTTGCATGTATATTCCTGTTAAATGTGGTCTGACACAGTCAGCTAACAAAAATAAGCTGCTGTCAACAGTTTGCATCTCAGCTGAGCTCAAAATGATGTAGTCTGTATATAAGGATATATATGTAGTAAATGTTCATAAATATCTTTAGAGTTTTGTATGCTCTAAAACCAAATGGCCATATCATACAGTCTCTTCAAATTTAACAGAATGATTCATACTACTACTCCAGGATAATCACAGACCCGTGTAAATATATAGACATTAATAACCAGTTTATTGAGCTGATGTTTGCTCATGAAATTCACATATGTCCTTGTCTACAGATAGAATCAAAGATGGACACAAAATGAACACACACATAGCCAAGCTGCAAGAGTTGTGGAAAACTCCTCAAATTCAAGCAATTCACATCCCTAAATCAATGACAGATGCGTCCTTTCTAAAGGTAAGCTAACTAAATATCAATATTTTGTTGAAGTACCAAATTCTTTGTATTCAGAGATGAACTTATTATTGAAGATAAGCTTCTTAGAGGGTAAGGCACTTCAGAAGATAAGGTACACTCAGCATACATCCAGGAGCCCATAACTATCTGCTGAGTAAACTCATGAAATGAATATAAGGATTTTTATCATTATAGATTCTTTTTTAAAAAGGATTTTATTTATTTATTTGACAGAGAGAGAGATCACAAGTAGGCAGAGAGGCAGGCAGAGAGAGAAGGGAAAGCAGGTACCCCGCCAAGCAGAGAGCCTGATGCAGGGCTCAATCCCAGGACCCTGGGATCATGACCTGAGCCAAAGGCAGAGGCTTTAACCCACTGAGCCACCCAGGCGCCCCTAGATTCTTTATCCTAAGAGTTCTTTGAAGGCTTTATGATACTTGAGATCTAATGTCCCTTTACTCAGGAAGCTCAATGCCCCTAAGAAAAGTTACATTCCAGAGATGGAAACCCAAACTCACAGATTCCACTGAAAGTCTGCAAAATTAGAAGCAAGCAAATAAAGAAAATGGCTGTCAGCATTTTAAGACGGCTGTACTTCTATTACCCATTAAAGGTCATAACTGCCAGAAGTATCCTTGTGAGAGCAGTGCAAAAGCAAATGATTACAATACAGCCGTGCAAATTGGTCAATTTTTCTGACCCACATTTTGAGTTTTCTCTGGATTTACCTATTCAGTTCAGTAAATCCTGTGTATACACACATGCATATACATTTTAAGTGAGTGTTACCTTCTAAAATCAGCAAGTGAAAATCTTAGTTAAAATTACTTTTACCAAAGACCCATAGACTATCCCTCAGTGTGTTCAACACAGTTATTCTTCTGGTGCTAGAGAAGACTGTTTCTTAAGATCAAGTAGAGTAGTTGAGTTGCTTTCAGATGCCACAGGATACCTCAAAAATTGTATTTAGAGGGGCGCCTGGGTGGCTCAGTGGGTTAAAGCCTCTGCTTTCTGCTCAGGTCATGATCCCAGGTTCCAGGGATGGAGCCCCGCATCGAGCCCCACATCGGGCTTTCTGTTCCGCAGGGAGCCTGCTTCCTCCTCTCTCTCTGCCTGCCTCTCTGCCTAGTTGTGATTTCTCTCTGTCAAATAAGTAAAATATTAAAAAAAAAATTGTATTTAGAGGGCAAGATGCCTACACTCACTGAGGCACACAGGAACTAAGACTCACGGACAGAGCAGCATATCCCTACTCTCCTTACTCTTCTAGGGCAGTGGTCCTCACCCCTCAGACACATCTGAATCACTTGAGTGAAAACGGCAGGCGGACCCACGTGTGCTGTTTAAATGGCCATTTCTTTCTCTTTTCGGCCAGATTAGCATAGTTGAATTTGAATATGCAAAATGTACGTGTGGTGCAGCTCTCCTGAACGTTCATCCTTTCAGATGAGGAATTTTGCCAACCTCTTGTTCTACGGTGCCTATAAATCTTGTCTTTTAGCATCCAGACCTCACCACAGGCCAGAAGCGCTATCTGTGTAGCATCGCTAAGATCTATAACGCCAACTATCTGCGGACGTTAATGAAGAGGCAGTACGTGCACGTGATCCAGCACAGCTCACAAAAGCCAGGCAGGTGCACCTCGTTCGTTTCTCACTAGTTCTCACAAGAAACCAGAGGGTCTTCTAACAGAGGTGATCTGTATGACAGGTATCCTCAGTCATCACAGGAGCCGCCTCAGTTCTCGTTACTCCCAGAAGCAGCATTACCCCTGCACCACATGGCGACACCAACTGGAGAGAGTGGACTCCGGGCCTCCTGACATGGCCGCTGCACCCGCACCGGAAATGATCCTACAGCATTCCCTTTGGCGACCAGTGAGAAACAAAGAAGGGTCTGTTTCTTGTTGTTTAAAAGAGGAAAATACACCCCAATTTTATTGGAACGGTAGCTACATGAGATTAAATCTTGTTTCCTAATAGGTTCATTTGGCTAAATTCAGAAAAGGTTAGACGAAAAGCACAAAAGGATCTTATAGTCTCTTTACTGATCTGACTGGGATATGCCACTCTTTTTAGAACACATTTTGTGGAACTGTAAAAATTTCTTGATCAGCTAGAGATAGCCAAGACTGGCCTTTTCAGTAATTCCCACTTAAATTCAAAATAGTACAAACACTTCCAGAAGGAGCATATGGTTGCTTCTGCACAGGAGAAAACTATAAACAAAAAAAAGGAAATAAGAAAAAAAGAGAAGAAGAAGACTGATTATTCAACCTGCACTAAAATAGTTAGCTTTGTGTTTCAGGGTTAATTACTCATAGGACACTGAAAGAGTCTTTATGGTGATGCTGGCAGCTTAATAAAAAGAATTTGTGTGGTCCTCCACATGCATTAGACAGCTGTTGATTTTGCTGATTCCAATTAAGATGCTTCTCTTTCTTATAGTTTAAAAACTGGATATGCATCTAAAACAAGATGTAAGTCACTGAAGATTTTTAGAAAACCAGGCAAACTGTTCATGCAATCAGGTAAATGTGGAATTTTAAAAATACGCATTTTGAAAGATCTTATGCTTAAAAAAATATTAAACCCATTAATTTCATTTCTATTACTGAAGACATTAATATTTAGAATGTGATTTGCTTATAATTCTCCAAGTGAGTATGAAATACAGTTTCTGCTTTCACTTAAAAGAACATACTCACCTCAGGGGAATAAGATTCAAGGTACTTCTAAACAAAGGTATTTACAATATCAAGGTCAGAGACTTTAACAGAATGAATTTGTTAGAACCCAGAGCCATAAACATGACTTTTTCAAGCCATAGCACTTTTATGAGATAGTGCCATTTTTGAATGGGACAAAGTATTTTGTATGGTATCATAGTTTATGAGGGCTGTGTCACCTATATAAATTTTGTTTAATATTCAACACACCAGTGGAAGCAAGCCAACCAGGTGGTATCAAAATTTTGCAGAGCAACTCAGATAAGTCCAGAGTTGGTAAGTATCAGCATAAAGGATCCTACAAGTTCATCAGCATTTTTAAAAAATTTTTATTTATTTATTTGACAGAGATCACAAGTAGGCAGAGGCAGGCAGGCATAGAGAGAGGGGAAGCAGGCTCCCTGCTGAGCAGAGAACCCGATGCGGGGCTCAATCCCAGGACCCTGAGCCAAAGGCAGAGGCTTAACCTACTGAGCCACCCAGGTGCCCAAGGATCCTACAAGTTCAGAAGACTACGAAATGAAAAGGGCCAAAGGGGAAGAAAGAATGTTCAGAAGGATTCCGCAGAATTGATAAAGTGGGAAGGATTAAGTGGAAGTTAAACAATGTTGTAGTTGCTCCTACAGTGAGTAGGGAAGAAAACAGGAAGTAGGGAAGTTAGGCCTTCGGAACCCCTATCCCATTGCTACGTGACAGTCCAAGAAATGAGGGTTATGGCGGGGAAAAAGTAAGTCTAGTTCCCAAAATAGTAGCTGGAGGAACCCCAGGTAGGGGGAAATTTCCTGTGATCCCTGAGAGAGAGGAGTAGGAACATAATGCTTACGGAGAGGAGAATGCTGAAGCTATGACTTTCCTGTAACCAAAAGATTTTGACAAGTGAAGACAAAATAGGACCTAGTGACAGAAAATGTGCTGTACAATAACTTGGCTGAATGCAGTACTTACTGGGAAAGTAAGGATTTGGGGGGAGGAATTGGTTAAGTTTTGAAAATCGCAGGCCATTTGTTTTTATGAAAGGGTTATTACTAAGGTAGGTCATTTTGAAGGTGGTTCTTATATACAAATCCCCATTTTCAGGAAATACACCTGTATTTCCAAAACAGACATTATAAACTTATTTTTCTTACAGTTTCTACAAATGATTCTGAACCATACATGAATGAAGAAAAAAAGGAAGAAGATTTACTAAATAAATGTATGCAATCGATGTCAATTGAAGAACAAGGAGAACACCTGATGTGAACTTGATAGTCTTGTGAATTGATGAAGTGCCAAAAGGGGGTGTGTGTGAATTGTGTCCTCTTTCTACATTTAGGATAGTATTGTTACTCACCATGAAGTCATTAAGTAATTTTAGTTTGTTCAGAAACGTTTGCAACAGTGTAAATTAATTGGTTGATTTAGTTCCATGTACTAATGATATTTGTGTAATAAAAGTTATGTGTAATATATGCTTGTATTTCTAGCTAGATACAATTAAAATTTTTCTTGTCACTTAAAACTGTATTATTTTTTTTTAAATTTTTTTTTGTGTTTTTTTTTTTTTAATTTTACTTATTTATTTGACAGAGAGAGAGACAGATCACAGGTAGGCAGGGAGGCAGAGAGAGGAGGAAGCAGGATCTCCGAGGAGCAGAGAGCCCGATGTGGGGCTCGATCCCAGGACCCTGGGAGCATGACCTGAGCCGAAGGCAGAGGCTTTAACCCACTGAGCCACCCAGGCGCCCCAAAACTGTATTATTTTTAAATCTGTCCAATAAATTGCTTCTTTTTCTCCATATAGCAAGTCCTAGAACAAAAACATGAGAATCCCCTATAAGTATTTTTTTTCTTTTTAAAGATTTTTATTTGACAGACAGAAAACACAAGCAGGCAGAGGGGCAGGCAGAAAGCGGGGGGCAGGCTCCCCGCTGAGCAGAGACCCCCCCCAATGAGGGGTTCAATCCCAGGCCCCTGGGATCATGACCCGCCCGGAAGGCAGAGGGTTAACCCACTGAATCACCCAGGGGTCCCAAGTATTCTCTGGGTCTGGTTAAGGAAAGCTCTGAAATAGTCTGATACAAAATAGCACTTGATATTTACTGCTTAAATACAATTTAAAAGTGGGAAGTATGAACTTGCCCTATTTTATGAAAATTGCCAAACGCTTGGACTCTCAAACCAGAGTAAGTTGGGAGTAATTGTACCAAGAAGACTCTTTACATTATATATTCACTCTACTGTGCTTTCTTTCTAAACACTGGTTTAAAAATATGTGTGTGTGTGTGTGTGTGTACATAATTAAAACATAATTGAAATATAGGAATAGGGCAATTTAAAGCAACAGTTTGAGGAATTATTGCTAATATGTCAATATATTTTTTAGAAAATCTAATCTGAGCCCAACATTATGGCCTAGAGCATTTTAAGAAATGAGAGAGTCCCAAAAGTCAACCCATCTACCTCATCACTTTAATGCTTAGGCGCAGTTTTATATGGTCTCTCATTTTTATGATTTTTAAAAATTAAAACACAGCTTATCAAGGAAGTATAAATGAAAGGTAACTGTTTATTACTGGAGAGAAAAACGTATACAAGAAAATCTAGATTCATTTTCCTCATGCACTACTTTTGTAATAAAGTTCCAGATATCAACTTTGAAGATATTTACAAGGATAAATTTTTCTTAACGCATGACCATTTACTGTATGATGGACATTTTTCCATAGAAATCAAATACGGAAACAGAATATATTCTTATAGTTTATAAGAAGCTTAGAACATTGTATTAACAGAAGATGATATATTTTACTGCAAAATATAAAAGTGATACAATTTTGTGGCTCATATGTTTAATTACTTGATTTGAACAGGGGAATGAAAAAATACCCAGCAAGACAGGCCTGGCTTTTAAGATTTTTTGTATTCAATTCGTTCTACTTTCACATCATCTCCAATTAGCTGATACACATAAGTGACAACTGTAGAAGCCTGGATGTCCATCAACACAAATGAAGGAATAATGTTTCTGGAAAAAAATATAAATAATGTCAGTGAAAAGCACCAGCACTAAAATTTCAATTTATAACAATTTGGATTCAAGGAGAATTCTAGTTCTTATATATTGAAAATAATCACCAAAAGAAGATTGCCCACAAGGCTGTAATTATTGAAATGGTTGCATTCTTCCTTTATGAAATGTCACACATGCAATTATTAACTTTAAAAAATTCCTGAATTACTACTCACGTTTCCAAGGCATTATATGCTCCAGTGGCAGAACCTGGGTTAATGTAGAATTTATTCTCATGCTCAAATGCTTCAAATTTGTGTGTGTGTCCCGAGATAAGAATGTCCACATCAAACTGCCTCTGCAACAGGGCTAAGCTGGCCATATCTCCCCAAGGAATAACTTGATGCCCATGGATCAAACCAATTTTGAACTGCCCAACAGTCACAACTTTCTGTTCTGGATAATTCAGATTCTAGAATAAGAAACAGACATTATATATACACACACACACACACACACATATATATATATGTGTGTTTTTTTAAGAGATACTGATGTTTAAAAACTGATTTAGTACTTAACCTGGTTAAGTATTTAATCCCATGTGTATATTTTGATACAGTGCTCCACAACCAACACATTTACTAAATATATGATTACTCCTCAGTCTCTAAGGCTACAACTATGCTCAAAACATACCTTATTTCAGGTAAACTGGAATTTATCATGCAATCCCTGCCTCGTGTTTATCTTTTTCAAACAGAATCTGGGTTCTTTAGGGAAAGCTGTAGAGAATAATTATTCCCCTAAAGTTGTTAGTTTCCTCTACCTAAGAATCCTAGGTATATGACCTATAAGCTAGGTGTGTTCAAATTATATCCCAGACTTTAATAATTATATAGATGGCTTCAAATAATAATGATAGTTAACATTCATATAGCACTTAGTATGAAGCAGGCACTAAAGGTTTTATAAATATCAACCTATTTAATACTGACAAGCCTAAGAGGTAGCTTCTATTATGACTCCCACTTTATGGATGAGGAAACTGATGCAAAGAAAGGTTAAAATAACTTGCCCAAGGTCACACATTAGTAAGTGATTAAGCCAAATCAGAAGAAAAAAATTTTAATTCTTGCTACCAAACTTGTCTTTAGCATAATATAAACAGAACTGCAAATGTGTTTTTAACAAACCAAACCTACATTCTGTTTATTGACAAGAAATCTGCCCCTTCCCTTCTCATCTCCCTGTCTTTCACCCCCAGGTGAAAGGTTATCTGAACTCTTTTTTAAAATCCACTAAAAAAAAAGAAGAAAAAGACACTATGCTTATTCAGTTTCTTATTAAGGAACACCAGTAAACAGCACCAATGAAGTTAAATGAAAAAGCTTATTTTCCCAGAAATGCAAAGAAAATTCTTCACACATCAGATTTATCATGTTGAATAATATGTTAGTATGGGCTGAGGGTCTTAAAAATCATCTACTCCAATCACATTTACATAAGAGGAAACTGAGGCCAGAAAGAAGATGTTAATTTGCCTAAAATCTCATTATTAACAATGGACAAAGCTGCAATCTCAGAACTTCTAACTGTTCTTTAAAGTCAGGTTTAGGGGTGCCTGGGTGGCTCAGTGGGTTAAAGCCTCTGCCTTTGGCTCAGGTCATGATCCGAAGTCCTGGGATCGAGCTCCGCGTCGGTGCTCAGTGGGGAGCCTGCTTCCCCCTCTTTCTCTACCTGCCTCTCTGCCTACTTGTGTATGTGCTGCTGAAGCGAGCACTCTCTGCCTACTTGTGATCTCTGTCTGTCAAATAAATAAATAAAATCTTTAAAAAAAATGAAGTCAGGTTTATTGAGGCATAATTAACATATACTAAAATTACTCTTTTTAGTGTATAAGGGGTTTTGACAAATGCATACAATTACGTAAGTTCTGCCACAACCAAGACCCAGAACAGTTTTATCACCTTCTCAAACTTCCTCACGCCCCTTCGTAATTAACCCTGGAGTTAGAGACCCACAGCGGGGTTTTCAGCATAGTGGTGATGTGATCTTACTTCACCTAGAAAGGATCACACTAGTTGCTACTTGGAGAACTAACTATGAAGGGAGGAAGGGTAGAATGAGGAAGCTGGAACACAGGAAAGTGATATGGTGGCTTGGAACAGGGTAGTAAAGGCAGTGGTGAAAAGTCTGTAATAACTTTATAAACTAAGGGATAGTACTGTAACAAAGTGACAAAATCACTTTTAGTCCGTATCAATCAGTTTAGAACAAGTATGGTAATATGTTTAGTCTAACATCGGTGATTTTTAAAGAGTAAGGAACAAGTAGTGTAGTAGACTTGTATTGGGGAAGTTAACAACAATAAAAAGACGATGACAGTTGAGAAACTCAGGTGTAAAGGATAAAGCTTATACATGTAAGAATCAAGAAAAGAAATATTTGTGAATGGAAAGAGAAATACATCACCTCATCGAAGTCTCCTCTCACAATATGAACATCACCGGCCAGCGTCTTGAGATAGTCATAACTCTCTTTGGTGCAAAGGTTTCCAGTACAGAGAATGTGCTGAATCTTTCCTGGCACCAGCAGTTTTTTGAATTTAGCCGGCAGACTGTTGCACCGGTGTGGGATGTGCAGGTCTCCTAATACCAACACCAACTTTAAAGTGTCAAGGTGAGACAAGGGTAATGTCAAACATGACGTCAAAACAAGATGTTCTCCTTAACTTTAACTCCCCTTGTAAATTAAACTAAGCAGACATTCCAGAACTCAAAAGAGTAGAAGTTATCCATATAGTTATCATGACCATTTAAACAAAGACACTGGTAACATACTGTGTTCTCATCAGCCTTACTCTGGTCATAAACATTGTGCATACACAATACAGGTCATCATTCTACTTACCAAGAATAAAATCAGGCTTTCTTAAGCAATTCATTTAGAGACCTATAAATGACACTGAATTTTAAAAATTGCAAAATGAAAAATATGTTGTGGGGTCCTATGGAATTTGGCATTTTTGAATGATATGGTAATTCATATTTCTGCAGCTATAATGTCAAACATAATGTACTGATTCCAGTGTTCCAGGAACATTAATGAAGAGAACTGTTAAAATGTAGTGATAGAGAAAAAACTTAATTTTGTAATTTATGTTTACTAGACTGAAACTATTTAGAGGAAAAGCAGCCAAAAGTTACAATATTTGTCACTAAAAACTATTAGCTATATAGTACAAGGGAATAAAAACAGCCTATGTTTCAAAGAAAACATATGCTTTTGAATTATGATCTCTGTTCTCTCTTATTAGAAATCCTCGCTGTCATATTTTTACTGTCTAGATTAAACGGACTATGTATCCTCAGTTTGGTTCCCAAACTTAAAATAACATTTTAAGTCTTTCGTGTGCATTAGAACATTAGAGAGAGAGAGAGAGAGAAAGAAATCAGCTAAATAAATGATGAATTTAGCAGGAGGTGGTTTAGAGTTGCAATACAGTCTCAGATGACAAAAATAAATTTTGCACTTAAGTATAACAGAATAAAAAACTTCAATCCTATAAAATTTTAATTTTGCAATTTCAAAAGTTGATATATTAATATCACTTAATTCAGTCATTTAATGGAATATTGTCAAAGGTCATTTTAAATATTTGTCGTCCAAAGGACAATAATCAATTTCTTCCTGTTGATTAGTACAGACACCTTCATTCTGTAACAGGATGTTTTCCCACACAGACATCCCATCCATAAATGTACATGCCCTTTAACTCCTTTTAAAGAAGGCATGACTATTCCTTAATATCATCCAAGAAAACATTAAATATCTAAAGTAGAATAAAAACAAAATAGTTTTGCCACCATAGACTTTGTGAACTGAAATTAATCAAAAACAAAATGTGTGAAACTATAATTATTACTAAAACAAACTTGACTCATCTTGCAACAAATATCAACATGATTACAAAGGAAAGGAACTGTTATCAGGACACAGAGTAACTGAAGTAACGCAAGATTACAAAATTAGCATACTTTAAAAAGAAATTGTTAAATAAGTTTCTTCTTTTTAAAGAGCAGTTTCAGCTGGTATTTGTTCGGTGACTTAATTATTTCAATCCAGGGGCGCCTGGGTGGCTCAGACCTTAAGCACCTGCCTGTCTGTCTTTGGTTCAGGTCATGATCCCAGGGTCCTGGATCGGGCCCCACATGGGGCTCCCTGCTCCACAAGCAGCCTGCTTCTTCCTCTCCTACTCCCCCTGCTTGTGTTCCCTCTCTCGCTGTGTCTCTTTCTGTCAAATAAATAAGATCTTACAAAGAAATGGTTTCAATCCAGATCTTCGTGATAAAACATCTTACTGTAAAACTAGAAACAACTATGAAATTTCCAACCTCATGCGTAATCAATGCAGAAGTACCTGGAGAGAGAACAGTCTTCATCTTTAGAGGGGGATCCCTTCGGATATGGACTGAAGTACATAGTTAATGTGGGAAGCTGGCATTAAAAGGTAAAAAAAAAAAAAAAAAAATAGATTTCTATAGTTAAAAAAAAAAAAAAGAACCTCAAACTCATAAAGGGCGTATGTCTACTGCAGGATGAAAATCTTTGGGACTGATAATGAATGAGTTGTTCAATCTGAATGTGCTAAAAAGGATATTAGTATGACATGATACTTCACAATGATCAATGACCTAAATTCTATCATGTATTATGGATTATGCTCAAGTGTACCCAGATTATTAACAGTTTAAAGATATAACTATAGGAATGACCAAACAAAAATTATTTCAAACTAGTAAAGATTCTTACTAAGACTCTTATTTCATGTAGATGACTAAATTATTGGGAAATAGTGTCACATAACAAATGTCATACTTTGAGGAATTTCCTTGCCCAAACTCCACACTTTGGACAGTTCAGGTTAGACGAAGTTTATAGTCTTTTGACACAGCAAAAGATCCTGAACTGGCAGTCTTATTAAATTCAAATAAGAACCAACCCAATCAAAGCACAGGAAGTTGGCTACTTCCTATTGGAGAGACTGTAAAAGGGTGAAAATCCCAGTAATCAGCCACCCGACCACCGTTGTTAGTATGAGCTAAGAGAAGAAACTTACTCTGTGCCCAGCCTTAGTGGAATGAAGAAGTTGATTGCAGACAGGGGAATGAAAAAAAAGGGTGAAACATGACCAATGTTAAAAGAAAGCAACGAAAAGAAACAAACCGAAAACAGAGCAACAAAAAACTCATATCAAATGAATACGCAAACAATTGTTAATGATTTCTGGGTGTTATGAGAGAAAATGTTAAAAATTGGCTTTGCTCAAAATATCACTGAAAGAACCATTTGCTGTATTTTTAAACATGACACACACATACACACACTGTAAAAAAAGAAAAAAGAAAAACTGCCTTGCCAATTTTTTCTACTTCTCATCTTATTCTCTATATTGCCTTCCTCCCGTTTCCTGTTGTCTAGAATTTGATAAGACAACTTGGAAAATTCATCACTAACAATGTAAATGAAAGCTAACATTTTGTGGATTCTGAAAGACTAATTATTCCTCAAGTGTACTCATTTTAATTCTCTTATGCTCAAAATTCTAGCAGGTGGAAAATTTATGCCACAGCTAGATCCTTGTTTTGTACAGAGCTAACACAGCACTTTGAATAAATTATCAGATGGTGAAGTCACCAACTAAAGATGATAAAAAAGCAAAAACATTCCTTCAGCTAAAATTGGACCCTCTCCACACCTGAATTTGCTGCCCATTGACTCTGGACACTACTAAGTGTTGAACATTTCTAGTCTACTTTGCCACGTGAAAGGTTTTTAAACATAAAAGAATCAGCTAATGCTAAATTCTGCCCAATTCTATCTCAGGTGACAAGTTACATTCCAGTATAACTACCCTAAAAAGTGTTCATCTTTCAAAAAAACTTTAGAAACATGAGTATGGAATCATGTCATCTTCTTAAAACTGTCTCAAAATTACTGTAAACCAGATCACTCTAAACTGGAGTCTGTTTAGAAGCAAAATTCAAAAACGGGATTAACGCCTTTCTTATATACAAAGACAACAAAGAAGCATGTACCATAAATCTTTGGCTGTCACATCTATAAGCCACCTTAAAGGATATGCTTGTCACAGAACCGTGATAATCTTAAAAATGCCACGGATGCTTATCAGAAAGAGAAGTCCCTTTAGAGTTACCCTCAGCAACACAAATAACAAGATAATCGGAGCTCTTTTTGAACACGTTCTTAATTTTTTAGGGGGTGATAGGCATCTCTGAAAATCTGATTACAGTTATGAGCCCTCTTCAGTAGCAGCTCCTGAGTTTTTAGGTAGGGCGGTCTTAGGGGCAGAAACCTACTGGAGGCCAGCGCGTGGGGGGCCAGCCCTGAAGCTGGCTGGGCAATCTGATGAACGACTGAGGTAAAACTCCCCAAAGTACCCCCTTGGCACCAGCACTGGCTCTTTACCTGAAAAAACATACATACATATGTGAATATGTATATATATGTATATATATATGTATGTATATATATATATATATATGTATATGTATATATACATATATATATACATATATAAATATGTATATATAATACATAAATATGTGAATACATATTCACAAAATTTTCTAACTTCAGGGAGTTCATAAACCATTTAGAAAACAACCGTTCCAGCCATTCTAAGGCCAAATCCAGTCCCCTGGGGACTCGCTACCACATTTCAATGGCAGCTGCACTTTATTTCAAGGGCGAAAGGGATAGTTTGTACCCCCTTTCCCCAGATGGCAAATTAAAATGGATAGGGGATTATACTCGTTACTTCCCGTTTTGCATCCCAGAAGCCAGCTTTCAATACATGCGGTGGCAACCAGGGTATCCCAACCAGCCGGAGGTGCCTTTTGAGGGAAAGGAGTAGGGAAAGGTCTGGAAACGGAGGGGATGCTATGCCCCTCTCTCGGGGACGCTGGAGGCCCAGGCCTAAAGGCCTTTTCCGGATCGGGCGTGCGGTTCTCGTGACTGGACGAGCTGCTGAGAGCGGCCCTTTCCCAACCACGGACGTCCTCTGGCCCCCGGGTCGGGGGTGCGAGGCCAGAACCGGCCGCACCCAGAGGCGGCTGCTCCTTATCCTCTCCTGCCCTCCCCCGGGCCTTCTCCAGGCCTGGCCCTGGGCTGCGCGCCACCAATTCCGAAATGGCCCACGCCCTCGCCTAGAGACTCCCAGTTGCTCCCAACGACGCAGCACCGCGGCCAAGAGCTAGGCCTCGGTCGCCGCATCTGCCGTCCTCACCATCCTGTCACTGGGCTCCGCTCAATTACCACCACCGTCGCCGCCTTCTTCCTCGGGTTCCTCGGCGACCCGCCCACCTCGCTCTCAACCAATGACAGATGAAGTCGGCGGAAGACGGTCTACGGAGGCCCGCAGAGGCCCGTCCCCGCCGTAAAACGTAGCTGCTCCTTGGGAAATGGTGGCGGGGGGGGCGGGGTAGGGAAGGAGCAAGATCTCGAAACTTCGAAAAGAGCGGGCGACATCCGGGCATCTGGGGGCCGTCGAGCAGAGGCGTGCCTTGGAGCGTGGCTTGTTAGGGCCCGCGGCCATGCTGAAGTGCGGGATGAGCGGCAGTCAGGTGAAAGGTGGAGCGACTTTTCTTGCCTACCGATGTAGAAAAGGGAAAGAAAAAAAAAAGGGCGATTGAGAGAGAGAGAGAGACTAAGGTTCATGGCGATTTCCCCTTTGCCCGTTATACGTAGGGGTTGGCGACACAAGGCCTGGCCATGAGCCGCCGCCACCCACCCAGGCTCCTAGTCGCTTCCGAGGGGAGGAAGAGGGCCCATCTGCGTTGATTAATGCATAATAGTATTTATTGTCTTCAGTGTCCGTGAAATGAACCTGCACCATTGGAACAGAGATTTGGAATGCGGGCCTCAAACTCAGAATGAGAAGGACTGCGTGAGGAGGAGTGGGGGGGAGGGTTGCTTGAACAGTTTAAGTATTTTAGTCCCATGAGGAAAGCATCAACCTGGTTTTTATTCTGGATTCTACCATTTTTCGATGTAGGAGCTGGGACAATTCACTGAATCACTGTGGGGCTCCGTTTCCTCATCTGTAAAAATGAGAATAACGACAGCATTTTCATCATAGGGCTCGTAGGGATGAAACAGAGGCATGTAAAGAGCTCAGTAATAGATGGGACGGCGCAGAAACTGTTATATGTTATCAATGGTACTTACACATCAGTTACTCCAGAAAGTCTCTGTTTAAGGGAAGAACGGCTTCCTACAGATTGTAACGTGGAAGTGACCGTAGAAGGGCGTCTTGTGTCGTGGTTAGCTTGCTCTGGGTTGAGGCCATCCGTGGAACGCTAGTAATGAACAGGAAAGGGAAGCACAAGCTCCCGGCTGTTACAGGTTCTCAGTGTTCTAGAACTTCTCTAGCAGTGCATAGCTCATTCTCAATAAACAAATATTTGTATGATTGTTTTGCTTTTCCTCCTGGACATGGCTCAAGGCACTGGGAGGGCAGGATCCATTCCTGTCCTGTTCATTGCTCTGCCCGCATGGCGGTGGGTTGTACTCGGAACATAGTAGGGGCTCAAAAACTATTCATTGGATGAGTGAAAGGTCTGCATCAGGTAGCTCCAGGAGAAAGTGTTGAATAGGAAGTGGTAAAAAGGGAGAAATGCCTCTAACCATCCCGTCAACCCCCCCCCCCCCTTCATTCTATCTCAATTTCAGGCTGGCATCCCCAATTCACACACTTCTGATTCTTAAGCATTATAATTTGATTTTATGTTCTGGAATTTTTTCTTTTTTCTACTGTTCTGTGAATTGATGTGGCCATCCATTTTATCTGTCTATTTGGTAGACGGAGAGAGAGGCAGAGTTCATGCTGAGCATAGAGCCCAACATGGGGCTTGCATAGTATCCTCTATCTGTTTGCCACATTTTGTACTTATTCATAATTGTTAAGAATATTAATACTGTCAGATTAGACAGATATGTCACCCAGCCTAGCCTCTCTTCCTTACACAGCATCTGAGTGTGTTTGGTGGGAAGATCTGGCATCTTGCATGCTAACCTCAAATATCAGAGATGCATCTTGAATGCCTCTAATTTCTCTGTGTTGACCTTGCCACCCATGAAGTTATTAAATTCCTTCAAATCCCTCCCTGCTCTGTTTTCACACTTCTTTTTTGGGAGGGGAGAGGAGGCAGGTAATATATGTATTTAAATCAAGTCTAAAAATATTTTAGTATGGAAATTGACTTGCTACAGTAGCTCCATGCAAATATACAGAAAGGAAGAGTGTGCAATTTGTCATTTTGCACACTCCGTAAATTTATTGAGCTCTTACTATATGTCTCACATTTTGTCAAGAGTATTATGGATTTAAAACATTTTTTAGCATTGGTCTATAAACCACTGTTCTTTGTGCATTAAAACTTGAGTCCTGTGAATGCTGAAGTAGTCCTATGATTTGTATTTATTCTTTGAGGGAAGAATGTAAGCAGTACCTTTCTTTTTCTCCGTAGTATTTGGAAAAGCAATCCAAGCTCTATCACGAATCAGTGACGAGCTGTGGCTAGACCCATCTGAAAAAGGTGTAAGTAAGATATGCCATCTATTAAGGCAAAAGAAGATGTTTAAAGATCCCATGAATGTTAATTTGGAAACCCAGAAATTGTAATTAATCCTTTCACTGTTCATCTTTATTTTACATATCTGAATACACTAAAAGCACATTATAAAAATCATGCAGAGAAACACACGAGATTTAAATCAGATCTTGCAAACTGATGGTCAAGAGCCTAGATATGTTTTGTGGGATTGCTCTCATTTTTTTTTTAAGATTTTATTTATTTATTTGACAGACAGGGATCACAAGTAGGCGGAGAAGTAGGCAGAGAGAGGAGGAAGCAGGCTCCCTGCTGAGCAGAGAGCTGGATGCAGGGCTCGATCCCAGGACCCTGGAATCATGTCCTGAACCATAGGCAGAGGCTTAACCCACTGAGCCACCCAGGAGCCCCATGCACTCATTTTTTTTTAGAGATTTTATTTATTTATTTAACAGAAAGGGAGAGAGTGACAGTGAGAGAGGGAACACAAGCAAGGGGAGTGGGAGAGGGAGAAGCAGGCTTCCCGCTGAGCAGGGAGCCTGATGCTGGACTGGATCCCAGGACCCTGGGATCATGACCTGAGCCGAAGGTAGGTGCTTAATGACTGAGCCACCCAGGCACACCAAATGGAAAAATTTTCTAAGCTTAAAAATTGGGAAGATCCACATAAAGATCTGAGTTTCTTTCTTCTCTTAAAAACTTAGAAGATCTGACAGTTTGAGGCCAGCATTCCCAGGCGTAAGTAGTTGGCTGGCACTGACTGATGGTTTCTCACTTTAGATGAGGCAAGAGATTGTCATTTTGCTGCCATTTTCTTACCCCCTTTTAAATTCCCTTCTACCAACTTATATTGCATTAAAGTTAAAGGCATTTACAACTTTACAATATCAACATGCAAGATTTTAGAGTTAATACTTACATGTATTCAATATAGATGTGTATCCATGTATGAATATGTCTGCAAATTCAATATACAATGATGACACAACTCATTTAATATTTATATTAATTCATATGTATAAGGTCATCCATAGAATGCAGTTACCATCCCACAGCCTTATATGAACACATTTAATTGCAGTCTTAAACAAAACAGAATTTTTAAAATTGATCATTTAAAGGAAGTTTTTTCCTTAATACCTCTTATTTTTCAGCTTGCTCTAAGATCTGTGAATTCTTGTCGGTCAGCATACGGATGTGTCCTCTTCTCTCCTGTGTTTTTTCAACATTATCAATGGTCAACCTCAGTGAAAGTAAATGAGAATGATTCGACAACATCAAATTTAAATTGCAAATTGGGAATGAAGGTAAATATAAGTGGCCCTGGTTTTCTCTGGTATTGTAGAAATTTTTATTACACAGGACAAAACATTTATTCTGCATTTAATACATGGTTTAAAAGGCATGCAGGACTCCCCAATGTTTATAGCAGCGATGTCCACAATAGCCCAACTATGGAAAGAGCCCAGATGTCCATTGACAGATGAATTGGTAAAGAAGATGTGGTATGTATATATATATATATATATATATATATATATATATATATACAATGGAATATTACTCAGCCATCAAAAAAAATTAAATCTGGGGTACCTTGGTGGCTCAGTGGGTAAGCCTCTGCCTTTGGCTCAGGTCATGATCTCAGGGTCCTGGGATCGAGCCCCGCATCTGGCTCTCTGCTCAGCAGGAAGCCTGCTTCCCCCGTCTCTCTGCCTACTCGTGATCTTTCTCTCTGTCAAAGAAATAAAATCTTTAAAAAAAATGAAATCTTACCATTTGCAATGACGTGGACGGGACCAGAGGGTATTACGCTAAGTGAAATAAGTCAACCACAGAACAATTATATGATTTCACTCATATGTAGAACTTAAGAAGTGAAACAGGGAATCAAAGGGGAAAGAATGAAAAAATAAAATAAGATGAAATCAGGGAGACAAACCATGGGGCGCCTGGGTGACTCAGTGGGTTGAAGCCTCTGCCTTCAGCTCAGGTCATGATCTCAGGGTCCTGAAACCGAGCCCCGCATCGGGCTCTCTGCTCAGTGGAGAGACTGCTTCCCCCTCTCTATCTGCCTGCCTCTCTGCCTACTTGTGATCTCTGACTGTCAAATAAATAAATAAAATCTTAAAAAAAAAAAAAAAGAAATCAGGGAGACAAACCATAAAGGACTCTCTCTCTCTCTCTCTCTTTTTTTTAAAGATTTTATTTATCTGAGAGAGAGAGAGAGCACAAGCATGAGCAAGGTGAGGGTCAGAAGGAGAAGCAGACTCCTTGCTGAGCAGGGAGCCCAATGCAGGGCTCCACCCCAGGACCCTGGGATCATGACCTGAGGCAAAGGCAGATGCTTAAATGACGGAGCCACCCAGGTGCCCCAGGAGACTCTTAACTATAGGAAACAAACAGAGGGTTGCTGGAGGGGAGGTGGCTGGGGGATGGTAGTAACTGGGTGATGGGCATTAAGAAGGGCACATGATATAATGAGCACTGGGTGTTACATGTAACTAACGGATGACTCATTAAACTCTACCTCTGAAATTCATATTATACTATGTTAATTAATTGAATTTATTTTAAAAAATTTTTTTGAAAGATTCAATTTATTTATATGACAGACAGAGAGAGGTCACAAGTAGGCAGAGAGGCAGGCAGAGAGAGAGGGGGAAGCAGGCTCCCTGCTGAGCAGAGAGCCCAATGCGGGACTTCATCCCAGGACCCTGAGACCATGATCTGAGCCGAAGGCAGATGCTTGACCATCTGAGCCACACAGCCATCCCTAATTAATTGAATTTAATTAAAAAAAAAAAGAAAATACAGTATTAAAAGAAGGGTAAAATACTTTCTCAACCCAGAAAAGAAATTAATATTGGCTATTTTCTTTTTCTTTTTTAAAAGATTTTATTTATTCATCTGACAGACAGAGATCACAAGTAGGCAGAGAGGCAGGCAGAGAGAGGAGGAAGCAGGCTCCCTGCTGAGCAGAGAGCCTGACTGGGGGCTCAATCCCAGGACCCTGGGATCATGACCTGAGCCGAAAGCAGAGGCTTTAACCCACTGAGCCACCCAGGCACCCCACTGGCTATTTTATTTTTAAGGTTGACATTACATAGTCACATAGTTCAAAACAGAAATAAAAATTTAAAAATATTTTTTAAAAAAACATGTAGGCCAAACCTATTCACTTATGAATATACATACTCTTCTTTTGTTAAACTAACCAAAACCGTATTAAGTATGTGCTGTTCTATGTTGTATTTGTGTTACAGTCAATTCTGCCCATCTTTAGATGTCTGAATTCCCTTGAAAGAAATGTAGAGAATTGCAGAATTTTCACCAGATCCGATCAGTGCAAAGTCGTCATTCAGTTCTTCTGCAGACATGGTAGGTGTCATTAAAGCTAGTTTAAAGCACTGTGTGTTTTTGTTAGTATTTTTTCTGTTTAGAGTATTCAAACTGCAAATTAAGAGTTCTCACTGCGTTCCTGCTTAGAATCTGGTTTTGTGGTAGAGCCATTGTAAGTACTTGAAAAGTATTATCTTACATGTCTCCGTAGAAGTATTATGAAGTAATTGGTAATAATTTTTTCCTTTTCCGACTTGTCAGCGGCACAAGCTTTGCCTGCATACAAACCACTTTTTTTTTTTTAAATGTCCACTTCAATTCAAACAATAGGTGTTTCTAAAATTAACTGGCTGCTTGATGATATTCTGTGAGAGTGCCTTGGTAACAGTGTTCTTTGGTAAGAACAGAAAGGAGTAATGGCAGCCTGTATTGGAAGTCAGATATTCAGATAGTCCTGGATCTGGGAGGCAGATAGTCCCGTATCTGGGACCGAAAGAAGTGTGTTAACACCCCCAGGGTCACAGAACTAGTAAGTCGCTGAGCCTGGCTTTGAGTTGAGCCCCACTAATAGGAGCCAAAACCTTTACACATTCTCTCTGTCGTACCAAGCTGTAAAACACATTTCCTGCCTTATAGCCTTGTCGGGTAGATATTCAAATGTTTTACTCACAGGACTTTTACATGCTTAAGTATTTCTAGCATGATGGTTAAGAGCACAAATTCTGGAGGGCACAAGGTCTGGGGCAGAGTTCTGTCCTGTCCTTTCCTTGCTGTTACTTTGGGCAGATTATTTAACCTCTGCGTGCCTCATTTGCCCCAGATGTAAAATGGGGATCATGTTAGTCCCAGCATTCTTGGGTTTTTGTAAGGATTCAGTGAGTTATAGGAAGTTAGAGTTCTACAGTGTCTAAAAAAATGCCTGGCACATTCTCTAAGTGTTAGCTCTAGTTACAAGTTTTATAACTGCTGCTATTTTATTTGAAGTTAGCAGGTAGAATTGAATGCTTTAAAAAAGCCCATTCCCGGAGCGCCTTGCTGGCTCAGTCGTTAAATATCTGCCTTTGGCTCAGGTCATGGTCCTAGGGTCCTGGGATGGAGTCCTGCACTGGGCTCTCTGCTCCATGAGAAGTCTGCTTCTCTCTCTCCCTTTCCCCCTGCTTGTGTTCCCTCTCTCGCTATGTCTCTCTCTGTCAAATAAATTAAATCTTAAAAAAAAAAAAAAAAAAGCTCATGCTTGTGATATTATAAGTCTAAATCTTTTTTTTGCGGTGGAACCGTCTTCTGGAAGGTTATGATAGTGTTATAATTATCTTACTTTGCTTGACACTTATCTTAATATTTTAAGCTTATATTCTATTATATTCTTCAATTTTTTCCCTGCAAAATATCAATGATTTAACATGATTTTCCCCCTTCTTTGAATTTTAGTTCACATAATAGCAGAATCACTTAAAGAGCATAATTAAAAGCTCAGCAGGCCTTGACATCACAGACTTGGGTGTTGATTCCTCTATATTTTTTCTTTTATTTTTTTAAGATTTTATTTATTTGGGGTGCCTGGGTGGCTCAGTCATTAAGCGTCTGCCTTTGGCTCAGGTCATGATCCCAGGGTCCTGGGATCGAGCCCCCCATTGGGCTCCCTGTTTGGTAGGAGGCCTGCTTCTCCGTCTACCATTCCCTTGCTTGTGTTCTCTCTCTCACTGTCTCTCTCTCTCTGTAAAAACAAAAACAAACAAACAGAAAACAACAAAACCCTTAAAGAAAAAAAGATTTTATTTATTTATTTGATAAAGTACAAGCAAGGGAGCAGCAAGGGGAGGGAGAAGCAAGCTCCTGCGGAACCTGGGATCGTGACCTGAGCTGAAGATAGTTGCTTAACCGACTGAGCCCCCCAGGCGCCCCTCTTCTATATTTCTTATTTGCTTGTGAAAGTACATAAGCTTTGTCAAAGCAAATTAAACAAACTTTTTAGGATCTCAGAGTAAGAGAGTTTTTTCTGAGCCCAAGTTCCCTGCTCAGGAAACACACTTTTCACAGGGAAGAAGGTGCTCCAGAGGATGAACAGTTTCTACAGGGTTACGCACATTTTTACATCTTGTAAAAGCGGAAAAGATTACAGCTGAGCATGCAGGCAGGCATCACGAGTTTCATCGTAAAGGAGTGCAGGGAGCAGCAGCATTGATTGGGATGCCGCAGGGCCGAGATGGTTTTGCTTTAGGTCACTCACTCACAAAGCAGATGGACTTTGCACGTGTGGCGGGCAATACATCAGGCTTTTGGTGCGAACAAAGCTTACGTACAGTCATGCGAACTTAGTAAGAAATCTAAGATGGCCTCCCTCGTGTGTCAGGCCTTTAGAGAGTTTTTCTCTCATCAGTTCTCTGAACTCACATTTTCTTTTCTGGAAATAGGAATAATCTTACCTGCTCTCACCTTCCGGGGTTGTTGTGAAGCATTATCGGTGTGAAGCATAGTGTGGTGTCTGGCTCCGAGAGAGGACTACATCGTTGGTGATTCCTGCTGTTACAATGACCCTCATCACTTATTTCCAGCTAGATTTTATTTTATTTTATTTTATTTTATTTTTTTAATATTTTATTTGATAGAGAGAAATCACAACTAGGCAGAAAGGCAGGTAGAGAGAGAGAGGAACGGAAGCAGGCTCCCCGCTGAGCAGAGAGCCCGATGCGGGGCTTGATCCCAGGACCCTGAGATCATGACCTGAGCCGAAGGCAGAGGCTTTAACCCACTGAGCCACCCAGGTGCCCCTCCAGCTAGATTTTAAACAACCCATTTTTCAGTTTCTGAAGACTCTCCCAAGTGGCTTGATTATGTCTAATGTCTAATACATATTTGTGATTGGTTGATTTTTAATAGCTTTCGTAGGCAAGCTGTAGGAGTTAGGATGCTTTGAGTTGCAAGTAACAGAAAAAAAGAAACACACAGAAAACCCAACTCAAACTGACTTTAATAGTTAGGAGGAATATTGGCTCATGTAATGAAAAGTTTGAAATTAGGTCATAGACATGGTTTGATTCAGGCTGCAGCAGCTGCTACTGCTTTTCCTCCTCCCCCCCCCTTCTCCCCTCCCTCCCTTCCAAGATTTTATTTATTTACTTGAGAGAGGGAGAGAGAGAGAGAGAGAGAGATCACAAGCAGGCAGAGAGGCAGGCAGAGAGAGAGAGAGAGAGAGAGAAGCAGACTCCCCACTGAGCGGAGATCCCGATGTGATGCTGGGCTCCATCCCAGGACCCCGGGGTCATGACCTGAGCTGAAGGCAGATGCTTAACTGACTGAGTCATCCAGGTGCCTCTTTCCTTTTCTTTTTAAAATTCACTCAGTTCTGCTTTCCTCCATGTGATTTATCCTAAGGCCAGCTTCTGTTATAAACTTTCAATGCTAAGGCTTTCTGCAGCAGCAGCTGGGGCTACATGTTTCCTCTTTCACAGCCAGTGGGAGTGAGAGCCTTACCTCACATATCCAGTGAACAAAAGCGCTTGGCTTTGCGCTAACTGCACCAACTTACATTAATCCTAGTGGACAGGGCATTTCCATCTCTAAGTGCCGTGTCTGGTCCAAATTTAATTGCAGGGGGGATAAGCTTACCCCAATTTGATTTGTACAATGAGAGCCTATCAGGGATTCTGGAAGGAGAGTTAGTGCCCCCTGAAACTCAGGGCTGCTACGAAATGGGGAAGGGTCAGCTCAAGAGGGAAGGGGACCAGAGGGCATGGATGCTGGTACGTAATTGGTGTGGTTATAGTTTCCAAAACTGTATGCACATGGCAGATTATGCTTGTGATTTTTGTATCTATAACCTGATGAGGAAACACTGTTCAAATTTACTTGAGAAAAATCACCTGGGTAGAGAGAGCTCATAAGCTGCTAGAAATACATGTTTGGGATTTGCGAAGGAATTAAGGACAGTAATGTAAATTTGGCGCTCTTCACTGATAGAAAACAATTGAAAAAACATGACCTACTAAAAAAGACTAATGTCTCTAAATCTGACCACGAAAAGTTTCCAGAACAGTGGTTTCTTGAATTATTTATCATCTGTTAATAGGAGATGAGGATTTGAATCATCAAGAACCAAGATGCACCTGAAATATGTATTTTACTAATAATTCCGCCAATTCTCCATACGTTTTTGCACTGGCCCTAGAGTTGGTACAAATGAGTTCCTGAGCTCTGAAGAACACTCTCGGATATACGCCGCATGCTAATGTGTCCCATGTCCCGTCCTGGCTCAAGGGGACAGCACTCCAGCAGAGGGGCGCTTCTGTAAGAGGAGAGGAGTGCCCTGGGCTACTGAGTGAAAATAAAACTTTGATTTATATGCTTGTGTTAATGAAGTGATGTCAAGAAGGCTGGCCTCCCACTTCAGGGTTGCAAGTTTTTGTCAAAGGGCCTTCTACAAATGTGCTAATCACTTTAAACTCACTTAACAACGAACTTAGAGGGATCGGGTCCTATTTGAATAACGTACAAGATTTTTGAAGGATCACTCTCCTCCACAATTCTAAACTCTACAAATGTCACATCTCCAAAATAATGGTGGTTCCTTAGCCGTACCCCTTCAGGTTTGCAAGCGTTCTCTGGACCCATTGAGGGAAGTTCCAAATTCAGCTCATGAAATGGCAAGTAGAATTCTCTCCTGACATCAGGAGTCCCATGGCCAAGAGCAGATGGTGTGAGACATTACTACTCAGAATGATCCGTGACCTGGCTGCTGGGCCCCAAACTCTTGTTACCGGTCTGCGAGATAAGGCGCTTACGCCAGAATTTAAGCCAAACATATGACTAAGTATTTGCTTTAGTTCAGCTGTTGTTGTTGTTGTTTTTATCTTTCCTTCTTCTTCTTCTTCTTTTTTTCTTTTTGAGAGGGAGGGAGGGAGAAAGAGACAATGAACAAGTGGGTAGGAGGGTCAGAGAGAGAGAGGGAGAGGCAGACTGTTGAACAGGGACTCTGATGCGGGAGTCCTGGATCCCAGGACCCTGAGATCACAACCGAGCCAAAGGCTGACGCTTAACCAACTGAGCCACCCAGGCGCCCCTTTTTTTCTTCTTTTTAAGTGGGCTGCACTCCCAGCATGGAGCCCAGCGTGGGGCTTGAACTCACAACTTTGACATCAAGATCTGAGCTGAGATCGATTTGGACGCTTAAACAGACTGAGCCACCAAGCACCCCAGTTGTTGTTTTTAACAGTAAGATTTTCTCAGTGAAAATCATTTCTCATTCTAATCTCATTACAATCCAGTACTTTGGGGGCGCCTGGATGGCTCAGTGGTTAAAGCCTCTGCCTTCGGCTCAGGTCATGATCTCAGGGTCCTGGGATCTAGCCTCGCATTGGGCTCTCTGCTCAGTGGTGAGCCTGCTTCCTCCTCTTTCCCTCTCTGCCTGCCTCTCTGCCTACTTGTGATCTCTCTCTCTCGCTGTCAAATAAATAAATAAAATCTTAAAAAAAAAAAAAAGAACAACAACAAAAAAAGACAATCCAGTACTTCGTGCAGCACAAGATAAAGTTCATAAATGACCTGGGGAGAAAACAGGACTTCTAAATGTTTATCCCACTTGCAGCCTATCAAGGAAAATTGTAATTAACCTAGAAGACTAGAAAAACCGCAGTGAAGAGCTACATGCTTTAAAAAGAGCATAGTGGGGACATCTGGCTGTCTCAGTGGGTTAAAGCTTCTGTCTTCAGCTTAGGTCATGATCCCAGGGTTCTGGGATCGATCCCCACATTGGGCTCTCTGCTCAGCAGGGAGCCTGCTTCCCCCGCCCTTCTCTTCCTGCTGCTCTGTCTACTTGTGATCTCTGTCTGTCAAATCAATAAAATCTTAAAAAAAAAAAAAGGTTATAGTGGATGGCTTCTGGGTGGCTCAGTCAGTTAAGTGTCTGACTCTTGATCTCAGCTCAGGGTCTTGATCTCAGGGTCGTGAGTTCAAGCCCCATGTGGGCTCCGTGGAACCTACTTAAAAAAATAAGATAAAGAGGGCACAGTGGATGTTCTTTGGACCAGAGATTCAAAGGAGAGAAAGGTGAAGAGGGAAGGCATTGTGGTTAGTGGCACCATAACTGGGTGAGTTTCCAGTAGGTGGAAATGGGAAGGCATTCTGTGAGGAGGGAGCAGAACAGAGCAGTGTGAGCAAAGGTATAGGTTGAAAGTGTTTGACGCTTGTCTATAAGGAAAAAGGAGAAGACAGCAAGTGGCAAGAAAAGGAGCATCAGGAATGACAAAGAAATTAGACATTCTCTGCTTGGACATCTTTGACAATGCCACTATTCACTTCAATGAAATATTTTGAGGTATGTTCTAGAGGTATGATCATGCTGTATATACCACTTTTTGAGTGAGTGATCCTTCAAAAATCTTGTAAGGCTGTTTTTGAAGAATATTGAAGAAACTGGTAACGGTGGTTCCCTCTGTGGAGGGTACGGGGGGTGGCAGGAGTCAGGGGCTGGGGGTGACTGGCTTTCCACTGTCTGCTCTTTGGTATCTTTTGAAATTTAGACCACAAGCATCTAATACCCGTTGCTCCAAAAGTAACTTGAAAATAGTTTTTAAAATAGGGTAAGTTGTGCCAACTTTGGAGCTTTGTGTCTTCCCAAAGTCGAAATCACAGTAATTCCTCACAGGGCCATGCTCTTTGTAGTATATCCAAAAATTTATGAAGGCGTGCAAAGATGTAATAGGTTGGATATGTCATTCCAGTGTTCCAAATTCCTATCCCCACCCTGCAAATCCTCCCCTTTTATCCAGGGTAAAAGCCAGAGATCTTACAATGGTCAGTAAGGTCCTACATGGGTCGGAAGCCCTCTGCCTAGCAAGCTTCTTCTGCGGATATCGTATTGCTTGCTTGTCCTCCAAGTCTTTACTCAGATGGCTTCGTTTCCATGAGGTCTTCCTTGACCTCCTATTTAAAACTGCTATCTGCTGGGGCACCTGGGTGGTTCAGTTGGTTGATCGACTGCCTTTGGCTCAGGTCACGATCCTGGAGTCCCATGATCGAGTCCCGCATCGGGCTCCCTGCTTGGCAGGGAGTCTGCTTCTCCCTTTGACCCTCTCCCTTCTCATGCTCTCTCTCCTTCTCTCTCTCTCTCTCTCTCAAATAAATAAAATAAATAGATAAATAAGAAATTTTAAAAAAAACTGCTTTCTACCATGACTGGCACCCCTTAATGCCCTTTCTGTTTTGCTTTTTTCCTGTGGCCTTTATTATGACGTGACCTATCAGTTATTATAATTATTTATTTTCTTATTATCCGTCTCCCCTCCCTAGAAGGTAAACTCTGTGAGGATAGAGATTTTTGTCGAATTGGTGCTTTGCTAATCCCTAGCTCCTAAAATTGTTCCCGTGTAGTAGATTACCACACAAGTGCTCACAAATTATTCGCTGCTCCCCACCCTTCGAAAGCCGGAGTCTGTTTCCCCAGCTGGAATCTTGGCTGGCCGTGGGCTTGCTTTATCAATTAAATAGAAGCGATTTTGTGTGAGTTCCAAGCCTAGGCCTTAAGAGCCCTGGCAGCTTCCCCTGTGAAGGCAGGAACCTTTCCCTTAGCATGAGAACAAGTGCTGCACAGTAGACTTCTGGAGGATTAAGACCATGTGGTGGGAGGCCTCAGCCTTCCCAGCAGTCTGGGCTGTGCCAGTTGTCCCCACTGAGGTCCTAGACATGAACGTGAAGCCATCCAAGATTTCCAGCCACCACTAAACCAGCTGAAACCAGAACTACTCAGCTGAACTGTGAGAAATAACAAATATTTGTTATTTCGAGCCACTAAGTTTTGGAGTGGGTTGTTTTCTAGCAAAAGCTAACTAATGCAGCTTTGTGCATGGTAGGTGGTCAGTAAATACTTACAAAATTAATAAATGTTGCCATTATTAATTTTGTGTGAAAAAATATATCCAGGAGTACCTGGGCATGGAGCCTGCTTGGGATTCTCTCTCTCTCTCTCACTCTTCCCTCCCCAAAAGAAAAAAAAAAATCCAAGTTAGATGAGAAGTGTTTCTAGTGAGTCCTTTTGATTCCCACCACAACATTATTATGCTGTAGAAAGTTACAGCCCACTTGGATTTTATTACATGGCTCTATATTCAAACTTAGACTCACATTCTACCGACCCTTGTTAAAATAGCCTTGTAAAAGTCAGCCTCACCGAGCTACAGATTCCTCTTCTGAGACTAAGTGCCTACCCATAGGGATATTGTGAAGACCATAGGTAATGTGTGTAGAATGCGTACTACAGTTGCTGGCACGTAGAGCCTTAGTTGCTATGGCTACGCACTCTTCCCCTCATCCTCCCCTCGGAAGAAAAGAATTCACAGACCAGTTGTTCATTCATGTCTGACTTCCAGAATTACCAGAAATCCAGAAATAGCAGACCTGGATGAAAGGTAGTGAAAGAGAATGATAGCTACATGAACTGTAGTGGTCAGTCACTATTTTACATACAATTTAAGGAATAACCGTATTTCAGAAGAACTTGGGAGCTCTACTACCCGATTGGATATGGCGTGTTGCAAGGTGTCCACTAGGGGGCGATAAACACATTTCATAAAATAGTGCTCCTTCAAGCTACATGCACCTGCCAGACAGGAAATGTTTCTTTAATTTTATTTTAACGTGGCTGTGAAACTTAGACTTTTTAAATAGTTCACATCGCACTTAAATTTATTAACGGATTGCTTTATTCTTTTTAAGGTATTAGAAGAACTCATAATGTGTGTTTTCAGGAAAGTCAGCCCTTGCAAGTTATTTTTGAAAAGAGTATGTGTTCTAATACACTAGTTATTCAACCAAGGTAATGAATTTTCTGGTGTTTATTCTTCCTTTTCTGAGTATAATGTGGGAGCAGAGTAAATAATTAATGCCTTTAAGTAAAATTTGAAGTCAGTTACATTTTTTTAAAAAAGCTAACATTTGACTTGGAAAAATCTTACAAGGTCAAGAAGAAACCCTGAGAAAGATAATAGTAGATAATGTAATTGATTAATGGTAGCAATATGATTTAGTGGCAAGAAAGTTCTAAAATATCCCATTAGTGGCATTCTACATTAAGTGATACCAAGAGAAAAATATATTACCTAATAATACTTTGCATTTATATATTGCCTTCTGTCTGAGTCATAAAACACACAAGGAAACATTAACATTTTTTATGTAAATTGATTTTATCCCAAGTGTTTGCATTTTTTTCTTTAGAGAATGAGTTAGGTACATTTGTCAGTAAAAGTGCACCCAATTATTTAGTTAAGCTGTAGCATTAAACATTAATTACTTTGTGAACCAAAGATATTTTATCCTTATTGTTTTTTAAGCTACACAAGCCATACATGCTCCTTGTAATACATCTAGAATTTATAGAGGATTGCAAAGATAAAAAATGAAAAGTTCTGCTCCTCTACCCCACTTGGCAGAGGTAACATCAGTCAGCAATTTGGTGTATATGCTTGTGGATCTTCTTCCATATATAGCCAATTTCTCTGTAACTCAGCCTCTTCCTATAGCTATGGATAGCTTTCTTTCTCTCTCTTCCTTCTTCTCCCCTCTCACATTTATATTACTTATGAGACACATACTTGTAATTTTTTCAAAGAAAATGTCCTACTATTATTATTTGGCAACTTGCTTTTTTAAGTTTCTGTGTCAGTTCACTTAAATCAATCTTATAGTTTTTAATGATTGCATAATTTTTCATTGTATGAACCATAATTTAGATACCCATTATCGTATTAGTGAAAAAGTAGGTTGTTTCCAGCTTTTTGCCACACACAAAAAGTGTATTAGTTGCCTATTTCTGTGGAACAAATTTCCCCCAAACTCAGAGCTTAAGAAACCAGACATTGATTACTTCATGGTTATACGTGTGGCTTAACTGGGTATATCTGGCTCAAGGTGTCTCATGAAGTTGAAGTCAAGCTGTCAGCCAGGGCTGTGGTCTCATCTGAAGGCTGGACTTGGGGCGGGATTCGCTCCCACACTCACTGACATGGCTGTGGAGAGGTCTCAGAAGATTAACTTCCAAGCTCACTAGTCAGGCTGGTGGTAGGCCTCAGTTCCTCACCACACAGGCCTCTCTGTGCACTATCTGATTATCATCACAAAATGGCCACTGGATCAGAAAGACAGAGAGTTGACTGAGATGACCGATTGAGAAAGAGAATTAAAAAATGGAAGCCAAAGTCTTTTTTATTTTTTTTAAAGATTTTATTTATTTATTTGACAGGGAGAGAAATCACAAGTAGGCAGAGAGGAGGCAGGCAGACAGAGGGGGGAAGCAGGCTCCCTGCTGAGCAGAGAGCCTGAGGTGGGGCTCCATTCCAGGACCTTGAGATCATGACCTGAGCCAAAGGCAGAGGCTTAACCCACTGAGCCACTCAGGCGCCCCTAAGCCAAAGTCTTTTTATAACCTAATCTCAGAACTGACATTTCATCACTTCTGCCATTTTCTTTGTTAGAAGTGACTCAGTAAGTTAAGCCCACATTCAGGGGCAGAGGATTATAGGAAGGCATGAGTTCCAGGAGGTGGGGATCACTGGGGGGCCACCTTATAGGCTTAATACAGAGTCTTAGAAATGAAATCACTGGGTCAAAGGCTAACCAAATTTTAAATTTTAAAATTTTGGGGATTTGGGAATGTAAATGGGCACAAAATTTAAAATTTTAAATTTTGGTAGTCATACATACTGACTACCAAATTACTATCTTAAATGTTGTGCCCATTTACATTCCCACCAGAAGTGTAGGAGGGTCCTTTCAAGTAACATATATGATCAGTCTTCAAAATTTTCATCAACTTGATAGGTAGAAAATTGAATTATTAGATGTCCATTTTGTTGTGTTGATTCCTTGGGAGTATAACATCTTTTCATATATTTATTAGTGATTGTATTTTTCTTCCTTTTTGAATTACACATTTATGTTGTAATTTTTTGGTATCAGGTTATTTGGTATCTTATAAAACACCACCCCCACAACACTGGAGAAGCTCCTAGATGAATTTGGTAGGTGTTCCTGACATTTTGGCGTCAAGAAACACTGCTGATCTAATGTCTAGTATCAGGTTAATGTCAATATTATATACATTCTAAGAATCTCATTTTTATCTGACAACACTTCAATTTCATAAGTAGCCCATATCTTCTAATAAAGATAAGCTAATTAAAAATGGACATGGGGCACCTGCGTGGTTCAGTCTTTGGGCATCTGCCTTTGGCTCGGGTCGTGATTTCAGAGTCCTGGGATCAAGCCCCACATCAGGCTCTTCACTCGGCGGAGAGCCTGCTTCTCACTCTCCCACTCCCTTGCGTTCCCTCTCTCGCTGTATCTCTCTCTGTCAAATAAAAAAAAATAAAGTCTTTTAAAAAATGGGCAAAGGATTTGAATAGATCATTTGCCAAGGAAGATATACAAATGGTTGAAAAGCACATGAAAAAGCGCTCAACTTATTTAGTAGTTAGAGAAATACAAGTTAACGAACTTTAAATCTGGGGAGTACAGTATGTGAATTCTTTATCAATAAAACTATTTTTTAAAAGGGAGCCCAGGATAAAAGGGCATTTGGGATGTCACGACAACCTTGAAAGTAATAGGTAATAATCTAGGGCAAGTAACAGATGGAAAGAAAATCTAAGTATTAGGCTGCTCGTAAACCTCTACCCCTCACCCACGTCTCCAGCATGGTTCCACCCGGTTCTATCTGAACAGCAATGTTTTCTAGTACCTCCCTCAGGAGTATGATTGCAGGCCATTAAAAATATATATGGGGTATATAAAACTGTGGAATTGAAGACATTCCTTCCAGCGTTTGGCTTATTCCATAGCTTTCACATGTCTTACTAAGAATATATTTTACTATTCTCTTGGCCTTCAAATGAATTTTAAAATATGCTGAAAATATTGTAGCTCACATAGAAAAAAGAAGATAGGTTTTTTGGGGGGTAAGTTTTTAAAAAATCTCGGCTGATTAACCTTGTTTATTTCCAGATTAAAGATCTGAGTCCCATTTAATAAGGTTCTTTCTTCTTGTTTTTCAAACAACATAATACTTTTCATTACATTTGTAGAGTGCTCGCTGAGGCAGTTGTTCTTTTTACATCAAGTCAAGAAGAAGTTACTCTTGCTGTTACCCCACTCAGTGTTTGCCTTAAGAGTTCCAGTGACGAACCAATGGGTAAGGACTACATCTGTGTGGCTCTTGGATAGCATGTCATTCCCTGAGTTTCTTGATGACTGACCATACAGTGAGCATTGGTGGCATAACATATATTCTTGTCTAAAGAGCAGTAAAGGGGCATCTGGGTGGCTCAGTGGGTTAAAGCCTCTGCCTTCGGCTCAGGTCATGATCCCAGGGGCCTGGGATCGAGGCCCACATTGGGCTCTCTGCTCAGAGGGGAGCCTGCTTCCCCCTCTCTCTCTGCCTGCCTCTCTGCCTGCTTGTGATCTCTCTCTCTCTGTGTAAAATAAATA
This sequence comes from Meles meles, assembly GCF_922984935.1. Lineage (NCBI taxonomy): Eukaryota > Metazoa > Chordata > Mammalia > Carnivora > Mustelidae > Meles > Meles meles. The sequence goes on along the minus strand of NC_060077.1, from coordinate 12,683,424 downwards.
AATAAAATCTTAAAAAAAAAATAAAGAGCAGTAAGATGTAGAAAGATCATTAAAATTTTTAAGAGGGCGCCTGGGTGGCTTAGTGAGTTAAGCCGCTGCCTTCGGCTCAGGTCATGATCTTAGGGTCCTCGGATCAAGTCCCGCGTCGGGCTCTCTGCTCAGCGGGGAGCCTACTTCCCTCTCTCTCTCTCTGCCTGCTTCTCTGTCTACTTGTGATCTCTCTCTCTAATAAATAAATAAATAATAAAATCTTAAAAAAAATAAAATAAAAATTTTAAGAGATCCAGGAAATGGAATATAATCAATAATTAAAATAATTGGCTTTGAAATTCAGGTTGTTTTAAAATTAGGAGAATCGTCACTGCGAAAAGTATGTTTTCAGTTAAGATTTTTAAGGTCTGGTTTTCATCTTTTTTTTTTTAAGTTTATGTATTTATATTTTAGTAATCTCCACACCTGACATGGGGCTTGAACTCATGACCCCAAGATCAAGAGTTGCATGCTCTTTCAACTGAGCCAGCCAGACACCCCTGTTTTTCATTTTTTATCACCCTTTGTGTTTATCATAAAGAAAAATTAAGAGGCCAGCAATCCAATTGAGATTATCTTTAATCACATAAGAAAAAGTAGCTTTGAACTAGATGTAAGATATTCCAGATGGCAAATACACATGGCAGAAAATGCGAATACTTCTTAAGTCAGCTCTTCCAAGAGTTACCTAGATTGAATGGAGATAAGACATGATTAAATTTTTTAACTTTTTAAAAGGAGATTTATTTTGAGAGAGAAGGAGAGTGTGAGCAGGGGGATGGGCAGAAGGAGAGGGGGAGAGAGAATTTCAGGCAGGCTCTCAACTGACTGGGGAGCCTGATGCAGGGCTCGATCCCAGGACCCCAAGATCATGACCCAAGCCAAAATCAAGAGTTGGCTTTTCAACCAACTGAACCATCGGGGTGTCCCTCCATGTTTTGTTTTTTTCTAAATGGTTTCCATTTATAAATTCATGTGATCTTTGTAACAACTCTGTGATTTAGGTACTATTATTATGACCATTTTCTATGCGAGGCACGAAGAGACTCAGTGACTTGTCTGGTGTCACACAGTAAGTGTGGATTATCTGAACATAGACTCCAAGGCACAGGCTCATTACCACGGTGCCATTATTGCTTCTTTCTAGTCTTATCTAACATTGTTTTTTGATACTCAGAAGTGCATGATATAGAAAATATATGCTTGGCTAGTGAAAGGGTCTCTTTTGTATTCCATAATGCCATCTCTGAATAAAGATGGCCATTTAGTACCATTTAGTAACCAGAAGACATTGTCCCTTGTGAGCAGCTTTTTTTTTTTTTTTTAAGATTTTATTTATTTGATAGGCAGAGATCACAAGTAGGCAGAAAGGCAGGCAGAGAGAGAAAGGGGAAAGCGGGCTCCCTGCCTAACAGAGAGCCCGATGCGGGGCTTGATCCCAGGACCCTGAGATCATGACCTGAGCTGAAGGCAGAGGCTTAACCCACTGAGTCACCCAGGCGCCCCTTTGAGCAGCTTTCTAATGAGTAGTTATAGTTATGGTTGACTGGGGACCCAATGTTTCTTTTTTCTTTTTTTTTTTTGTTAAAGATTTTTATTTATTTATTTGACAGATGGAGATCACAAGTAGGCAGAGAAGCAGGCAGAGAGAGAGGAGGAAGCAGGCTCCCTGCTGAGCAGAGAGCCCAATGCAGGGCTTGATCCCAGGACCCTGGGATCATGACCTGAGCTGAAGGCAGAGGCTTTAACCCACTGAGCCATCCAGGCGTCCCCCAATGTTTATTTCTGAAATTCCTCTATGTCAGTGACATGAGCCTCCTTGTTTGATAGGGATGATTTCTGGGGTAGTGTTTGGTCCTTAAAAAATATAGACTGTTGGGGCACCTGGGTGGCTCAGTGGGTTAGGCCGCTGCCTTCGACTCAGGTCATGATCTCAGGGTCCTGGGATCGAGTCCCACATCGGGCTCTCTGCTCAGCGGAGAGCCTGCTTCCCTTCCTCTCTCTCTGCCTGCCTCTCTGTGATTTCTCTCTGTCAAATAAATAAAATCTTTAAAAAAGAAATAGACTGTTTATCTTTTGTTCTTTTTTTTTTTTTAAAGATTTTATTTATTTATTTGACAGAGATCATAAGTAGGTGGAGAGGCAGGCAGAGAGGAGGAAGCAGGCTCCTTGCTGAGCAGAGAGCCCGATGCGGGGCTCGATCCCAGGACCCTGAGATCATGACCTGAGCTGAAGGCAGAGGCTTTAACCCACTGAGCCACCCAGGTGCCCCTATCTTTTGTTCTTATACTTACATTAATTCATGTTCATTGAAGAAAATAAAAACACAAAATAAGCACAAATTTTTAAAAAAGTCACCTGAAATCCCACTATCCAGAGGTAAGTTCTTTTAATAGTTTGGGACGTTTTCTGAACTTCAGATCTAGTACCAGAAGATTGCTAGAGTAAAGATAATTAAATACTATGAAGCTATTAAAAGTAATTCAATTTAAAAAATGGGCAGATTGGGATGCCTGGGTGGTGCAGTCAGTTAGCATCTGACTCTTGATTTCGGCTCAGGTTGTAATCTCAGGGTCGTGGGATCGAGACCATGTCGGGCACTCAGGGCGGAGTCTGCTTAAGACTCTCTCTCCCTCTGATCCTGCCTCCAGCTCTCTCTTTTCACTCTCTCTTTCTCTCTTAAATCAATCAATCAATAATTTTTTAAAAATGGGCAGAGTACTTGAATATTCATTTTTCCAAAGAATGTATACAGATGGGCACAGATGCATGAAAAGATGCTCAACATCACTCATCAGCAGGGAAATGCAAATCAAAACCACAAGGAAGATGTGAGGGCGATGTGGCTGAAACATCAGTCACCCCATAGACCACCAGGACTGACTCAGCTGATCTGGCTGCTAGGCAGGTGTCCCCCCTAGTGAGGGGGAACCTCACCACTCCATGTGTGTCCCTCCCAAAGCTGTGCCCTCAGAGGACAACCTTCCCAATAGGGGAGGACTATTCTTTGGTCAAGGGTATATGAATAGCTGTGCTTCCCTGCTAGGTCTTCAAGCAAACTCTCAAGGTCCATTTGCAGGAGATTGTAGGGTAGCCAAGCATCCAAGAATCCAGACATATCCAGGGGCGCCTGGGTGACTCAGTGGGTTAAAGCCTCTGCCTTCAGCTCAGGTCATGATCCCAGGGTCCTTGGGATCGAGCCCGCATTGGGCTCTCTGCTGAACAGGGAGCCTGCTTCCACTTCTCTCTCTGCCTGCCTCTGCCTACTTGTGATTTCTGTCTCTGTCGAATAAATAAATAAAATCTTAAAAAAAAAAAAAAGAATCCAGACATATCCAAGTGAGGTGCTGCATGTGGTAGTCTGCCTTTCTTTTTTTTTTTTTTTAAAGATTTTATTTATTTGGCAGAGAGAGATCATAAGTAGACAGAGAGGCAGGTAGAGAGAGTGAGAGGGAAGCAGGCTCCCTGCCGAGCAGAGAGCCCGATGTGGGACTTGATCCCAGGACCCTGAGATCATGACCTGAGCCGAAGGCAGCGGCTTAAACCACTGAGCCACCCAGGCGCCCTGGTAGTCTGCCTTTCTTTAAAGAGAAAAAAAAAAACCCCACAATGAGGTATCATCTTATACCTGTCAGAATGGCTAAGATAAAAAACGCAAGAAATAATGAGTGTTGGTGAGAATGTGGAGAAAAAGGAACCCTTGTGTACTGTTGGAGGGAAGGTAAATTGGTGTAGCCGCTATGGAAAACAGTATAGAGGTTCCTCAAAAAATTAAAAATAGAAATATCATATGATCCAGTAATTCCACTACTGCGTGTTTACCCAGAGAAAATGAAAACACTGATTTGAAAAGATATATGCACCCCTGTGTTCACTGCAGAATCATTTACAATAGCCAGGATATGGAAGGAACCTAAACCCATCATAGACAAATGGATAAAGAAGATGTGGTGTATATATAATGTAATATTACTCAGAATGAAATCTTGCCATTTGCAATAACATGGATGGACCTAAAGGACATAATACTAGGGGCACCTGGGTGGCTCAGTTGGTCTGACTTTGGCTCAGGTCATGATCTCAGGGTCCTGGGATAGAGCCTGCATCATTCTCCCTGCTCAAGGGGGAGTCAGCTTGTCCTCCCTCTGCCCACCCCCACTCATTTGCACATGCCCTCTCTTTCTCTCTCAAATAAATAAGTAAAATCCTTTTTAAAAAGAATATAATGCTAAATGCAATAAGTCAATCAGTAAAAGACACCTTATGATTTCACTCATATGTGGAATTTAAGAAACAAAACAAATGAACAAAGAAAAAGAGACAAGCATTCTCTTAAATACAGAGAACAAACTAGTGTTGGCAGAGGGGGGATGGGTGAAATAGATAAGGGAATTAAGAGCAATTTATCTTGATGAATACTGAGAAATATAAAGAGTTGCTGAATTTTTATATTATATACCTGAAACTAACACTGTATGTGAACTAACTTCAATTAGGAAAGAAAGAAAATGAGAAAAAGGAAGAAAAGTTATTTGTGTGTGTGTCTTTCTGAGTGTGTATACCAAACGTTTTTGTAGTGAAAAACTCCAAATAATTTATTCTTATCTCTTATGTTTCTGTGGGTTGATGGGGCTCAGCTAGATAGTTCGTACTTGGAGTCTCATGCAATTGCAGTTAGATAGTGGCTGGGTCTGGAATCATCTGAATCCATCCAAGATGGCACACTGACATGGCTGATAATTGATGCTTGGAGTTAACCAGAGTGACTGCACACATATGGCCTCTTCATTAACCTGGCCTTCATATAGCATGAACTCGGCATTGTGGCCAAGTTCTAAGGGTGAGTGTTGTAGGATAGAGGAAGTGGATGGAGGATAGAGGAAGTGGAAGTTGCCAGTCTCTTAAGGCCCGGGCTCAGAAACCAGTCCCAGATCATTTTTAGCTCCATATCTTAGCAGTCAGAGAACCCAACTATCCAAATTTAAGGGGAGGGGACACGGACACAGACAAAGACCCCATTTCTCAGGGAAGGAGTGTCAAATTTTTTTAATCTACACTTACAGTTAGTTATATTTCCATATTAAAAGTTAACAAGTACCCCTGGAACTAATTCTATTCCTCCTTTTCCTACAATATTGAACAGATTTGACCAATTCTGTGTACAGTGAAATGTTTGTTGGCCCAGAAGAGTTTGACTTCTTTCAAATTGGAGTTGATACTGAAATAACATTTTGCTTCAAAGAATTGAAGGTAAACAAAAATTTGTGTCACACTTTCACTGGTAGTTTTTTAAATGAAGATTCCAACTATTTTTCTTCTTTTTCTCTTTCAGGGAATGCTGACATTTTCAGAAGCTACACATGCTCCTATAGCCATTCATTTTGATTTTCCTGGGAAGTAAGTCCTTGGGAATTTTTCTGAGTTCCTTCATTCCTCCTTTCCTTCCTTTTGTTGTATATCAATAATAAAACCCTTTGGATCACTTTGAAATTAATTCATTACCTCAAGAATTCCTTAACTTTACTAGCAACACTTACCAAGTGGAAATTTTGAAGGATGCCACATGTGACATTTTTAAATTGGTAATTGAGAAAGATACATTCTGCAGAGTGAAAACATTTATAAATTTGACATGGTGCTAAGTTAATTGCCTAATTAGAAAAGTAAACATGGCTGAAGCGAGTCTAATTTTTATGAAACTATGATATTTCATTTCAGAACTAAAATTTCAGAGATTGGGTTAGGATAGATGCACTTTTTGAAATTGGATCTGATGATGTCTAAGGACCTTTTCAGCTCTTAGGACTATGTTACTTTGTGAAAAGACAAATAGGACTTTTACTTTTACTGTCTCTTTTTACTCCTGAAGTGTCATTTTCTAATTTTCCTAATGTCCCTCAGAAAACGTGTATGATGCTTGCTCTTACTTTGCCTGTTTTTAGACCTATGGCTTTAAGTATCGATGATATGTTATTGGAAGCTAACTTTATTTTGGCTACATTAGCTGATGAGCCAAGTAGAGCATCTTCTCCGCAATCACTGTGTCTTTCACAAAAACAAAAAAGGTAAGGCCAATGTTTTAACATCTTTATTAGAGAAAGCCAGTGCAATCCTATTCTGAAAGAGTTCATTGGCATCCATATGGGAAACAATGGAGGAGTAAAACACGAGAAGATCAGAAATATTGACTGAGTCAGGAAGAGCTGCAGTAGGACCTAACTAGCATAGGAATATCACCAGTCACACACTAGACATTTGCTTTTTCTATTCTGATCAGAATTTGACGGGACTGTCTGGTTTATCTTTGTTATTACCCAAACCTCATTTCCAGTTTTGGCAGTCATCTTTTAGGAGGGATACAGTGTTAAGCTTCATGGGTAAGTTTCTATTCACTGCCTAGAACTCTTTCTCGGACAAGGGGACAGCCTTTGTTTTTCTTTCTTTTGTCTCGATGACTTTTTAAAAAATAATATTTTTAAAGATTTTACTTATTTATTTGACAGACAGAGATCACAAGTAGGCAGAGAGAGAGGAGGAAGCAGGCTCCCTGCTGAGCAGGGAGCCTGATGCAGGATCATGCTGATGCTGGATCATGACCTGAGCTGAAGGCAGAGGCTTTAACCCACTGAACCACCCAGGCACCCCCCCCTTTTTTTCTTTTGGTGCAGGGTGCGTCACTGTAAAAGTACCTTAAAGGTACTATGGGAAATTTGGAAGACAGAGGAAAGTACAAAGAAGATAAATTGCACCACCTGGAGATAGCCACTGTTAACATTTGGCTCACTGTTTTTTCTTTCAGACTTTTTATTTTGCATAAGGTTTTAAGAAAAGATCAGGATCATGTAGGATATGTAGTTTTCTATCCTGTTTGTCTCTCACAAAATATATTGTGAGCATGTTCCATTATCACTGATTATGACTTAGAAACATGATTTTTAATAACTGTATAGAATTTTATCATATAGATGTATAATGATTTGACTTTTTTTCCTAACCCAGGCCCTGTTACTATATCACAGGTTTGTCACATACACACTGGGTTGCTTTACTGAAGAATTTGAATCTGTAGAGAAAATTTCTAAGTAATCATATATGTAAATTTCAGCTTTATTTTTTAAAATTTTTATTTAAAGTCTAGTTAGTTAAAATAGAGGGCAATATTGGTTTCAGGAGTAGAATTCAGTGATTCATCACTTACATATAACACCTACTGCTCATCATATCAAGTGCCCTTCTTAATGCCCATCCCCCATCTAGCCCACACCTCCCCCACACCTCCCTCCATCAACCCTCAGTTTCTTCTCTATTGTTAAGTCTCTTACGGTTTGGGTAGAAGACATAAACAGACATTTCTGCAAAGCAGACATCCATATGGCCAACAGACGCATGAAAAAGTGCTTCACATCACTCGGCATCAGGGAAATACAAATCAAAACCACAATGAGATACCATCTCACACCAGTCTGGAATGGCTAAAATTAACAAGTCAGGAAACAACAGATGTTGGCAAGGATGCGGAGAAAGGGGAACCCTCCTACACTGTTGGTGGGAATGCAAGCTGGTGCAGCCACTCTGGAAAACAGTTTGGAGGTTCCTCAAAAAGTTGAAAATAGAGCTACCCTACGACCCAGCAATCGCACTACTGGGTATTTGCCCTAAAGATACAAATGTAGTTTTCCGAAGGGGCACCTGCACCCCAATGTTTATAGCAGCAATGTCCACAATAGCCTAACTATGGAAAGAACCTAGATGTCCATCAACAGAAGAGTGGATAAAGGTGATACACACACACACACACACACACACACACACACACACACAGACACACAATGGAATATTGTGCAGCCATCAGAAATTGAAATCTTGCTATTTGCAATAACGTGGTTGGAACTAGAGGGTATTATGCTAAGCGAAGTAAGTTAATCAGAGAAAGTTATCATATGATCTCACTGAAACAAGGCAGAGGCTCATAGAGGAAGAAAGGAAAAAATGAAATAAGACAAAACCAGAGAGGGAGACAAACCAGAAGAGACTCTTAGGAAACAAATTGAGGGTTGCTGGAGGGGAGGGGATTTAGGGCATAGGGTGGTTGCATGGTGGACATTGGGGAGGGTATGTGCTATGGTGTGTGCTCTGTATTGTGTAAGACTGATGAATCACAGACCTGTACCCCTGAAACAAATAATACATTATATGTTAATAAAAAAGTCTCTTATGGTTTGTTTCCCTCTCTTTTTCTCCCCCTCCCATATGATCTTCTGTTTTGTTTCTTAAATTTCACATAAGAGTGAAATCATATGGCATTTATCTCTGACTGATGTATTTCACTTAGTGTAATACACTCTAGTTCTATTTACCTGGTTGCAAATGGCAGGATTTCATTCTTCTTGACGGGTGAGTAATATTCCATTATATACACCACATCTTTTTCACTTGATCTTAGCCAAAAGGCCAAGAAGCGATACACCACATCTTTATCCATTCATCAGTCGATGGACATTGGGCTCTTTTCATAGTTTAGCTATTGTTGATAATACTGCTATAAACATAGGGGTGCATGTACCCCTTCAAATCTGTATTTTTGTATCCTTGTGTAAATCCCTAGTAGTGCAATTGCTGGATCGTAGGGTAGTTCTATTTTCAACTTTTTTGAGGTAAATTTTAAACTTTCAAAATTCAGTTCTGTGTTGTTCCAATATCTTCTCTAGTGTTCTCATTGTCATCCCATATTGTTTCATTAGTTACATAAAAATATACATTTCCAGGCAAAAAGTTCATTCATTTAATCCGTTAATACCTCAGGTCAGATCTGATGTGTTCACCAAACAACAATTCAAAGACTGGTAAAAATGTAACCAGCAAGGCCCCGGGATGTATCTTGAGAAAAACAGCACCCAAAAGGCTTTATCCTAATGAGACTCAAACAGATGTCCCTGCGCTGGAAAACTGTGGCAGCCCTATAATGAAAAGAGTGAATGGAGACATTAGTGAAGTGCCAGAAAGCAGCGTCAGCGACATGGAGGAGATGCCAGGCTCTTCATATCTGAGGAAGGTAAAGGGAAAATGTTGAGGCACGACCACGTCTCAGTCAAGAATTATCATCTGTCTCCCTTGGCAGCCTCCCTGCCCAAGCCCACCCCAATGTCCTGAAAATAGTTTCCTTACTTTTTGATAGGAGAAACCAGTCTGAAATGGAGCAGCCTGACTTATGGGCTGTCAGTATAAGAGTTTAAATTGCTCTTTGAGCAACAAAGTATATTCAAGTAGATATTTGGGTCATTTGTATTAAAGAATAAATTATGATTGCTTACAGGATAAACTTTGAATACAAATGGTATGCTAAAGTCATATAATCTACTTTCTAAGACAATTGTCTTCATTTTATTTTTCAAATTGGGTTGAGAAATCCTTTACTCATTGTAGTACAAATATAAATTTCATCCCAACAAATATTACCAGTTACTTCATAGTGGAGTCCCAGTCAGTAACCTATTCTATTACCAACATTTTACTAGCTGGACAATAAACTTTACAGAATGCTATTGTGTTAGACCTTATGATATCTATTGAATGGACGAGAACTATGATTTATTAGAGTTTGAAGTATCTCAAATAATAAGTCCCAATTTAACATGTTTACGTTAATGTTCTATTCAAGCTTTTTTTTTCTTAAAGATTTTATTTTATTTCATTTTTTGACAGAGACAGAGATCACAAGTAGGCAGAGAGGCAGGCAGAGAGAGAAGGAAGCAGGCTCCCTGCTGAGCAGAGAGCCCAATGTGGGTCTCCATCCCAGGACCCTGAGATCATGACCTGAGCCGAAGGCAGAGGCTTTAACCCACTGAGCCACCCAGGCGCCCCTATTCAAGCTTGTTTTACTGTTGCTATTATTATTGGTTTCAAAATATGTTTCTTAGAAATTTGAAGGAAGAAATAGTATTTCTAAAAGTCACTATCTTGGGGTGCCTGAGTGGCTCAGTTGTTAAGCGTCTGCCTTCGGCTCAGGTCATGATCCTGGGGTCCTGAGATCGAGCCCCACATGGGGCTCCCTGCTTGGCAGGAGGCCTGCTTCTTCCTCTGCCGCCTCTCCCCCTGCTTGTGTTCCCTCTCTCGCTGTGTCTCTCTTTGTGTGTCAAATAAATAAATAAAATCTTTTTTAAAAAAGTCATTATCTTACACTGTATAGAAGACTTTTAGGCCAGTAAAATTGGGTAGTAAACGCCATTCGTTATTCAGTTTGATGCTGTGTTTATTGAATACCTATTATATGCCTAACAGTTACAGCAATTTTCTCTTGTGTATTACTAGCTTGGTCATAAGGTTAAAACTGAAATTTGTCTTTCATTAAACAGAAGCATTTTTCTCCTCCTCTGCTTTTGGTCACACATAATGTGCTTACTTTTTCAAAGGTAACAACACAAAAACATTTTCTGACCATTTCGCTTCCCTGAAGTTCACTAAGATTTCCATTTCCTCGCTAGGGAAAGTGACATTTATAAAGAACTGTAAGCTCCATGAGCACCATTGTAGGACTCTTCGTCAACTTTCCCATCATGCCACTTCAATTCTTAAAAACAAAGCTCTATTTTTTTTTTTTAAGATTTTTATTTATTTATTTGACAGACAGAGATCACAAGTAGGCCGAGAAGCAGGCAGAGAGAGAGAGGAGGAAGCAGGCTCCCCGCTTGAGCAGAGAGCCCGATGCAGGGCTCGATCCCAAGACCCTGAGACCATGACCTGAGCCGAAGGCAGAGGCTTTAACCCACTGAGCCACCCAGGCGCCCCAAAGCTCTATTTTTTAAAAAGATTTTATTTATTTATTTGACACAGAGAGAGAGAGCACAAGCAGGGGGAGCAGCAGGCAGAGGGAGAAGGAGAAGCAAGTTCCCCACCATGCACTGAGCAAGGAGCCCCATGTGGGACTTGATCCCAGGATCCTGGGATCATGATCTGAGCCAAAGGTAGACACTTGATAGACTGAGCCACCCAGGCGCCCCAACACAGTTCTAATTTAAAGGGTATTATTTACTTTAATGTGGCAAACTCCTGCAAAACTGAAATTGCAATATGGTTTTTTAAAAAATATTTATTTATTTATTTGACAGAGAGAGATCACAAGTAGATAGAGAGGCAGGCAGAGAGATAGAGAGAGAGAGGGAAGCAAGCTCCCTGCTGAGCAGAGAGCCCAATGCGGGACTCGATCCCAGGACCCCGAGATCATGACCTGAGCCGAAGGCAGCGGCTTAACCCACTGAGCCACCCAGGCGCCCCTACAATATGGTTGTTATTTAGACCCTTATCATCTTCCACCCAAACTATTGGGAGCCTTCCCATGGAGCCTTCCCATGGCCTCCGTGCGTCCATTCCCCATTTTGTCCAAATTATATTTACAGTGAAGTACAGAGATTTAGTACAGAGAGGGTAGCAAAGACTATTTACCCCAATAGCAAATTCAGGGCAATTTTCAAAAACCAAAGTAAATATAAGCTTTCTAGTGTACTATATTGCACCATAAACATTATGAAGAGCTATGTGCATGTAATTAATATACACTGAACGGACGCAGGTGCTATCTTTAGGTCATTTCCAGCCTTAGGATCTTGACCTTGGTCCAAGCTAAATTCTTTAGAGGCAAATGAGACTATGCCTCTAGTTAAAATCAAAGCCAATATTGTATTAATTTCCTATTACTGCTAGAACAAATTTAGAGCCTTAAAACACCCATTTATTGTCTTAAGGATCTGAAGGTCAGAAGTCCAAAAATGGGTCTTTATTGGGCTAAAATCTAGGTGTTGACAGGGGTATGTTCCTTTCTGGAGCCTCTAGGGAACAATCTGTTTTCTTGCCTTTCCTACTTTCTTGAGGTCACCTGCATTCTTTGGTTTGTGGTTTTCTTCCATCTTCAAAACCAGCAGTGGGGGCACCTGGGTGGCTCAGTTGGTTGAGCATCTGCCTTTGGCTCAGGTCATGGTCCCAGAGTCCTATAATTGAGCCCCGCATTGAGCTTTCTGCTCAGCGGGGAGCCTGCTTCTTCCTCCCCCTTTGCCCCTCTCCCCTGCTCATGCTCTCTCAAATAAATAAATAAAATCTTTTTTAGAAGTTTAATAAAATTATGAAATGTGCTTATAAAATTAAAAAAAAAAAAACACAGACCATGGCTGGTCAAGTCTTTTTCACATCGCTTTACCATGACCTTTATTCTTCCTCTCCCTCCTTCACCTTAAGGATCCTTGTAATCCCATTGGGCCCACCTGGATGGTCCAAGTCTGCTGATTAGCAACTTAAATTCCATCTACTATCTTTAATCTCCCTCTTCCATATGACATAACATATTCAGAAGTTCTTGGGATTAAGATGTACACACCATTGGGGTGGCATTCTATCACAGCTAATTTGCGGTGTTCCATCTGAAATAGAATTCCACAGCTGCTGTCAGACTGCCACTCTGCAGAGAGCATCTTCACTCTCTGATATGTGAGAATGAGCCAGAACAGGGGTCCATCATTTATTCATCCATCCAACTACCATGGAATTCCCATAAGTATCTGTTAAGGGTCATGTGTCTTAGATGTGGGGAATACAATGGAGAGCAAAATAAACAAGATTCCTAAACCTGATTATAGACTAGGGGGGAGATACACAGTAAAGAAATAGTCACATGACTAAATATGTGCTAATTTTAAAAATTGTGATGAGTTCAATAAAGGAAAAGTTCAGGATGCTTTGAGAGGATTTAAGATGTGACTTACCGGGGCGCCTGGGTGGCTCAGTGGGTTAAGCCTCTGCCTTCGGCTCAGGTCATGATCTCAGGGGCCTGGGATCGGGTCCCGCATCGGGCTCCCTGCATAGCAGGGAGCCTGCATTCTCCTCTCTCTCTGCCTGCCTCTCTGCCTAGTTGTGATCTCTCTGTCAAATAAATAAATAAAATCTTTAAAAAAAAAAAAAAAAAAAAAGATGTGACTTACCGAATTTAGGTCAGAAAACCTCCCTGAAACTGGTGTTTGGGCTGAGCTAGAAAGATTAAAGTAGTGGAACTGGCTGCATGTATGGCATGTGCAAAGGCCCTGTGCTGGAGGAAGTGTGGTAGTTTTAAGGAAGTGAAGGCTGGCTGAGCAGATAGCAGAGAGCAGATAGCCAAGGGGAAACAATGGCACAGGGTGAAGTTAGAGCAGTTGTTGAGGACCAGATCATGCCTCATGAGTCCTGGAAGCTACATAAATGGCCATTTAAGTACCTTGGCATTTAAAGTTTTTGAAGAACTTTAACAGGGAGGGCTGACAAAAGTTGGATTTTTATTTAAAAAAAATTTTTTTTTAAAGATTTTATTTATTTATTTGACAGAGAGAAGGTACAAGCAGGGGGAGTGACAGGCAGAGAAAGAGGGAGAAGCAGACTCCCCACTGAGTAAGGGAGATGCAGGCCTTGATGCCAGGCCCCTGGGATCATGACCTGAGCTGATGGCAGATGCTTAACTGACTGAGCCACCCAGGTGCCTTGTTTTATTTAAATTTAAAAAAAAAATTTTTTTAGTGTCTGTTAAATTCTATTTTTTAGCCTTAGTTTTAGTTTTGCAGTGAGGTTTTCCCTTCTGCCTCTGACTTTTTTTTTTTTTTAGGTTTTAATTCCAGTTTGTTTTACAGTGTTATATTAGCTTTAGGTGTACAATAATGATTCGACACTTCCATACATCACCCTGTCTGTGGTCATCACTAAGTGTGCTCCTTAATCCCCATTACCCATTTCACTTATCCCCCGATCCCCCTCCCTTTTGGTAACCATCAGTGTGTTCTCTGTTGTTAAGAGTCTGGTTTTCTTGTTTGTTTGTTTTTTGTTTTTATAGATTTGAGAAAGAATGAGTGGGGCAAAGAGAAGCAGAGGCAGAGGGAGAAGCAGACTCCCCACTGAGCAGGGAGCCCAATGTGGGGCTTGATCCCAGGACTCTGGGATCATGACCTCAGCCAAAGGCGGACGCTTAACTAACTGCGCCACCCAGATGCCCTCAGTCTATTTTTTTGTTTTTCTCTCTCCCTTATTTTTCTCCTGTTTTGTTTCTTAAATTCCATATGAGTGAAATCATGTGGAATTTGTCTTTCTCTGACTTACTTCGCTAAGCTTTATACTCTCTACATCTATCCATGTTGTTGCAAGTAGCAAGACTTCATTCTTTGTTATGGTCAAATACTACTCCATTGTATATATATACATCTTCTTACTCCATTTATCAATTGATGGGACATGTGGGCTGCTTCTGTATTTTGACTATTGTAAATAATGCTGCTGTAAACATAGAGGTGCATGTATCACTTTGAATTAGTGTTCTTCTATTCTTTGGGTAAATACCCAGTAGTGCCATTGCTGGATCATGAGGTAGTTCTATTTTAACTTTTTGGGGAACCTCCATACTGTCTTCCACAGTGGTTGCACTGGTTTGCATTTCCACCAACAGTGCACAAGGGTTCCTTTTTCTCCACACCCTCACCAACACCTGTTGTTGTTTGTGTTGTTGATTTTAGCCATTCTAACAGGTGTGAAGTAATATTGTAGTTTCGATTTGCAATTCCCTGATGATAAGTGATGATGAGCATCTTCATGTGTCTGTTGGCCATATGTAAGTCTTCTTTGGAGAAATATCCGTTCATGTCTTCTATTTTTTTTTTTTAAGATTTTATTTCTTTCAGTGAGAGAGAGAGAGTGCCCACGCAGGGAGGAGGAGCAGGGGAAGAGGGACAAGTAGACTCTGCACAGAGCCTGACTTGGGGCTTGCTCTCACGACCCCAAGATCATGATCTGAGCTGAAATCAAGAGTGGGATGCTTTACCAACTGAGCTACCCAGGTGCCCTTTTCATCCATTTTTTAAATTGGTTTCTTTTTTGGGTGTTGGGTTATATAAGTTCTTTATGTATGTTGGATACTAACCCTTTATTTGCTCTGTCATTTGCAAATATCTTCTCCCATTCTGTAGGCTGCCTTTCAGTTTGTTGATTGTTCCCCTTGCTGTAGAACAGCTTTTTTTTTTTTTTTTTTTGGATGTAGTCCCAATAGTTTATTTTTGTTTTTGTTTCCTTTGCCTCAGGAGACACACCAAGAAAGAAGTTGCTACAGCCAGTGTTGAAGAAGTTACTGCCTATGTTTTCTTCTAGGATTTTTATGGTTTCAGGTCTCACATTTAGGTCTTTAATCCATTTTATTTTATTTTTAATTTTTTTAAAAGTCCATTTTTAATCTATTTTTGTGTATGGTGTAAAAAGTGGTCCAGTTTCATTCTACTGCATGTTGTTGTCCAGTCTCCCCAACTCCATTTGTTGAAGAGACATTCTTTTTCCCATTGGATAGTCTTTTCTTGTTTTGTTAAAGATTAACTGACCATATAATTGTGGGTTATTTCTGGATTTTCTATTTGGTTCCATTGATCTTTGTGTCTATTTTTGTGCTAGTACCATACTGTCTGCATCACTACAGCTTTGTAATATAACTTAAAGTCTGAAATTGTGATGCCTCCAGCCTTTGCTTTTCTTTTTCAAGATGGCTTTGGCTATTTGGGTTCTTTTGTGGTTCCAGATAAATTTTAGGATTGTTTTTTGTAGTTCTGCCAAAATGCTGTTGGTATTTTGATAAGAGTTTGTATTAAGTGTGTAGATTGCTTTGGGTAGTAAAGATATTTTAACAATATTTGTTCTTCCAGTCCATGAGTATGGAATGTTTTTCCATTTCTTTGTGTCATCTTCAATTTCTTTCATCCTTTTTTTTTTTTTTTTTTTAATAGTTTTCAGAGAACAGGTCTTTCACATCTTTAGTTAGGTTTACTCTTAGGTATCTTCTTATTTTGGGTGCACTGTACAGAGTTGGATTTTTTAAAAGGTAACTGTAGAACAAAACAGTTACCATGTGAAGAACGGGATACAGTGAGACAAGAGTGGAAGCTCAGTTGTAGCATCTGAGATGGTGATCCCTTAGAGTAGAGATGGAGGGGCGTGGCCAAAGATGACAACCAACGGAGGAGGTAAAAGTAACAGGATTTGGTTATGGTTATGAGGTTAAAGGAAAAAGAGGTTTCAGAAAGACTTAGGTTTGGAGAAACAGGTTCACTGCTCACTAAGATCACAAAGTCAGTTTTGGATATGTTAAGTTGCAGAAATCAAGTAAGTAGCAGGATATATGGATTGAAGTTCAAATTCTAACTTTGAGACTCCCTGGCATATATAGGTGGCAATTTCAGCCAGGGGTATGAATGGAATCTCCTAGGGAGAGGGTACAGAAGAGAGGACTACCATCACAGAAAGCAGTGGTTCTTAACCTGGGGCAATTATGCTCCCCAGGGGATATTGAGCAATGTCTGGACACATTTTTGGATGTTGCAGTTTGGGAAGGGGGGTGACACTTGACGTCCAGTGAGTAGAGGCCAGGGACGCTGCTCAAGGACCCTCTGCTGGGCAGCACAGCCCCTGCAACAAAGACTCGTCAGACCTAAAATGTCAGTAGTGCTGGGATGGAGAAACCTTAATTGAAAGGGTGGGCAGAAGAGGGCCAGCCAGCTGAGAAGTCTAAAAGCAACCAGGAGAGTGTGGCTTGAGGAAGGGACAAGAAGAAAGTGTCTGAGTATCAACTGGGATGAAGACTGAAAATGGGGGCAACTGGGTGGCTCAGTCGTTAGGTGTCTGCCTTTGGCTCAGGTCATGATCCCAGGGTCCTGGAATTGAGTCCCTTGTCAGGCTCCCTGCTCAGCAGAGAGCCTGCTTCTCCATCTGCCCTTGCCTCTTTCTCTCTCTCTCTCATGAATAAATAAATAAAATCTTAAGAAAAAAAAAAAGACTGAAAATGGTCATTGCCTTAAGGATGTGGTGATTTGGGTGACCATAAGAACAGTTTGTGAAGTGGTATTTCTTGTATCAGCAAGAAACAGGACTGAGGAATCAGAGAATGAGAAAATGGAGACAGTGAAGGTAGAAGCTTGACAGCAGAGGTAAGGCAATAGTTGAGGCAAGGGGTGGGATGGGATAAGGCTATTTGTATTTTATTTATTTATTTGACAGTCAGAGATCCCAGGTAGGCAGAGAGGCAGGCGCAGACAGAGGGGGAAGCAGGCTCCCTGCTGAGCAGAAAGCCCGATGCGGGGCTCGATCCCAGGACCCTGGGATCATGACCTGAGCCAAAGGCAGAGGCTTTAATCCACTGAGCCACCCAGGCACCCCAAGGCTATTTGTATTTTAAAGATGAGAGACACTTAGTTGCTGATATTCCTTTTTTTTTTTTTTTTTTTTTTAAAGATTTTATTTATTTATTTGACAGAGACACAGCAAGAGAGGGAACACAAGCAGGGGGAGTGGGAGAGGGAGAAGCAGGCTTCCAGGCTCGGGACCGCGGGACCATGACCGGAGCCAAAGGCAGATGCCCAGTGACTGAGTCACCCAGGAACCCTATGTGGTATTCCTATTCAACAGAGAAGCCGTCTGGGAGGACCTGGGAGGCAGAGATGGGGAGAGAAGGATTGGCTGTAGCTGGGAGTGGTAGCTTCAGCTGCAGTAGGAGGGAAAGGGGAGAAGATGGATTAGTCAAGTAGGATTGCCTGCAGAGGGTCCCTTTGTCTATCATTCCCTTGGTGTGAGTTTTAACGGCTCCAGTAGAGGAGTCAGAAGATCACTGATCCCAAACTGTTCCTTTTAGGCAGGGAAGGGTTTTGTTTTAGGATGTGCTGTAGCAGTCATGAAGGTTTGGTTCCATGAACCATCACAATCAAAGTTAGGGAAACCACACGGGCCAAGTTTCTGAAAAGGGGCTGTTACCTGGAGCATCTAATGAGCACTGACTTTTGCTCAAATGAACAGTGGAGTTACTTTTTTCCCTCCAGTTTTCTTGCATGTTCTTTGGAGCAGTTTCTTCTGACCAGCAAGAACACTTCAACCACCCTTTTGACGGTCTGGCAACAGCAAGTGACACTGAAGAGGACACGAATAATGGCAGATCTTCCACATTCTAACACTTAATGATAACTGAATTGGCCCCCAGCCCATTTGTTAGTTCACTCGCGCCTCAAACATGTTTTCACATTTAGTCTATAGAGATACTGTCTTGGACTTCCTTGAAATGGGAGGATGGGCTTCTGCTTTGCTAAACATCGTCATCCTGTGTAACAGCCATATCTAGAAATAGCTGCTTGTTAAGTCTACATATTTGCTTAAAACCCATTATGCTGCTTGGAGGCAGAAGTCTTCTGTGTAGGGAAAAAGCTCATTAGAATTCTTCAATTCAACGCACGTTCACACTAGAGCTTTCAGCGTTTTCTTTGCCAGTTTTATAAAGGTATTTAGACTTTTTTCAGCAGCCATTTAGAGTGCATCAATATGGCTTATAGTTCTGTGACTCGTAGGTAGCTTTTGTATTTGATTGCAAACATTTGAGTTTTGGTGCTTTGAGACATATTTAAAAGCTATGCAGTCTTTTCCCATGTAATGCCATGACTTTTTGTCCGTCGCTTTTTATATTTTGTTAAGATTTTAAGTAAGAATAATCCCTGAAAAAAAGGTCAAGAATAAAAATATATAGCTAGCCCCCTCACTTTGAAGTCTTTTAATAAATTGTGAAATTTTATTTTACAGCCTTAAGTTGTTCTGCTTTTCACATGTGATATATACATTTTGCAGTGGGATGCAGAAAATAATTTAATGGAACTGCTGCTTAAATTATTTCTGTATTATCTGACATAGAGCAGCAACCTCCACTAGAAAAGCCTTGGTTTGGAGTAAAATGAGGTAGATGACGAATGTCTCTGTTCTTCGCCCCTGTAATAATTAGCTTCTTACCTGAACAAACAGACTAAAAAAATCTGGCACAAACCCATTATTACATAATATGATGCGCGCCTCTCCCTCCCCTAACCTGTTTACAGTCAGTTATAACCTGACAAACTCTTGACTTCCGCAATGTCTTACTGTGAAGTCTTTGTGAAACCAACAAATCACAAGGAAATGTTAACTGGCAAGCAGTTGTACTTTACATTTTGTGAGAATTCATACACAAAGGTGGCTGAGTGAATTAGTAAACTTTAGAACTGTGAACACAGTTCTAACTAAAACCAGAATGAATTTGGCTCTTGTAGCTTAGTAATGAGTCAGAGCTACCCACAATAACCTAATAAAAACTCAAGTTCGTCCCAAAATGTTCCTCAATGAATGAAAATGGTTTTCACCAAGCTTTTTGTGGAAATTGGCAATGCCCACATAATTTCAAGTCCTTTCACACTGTAGGCTAAAGATTTACATATCTTATGCTTACAGTGATGATTAACACTGAATTTCACATATTCCTGACAGATGCAGATGATGACAAAGAGAGCATTTATACTCAAGTAACTATAGATCTTGCAGAGGATGAAGTTTCTGGTTCACTCACCGAAACAGGCCGAGGGTTATAGGTTGTGAGGGCACCCTCATCAGTAATTGCCTGGGTGCAGCACCAGTCTGGAAAAGATAGTTACACTATTAAATTATCTATAATTTTGGTTTTAGAGTTTGCATACAGAATGTTAAGTTTAAATGACACCAGATTTTTTTGTGGCTTCATTCCATACCATTTAGAAGATGCAAAAGCCTTCTCAGTTGGGAAAACATCTATATTTTCATTCAATTATCAGTCCATTTTGATGGAATTTTTGAGGCAGCTAAACTGATGTAGTAAACCAGCTGGTGAAAAAGAGCTGAGGGGGATAAACTAGTAAAAGAGAGAAAACGACAGCTACAAATTAAGGAGTTCCTGCTAGAATGACTAAGAGGCTTGGAAATGAGGACTTGATATAGAAACCAACAAAATGCCAAGGACTGGTGTCTTACTCTGTAACAGTTCAAATTAAGAGGAGTTACACAGGTTAGTATAAATACTATATTTATTAAATATCTTTACAGTTTATTTAAATGTATTTACAGAACTATTCCTGCATAAGTTATATTTCAGACATCCAATTCAGGTCATTGCCTCTTGGGTAAGACAAATAATGATAGTCTCAACAGAAAAAAGCAGCTCATTAGTATACACAAATTCAAATTTGTTTCAGTATTTAGCCATCTTTGCCACAAACTACCTGCTAACAGTTAAAATTTTGACATGGACACTGTCACTTTTTAGTTGAGAAATTCAATTTTGCAAAGAATTTTTTTTAATGAATAGACTCCAAATGCTTTTCTGCTTCGTATTTTCAATTTTATAAGCAGATTTGGGAGATTTTTTTGATCTTGTGAAATTTGTTAACTGCAAAAATGTGATAGTTTCTAGGGAAATTGGATGCTGTAGCTTCTAACAAAGATAGCTGGTGTAAGGTGACAAGGAACCATGAACTTATTCAAAAGTACAAACATTTACAGTTCTAGCCAATCTTGTTTACAATCTCCAAAATGCTCAAAACTGACTCCGTGAATTCCCACAATTCTGCCTTGTTACTCGATGTGGTAGGTTGGTGGTACTAAAGGTGGTCCTGAAGGCGACTGCTCTATCTGGAACAAATGCAGCTGATAGAAGAGGACACTCTCCTATCACGCAAAGCTTGAAATCTAGTTTCTACTCTAGACACAGCCCACCCCCCAGACATGCATACCTGGAATGGATTCTTTTGTGATTTAGTACCTATCAACCATGTCAAGCCAGTACAGTAATTCAGGACAAACAACTTGTTTCCCCCACCCCCCATTTCTTCTTTCAGTTTTCAAGAGCCTAATGGACTCTACCGCATTATCCATTCAGTGAATTTTTTTTTGTGCGCAGGCAGCTTAAGTTCACAGGAAGAAATAAGGTTCTGATATGTTTAGAGTGCACATTTTAAAACAGAATAAAATAAAAATTTCAAGCATGTGATAAAAATATTGATTTTTATAATACAGTATTGCTTTATAAATATAGATGGAAAAGCTATAAACTTTACTGGTCTTTGGTGCATCCAGAGAGGGATAAATAATTTGCCATTTGTAAATTAGAAATCCAAATTCTCTTTGTTATAAAAGTCCATTACATGAGGCAAATGTGTGTGTTTTATTCCGCTTGATTTAAAATGCAATTAACACACATCAAGTTCAGAATCAGACCCACCAAGTGGTATATCGCAGTCACACCCTACAGAGACTTGGGTTCTGTGACCTGGAAAATTCCAGTATGGGTCCAGCAGAGCCTCTAACTACTGGGAGTGGAAGGAGTGTTACTTGTTGAGCAGCACTCCAACTGATCACCCCCCCCATCACTCCCTAGCAGTCATAAAATTAATTGTGTCACACACAAAGGACAGGGCAAAAAGAAAGAGAAAATATTCTGTGTCACTAATCTATAGGCCAGGTCCAAAGTCAGTTCCATTGTGAAACTCAAATTCTTTTCCAACTATTTTCCATATCACTGACACCTACACTGTCGATTTCTAATGGTCATTTCTCAAAAAAGACGAAGTTGATTAAATGAGTCATGTAAAATGAGTCATGTAAAACATCACCAATCTAGCTTTATAAAGATTGTGTTTGATGGGTTAAATGAGAGCAGAGAAAAGCCAGTGACTTGACCAGCACCGCTCTTACAAGGAATTAAATGTAGGCATTGGAAAATTAATGCAAAATATATCCAGATCATAAGACTACATACCTCTGACCAGAAATAATTAAAAACCCAAACAAAAGAACCGAAATTGTCAGCCCAAATATTAATGTATTCCTTCTAACAAAACCCTTCTGGATGCAACTTTACTTTTTAAATACACAGAGACTGCAAACAGTTTGTGCAAAATAAATACCCCGCCACTTGCCACTCATGCTTCCATGTTTTATCACAGCACGATGGGTACTCTTTATTTAAACAGAATGTAACTCCACCCACCCCTCCCTGCCCAGTCCCCTATCTCTTCTACCAAAGAATTCTGTTTTGTCAAGTTAGGGTAGTTAAGGCATTCTGACATGTAATTAAAGGTGATTCAAAATAGATATCTAACATTATGCCAATTTAGGAATAGTAGATAAATTACTGAACGGCTTACAAATGAATAACTCATTCTTATTATAAATGAAATGCCTGTTACAAGCATGATGCATTGAAATATAGTAATGACATGTACATGGTACATGTTTAAACAATTTTAAATAAAACAAAAGCTTGACAGTTACTCAAATATACAGTACAAATTCACAAAACAAAATCTTTTAAAACAAGTTGAGGTAACCTCAAACATAAGTTTTAATGCAATAAACCAGGGAATAAGTATCTCCTTTAGAGAAAGACACTTTCTGTATTCTCCTCCAGTAGATCCTCATCAGGTTTAATTGCATTCTCATCTATACACCAATGTTACCTGACTTATATATAAAACATGGCTTTAATTTAAGGATTTCTAAGTATATATATTTTTCTACCACCAAGTTAATGAAGGAAAAAAAAACTGACCCAAAAATATATATCTTTACAGCAGTTGACTTGTACACAAACCTTAAAAATAAGTTTGAGCTTGCAGATAAAGGGAAAACTGAATGCAGGGTAGGCTTTATAAGGAAACTATACACTGCAAGATGGCTATTCAGAAACTGTAAACATTAAGCTTGATTCGGACCCCTAAATTTCTGTGTAGGGCAAATGCAAATGTCAGATCATCACCGGGAGTTTTCCTCGTGGGCTCTTGTGCTGCTGCCACTGCCCACGGTGCTCTTTTCACACAGACTCCCTGAATTTGGTGCATGCTCTACGGAAAGCAAGGCTAGTCATGAAAGGTCTGAGAGGGAGACTAGGAGTAGCATGAACATCAAAAAACAACCAGGTTCAAAGTTACAGCTGTCCACTCTCAACCTATTAGGCCTGTGGGCCTAGAGCTCCCACATAGGGATCTCCTATCAGAAAGCTGGGAGGAATTTCAGCCATAACATGAACATTTCTAGGCTTTGAGGGGTTTTATAATCTTGGGTAATATTTCCATCGAAAAAATCTGGTAGAGTGTCTCCCCAAGGCCTCCTGCACATCAGGCCACAAGCCTATAATTTGGACTAATCAATAAACTGCTGGAACTTTCCTCATAGGAGCACAATTAAGCATCTTTTAAAAACCAGAAAAACATTTGCATCCATAGAACTAAACTAAATTTTTCTTCCAATTTTTAACGAAAAAGCTTCTGGGATGATGATTTCATAATCCAGAGCAATGTTTTAGAGCAGAATTATAAGCCCCTGAAAAATAGGAGTTTATAATGAAAACATAAAGCCACACCAATCATCATAACAAAGACTGTATAGTACACGTGTAACATTTCTTTTGATGATAATGTACGTTTCTAGTAGATGTACCATAACATACAATTTGTGTTAGACTTTTAAAATCCCTTTTACACATTGTAGTTTTGAATTCACTTCACTAACATCACTCATTTTCAATACTTAAACCATTTTTAAAACATAATAGCCATTCTGGCATTGAAAACCTTCATTCCATCATAAAAAGGACAGTAAGAAGTGAAGGTCAATCTTCGAATCTTGATTCTCTTCAAAGCTGCTGGCAGATACGAGCTAGTGAAAGACAGTAGTGGTTCTCCACAAAGATCTCAACCGGTCTCAAAAAGACAGGCAAAGGCTTACATCACTGGCCATCAAGATCAGTGGCAAAGAAACAGTCCTGCCAGCAGGATCAGCACACATGGCAGGGGAGAATTTGGGAAGATGAAAGGAAAGGCCGGAGTTGACACCTAGGCGAGTCAGTCTGTATACTCAGCCACTATTGAAAGAAGGACGGTGATGTCATCAGGCTTTCCACCTAAAATGAAAATGAAAACGTCTTCATAGATCTTAAAAGGAAAAGTCAATTAAAAATATAAGCCTAAGAAAGTACTAAGAGACAAATGCTTGTAATCCAGGCAGGTTTGGTTGTGTTCTAGCGAAAAAAACAAAACAAAAAAAACTTGATAAAGAGAATTGTTTTAAAAAATTACATGTAACTTAATTGAAGTTTTTGTTCTGCGTTTTTTTAAAAAACAAAAACCTTCACTGCTTCTTTACAACAGGCGCTCTATTAAAATGGCCACCACATCCTCTGTTTATAGCAATCACAGTAAAGACAAAATCTAGTTAAGATAAATTCTGCCTGACGAGAAAGTTACATGCTTCTACTCACAATCCTAATTTGGACAAACATATCTAATGTTTTGAAACTAGGAATAGTCTTGTATTCTAATCTGCCAAACAGCTATGGCATGTGCTTTTTTCTATTTTAATACTTCCTGGAGGGCTAAGAAATGCTTTACATGTCATAATATTGTATCAGCAAGAAACTGACCAAATCCATGAGTTCTGATATAGCAGCACCAATATGTCATTCCAGACCTAAGACTGAGCTACTGGCCTGTTCCCAAAGTTACATATTGTTCAGTAGATAGAAGGACTCTTTAGGCAAGGACAGTTTAACATTGCTTCCCTCTTCAAAATCTGCTGTGGTAATTTGGCAGGCAAATATTGTCAACGAGTCCCACAAAGCCAGAGGGAAGGAAGAAGTGAAATGTCAGACCCGTGAAGGGCAGAATGTTAAACTGTTAGGAATGTCCAGGGCCTCTAGGCAGACTTGGAGGCCTTCTGGGCTCAGGTCCAAGCAGTGCTGTGGTGGCAATAAAGGGCTTCAGGTTCTGCCTGCCTCTACAGCCAACGAAGTGCAGTTCTGGAGGATATCCTCAGTGGGGAAGACATGATGACATGCACTTGCTCTTGACCTCCAGTGTTAGGGCCTGCTGACCTTGCTCAAAGCCATGGGCTCACAGCTGGAAAAGGACACCTCACCAGTCTCACCCCAGTGCTCTAGTTTACCTCACCCCACAGCCAAGAATGCTCCCATCCCACTATGTCCCCAGTCAGTCCCTATGACCTTCCTAAAGAATGCTTACCTCTCACATTCAATCCATTGTCACATGCAAACTGTGCAAAAGGTGACATATAATTTGGGTCATAGGCCAGCTCATGGGCTTGCTCAGCAATGCTTCTTGCCGTCTGCTGTATACTTTCATAGTTTGAATTCTAAGATGAAAGGACGATGGAGTTATTTTTACCATAATGCCTCACATGATTTCGGCATGCAAGTGTACTACTTGCAAATATCACTTTTTGAGACAGTAACATTTAACTAACCACAGTTTCCACCATTTCAGTTTTATCACAGAGAAGATTTTACAACATTGCATCTTCAGTAAAATGAACAAGACCACTAGTGAGTCTGCACAAGATGTCAATCAGATGTCACCCTTTGCTAGGGCGGCCTTGGGCTCTAATCTGGATTTTCATTTTTGCTGTTTTTCTCATTTGGAATTCTTGAGGTATTCTTGCTAAAATTGGATGGGACTAAAAAGGCAGGTTTTGATAGCACTTTAGGTTGACCTCAAAATATTCCTTGCTTAGGAATGCAACCCTGGCCAATCACGGTTTGCTCTCCAAGTAAGAGCTGCCAGTTGTCCTACTGAAAATACCTTTAGAATTTTATATCATGATGAAAGATTCTTGTTTAGCTGTGTAATCTTGAGTCATACCCTTATCCTTGCTGCTTCAACTTCCTCATCTGTAAAACGGGGATGGGAAACAAGGTCCATTTTAGCTCTACCGTTCTAAGATTTGAATAGTTTCAGTATAAATAATAAAAGGGCTCTGCTTCAATGTCCCCTCCTCAAAGAGGCCTTCTCTGACCAATCTTTCTAAAAGAGTAGCCTTCTTTATTCTCTATTCCTTTACCCCGCTTTATTTTTCTTCTTATCTACCACCAACATTTATCATATATTTCTTTCTTTGTATTATCTGTCTTCCTCCACTGGAAATATAAGCTCCATATGGGGAGAGAATGTGACGTTTCTGTTACTCCCCCCTCACCACACAGAGCACAGTGCTAGCACCATCTAAGCGCCCGACCTTTACTGTACCCCACAGATGAGGCATGGCACTAAGGATTTTGTACACATGGTCTTAGGTAATCCTCACCACAACTCTATAAAATAGGACCTTTGGTACCCCCCACTTTAAAGGTGAGGAAAATACTGCTTAAAAAGTTTAGAAACTTACAGTCAATACTGCTTAGTGTTAAGAACATAGGAAAAGACTAATTTCCCCCAGAGTTAGTACTTTTTCAAAGCCAGGAAAATATGGAAAAACTGGTTTTCACTTCCTTCCACTTTCTGTATGGGCCAAGTCTGAACGGTTTCGTTACTGGTGACAGCTCAGGTCACATTAAGGCCCCTAGCTGCTTGCTGCCCTCGTCTGGCTCTAGTATGGCGGATTTCCTGTCTTTCCCAACTTTAACACCTGCTGGGTTTGTGAAAAGAATAAGAGGATTAAGGCAGCCAGGAGCTAACACCATTAAAAATACAAGAAATTTCTCATTTGGGCTTTCCAGTCTTTACCACTTTACTAAAAGTGTGGGTGAAAAACCTCTTTTACCCTCAAGTTCTCCAATTGTGAATATTTCCCCTTACAATTGCTTGAAAGACCAGAACCACTGTCTTCCTAAATTCGCAATATATAGCTTTTTCCAAAACTACAAAAAGAGATAATACAATTGGACCAGTAAAACTTAGCTGCCCAGAGAGGGCCATTGTTTCCATCAACCAACCTTTGAGTTAATTACCTTTAATTTTTTTAGCTCCTGAAGAATCATATAATCAGGCATGTTGTCAAAAAGTCCATCTGTTGCCGTCAGAATAATGTCTCCTAACTGGACATCAAAAGATGTGCTATCAGCAGCATCCGGGCTGTGACAAGGACAGGGTAGGGGCAAAGTTACAAGAGGCCTTCAGAGATAAGGTTCAAAGTTTTCAACAGGCACTATGTTACAATGCAATAAGGCTTTAAGAAAAACTATAATAACAGAATCAATAATAAAAACCATTCTGAATTCCTAACCTTGAAAAAATTTAACTGAAAAATCTGATATAACTATTTCAAAAGCTTAACTGAATCTACCA
This sequence comes from Meles meles, assembly GCF_922984935.1. Taxonomy (NCBI): domain Eukaryota; kingdom Metazoa; phylum Chordata; class Mammalia; order Carnivora; family Mustelidae; genus Meles; species Meles meles. Next base: position 12,656,470 of record NC_060077.1, on the reverse strand, counting down.
AGTAAAACTGAGTTTGATGATTAGTCACAGATGGTTTAAAAGGAAGGGTTCTTTTCTGAGTCAGAACTAACATGCAAAATCCTAGTAGAAATGAGTCTTTATTTCCTAAATCTTTATAGCCAAATTCCATCCTCTCTTATTCATTTTCTACTCATCAGTTCTCTGCAGGCTTGACTCTGGCTCTCAGGAGGCTGTATAGTGGAACAACAGAGCACTATGGATAAGAACGTGCAAATCCCGTAAGACTTAATTCACACGAAATACCTACAATGGTATTTCTTCTTACTACAATGGTATTCTGTACATGCTAGCAAGCTGTCCATACTAGTATGGACTACTATGGACTAGTAAGGCAGAGTAAGAACCGTGTGTCTCTCAGGGCTTAAAGAGTGCTCACCATGGTAACTATTTAATTATTAGTGTGTCTGGCACATAGCAGGTCTTCAAGAAATATCTAATAAATGAAGAAACAAAGTAACTAACCCTCCAAATGGGGGTGGGGTGGGGTAGGTGGGATCTCCTTAATATATTGCTAATGAAGGAAGGGACGTACAGACAGTGGTGTGTGGGTGTGTTTGGTGGGGGGACAGGGGGTAGACCCATAGATATAGATGCTTCTATATGCAGAGAATAAATCTGGAAGGACGCAAAGAAACAGATAATAGTGGCTGTCTCTGAGGAGAGAAACTGTGTTGGGATGGGATAGGAGGTAGATTTTTCGCTACATCTTTTTGTACAAAACTTTAAAAAGGATAGAAGGAAGGCTTTTCTGATAACACCTGATGAAAACATACAAGAACTGGGTGTAGGGAATGTACACCCAGTGGGGAGAAAAGATCATATAGTCAAAGAATTAATGGCCCTCTCAAAGGTTGGTTCCCAGCCATTTCCAGAGGCCAGCTTCACTGAATCCAAGCCTCCAAGGTGAGGGAATGGTGAAATGAAATCAGGGAACAAGTGCAAAGGAAACATTTACACAGTGACCCCAAAAAGGAGGAGCCAGAACCAAAGCACCTTAGCTTGACAGAAAGACCCCAAAACTTGTGTCACTGACATAACCATGTCAAATATGTGAAGAGAAAACATAAAAACAAACAGCCCACTAATGCCTGCTGGGGATTTACACAAAGTATACTGAGAAAACTTCAGGTTCATCCTCTCCTGACTGAGCAAAGAAGGGGCACGTTTAATAGTGCTATGATGGGCTTTGGCCAGGAACTTCCACTTACACATTTATACCATGAACACTTTATATAAAAAGCTACTAAAGGAAAACCTGTAAATTAAGGTTAAAATTATATTTTATAGGTAAGAGGAACTAAGTAAGAAAAAAAGTAAATACTTTCATGCAGCAGAGGAAAAAAGACTAAAACTGGTGGAAACCAGGTCGATTCCCTCTGTGGAATAAAGAAAAACAATACAAGACACTTCACAGTTGTTCAGACTTTGGAAACAAATCAGATTCTAGAAGTTTAGATTAATGACCAGGTTGGCAGCGAAGCTCTATTTTATGCTGAGGTTTTTCTTCCTCAGGAGTGTCCTTTGCTATCCTGCCTGTGCGAGACTCACTACCATTGGACAGTTCGTCCTCTTCTCCCAACACTCCCACCCATGAGCTTGGTGTTCCGCCAGCTGCAGTTTTGCCCATTTTGATTGAACATACTGTGCCGCTGGAAACTTTTGACTGCACTGAAACACGAGCTGAAGTCACATGCTAGCAAGCTGTCTGTGGGCTCCAGGGGAAGCAACCTCCACCTCGCTGGCAGGCCAGGCAGAATGCTGCCCTAACCACACAGTCCCAAAGACAGGGTGTGAGATATGGCAGGGCACTTAGATGCCAATACAAGAATCAAATAAAAGAAAATTAAAACACTGCTCTCTACAACTGTTAGCTGAGCTTGCTATGTACCAAGCCCTTGGTGTTTTGGTTTCTCCTCACTCCAATGCAACTAATATGGATATATATATATTTCAGCTAACTGGAGAAGGGCCTATAATGAAATATTGTTCCAATTATGGTAACATACCTAATCTGACAGTAAAAAATGCTTCCCTCTAGCTAAGAGTCAGCAATAGACTTTAGATGGACAATCCTGAATAACTAATTATATAATATACTTATTTCAGTTTAAAAATGGCAGTAATAATCATTTTATCTTAGTTTGTACTCAAGATCTGGCTTAATGAGAACTATTAAATAGAGACAATAGTCACTTGCAAGACTACTTCTATTTTTAAAAAGGTTCATTACCCATTTAACAACATTTATGAATCACCAGCGGTGTTTGTGCCAGGTCCTATAAAATTGTTACTGGCAGAGGAATCTGAAACTGCTTAGCCTCACTCTGTATTTTCATCTTAGAAAAAATAAACTGTAAAAGTTGATTTTAAAAAAGTAGTTATTGTCTTGGAAAGGTCTTAACAATTTAAAAGTTCTATCTGATGCATAAAATAGAAGGCCCCGAGAATCAGGAAGTTATTCTGATAAATAAAGCAGATGTCTGTTTGAACTTTTCCCTAACATATGCAAAATCTTGTACAGGCAGTGGCATGCATGGACAATGACTCATTTCTCCAGCACAATTTAACAACTATAACCATATGTACCATGTTGGTCTTGGTATGAAAAACTGATATTCTATAAGCTTGAAGAGTGTTTTCAGTCTTATCAAATTATTGGGTGTTTATCTGAATTCAACTTGGCTGCAAGAGCCAGCAAAATATCTTCTGAAGTCAAAGAGGTCCTTTTGATGAGAATATTCTCTTTGTACCTTCTTATTGTACATGACAACTGAAAATGCCTATCTACTGTAGTTAAAGGGGACAGGAGGAAGAGCAGCCATGCCCTGCTCACTCATAATGGCTAAGAGGGGAGATTACCTGTCACTCAGGACGACTCCTTCGGCTTCAGGTGGTGCAATTGAGAGCTGGAATGGAGTGTTGAAGTAATGCTGCTGCTCATCTGATCGGTGCACAACCTCACCACCCCTGACAACCAGAAAGCCCGAATCACCCAGGTTTGCTGTGTGTAAGCGGTGGCTAGTTCTGTCCAGCACCACGATGCAGGCAGTACTGCTACCTAGAACCAAAAATGATCTCCATTTATTTTTTCTTCCAAGGCTATCTTTGCATCCACATTTTTATCCCATCACCTCAAAAAGCCACATTGGAACCTCCTTTGCTTATCTTAGTCATGCCGGTACCCTAACAACTAGCAATAGTAACCTGATCAGGGTCAACATGATGGGGAAAGAAAAAGGGATTTATATTATATATAGTAAGCAGGCCCCTGAAATCTGAATTCTTCCATTTGCAGAGATAGAAAACAATAAAAACGGCTGGTATTTAATCACACTATTTCATTTCAGTAGTACTATAATCTATGCCAAATGCTCAAAAGCATGTTGTTGAGATATTAAGTTTTAATACTTAAATGCCAGAATAAGAATGTTATGTTTTCCTGACATTTCTCATTAGTCATTGGCAGGAAGCCTTCTCCATGATATTCACAAAAATTTAAGACAGGGCACATAACTACAATTTTTAACCAGATTTCCATCTGTTGAGGTCAGGAAGAACCTTCACTGGAGACTGAGTCACTATGAATTGACAAAACCAATTTTTGCAGGTAGCCTGTGCAATCATCCTGTTCAATTTACAGAGACTATTAATGGTCAGAGGGAAGAGACCACATTCCAAGCAGAGAGCAAAAAGCTTCTGTGTACCTTTGCAGCCCACAGCTCATGTGACCTTCCTGAGACTGAAAAGCTAATGTACAACCTGTAAGACTACTTTCAAGTACTAAAATTTAAACCTATACCTACAGAAAAAAAAAAAAGGCAAAATAGAAAAATAAACAGTTCACCACAAAGTAAATGTAAACAATCTGTAAATATATGAAAAAATCATCATCGCACTAGTAGCCATTTGGCCCATTAGTTTAATAAGAGTCAAAAAAAGATACCGCATGGTATTGGCAAGAATGCAGGGAACATGGTCACTCTTATTCCATGGCAACAACATAGTAAAACTACACAACTTTTTTTCTTTTCTTTTCTTTTTCTTTAAGATTTTATTTATTTATCTGACACACAGAGAGAGATCACAAGTAGACAGGCTGGCACAGAGAGTGGGTGAAGCAGGCTCCCTGCTGAGCAGAGAGCCCAATGCAGGGCTCGATCCCAGGACCCTGAGATCATGAACTGAGCCGAAGGCAGAGGCTTAAATCACTGGGCCACCCAGGCGCCCCACTACACAACTTTCTAAAGGGCAACATAACCTTAAAAAAAGTGCTTATCCTTTGATTTAACAATTCCTAAGAAACAACTAGAGATGTAAACAAAGTAAGTACAGAAACATTATTTAAGATCAAAAGATCAAGAACTGGAAACAACCTCACACCTAAAATTAAGGAATCAGCGAAATAAATTACAGTACATCCATATAGTAGAAAGCTACACGTTGTCATATAATACTTAGGAGTACAGACTCTGCAGTCAGCCTCCCTGCCTCTGAATGCTGGCTCTGTTACTTACTAGCTGTGTGACCTGGGCAAATTACTTAACCTCTTTGGACCTGTTTCCTCATTTACAAATAGGGAGACCATAACTACCTCTTAGTGTTGTGAGGATAAAATTAGTTAAATCATATCAAACACTTAAATCCCATAGTAAGTGTTAGCTATTTGGTGGCCACTAAGATTATTAGAGAAATATATTTGAAAATGAAAGATAAGTGAAACAAATAGATTTCAAGCTAGTTAAGTTTTTACGTATTTAAGTCTCCTTCAATAAAAAATGTTATCAAACTTAAATTATACATCAAAAAAAGTGAAATTTAATGTAATTAAAAAAATAAACCAATAGCAGGCAAAAGCTAAGCTGTTAAGATGATGGTTAAAAGCAAAACAAAAGAAACAGGCTGTGAAGCCAGCTGTGTTTAATCCCAGGGCCTCATTGTTTTCTAGCTGTGTGACTGTGGGAAAGTCACTTATTCTCTCTATGCCACAGTTTTTTCCTAACAAAATAGGAAATAAAAGCAAAAGAACTACCTCATGGGGCTGCTGTAAGCACACAGTATATTCACAATTCCTATTACCATTATTCTACACAAAAACATACATAGAAAAAAAATCAGGGCGCATAATCACTAAAATAATAATAGTTTTCTGGGTGGGATTATGGATAATTTAATTTCTGATATTTTTCCTTGATGAAGGATGTATGATGAAAATATATAACTTAATATAAAAAACCTTAAATTTAAGCATTTATCTCATCATAATGTTCAGAAATTCCATTTCCTTGTTATCTAACCTGACTCCCTAACGCTAAGCTATCTAGTCTCCACCCATCAAGCATCAGAGGAAAAAGGCACTGTAATTAACTGGCAGTGCTGCCAGATAACCTACTGCACAGCTTATGGGACAGTTAAGATCACCAATTACCCTTCCTTCTTAACTCAGTGCACACTTCAATAGAATCACCACACAAAAGATCTTCTGAAAGCTAATGGGATTAATCTGAGAAGGAAAAATGACAGATGAGTAGTAGAGCCTTGAAAATCCTGGGGCAGGAAGGACTTGTGTTGACTCATTATTACTCACTGACAGACCCAGGCTATCATTTTGCTACCCCGGTGGCTGTCACCCGCTGAGTTAGAGTCAAAATGGTCCTTGTGAGTGACAGAGCTTTAATATGCAAAGCAGCATCAACAGAAGGTAAGCCCAGCCTTACAGAATTATGTAGGCTTGGAGTGTATACTCCTCCTCTGCCTCTTCATATAACTGATGTGTGCACATGGCTCAGGCCCTGAGAACCTAATACTGGGAGAAGAGCTCATTATTCATATGTATTTGGAGAGGAACAAGCAGGAAAAGAAGAAAAGAAGTGCTGAGAACAACAGCATCCGATGTTCAGACCACCAACAAACCCAGACAGGCACCCAAACAAATCATTCATGCTAAAATGGAAATACTTTTATCCTAATAATATATATCCCCTAATTTTGTAAACTACTATGAAACATTTTGTGCAGCAAAGAAAGAATCTTATTAGGACTGACTCCTCAAATTCTTAAGATATGCTGGCTCCCTAAGACTTAACTCCACTTAACAGTTTCTGAGGAAATACATATTACCAATTAGTCTGTGATGTCAACCCAGGCTGAAAAGCAGCTAGAAATTCTCAAGAAACAGGTATTTGACCCTTATTTTGGATTGTGTTATAGGCTTTTTAGCAATTACTGGATTAAAAAAGAAAAAGGATTGGGATGCCTGGGTGGCTCAGTTTTTAAAGTATCTGCCTTCACCTCAGGTCATGATTCCAGGGTCCTGGGGTCAAGCCCCACATCAGACTCCCTGCTCAATGGGAAGTCTGCTTCTCCCTCTCCCGCTCCCCCTGCTTGTGTTCCCTCTCTTGCTGTCTCTCTGTCAAATAAATAAAATCTCTTTTTTTTAAAGGATTACCTAATCTTGTAAAGTTATCATTATTTGCAATTATATCTGAGCTTCAGTAAAATTCAGTAGGCCGTCTTTGCCAAAAAATGCTTGAGCTTAGTTACAAAAGCTTAGAGGTATGTATATAGATTAGGTGAGAGAAGTGTCTATGTGTCAAACATAGTAATGAAGGATTATTTCAACATGTCTTTTAGGAGAAAAGTGATTATAATATTCAGTGTAAGAAAACTTCTAATAAGTCCTTAAATTTATTTTAAGATCTTCAAACTATATGACAGTAAACAGGAAAGGAAGGAGGGATAAGGAAGACACAGCAAAAAACCCCGAAGCTTTCAAAGTGCAAAATCAGGACAGGTGGTTTCCAACTGCTTATTCTAAGTCATAGTAAATGGATAGGGGGATGTTGGCAGAGGACTCATGGGAACAGGCAGGAGCTGGGACCTGGAATCTATCTATAGGCTCTTTGTTAGATGTCGGACTCAGATAGTATTCTGCAATGTCCCCTTTCCCTCAACATGTTTCTGAGTATTGCATGAAGCTTTGAGCCGTTCCTTTTCACAAAAAAAGATCTCTCCATTTAACAGACGAAGCAAGAGGGTCAGAGGTTAAGTAGTTTGCCCAAAGTCATACGGCAAGTTGACAGAGAGGTGCTAGAAACAGACTCTAGGATGTTTCACTGTGCCAGGCAAGCTCCAGATTGCATGTCCAAAAGAGCGGATTAAGACAAAGCGGTATATTGAAACCTCAAGACAAGGTTTCTCTTCAGTTAGAAGGAAAACAAGCTGATTAGTCACAGCACAAAGACAGAAGATGGCAGCGTGATGAAAAGAACCCCTTCTTATAAAACATTTAAATTGAAGGCAAAATTTTACAACGTGGAGAACTCCATTAACACTGAACAGAGGTTGATTTTTAATGTGGACAGTGACTCGGGGGGAGGCTACTTCTAGTAACCAGAAAGATCCTAGCAACTAGCAGAAACTTAGTAACACCCTTCTGAGAGCTTGCTCAGAAGGCTGGGTAAGTTGTTGGGTAAGTTCCCAGGAAACCATTTAACAAACAAATGTAGAAGCTTGGCCAAAAGATGCTCCATTAGCATACCAGATAAACACACACTAGGTATTTGTAAGTTTTCTTTCTTTTTTCTTTTTTTTTAGATTTTATTTATTTATTTGACAGAGACAGCGAGAGAGGGAACACAGGAACCGGAGAGGGAGAAGCAGGCCTTCTGCTGAGCAGGGAGCCGGAGGTGGGACTCGATCTTAGGACTGACCTGAGCCGAAGGCAGATGCTTAACAACTGAGCCACCCAGACGCCCTGGAAGTTTTCTAATACAAAATTAATGGGGATTTATTTTGTGCCATGCTATTTCACAGACTAATCAGCTACCTGCTAGCAGTCTGGGATGCCTATCTACCACTTGAACTCCCCACCTTAATTTTACATACCAGATCCCATTCCCTTTCTTCCACCCCTGGAGAGAACCACTATCCTGAATTATACAATCACTTACTTTTCTTTCTTCTTTTATCCTATTTTGGAGTCCCTGAACAAAACGGTTTTACTTTTTTATGTTTTTGAATTTGAAATATGGAATCAGACTGTTAGGTGGTATTCTGCAATGTTCTATTTTCCCTCAACAACATGTTCCTGAGTATTGAATGCAGCTTTAAGTTGTTCCTTTTCTTTCTGTATTTGAGAGAGAGAGAAAGAACACAAGCTGCGGGGAGGAGCAGAAGGAGAGAAGCAAACTCTCCACCGAACAGGAAGCCCGACACAGGGCTCAATCCCAGGACCCTGAGATTATGACCTGAGCAGAAGACAGATGCTTAACTGACTGAGCCACTAGCACCCCAAGTTGTTCCTTTTTAAAATGCATTTTTCTACAGTAAGTGGACTTTTAGGTCGTTCTCAGTTTTCTGCTATTATAAGCAATGAACATTCTTGTACCCATCTCTTAATACACAGATGTGCAAGAGTTTCTCTAATCTAAGGTGTAGACCCAGAAGTGGAATTGCTAGGGCATACTACCTTTTTACATTTAACTTTATTCCATAATTCCAAATTGTTTTCCAAAGTGGCCATACCTATTTATATTCCCTCAGAGCAGTAGTATATATTCTGGTAAGGTCATAGCTTCTCTATCAAACTCTGCTGAGTAAAGAACTTCAGAAAAAAGGCTGGGCTGCTAAGTGGTTTTCTTAGTTTTGTTGTTAACCATTTCATGCACTTCTTTACTGAGGAAAACACAGTAAGTATATCTACTTACCAAGCAAAGGTACTTTATTTTGCAGCAACTCACAGTAGCTTGTGGTGAGGATTCCAATGGGATTACTTGGGACGAACCGTCCTTCTTTTACTAACCGTTCACACGTCCGCATTAAAGTCCCTGAGAACTGGGATGGATCAACTCCATAGTCTCTCCACCCTCCTACACCATCTGCAACCCCTAAAAACAAAACAGAACAAAAATTACAATTGAAAGAATGTTCTTACCAACTTCTCAAATTCTTCTCCCTGTCTCCTCTTAACAGGTAATTTTATTACATACTAGTACATACATCTACCCTGAAATTCAGAATGAAAAGTGTTGGAATTTAACTACACACTAATTCTCTTATTCCCCATTTTCTTCTTTGAATCTGATCTTTCATATATTGATAAATAAATACGTGAGTGACCACAGGGTGGCATTGCCTACTAGCCAAGAGTTCAATTTCAGCAGGATTATCATCTTTGTGTGGAAGTATTTATATTATTCATCTTTGTTCTATAAGAATGAAAACTGAATTTTTAAAAATGTGCTGAAACTAGTGATAATACAACGGAGCCAGAGCTGGCAATCATTCAGAATATCAAAAACAGCAAACTCTAATTTCAAATTTTGGTCAGTAACTGTGAAATAAAGAAAGAAAATTAAGAACATACATCATCCTCTTTCCTCCTTCCTCAGAGACAACCACTACCATTTCTGTACAGGCCTGTACTGTCTAATACAACAGCCACTACAAATTTGACTACTGAGCCTTTGAAATGGTGCTGATTCAAATTAAGAAGTCCTCAAAGAATAAAATGCAAACTGGATTTTGAAAACTTAGTACAAAATATTTTGGATGTAATGTGCTAGAGATTAAAATTAATTTTACCTATTTATTTTTAACTAATGCAAATACTAGGAAATTTAAAATGACATGTGTGGTTCATGTTATATTTCTATTGGACAGCAATGATATAGATATTTTCATGGGTCCCTAGAGCTGTTGATGAGTTCAGAGTCCACACAAGACTCCTTCATCAAGAGAAAACTAATGTTCAAGAAAGTAAGAGGGGCACCTCGGTGGCTCAGTGGTTAAACCTCTACCTTCGGCTCAGGTCATGATCTCAGAGTCCTGGGATGGAGCCCCACATCAGGCTCTCTGCTCAGTGGGGAGAGCTTGCCTCTCTGTTCACTTGTGATCTCTGTCAAATAAATAAATAAAATCTTAAAAAAGTCAGTAAGACATCAAAGTCAAGGGTGCCTGGGTGGCTCAGTGGGTTAAGCCTCTGCCTTCAGCACGGGTCATTATCTCAGGGTCCTGGGATCGAGTCCCACATTGGGCTCTCTGCTCAGCAGGCAGCCTGCTTCTTCCTCTCTTTCTGCCTGCCTCTCTGCCTACTTGTGATTTCTGTCTGTCAAATAAATAAATAATCTTAAAAAAAAAAAAAAAAAAGACATCAAAGTCAAAATCATACTATATCCTATTCAACTCCTTGCAAAACACTAAGCTAATTGTTCAACATTAAAATCAATTTCTGGGGGCACCTGGGTGGCTCAGTGGGTAAGGCCTCTGCCTTCAGCTCGGGTCATGATCCCAGGGTCCTGGGATCGAGCTCTACATCGGGCTCCCTGCTCAGTGGGGAGCCTGCTTCCTGCCCCCCCACCCCCGCCTGCTTCTCTGCCTACTTGTGATCTCTGTCAAATAAATAACTAAAATCTTTAAAAAAATAAAATCAATTTCTGTCTACCAAATTCTAACAAACTGAGGGAGGGGCTCCTGGGTGGCTCAGTCAGTTGGGCAGCTGCCTTCAGATCAGGTCATGATCCCAGGGTCCTGGGATCAAGTCCCACATCGGGCTCCCTGCTCCATGGGGAGCCTACTCCTCCCTCTCCCTCTGCCTGCTGCTCTGCCTGCTTGTAGTCTCTCTCTCTTTCAAATAAACAAAATCTTAAAAAAAAAAAAAAACTGAGGAAACTATAAGATCATATATATATATGTAATATTAAGGATTTAAGTGACTATATATGAGCCTTTCTGGAAGGATCTTTAGAAGTATTAATGGTAGTTTTAGAAATATTAATGGTAGTTTTAGAAATAAGAGACTGCAAGTGACCAGTGAACAAACAGGGAGATTTTAGCTTTTTCCCTCATACTGTTCTATAGTTTGAAATCTAATTTTATAATGATCATGTATTGATTTCATAAAAAAATATTTAGGAATTTTATCATTTTTAAGGCTTGCTGAGCATGAAACATCCTCCCTACATACATATTTGCATTTTTTATATGTTCAACTTTCATACACATTTTATTAAATTTTTTTTCACACACATTTTAAAGAACCTATTTGGTACAAAAGTAGGAGAATGCCTATATAATGCATCCCAGAAAAAAACTGGCTTAACATGAAAGGAACACATGAAACATGTTTTCTGGTGATGGCATTTCTCAGCAGAAATGGAATATATTCTGAAAAACATTAGATAAAACATAATTGGCAGAGAGTAAAAGAAGGTGACAGACAACATCACTGTTGGGGCAGCAACTTTCCCTACCTTTTGTGAGACCAACCAGTAAGCAAAATTTCATTATGGGGCAATTCCAAATCAGTTGATTAAATGATATGATATCTGGGGACACCTGGGTGGCACAGTTGGTTAAGCACCCCACTCTTGGTTTCAGCTCTGGTCAAGATCTTAGGGTCGTAACTGGGGGTTGCTGGGGGGAGGTGGGATTGGGAGAGGGGGAGTGGGCTATGGACATTGGGGAGGGGAGGCGAACCATAAGAGACTATGGACTCTGAAAAACAACCTGAGGGTTTTGAAGGGTCAGGGGTGGGAGGTTGGGGCAACCTGAGGGTTTTGAAGGGTCAAGGGTGGGAGGTTGGGGGAACAGGTGGTGGGTAATGGGGAGGGCACGTTTTGCATGGAGCACTGGGTGTTGTGCAAAAAGAATGAATACTGTTACGCTGAAAAAATAAATAAAAATAAATAAATAAATAAAATAAAAAAAAAAAAAAGAGAGTAAAGATCTTAGGGTCGTGAAATTGAGCCCTGAGTGGGGCTCTGTGCTCAGCATGAAGTCTGTTTTAAACTTTTTCTCCCTCTCCCTCTGCAAGAGCCCCTCACCGGGCACTTGCACTCTCACTCTAAAATAAATAAATCTAGGGGCGCCTGGGTGGCTCAGTGAGTTAAAGCCTCTGCCTTCAAGTCAGGTCATGATCTCAGAGTCCTGGGATTGAGCCCCACATCAGGTTCTCTCTCTGCTCGGCGGGGAGCCCGCTTCCCTTCCTCTCTCTCTGCCTGCCTCTCTGCCTACTTGCGATCTGTCAAATAAATAAAATCTTTAAAAAGAAATACATCTTTTTAAAAAAATGATATGATGCCTGGGATTTATTGCAAAATAGAGGGGAGGAGTGATGGAGGAATGGATAAAACAAGATTGGCCATGAATGGAATTGAAGTAGAATGAGAAGTGCTACATATTTGAAATTTGCCATTACACAAAGTTTAAACAGAACTAATAATAATAAGAAAGAAAAAAGATTCTTCTGCTGGCTGTGTGGAGAGCAAGAGCAGAAAAAGGGGACAAGTCAGGAGTCTATCTTAGTAGCTTGGTCATGAAATGGTGGCAGTACAGACAGAGGGCAGGGATTTGAGATCCAGTGAAACAGAAGGACTTACTGGTATACTGGACAGCGGTGTAGCAGTGGTGGGGAGAGAGAAGTATAAGAAATGACTAAGGTCTACTCTACCAGGAAGAAGTATTACTTTTTCCTGTTTTTCAAGCAGTTTTGAGGATATCTGGAAATTCTTAAGAGAATTTAAAGTAGTTTAATAGAAGGTTCTTTACCCCTTTCATTAGGGCTAAGAGCTCACCATTATTTACTTTATTTTTTAAAGATTTAATTTTTAAGTAATTTCTACACCCAATGTGGGGCTTGAACTCACAATCAAGAGCCTCATGCTCCACCAACTGAGCCAGCCAAGCAACTTGTCCTTACCATCATTTTAAATGCAACAATTTGTGTTAAAATACAGAATGCAATTATAAACCTTGCAATTCCATCTGATGAATCATTTATTCTTTCCAAATTACTGCCTGCTTGAGAAAAGAATTTCTCTTTAACCAGTGTCTGATCTAAGAGCCACAATTAATTTTAAATACAAAGTGGTTTCATCTACAAATGTCCTTCACAAGAAAACTATTAAAATCTGAGATAACGTTGAGAGTTGATCCTGGCACTCACTAAACAATCTGTCAGCAGGTTATAGAGTCTGACCTGACAGAGCCCTTCAACATTAATCAGATTTCTCCCAGAATAGAGTGCAACCTTTCAAGCACCTGTTTGCTTTTCTATGGGAAAAAGATACCACGCAAAGCTCCACTGGTGAAATCTCTTTAGGGAAAAAAAGAGATTCAAAAAGCACATAAAGTGTTCAATAAAGTTGTGGGGTAAAAAGACCTTAGTTTACATAAATAATTTACTTACCAAAGAACAAGTTATGTAAGAGGAAGAGTCATATTTGGGATTAGAATCAGGCTAAAACCAGAATAACCTACCACAGGTACATTTGACACCTGGTTTAATTCATATTAGTAGGTTATTTCTACAAGGAAATGAGTATTTCCTCTCATGAACAAGCAAAAACTTCTATCCACAAAGGGAGAACACCTTTTAAACAGTGGAATTAATCCAGATACAAAAAGAAATTTCACTCAGAATACATTTCAAAAGGAAAGAAAACAACTGTTAAAAGGAGAGATTGCTTAAGATACCAAAGATACGAAACAGCAAAGAATAAGAACATCTCTAAGAGCAAATGGAGGGTATAGTAAATATTAGGAAATAGAGAACTGAGGAAGACACATCCTGCCTATGAGAAGCTCGCCTTCCACTGGGCAGCGACTACTCACTCGCACCGGAACTAGACAAACAGCTCCCAGAAATGCTGCTATGGGGGGTGGGGGGCTAAGAGTAAATGGTTAAGGTTCATGGGGCACTGTGGGAATGGAGCAAGCCTTTGCTTAGGAAATAGCATTCACATTGGGCCCTGGAAGATAAGTCAGATTTCCACAGGCTAAGGGAGAATAGTAACAGGAAACAAGTGGAGGGCAATTAGGTGTGGCTGGGGGTTTGGGTCAAGTGCTGAGAAGCTGAAAAATGCAGGACAGGAGCTGAAGCTGTGGAGGGCCAAGAATTGTTATCCAAGAACTTAATTTTTTTTTTTTTTTAAGATTTTATTTATTTATTTGACAGACAGAGACCACAAGTAGGCAGAGAGGCAGGGGGGGGGGGGGGCGGGGAGCAGCCTCCCCGCTAAGTAGAGAGCCCGATGCAGGGCTTGATCCCCGGACCCTGAGATCATGACCCGAGCCGAAGGCAAGAGGCTTTAACCCACTGAGCCACCCAGGCGCCCCCAAGAACTTAGTTTTTTAAAAAAAGATTTACTTATTTTAGAGAAAGAGAGCATGAATAGGGGGAGGGGCAGGAGAGGGAAATCCTCAAACAGCCTCCCTGCTAAGCACGTGAGCCCAATTGTGGGGATTCAATCCCAGGACCCTGAGATCATGACCTGAGCCAAAATCAAGAGTCTGAAGCTCATCCAACTGAGCCACCCAGGCGCCCCTACAATCTATACTTTGGAAAAATAATCCTGATAGCAATGGAGAGAATGGGTTGGGAAGAGGTTGGAGGTCAGGCATCAGCTGCAAGATTTTAGGTTAGAGGTAAGAAGAAAAATAATCACTGGAAATACAAAGGAATGAATACAGAAAGACACCTGGACTTGATATCAATGTATTTTATATCAGTAGATTTCTGGACTTCAGGAATGAGTACTGATTAGATGATTCCCCAATTGGGAAAAGGGTGGAAATGCCTTTGGAAGACATTTAATTCTGTCTCACGGTATGTGGAGTTTTAGGTGCCAGGAGGACATTTTTAGGGAAATATTCTATATGAAGTCAGGAACTATGAGTCTGCAACTGGAAAGGCAATCAGGGCCACCAAATCTTTGACAATGATAGGGAACTGAAACCACTGGGGTAGATGACATGGTCAGAGAAAGCACAGACAGTAATAAATTCAAGTGGGGATCTTAGGAATGAGAATTCCTGGCCAAAGAGCTCACTTGTGAATTGCACCTTACTCTAGACATCAAATTACAATCACAAATACGATAGCTGATTAAGTTCGAGGAAGTATCCAGTTTGGCAGAAAGACAGAATTTCTTTAGAGATGGAAAGAGGTGAAGCTGAAAAGGTAGGCTGAGTTTATAACTGGGAAGTCTTTGAATGCCAAGAGTTTATACTGAATATAGAAATTATTTCCTTTAACTCACTGTAATCATCTTATGTCTCCATTAATGACATTCTGTCAGCATACCTTTAGCTTAAGTATTTCCTTTGACCCAAAAATCCAATTAAAACCATTATTAGATTAAGATAATGGTTACATATCTGAAATAGCCAAGCAGAAGGCTGAGAGGAGACTATAGAGTGCAGATAATTCCTTTAGGTACTATTTGCATGGAAATAGCAGTTTTGTGAAGTCAGAGATAATCAATTAGAAAATATATATGATAATTACAATTTTTCACAGAATATTTTGGTTAAGCTTCCCAGAGACTGTTTTTCTAAAGTGAAGACTTAAGAGAAAAGGAGAAAGGGTAATTCTGGTGTGTTTCCCATCATTTAAGTCTATATTTTTATAAAAAAATTCTTAAAGGAATACCAATTTTCATTTTTCTAACACATTTTTGTCTTTGCTTTAGTTTATAAGCATCTAAAAACAAAATTTTACTGTACTTTAAAAATCATTCAACTTTTTATTAAACTGAGAATTTTAATTAATACCTTTGTTCTATGCCAAAAAGTGAAGGAAAATAGATTTGGTAAGCTAAAATTGTGGAACCTTAAAAATCCCAATTTTCCAATTACTTATGGTCACCTAACTGTGTAGCTGCAAAAGGCTCACCCTGAAAAAGACTTTGAACTAAGCCCGTTTCTCCCTAGCACTGTCCTCCATTATTAGCCATGGGCATGAGGTTGCTATTCTTCTTAAGCCCTTCTACTACAATCATCTTCAGACTGACATGCAATTAGTTACAAAGCAAACATTTTCCAGAAGATAGTGATGCCTAGAGAATAAATACTAAATTTCAATTTTAATGTACGTATCAGTGAAAAAAAATGGCAATTTTATTTTATCCAAAAAAAAGCTGGCAGAATTTCAAATATTAAATAGTACCCAAAGGTAAGAGCTTTATTTCTTGCATCTTTGATGATCTTGAGGCATTTTACATTGAGCCTCACACTCTAATAAAGTAAGACAGGTCTACAGGGATTGTTTTTCCATTAGCAAAACATCTCCTATCTACTACGATGGGTACTTGATAGTGAACTGAAATTCCAGAAGAGAAAGTGAGTAAGAATCTGGCTTGATCACAAGAGTTGAATAAGGAGGGATAATGATATCTGGTTTTACATTTTTAGCAGCAAGTAGTCATCTAATGAGGCACTGGTGAGGTTGTATTTATTGCAGTACTATAGCCAGCTTCTTTTCAGATGAAGAGGTTCTTCTTCAAATACTATAATCCAGTATTCTCAGAGCCAACCTTCTTTTCTAGGGACATCACAACATGAAGCACTATAACTAAAGAAAAATGAGATCAGAGTATAAACTTAATATCTATCAAATAGAACAGATCATATTTGTATCAACATTGCTGAAGCCTCAACTATTTGGGCATTAAGAACACTCCCTTGTGATTCAGGACTGTGAAATGTTGTATCTGCAAATAATTATCCCAAAGGGAACAAAAAGGATTACTGGAAAAAAAATTCAACAGTTGAGTTATTCAGAAAAGTACAATTTGCTTTGACTAACAGTCCTTTCAGTTCTCTAGAGGTGAAATTATATAGATTATGATGTTCTTCCTGCTTTAACAAGCAAGTGATATATTCCCATTGCAAAAAGTTTCCCCAAAGCATCCACTCTGCATTAATCACAACGAAACCTGCTTCTTCTGATTCTTCAGAGACCAAGTCTACGTCAAGAACTCAAGATCTCTAAGCAGAACAGATAACTCAACAGCTGAGGCAACGAAGCTGAAAGAATGAAAAGGAAGAAAGGTTCAATCCTATAATAAAACGTGCTTAAGTGGAACCTATAAGCAAAACTCAAATTCTGCTAAAGAAATGAAACTGTCTGAGGCAGTTAACAAAACTCCAATAAGGACCCCAACGCAGGAATAAATGGTCCATTTTGTGTTTTAGAATTCCAAACAAAATAGCTATTCCTTTCCAATTTAGTAAACACAAAATTACTTCATAATTAATCAAATTAAAATGAACACATACACACATATTCATACCTACTGCCCAGAATACATCATTCTCTAGAGAAAGTAACTTCCAGACTATTCTAGGCAGCTACTTTGCCTTAAAAAAGCAGTGAAAAACACTGGAAAGAAGTTAAGGAAATGACAGTGTGAAGGCAAAGAAACTCAAGAAACTCAGTCAAACTTCTTTTTTTTTAAGATTTTATTTTATTTTAGAGAGAGGAGTATTTTAGAACAGGGGGAGGAGTAGAGAGGGGGAGGGGGAAGGAATCCCAAGCAGACTCCAAGCTAAGCACGGAGCCCAATGCAGGGCTCAAACTCACGACCCCAAGGTCATGACCTAAACCAAAACCAAGAGTCAGATGCTTAACTGATTGAGCCACCCAGGTGCCCCTAAAGCCAACCTTTTTAAAATAAAATGTTCTTCCTCTAACTTTAGCTCTTCTGTTTAAACACCAAACACTTAATGTGGAACATTTGGCTCAATGTGGCCTGGGGACCTTGGGTATCTTACAGACTTGGGTAGGAATCACTACCTTCTCACCACACAAACCGAAGAGTTGAAGGTGAAGTCACAGAAAAGGTAATTTCACTCCTTTATGAGCTGCAACATATGGTTCCCAAATGCTAAATGCTGTTAGCAATGCTTTCGGAATAGAAAAAAGCAACAGGCACATCACAGGCTCACACTTAGAGTGAACTATGGACAGCATGGGCAGGGCTCTTACTGTGTTATTGAATTAAGGGCTTCTATTAAAGCTGAGACTCCTGTTAGTTTCTAGATATTAGAAAATGTTATATAACACCTAATAATTTGACATTTAAATAAGAAAACAGCAGCAATTAAAGTCTAGCTATTTGATGTGTGCCTACTTGTACTGGCCTGTTAGGCTAAGAATTCTTCCTTCTGTTTATAATTTATAAGATTAGATCTAGAATTCTGGTCTTAGAGGTTAACCTAGTATTTATGACAACTAAGCTATATATCCTTGATGTAACCCCAAAGAGGTTACTATTTACCTCCCTGGTTTTCTCACCCCTCTATAAAAGTAAGAGGTGGCCTTTACTGAAATACTACCCTCTGGGAGAGGTCAAGAGCCACATGTAGCTCTGGCACAAACACTCTTTTATAAAAAAAAATGAGAACATAATTCCTGTGAATAACCCTGCCAAGTGGAGAACTGTCCATTAATTTCTAAACACTAATTCATTTTTTTCCCTACATGCTGTTTAATTAAGTAATGATCTTTGGGTGATAGGACCAGTATTTGTTTTTCTTTTTTCTTTTCCACATTTTCCAATAATGGGTATGTATATTACCATTATGGGAGGGATTAAAAAAACTATATGAATCCAGTTAGAGTTACATTTTACATTTACACACAATATTAAAGTTACTCAATACTTTTTTACTGAAAAATTTTATTGTTTAAAAAAATTTTTATTGAAAGGTTTATTGAACTTTTTCTATATACATGACACTGTACTGAAAAGCAGCTAAAGGAATTTACATATAACAAAAGATTTCCTCCAAACGGCGCTTAAAATCAAATGGTAGTGACTATGGCAGGGGAGAGGGGTTTGGAGAGGTTTATGGTAAATGGTTCTAACAAAATAAACATGCACTAATAAAAACTAAAGTAAGAAGACCAGATTACATCTAGCTAAAGGAATCAGGAAAAATATTCATGGAGAAAAGAAGTGGCTGATACGAGCCCTGAAGGATGAAAGCATGAGTCATGAGGGAGGAAGTTGAGGATAGAGGCAATTTGGTCAGTTCCTGAAGATTCTGACTAATACGGATAAAGTGCAGTAATAAAGGTGAGGTTAGAGTTCTAAGAGCAGAGAAACCTGACCTCCAGGTAAATGCCTATTACATTCCTCCAGGAACCTCTGACCAGCAATCAGCCCAAAATGACATATACTGCAGGAATTCAGGCATAAAGGAGGTCCCAGAAAGAAAGGGCTGGCCTAAAGCCACCAAGTCCCCACGGTCCACTGAACTAGTTCAACTGAGGCCTTTATTTGCTTTAATGAAGGGGCTTTGCTCAACTGTTAGCCTAGGAATAGCTAATATCAAAGTAATATCCAGACTCAATAAAGATCACTTCAGTAAAACAAAGTTTTAAATGATCATTTGACTTGAAAAGCAGTGTGTATACACACTAGGCAATGACACAGGCTTTGGAGTCAGATTTGGGTTCAAACTGCAGCTCCAGGACAGAGTTAAGTGTACCAAAGGTGACCTTGGGTAGCTCTCTGAGCCTTAGTATCTTCACCTGTAAATGGGTATAATAATGGAATTCACAAGGCTGATGTGAGGAACAGGGATAATGTGTTAAAGAAAACCAGCCACAATGCTCAGTTCCCAGTCAACATGCAATAAAAGAGTTATGCCTCTCTTTAAGATTAAATAACAGCACAGAGAATAGTCTGACCTTTAGTAATCAGAAAAACAATCTTTGATTAGGTGTTTGTAGTCTACAAACACTGTTATGTGGTCACAACCGAAAGATAATTCCCACTCACAGATAATGTATAAAAGATGAGTGGTTCATTCAGTTTTTCCCATCAGACATCCACCACCATTCAATATCTCATTAAACATTTAACAGTAAGTAAGAAACAAACTTATGTCTCTAAAAAATACACAAGGAAAAACAGATCCACCTGCATTTTGTAGAAATTAGTTTTCTTTTTCCAGAAATTGCTCTGAAATGATCTTTTTTAACAAATCTTTTTTTAAAACAACAATTATTTCTTAATTGCCTGCTGCCTGCTAGGTGCCAGGGTTCTGACTTAGATATTCTTTATTTTAAATGGAAAATCTTGTAACAACTAGTGATACATAAATTAGCCAAAACCACTTCCTTAGATAATTACAATAATTACAGAACCTCTATCACAACTTTCCTATCTCCTTTCCCCCCTCTCTATATTGTGACTCCTCTTCAGGGCTGAGTCTCTTTCCATTGCTAACCATCTTTTTCATCTCGGGAGGCTGGCCTAGTACATGGTACCAAAGTTCTCAATTCTTGCACACGGAGATTACCCAAGCACCACCTTCTGAGTCAGTTTGTCCAGGATGGGCCTGGACCTCCTAGCAAAGGATCAAAACCAAATTGCACAGGTGATCCTAATGAGAATCACTGCAGAACTTAGTAAAGACCAGCTGGACTTAACCATTACATGAGCCAGATGACTCCATCTCCGAAATGCCTCTTCCACCAAGCAATCCTGTTTTTCCATTCCCAAATTTGATCCTTCTCTTGCATATCCTAACCTGATTAATAGCAGCCAACCCACCTACACCTGTAGGCTAGAAACTTAAGGAGGCTTCCAGATGCAAAATCTCAAAAACCAACTTCAATTTCTCTTTTCTCTTTCACCCTCTTCGTCTAATTATCACTAAGTCCTATTGATTCTGCAATATTTCTGAAGCCCGACTACTTTGAACTGCCCTAGTTAAAGCCTTTTCTAGCTCAGGCTATTTCAGTAGCTTCCTAACTGGTCTTTTGCTTTCCTATTCTCCCATTACACTCTGTATCATTTTCTTTTCTTTCTTTCTTTGTTGCTTTTTATAAGATTACTATGTCCATGTTACTCTTGTCAAATACCTTCCATGTATATACACTTTTCTACTTTTATATGTAAAAACATCCTCGGTAGGGGGAGGGGGAGTGGGGCACGCCTGAGTGGCTCAGTTGGTTAAACATCTGCCTTGGGCTCAAGCATGATCCTCGCGTCCTGGGATCAAGCCCCACATTGGGCTCTCTGCTCAGCAGGAAGCCTCCTTCTCTCTCTCTCCCTTTGCCTGCTGCTCCCTGTGCTTGTACTATCAAATAAATAAAATCTTAAAAAAAAAAAAAATCTCTGGAAGGATACACAAGAAATGATAACATTAGTTCCTTCCGGGAGAGGAACCTGCGGCTAGAAGTCAAGAGTGAGAGACTTCACTCTGCACCCTTTTAAATTTAGAATATACCTTTTAAATTTTGTACCATTTCAATGTGGTGCCTTTTCCAAAGCCACCAAAGCAAACCCAAAACAAAGGCAAAAACATCTTCTATAGCTTCCTAACAAAAAAAAAAAAAAATAAAGAAAGAAAGAAACCCAGTTATTTAACATGGCAATTGTGACTTTCGACAGTTTGGTCTCAACCTATTTTCTAACAATTCTCAATCGTCCTCCCAAAGCCGCTTGGTCAGCCCAAACTACTCTCTAGCCATAAAGCAGCTGTAGTTTAAAGAATCTTAATCTTCTGTGTCTGCTGATCCTTCATTCTGGAGAGCTTGACCATTCTTCTCACTTGCCTCAATTACTGAAAAACCTATCTATTAAGACCTGACTCCATGCTTCCACAACACCTAATGTGTGTGTATTCTTCGTACTGTTCCTGTGGCCTTCCCTGCCAGACTTCAGAGCCGAAGTCTCTCTTATTCTTGGTCTTCTTCATAGCACCCATCAGGGACTTACAGGAAACAACCAGTAAACAATGAATTCAGTTGACTGTACTGAAAAGTTAGAATACCAACACTCTGGTGTACAAACTTTTATCTGAGAACTCCAAAACGAGAATGCATCCAGTATTTCAACTTAGAGTTGCACGAGATGTTGTGCCGTGGGTTGGAGCTAGCTACAGGATGCTCCTCTCACAGACCATGTAAGAAAGTTTGATGGAAAGAACCCTGAAAAGGAGTCAGGTATGACACCACTCCCAGCTTAGTTTGCCACTAACTGGTTGTAGGACACTGGCCAAATGACTTCTCTAAGCTTTAGTTTTGTCACCTGTGAAATAAGGGGCAGGAGGACAAATTCTCCCAAGAGTTCCTTTTTCTAAGATCTAAGATTCTGGGATTCTAAATCATATGGCAAGAAAAGGGAACCTGTTTTAGAAACTATAAAATAAAGGTTAACATATAGCTATACTTTATCTTTCACACACAACATTACATTTATTACATGACCTAGTTTTAAAGGAAAGGCTCCATTTTAGCCTTCCCAGATTTTCCTTTCTCCTTATTACACCAACACATGTATGTTTTCAGAGAAGTTTCAATAATGATTCAGAGAGTAAAAATACTGCCCCATATCCTTCTACTTTTGTTCTAACCACCTAAAATGTTGGAGAATATGCTTTTTCTTTAAACCTAACTGAAGTCTAATAAACTAAGCCTAATTAACAAAAAGTCCAGCCAACCATTTTTCAGTTTGAAATTCTGATAAAAGAATAAAAGATGGTTATGGATTAGCATTAATTTACTTCACTGAATTCAGATGATCTGTAAATAAATATGCATACATGGAACGTATTCACAAAACACACTTTGTTATCCAAAGACCACTGACTGTTCAGTGAATTTAGCATACAAGAACAAAAAAAGCAACGATAAGATCAAGGTTGTTGCTCAAGAACCAAGAGAAGTGAATTCCTTTTTTTTTTTTTTTTTTTTAAGATTTATTTATTTGACAGAGAGAGAGAGATCACAAGTAGGCAGAGGGTCTGGCAGAGAAGTGGAAGCAGGCTCCTTGCTGAGCAAAGACCCCGATGCCGGACTTCGCACCCCAAGAAGTGAATTCTTAAAAACAATGTGTGCATGGGTGCCTGGGTGGCTCAGTTGGTTAAGCATCTGCCTTCAGCTCAGGCCATAATCCCAGGGTCCTAGGATTGAGCCCCACATCAGTCACACTCCTTGCTCAGTGGGGGGCCTGCTTCTCCCTCTGCCTGCCACTCCCCCTGCTTGTGCTCTCTGTCAGATAAATACATAAAATCTTTAAAAAAAAATGTATGCATAAGACATTCTTGTCTAGACTTCATTTCATAGCAAGACTGATCACCATATTACCAATCAGTGATTAACTTAGAGGCCATGAACAGTTTTCTACCTCTTACGCAAATAGCTCACATCTATTTTCTTATCCAAAAGTGCTATATCCAAACACTGATGTGAAAACAGAAGCATGGGGCATCTGGGTGGCTCAGTGGGGTAAGCCTCTGCCTTCGGCTCAGGTCATGATCTCAGGGTCCTGGGATTGAGCCCTGCATTGGGCTCTCTGCTTAGCAGGGAGCCTACTTTCCCCCCATCTCTTCTCTGCCTGCCTCTCTGCCCACATGCGATCTCTGTCAAATAAATAAAATAAAGAAAAAAGAAAACAGAAGCACTTTTTGTTTCCTTCAGCACAGCTAATCTTTTTCATCTACATCAAATGACAGCCTAGACTAATTCTGATAAGCCAAAAAACTTCCTGGATGATAGCATCCTTGAAAGATCAAAAGGTACAGTCAAAGCAGCACACATACACACACACAAAGAAATTCCCTTTCTTTTTAAAAGTCTGTTAATGAGTAAAAGGAAAACCAGTACAAAAATGTGTTGGAATTGGCCTGAGTCAAAATAATACTGGGTCTTTCAACAGAAAGCACTCTTTGTAGTAAGTCACTTTTTTAGTCTCTGGCAAAGTTTTTGCAGTCATTCTGTAGTCCGTGGGATTCATACCAACAATCCAATCAATTCTAGGATATTCACCAAACTTATTCACCACAAAAACAACTATTTAAGAACCTGGTAAATTTATAAAATTGTTAAATGTGATAGACTCAAGATCAACAATAAGCTTTTGATGACAGCGATTTCATAACAACTGGAAGATACAGATTAGCATAACTCTTCTGGAGAGATCCATGCTAATAGTCTTGATAACAGTCAATAATAGTCAATAATTGCTAACAGTCAGAGGCTTTGCAAATGTTCACAGCCTTTGACTCAAGAACTCTTCCGAGGAATTTATTCTAAGGAAGTATTCAGGTGCAGAGATACTCATTCACTCTAATGTTACTCAAAACAAAAAACTGGAAATTGGGGCGCCTGGCTGGCCCAGTAGGTAAAGCATGTGGTTTTGGGTTTTTTGTGTGTTTTTTTTTTTTAAGATTTTATTTATTTACTTGAGAGAGAGACAGAAAGAGAGCATGAGAGGGTAGAAGGTCAGAGATAGAAGCAGACTCCCTGCTGAGCTGGGAGCCTGATGCAGGACCTGATCCGGGGACTTCAGGATGATGACCCCAGCGAAGGCAGTTGTTTATCCATCTGAGCCATCTAGGCGCCCAAGCATGCAGTTCTTGATCTTGGGGTTGTGAGTTCAAGCTCCACACTGGGTGTAGAGATTAGTTAAGTAAGACTTTAAAAACATAAATGAAGGGACGCCTGGGTGGCTCAGTCGGTTAAGCCGCTGCCTTCGGCTCAGGTCATGCTCCCAGCGTCCTGGGATTGAGCCCCACATCGGGCTCCTTGCTCAGCAGAGAGCCTCCTTCTCTCTCTGCTTCTGCCTGCCACAGTGCCTGGTTGTGTGTGCTCTCTCTCTCACAAATAAATAATTAAATAAAATCTTTTAAATAAATAAGTAAATAAATCTTGAAAAAGAAAACTGGAATAATCTAAATAACTAAAAATAGAGAACTGGTTATTAAACAAATCATGGGTTATATGTGCAAAAAATACTACGCAGTTATGCATGGAAATATGCTCAGTTTATGTTAAATAAAAATAACACTACAGAGAATACATATATTAACTCAACTTTATTTAATAGTATGTATACATGCAATTCTATATACACAAAAGCTGAAGGAAACCACTGACTATAGCTCAGTTATGAGTTACAGGTGTTTTATACTGCACTTTTCTGAACATGTATTATTTTTACGAGCACAAAACAAAAGCATTTACTTAAAACACTCGACACACAAGCAGGAAACTTAGGTCCAAATTCCAGCTATGATACTAGCTATATTGACTTTATTGATGAGTCAACTTTATACATAAGGAAACAGATGCAAATTAAGTGGAGATTAAGTAAGCAGCTATTCACAGTTAAAAGATTAAACAATGTAAAACACAAAACACACTGTTAAATCTAAATCACTATATATAAAGCACTGATAAGATGAATCATATTTTAGGTCAAGATGCTGAATAAATGCTCAGGAAAAAGAGTGAAGCACTTTCACTCTTTAAGGAAAAGTTTTATACACCCACCTCTCAATCCACCCAAAATTCTATTTGGGATCTTATTCAAAAGAACTAAGCATCTTTTTTTCCTCAAAATTTTAAACTAAACTGAACGAGCTATGCCACTCGCCAAATCAAGTTTAGATGATTCAGTATGTGTTTTCAGTCCAATGCCCTCTGCAGTGAGTCAGTTTTTGCAAAAAGTCTTGATTTATGATGCAATTCTATAAAACTGTGTGTATTGTTTAATAGGAAACATGATTTTAGCTCTCAAGGAGATTGAAAACTACTGTATTTTTAAAATATTTGACAACTCCCAAACAAAACAGATAGATCACTAATGACAAAAATTAGGATTCAGGGCACCACTTCTTAAAATGAGACCAAGAGTAACACTAATTTTGGAAGACAAACTCACAAGGTACACTGTTTTCAACTAACTAAAACTTCTTGTTTGAAAAGTCAAATTTCCTCAGGAAGGAAATACTAATGTTAACTTACTTTTCTAAAGCATTTTTCTGAAAATTCTGAACCTGAAGTCCCAAGTAAGGCCTCTCTAAAAGGCATGGGGACCTACATAAAATGCATTCGACATTAATTAGCTTGAACTTGACATAAGCATCTACTCAAAGAACATGGTTGTAAGTCAAATACTGTGGCCTGAGTATAATGCTTCTTGAGTCACACTTGAGTACAAACTCCATTTGGATACTGTTGCAGCTATTCAAGTTTTGGTATTGCCCAGTTTCATAAGGCAGTGCTAAAGTTCAGGGAAGAGCTTCCTCTGATCCAGTCCCTCCCCGCCCCCCAAAAAAACCCCCCACTGCAACCAACTAAAGCGTGCATCTTACCTCCTGCTACAATTTAAAACCTTTTAACAAAAAAGTATTTTCGAAAAAGTATAAACAGTCATGCTTTCAAAATTCAATTCCTTGCTCTACAAAAAATTCATTCAAAATTCTTTAAAAGGATTAACACACTGAGAGAAGCTGAAAATTAGGGAAATTTAAAACCAAGCTTGAGAATTTCTAAAGACTAAAAAAAAGAAAAGAAGTTTTGACAGTTTAACAAATGAGGAAATGACTTTAAAAATATTGTGCCTTATAAGAACCTCTAAAAAGTACAATATATCTGTATAGCAAAATGAGAAAAATATCAGGGAGCAAGAGTTCAAAAATCAAACAGCAAAATTCCTCTAACCATCAACCTTGTAATCTTATTTATTACACAATGACAGAACACTCAGAAAAGTCAGACAGCAACTAGTCAAATTTGTGGCTTTTTCTTTCCTTTTTTTGGGAGGGGTTAGTGGCTTCTTAAGCTTTGCTGTTTCTATGAGTCCTAGAAAGTTCTTTTACTGAACCCACAACCCTCCATTTCCTTTAATAGTCCACAATTTTCTCTTGAAAGCACATAGATTATGAAATCAGGCATAGTTAAAAGTAATGATTAGGGACACCCCGGTGGCTCAGTAGGTTAAATGTCTGCTTTCAGCTCAGGTTATGATCCCAGGGTCCGTGGATGAGTCAAACATCAAGACCCTTGCTCAGTGGGGAGGCTGCTTCTCCTCCTCCCTCTGCCTGCCACTCCCATTGCTTGTGCTTGCTCACTAATGGCGCTCTTTCTCTGACAAATAAAATCTTTAAAAAGTAAAAAAAAAAAAAAATTTAAAAAAAATTAAGTACTGGGCGCCTGGGTGGCTCAGTTGTTAAACGTCTGCCTTCCACTCAGGTCATGATCCAGTGTCCGAGCCCCATATGGCGTTCCCTGCTCGGCGGGAAGCCTGCTTCTCCCTGCTTGTATTCCCTGTCTCTCTGTGTGTCAAATAAATAAAATCTTAAAAAAAAAAATAACAAAGTACTGATTAATCTTAGAACTTACATTTGATTGTTACCTTTAAAAAAATATTTTCCTTGGGGCGCGTGGGTGGCTCAGTTGGTTAAGCCACTGCCTTCAGCTGGGGTCATGATCCCGGAGTCCTGGGATCTAGTCCCGCATCGGGGTCCCTGCTCCATGGGGAGTCTGCTCCCTCTGACTTTCTCCCCTCTCATGCTCTCTCACTGTCTCTCTCAAATAAATAAATAAAATATTGAAGAAAAAATTTTTCCTTGCTCAATTATAAGTATATAAAAATAATTATATAAAACCAGCTGTATTCCTCATAAAGTTATAGTTATAGTAAGACCCAACAATTCCATTTTTGGGTATATATCCAAGAGAATGAAAAATATATGTTCACACCAAAGCCTGTACATGGATATGTCATAGCAGCACTATTCCAACAGCTAAAAGTACTTGCGGAAACAACCCAATGTCCATTCATACGTGAATGGATAAAAAACATGCTATATCCATACAATTGGAATATTATTCAGCCATAAAAAGGAGCAAAGCACTGAGACAAACTACAATGTGGGTGGACCTTAAAATATATTAAGTGAAAAGGGCCAGATACAAAAGACCACATTTTATATGATTCCATTTATATGAAATGTCCATAATAGGCAAATCTCTAGTCAGCCTATACTTCCTGTTGCCAGGGGTTGAGGGAGGGGAGACTGAGAGTGACTGCTAGTGCATAGGAGTTTCTTTTGAAGTGGTGAATATGTTCTGGAACTAGTCAGTGGTGGTGGTTGGACAACCCTGTGAACATACTAAATGCCACCATTTTTTTTTTTTAACTTTAAAAGCTAAACGTTCTGACAGATGAATTCTGTATCTCAATTTTTTTTCCTGTATCTCAATTTTTAAAAATTCAACCAGGGTCATGTCTGCTGTCAAGAGGTAAATCCGGCTAAAATTTGACTTTCAGAAAATTATGACTATATAAAAATGAGACTAGTTTTCTGACACAGCTTAAAATCTAGCTGAGGGAAATTCCAAAGATGACTTCTTCAAAGGCTTAAATTAGTACACATAAACACTCTCCCAATGTGACTACTTTGTTATTAAAAGGATAATTCACTTTCAGCTACTGAGGTTCTATCAAATATATTAAAATTATCATGACTGTTGGAAAACATAAAATTCTAACTAATCTACTCACTTCCTAAATAAACTTTTAATCCTTATGTTGTTCACATAATCCTTATACCTTAAGACAACTACTTTTAAGATTAGCATTACTCACAAAACCACTTCAAAAATCCTGGCCACAATCAAAATCATATCCAAAGGCTAGAATATGAAATTGTTTTAATTTCTTTTTAAGGTTTCAAGTTAAATCAAGCTTCAAGAAACACCAGCAGTTTTATAAGAATTACTTTACAACTTTATTCCAAGGTCAGATTTTACATGGCATAGATCATGCTGCCATTTCTTAAAGAAGTGTTTCAGTAAACTGTGGTTTAGTATGCGGAGGAACTTTTGTTGCATTTTAATTATGAGTCATTGTGTGAACACAGAAGTTGTAAATATATACACACACACCCTCAAGCAGGAAAAGCAGTAGAAGGACAAACTATACCTGAAAAGACTGGTTTTGAACTCACTCATGTTATCAGGAAAACTTAACTAGTGATGCAACAGAAAGTGGACTGTATGTAATGGGCACTCTTGGTGCTGGTCCTAGTTCGGCCATACAGTGGAATAACCTTGGCAAAATCATTTGACCCTCTGTAGGCCTCCATTTCCTCACTGGTGTCCACGGTTTCTAAGTCTTAGAACTCTCACCAGTCTTTGATTCTGCTGTTAAGCAGCTTAGACCTGTGGGAGGCCTACCAAATACACACTAGGCAGCTCTCATATTTTTGTGTACTTACGCATCCAAGCCATATAGAGTAATGAGAGAACTCGGGATTAGCCACAATGAAGAAGAAAAAAACAAAAGTGCACGTAGCTCCTGATGGTATTGGTTTACTCCTGTTGGACCTAATAAAGAGAAAGCACCTTTGCCAGTTTCCCAAGGGACAGGAGTGGTTCCTATGTCTCACCACACCCACTATAGTCGGTTTTTCCTAAAAGAAATCCAGTGGGGACGCTACAAAAATGCTGTAAAGCACCAAGTACTTTTAGTCACTGTATACTAATAGAACAGATCAATTCTAAATTAAAGAAATAAAACAACTTTCTCTTTCTAAGAAAAAAGAAATAAACAGCTTTTATTCCAAATAGTCAAGGAATTGTAGATGAGCACAGTGAGTTGTACATATATTTAGTAACAAACACAGTGTTAACCCAAAGAAAATGAATTATCTGTAGAACTAGGAGGTTCAAAGCACTGAGGTTCAACATAACATTATTCAACATAGTCCTTTAATGCTTTTCAGTTTACAACTCCAACTTCCGGAGGAAAATCTTCACTAAGGACTTGCTGAGATGCTTCACCTCTTTCATAGCAAGAAATAATCAGATCTGCCTGTGATGGGATAGTGTCAATAAAATAGAAGTCACTACCACACAAACTGGTTTATAGAAGCCAAAGTTCAAATGAGGCCTACTCAACAGTTGTTTCAGGTGGACCCCAAGATGACTTTCTGGAAGAGCTCCTCCAAAACAGGACAGTCCTAGAGAACCTGGCTCCCCTGATTTGTACATCAAACACACACATACACACATTCTCCCTTTCTCTCTCTCAAACTGGCTCTTTGTCAAATATGGCCAAAGACCAACCCTAGGTCACCTAAGCAATACCTGTCTGGTTATGCCCGGCAGTATTCCTTTTGGAGGGGTTCCTAATCTGGGTCCCTGTGGAGGGACCACTAAATGGTACACAGATGGAGGGGGCTCAGTGAAGTTCCTGAATGCCTATGCAAAATTTTGTCTCCGTGCACATTTTTCTGGAGAGAGAGCCCTTGGGCAGTCAAAACTCCTGAGGCTGTGAACCAAGGCAAGTTAAGAACCACTGGTTTGGCGCCAAATATGAAAGAGGAGAAATACACGGAAGGTACCCATGTGAATACAATAGGAAGTAATGCCTGTTATTTGAGGCACAAAATAACAAAGGGTGAGGTTTTTCAAAACACAAAGAAAATATGATCTGATAGTCAGAAGTCCCTAAGGGTCAGTCCACTCCCTTCATCCTCTAGTCTAGATGAAGAAAATGAGCTGAGAGGCTCTTGCCCAAAACCACGTATGATAGAGACAGGTTGACAAAGCTGAGAACCAGGTTTGGCAGGGTTTCTGCCAAGATGGTAGGTTTATACTTTTTTCAAAATGGGTTTGACCAAAATTCCCCATATCCTTATAAATACCCCACTTTATTAAGAAGGTAGCCTTCAAAAAATTTAAAATCAAGCTTAAGCATAGGGATTTGACTCATTAAAATGTCCCCAAATCATTAATCAAATTGCAAATCTCTCACAAAAGCCAGCACACAGATTTGTATGGGGGAACATCAGTGGCTCATTATCACCTATTCTGTTGCACTGACTCCAATTTTGAAAAAGCAGCACAGGTCACAAGCTCATTAAATGAAGCTTCTAAATGTAATGGGAAAAGACAGCTATTGACGGCCTCTTAAAAAAGATACTAAGTCAGGGTCAAGCTGACTTCAGTATATGTGCTGCCGAAGCGAGCACAAGCTGACTTCAAAGTGAATCTGTATGATTTCTATGTACAAGCTTCCTCACCTACTGAATCCTCCCCTACCCTCTTAAAGTTAACATCAAGAGTGTTGCCTAAACACTAAATGATTTTTTTCAACACAGCTAATGGGGTCATTCATAAACTGAGAACAACATTTCCAGTAACCATGTTCACAAACACTACATGTAGTAGAAACAAAGATAATAGGCAGTTATTCTGAAATCAAATTAAAAAATAATTATTGTCATAAAAAGTTACAGGACCATTTGTTCCAATGCCAAACTGTGCCTCAGCATATGAAATTTAAAGCAGTCAAAAACTCAACCTCACCTGAGAAGTGCAACCAAAGTGACATTTGAACCTAAGTTCAATGACAGCATGTCCTTCAATTTCAAAGGAAGTGCTTTACTCATTAAAAGAGATTTAGTGGCATATGATTCTAAGGCATACACACAGTCTCCAAAGACATGCATTATGATAAACTTTCTGACTGCCTGTGAATTATATTTAGCCCTTTCTATAAGATAATACACAAGTCTCCCAGCCAAAGGTGTAACTGGCATAGGCCTCTGGAAGCACCTGTGGCCTGAAAACGCTTTAACCAATTCTCAAGGTTTTCTTTGCTGCAGTTTGAAGAAGGTTCGACCATTCTACTTTGGGTCAAGGAGACTCCCTTCCACCCCAATTGACCTCAAGTGGGCCAGAGCAGTTTGGGAGAATGCACTGCGAGTGCTTTTTCACCAGGCCACCGGCTGCGAGACTCCGAAAAGGATGGAGATCTGGTCACCATCGAGGCGGCGAAAGAATGCGGCTGGGCTGTCTGGGGCTCACGACAGTCAGTCCGCTCTGGATCCCGCAGCCTGTGGTCAGGCTGTGGCGTCAGGAGCACGCGAAGAATCAGATCTCCGGGGCACGCAGAGGGAGGAGGCGGGGAGGGAACAAGAGCGAGGTTAGGTGTCTGCAGGTGTCTCCGGGGGGAGGGACGAGGTCGTCGGGACGGGCAAGCCGAGTGACTAACAGTGCGGTTTTGGACTCGGACAAACTGGTCACATTGTCAGGCTGTGTGACCTTGAGCACAAAGCTCGACCGCTCTGCGGCTCAGTTTCCTCATCTCTAAAATGGGGGTTGTTGCAACGGAAAACGCACCTTGGAGCGCTTGGCACGGCGCCTGGCACATAGTAAGCGCTCGCTCCCTACAGCTACTACTGGCTCTCGGGCTCCTCTCACCGCCCGGAGGAACTGGGGAAAAACTGGGGAAGCCCCAAGCAGGGGAGTCCCCAGGAGGCGGATCCGGGGCTGGGGCGGGGGGGACCCGGATCGGGGACTCACCGAGCACATCTGCCGAGCGGTGCCGGGCCACGAAGCACGCGTCGTCCCCGTAGCACGCGCCCTTCTTGAGAAGGCCCTTGCGGAAGTCTTTGCCGAAGCCGCAGCCGGCCGTCACCAGCCCGTAGTCACCGCCACCGCCGCCACCGGCCCTGGGGTCGGTCTGCGAGAGGCCGCCGAGCACGGCGCGGGCCACCAGCCGCCCGTACGAGAGGACCGAGAACATTGCCGCCGCCGCCCCCCCGAGGAGGCGGGGGGCCCGGGGAGCAGGAGGACGCGGAGGCCCGGAGCCGGCTCTCTCCTCAGCCGCAGCAGCGCCGCCGCCGGGGCGCTCCTCAGGGCGGCGCAGAGTCGCCGCCGCCGCCCTTGCCCGACGCGCGGGGCCTCGCACACGCTCCGCCGCGCGCACCGGAGCCAGAGCGAGGTCAGAGCCGGCGGCTCCTCCACCTCAGCCCAAGTGGGGTCCCGGCTGCAGCCACCGCTGCCGCCGCCATCTTCCGCTCCACTAGCGTGTTCCGGGCCGCGCCGGCAGCGCCGCCCCCCCATGGCCACGCCCACGGCCCCGCCCACAGTTCGCGGCTCAGGCCCGAGCCACGCCCCCTCAGGCTCGTTGCCTTATATAGTCTCCTAGGTTGAGCGTGCGCAGAGGGTGTGGACGCAATTTCTCCTGGGAGTTGTAGTCTCTTTACTTCACTGCTTAGCATCCAGAACCTAAATTAAGTTATTGAAAATCACAGATGGGCTGTTTGAAAGTTTCCTCCCTGTTTTAGCCATATATTTTAAAGGCTATTGTTTTAAATAACCCCACCATCCGTTCAAAGAAAAACCCAAAAGAAACTAGGGTCAGGTCATGTAGTATTATTCCGCAGTACATAGCTTAAGAAACTGAAGAACACAACTTTAGCGACATCTCCAGAATTTATATACTGGAAGGGTTTAAAGGCGGCAATCTGGAAAGAAGAGCCATTTTACATAATATTTAGGAAAATTTGAGGAACTATTACTGTCCGTATTAGACTGGGGGGTGAACAGGCAGATAGTGATGGAGATAAAGAAATGGCCACTATAGATATATCATATAGAAGTGTTTCAGACTTTGCAAACGATTCTGACAATCTGGGGATAAACAATTCCAGGCCCCAAATTTCTTTGCCCTAAATCTTAAATTTCTTGAGGGTCCACGTGTCTAAGCAGGTTTTCTAACTTCTGGCTTGAGTGCCCAGACAGGTCATACAGTGGCGAAGACTTGCAAAGATGAGGCCCCTTGTTCTCTCCTTCCACAGCTGACACCTCCTCTCTTCAGAAGGACAGCCACTGATAAGAAAGACAGTTCCTTTGCTTTTTTTGTTAAGCTCTCAGCCCAACCCTAACAAAGACATCACAGTAGCCTTCTCCAGATTTTGATTGTTATTAACACACTTTCTCTGAAATTATTTAGGTTAAATAGCTAAATCTAACAAAGAGTTTGTATTCTAATGGAAAGATTAGATCACCAAATATGTGTAATATGTTTGTATGTGTGTATGAATGTACAGATTACATACTATCCCTATGGGGCTTTACATAATCTAGCCCCTGCATACCTCTCCATCTCATTTGGTGCCATGTCCCTTCACTAACTGGGCTCCAGCCATGTTTGCAGATGCTTCAGGGCCTATCCTCTCGCTCTTCCTTCTACTCACTAGAAAGTAATTTTGTTACCTCAGGGTCCTATGTTCTTTGTTGCTGTGCACACAGTAAATACTTTACTAAATGAATGAAAGAATGAATGAATAGTTCACTAGATCCTAAACTCCCTAAGGACAAAAAAATCATTTGCCATTGTATTATGAGAATCCAGTGTACTGTCTGGCACATGGTAAGGGAGTTAGTAAGTGCATGTTGAATAAAAGAAGGAATAACTGAATAGGAACAATAAATAATATTAAAAAACACATTTGTTGGATAAAAGAATGATTGGATGAAGAGTAGTTACAAATAAAAGAAAACTGAGATTTGAGACAAGTGATCCAATTTGGAATAATTTTTAGGTTTTTTTTAAAACAAACATTTATAACCCAGATGTGTTGGCCCTTTTCCAGTTCACTTTCTTTTTAAAGATTTTATTTAGTTGTTTAAGAGAGAGGGGAGAGAGAGAGAGAGAGAGCTAAAGAGCATGAGATGGGGGAGGGTCAGAGCAGGGTGCCTGATACGGGACTCCATCCCAGGACTCCGGAATCATGACCTGAGCCAAAGGTAGTTGCTTAACCAACTGAGCCACCCAGGCGTCCTCCAGTTCACTTTTGACATTAGTGTAGCTACTCTGGGGATTCCCATTTCATTCGTCAAATGATTCTTTTTTATACCTTTCTTAATATATTGGAAGTCCTGCCAAACATTCACTCAAAGTGCATTGTTCCATTATCCTAATTACTATCATCATCAAACACTTCTGTGTTTCACAGTGTGCCAAGTGCTCTATATATTTCTATCCTTAAGGATTTTCATAAAAATTGGATGGAATAAATCACTTTGCATAGTGAGCGGCATTTTGTCAAGTATGTGAACTAAGAAAAAGTTCATTTATGGTTGATTCCAAGATCGCAGTCACACCTTGCTATTTTTTATGACCCACAAGAATTGGGAGCACGCCCAGAAGAGGGGGCGGAGGCTTGCAGATCCTCTGCTTGGCATTTATGTCTATGCCAGCTGTGCTAAAGGTTGTTCTTTTAAGCACACACCACTACCAAATCCCAGCCAGGATGTCAGGTAATTCTACCCCAAGGACAAACTTTTAAAAATAGCATGTCAACCCCTATTCCTTGCCTCGTCAAACTTCTTCAGACTGCTCCTACCTTTCATTTTCAGGGCATATATTATTTAATTTCCATGTCATTCATAAGAACCGGTCGGATGAGGGGCGCCTGGGTGGCTCAGTGGGTTAAGCTGCTGCCTTCGGCTCAGGTCATGATCTCAGGGTCCTGGGATCGGGTCCCGCATAGGGCTCTCTTCTCTGCAGGGAGCCTGCTTCCCTCTCTCTATCTCTGCCTGCCTCTCTATCTACTTGTGATCTCTCTCTGTCAAATAAATAAATAAAATCTTTTTTAAAAAAAAAAAAAAAAGAACCGGTCGGATGAGACGAGCAGGAAGCTAAGATGTGACTCTGAAGTTGGTAACCTCTGCTCTAATGGGGCTGCTGTTTCCAGTTAAGTGATACTGGTGCCTTGAGTTTCCTGCAAATGAGTTGTTCACCCACAGCACAATGTGAACAAAATCCTTTCTTAAAGCTCCTTTGCAGCTTTTGGAAAGGAGAGGAGACAGGGCCTCAGGTTCCCTTGAATCATTTATTCCAGAGACAGATCCGAAAAGTTTCACCATCGTGGGCAAGTCAGAAGAGAGCACTTTGAAGAAAAAAAAAAAAAAAAAAAGCACCTTCTCCTGCCCTCCCCCAGAAGCACAAATCCCTTTTGACATTTTGATAGATTTAAAAAGCCCTAAGAGTTTTCTTCCTTAACAGAATTACATTCCTAGCACTTCAAAGATTCCTGGGAGGTCAGTTGTCACTCTCAAAGGCGAACAAGTGGTGAAAATACCATCTGTGCTCCCAGGGCACCTCTGTGGCATTAGGCAAGAGCTTTGCACTGGAGTCACCCCCAGCTCCTAAAAAAAGAAAAAAAAAATTCCCTAATATGATTTTCTGCCAGAGTGGTGCACTGATCTCTCCTAATTTCTTTTTGCTAACCTATTCCAAAGGAGCACTAATTAGTTTACGGCAAGGTTTCTCGACCTTGGCACTATTGACATTTGAGGCCAGATAATTTTTTATCATGAAGCACTGTTCTGTGCGTTGGAGGAGGCTTAGCCAGTTTCCCTGGCTTCTAGATGCCAGCAGCACACCTCGCCCCCTAGTTAGGACAACCAAAAATGTCTCCAGATATTGCTAAATGGTCCCTGGGGAACAAAATTGTTCCCCCCCCCCCCCCCCCCCCCCCCGCTTTAGAACTACTGGGTAGATGGGATGCCTGGGTGGCTCAATCGGTTAAGCGTTTGCCTTTGACTAAGGTCATGATGGATTGAGGCCCTCATTGGGCTCCCTGCTCAGCAGGAAGCCTGCTTCTCCTCTCCCTCTGTCTACAGCTCCCCCCACTTGTGATCTCTCTCTCTCTCTCTGACAAAACAAAAAACAAACAAACAAAAAAACCCCCCAAACCCTCCAAATACCACTGACTGGGTGATAACAATGCAATGCAAGTTAGCAAATACTTGAAGAGCACTTTGTGATGTCTGAGGCTGTGGGATAAGGACAAAAGACATTGGTACCTTCGTGGCAATCGCAGTGGATCAGGAGCTAAGTAAATACATAGAAAAAATAAGCATCATCGGTTGAAATAAAAAAGGAGCATGAGGAGGAGAAATGGGACCCGTTGGGGTGGGAGAAGTACTAAGGGTACTTCACGAAGAGGTGAAACTTGGAAGAGGCCTGAATGCACAGACAGAGGTCTGAGGTGGGGGGACAAGGGGATGGCCAGTGTGAGAGGAAGATATAGAAACGAAACAAACGCAGAGAGTGACCAGAGAAGAACAAGGATGTACTGTTCCACATTAGAGTCTGAATGAGGAATAATGAGGAACAGGGCTAGGAAAGTAGTCTAGGAGCTATTATGGCCACAAAAAGGAGTGAAGCGGTGACGACACATGCCTCAACATGGATGACCCTTGAAAACGTGATGCTCGATTAAAGAAACCAGTCCCCAAAGACCACATTGTATGCTTCTATTTACATAAAATGTCTGGAATAGGCAAACACATAGAGACAGAAAGCAGATTAGGGGTTGCCAGAAGCTGGGTGTGGGGGAATGGGAAGTGACTCTTAGTGGGTGTGGAGTGTCTTCTTGGGGTAATGAAAACGTTCTGGAATTAGATAGTGGTGAGGGTTGCACGACCTTATAAATATACAAAAAATATTAAACTGTGCACTTTAAAGGGCAAAGGTTGTAGTGCATGAATTGCATCTAAGGTTAAAAAATAGTTGAGGGGGCGCCTGGGTGACTCAGTGGGTTAAAGCCTCTGCCTTCTGCTCAGGTCATGATCCCAGGGTCCTAGGATCGAGCCCCGCATCGGGCTCTCTGCTCAGCAGGGAGCCTGCTTCCCCCACCCTCTCTCTGCCTGCCTCTCTGCCTGCTTGTGATCTCTGTCT
Organism: Meles meles; assembly: GCF_922984935.1. Taxonomy (NCBI): domain Eukaryota; kingdom Metazoa; phylum Chordata; class Mammalia; order Carnivora; family Mustelidae; genus Meles; species Meles meles. The sequence continues at coordinate 12,619,376 of NC_060077.1, read as the reverse complement.
GTCAAATAAATAAATAAATAATCTTTTAATAAAATAAATAAATAAAAAATTGTTGAGGACCTACTGCAGAGATCATTATTTGCTAAGCTTACTTGCATTAAGCTGGAAACACGAAGGGGTCACCAAATGCTTTTACTATGCTAGTGACAATAATAAAGTAATAAGTTTTATTACAATTATAATAAAATAATAAACAATAGTACTGAGAAGAAGAATGAGAGTGAGAACCATGGACACCACAGACTGGGCACTTGCCACCTGCTTTACCTGTACCATCTACTCTGACCACCTAATCATGTGACTACCCAACAGTCCCACCTGCTGTTTCCTTCACAGCCTGTAGGACTTACTTATTTTATCAATTGTTTGGCTCCTCCCTGACTAAAACGTAAGTTCTACGAAAGCAGGGAATTTTTGTCTATTTTATTCACTCCTTTATCTCAAGTCTCCAGAACACTGCCTGGCAAGTCCCGGCACTGAATAAATCTAGGATGTGAATGCTGTTGAACAAAAGAACTTTAGAGATCACACAGAACAAGCAATTTATTCTACAGCTGAAGAAAGGGAGCAAGAAACATGTTCATCCCCTACAAATTTCATGGGTGGAGCTGGGCTGAATTGGAGAGGTCTCTAGGAAACTCTTGGTGCCTGCCCGGCCAATCCCTTTTAGAAGGAGCTAGCCACAGGCTGTTCTTTTCACCCAACTTACCTTGCTTTGCATTGTGTGTGATGGTGTCGTTTTTTCCCACCTAGCATCCATTTCCCCCCATTGTCTGATAATAGTATTTTGACTTTCCTTGCAGGTGTAATCCAACAACCGAGGTGGACACATGGCCCTGGTCTGACCAATCAGAACACTGCATTCTCTTGGTCACTGTGATTGGTCCAGAGTCAAGGCACGTGACCCAAGGTAGGCCAGTGAGACTCCACCATGCAATTTGCTAAAAGTATTAAGAAGGAGAAATTCTCACCAGGGTTTGTAAGCTGGTGGACTACAAGCCTGGAGCTGCTGATGGCCATTTTTGCCAGTACTCGGGAAGAGCTGGCCTGAGAATAAAGGCAATACAAAGAGAAGCAGAGCCTACAGAGGGTAAGAAAGAGAGGCCTGGTGACACTGAGCACACCCCCGGAACCAACTTTACCTGCAAAAGGAACATTCCCTGAACGCCTGTTATTTCCCTTTTTTGCTCAAGTCTGTTTCAGTTTGGCTTGCAATACTGTGAATCCTGACAAACACGTCATGTGACCCAGGTACCATGGTTACATTTATTGAACCAAGAATAAGTCCCCAAACCAAAGGCAGCTGTGAGGAGGGAAATTATCCTCTGCTTATTCACATAGTGGAGGAGGAGCTCCCAGTCCTCATTAGAAAAACGAGTGAAGGCAAACTTCTGGGTTCTTCTTTTTGTACATCCATGAGATGAGTGCTTTGTCTGATTGGTGAGTTTGGGAGAAGATTCTGAGCATGTTGCCCAGTCCCTTTCTCTTTTCTCTTTCTCGCTGTGGTCTGACCTTGGGGTACTCATGTTTCCTCCTCCAACTTGGGGAGCCTGTCCCTATGGAGGAGGCTTGCAGTAATCCAGCCGACATGAGGATCTCTGTAATCCAGAAGGGGGAACTGAGAGCACACAGAAGCCATGATGTCCAAGCAGCCTTATCCATAAAGCTGATACTTTTGAGCCCCGGCTACCCGATTCATACATCAACTTCTCAGTAGGTTTAGAATTTGGAAAGGCTGAGGAGGGTGTAATTAATGATAACCCCATACATTTACCCCCAACGTATTCATTTTCTATTCAGAAAGCTTTGAGAGACAGGCATGAGGACTGACATTTGGGGGCTAAAATAGCACAGGGAGATCAAGTTTCTGGTGCAGTCAGGGCCCTAGGCTCAAAGGTAATTGTGGGTCAAGTGGGTTTTGACCTGGGTATTTTGTGACAACTACAGTTGTTTGGCAGGATTTTAACTGGCAGTGGCCTGAGTACAAGGGCCTCTTGGGCAGGCCTTGACCTTACCCCTGTGAGCACAGCTTTGACCTCAGCAGGTGGTGGGGACAGGGATTAGGTCATTGGGGAAAAAAAATCTTTTTGTCCCAGGAAAGGCTTACTCCAAAGAGGGCAGAATTTTAGTCTCCAAATATCTAGACTCTGGAGGACAGGTTTTTTGCTTCTTGTAGAATGTCTTTCAGAAAAACTTTAGGCTAGACTTTAAAACAGCCAAGACAGCTAAATTATACAGGGTCTGCAGAGCTCTTTGTGAGATTGTAGCCTCCTTGCAGCAGGAACACAGAGTGTAGGTGGATGCCACAAAGTTAACAACCTCAAATCCGTTCTTCTGTGGGCTATTCTGAGCTTCCTTTGGGGCCGTGAGCCAGACCCATGGAGGGGCTGATTTCTTAACATTTATTTGGTCTGTCACTTGCTGGTAAGGCTCATCTCACCACTGCGATCCCAGGATGGCTTTGTTCTGCTAACTGAGTGAACCTTGATCATGGCTTTGGATTTAGGGAGCTCAGACTCTGATTTACCCACATAACGGGGTATATTTTATTAATGAAAACAAAGGAAAAGAATAGAACCCTTATTATGCAGGAGGCAGTGTTTCTTTATGAGTTGAGATAGAGAAAGCTAAGAGGGCAGTTAATGATGCTTATGCCCAGAAGACTTTGTCTCTGGGAAACATGTTTGCTGAGGAAATCAGAGAGGGATGAAGATTTTTTATTTCTTATTTTTAAAATACACTTCTGTCATGTTACAGAACAAAACCAGTGGAAAGATGGAAGACAAATAAGGGATCGGCTTACTAAACTGGATAGGGGAAGGCAGGGATTTTTTTTTTTTAAGCTGGAATTGTGATATTAGTAGACCAACCAGACAGATACGACAAGGGAAATAAATGAGTTTCTGAAGGCTCAGCTAGGCAGATATTAAGAGGGAGAAGAGACACATGCATCTATGGAAACTTGAGAGGAATCCAAGGTAATATTACAGATTAATGGGAACAATTATTATTATTTATTATTTTTTAAAGATTTATTCATTCAGAGTGCAAGCGGGAAAGGAGCAGAGGGAGAGGGAGAGAATCCCGAGATGACTCTGAGCTGAGTGTGGAGTCTGACGCAAGACTCAGCTGAAACCAAGAGTTGGATGCTCAACCAACTAAGACAGCCAGGTGCCCCTATTATTATTATTATTTTTAAAGATTTTAAAGATTTTATTTTTAAGTACTCTTTTAAGTAATTTTAAGTAATCAACATGGGTCTCAAACCCACAACCCCAAGATCAAGAGTTGCATGCTCCACCTACCTAGCCAGCCAGGCACCCTGGGGAAAAAATTATTTTTGAATGGTGTGAGGACATTGGTTATCCCTCTGGAGAAAAAAACCTAAACTGGATCCCTAACTTACACAATATACAAGAGTAAATTCCAGGGGTCAAAAGCATATTGGGATGAGAAGTGATGGATTCAATAATAAAAGAGTACATGTTGTTAAGAATAATTTTGATCATGGGGTGCCTGGATGGCTCAGTGGGTTAAGTCTCTGCCTTCGGTTCAGGTCATGATCTCAGGGTCCTGGGATCGAGCCCCACATTGGGCTCTCTGCTCAGCTTGGGTCTCTCTCTGCCTGCCTCTCTGCCTATTTGTGATCTCTCTCTCTCTGTCCAATAAATAAATAAAATCTTTTTTAAAAAAAGAATAATTTTGATCAATTTGATTACATTTAAAGTTCCTCAAAATAAATCAAAGGCCTGCACATGAAAGCTAAAACTGTAAACCTCTTAGAAGAAAATATAGAGAAGAAGCTTCATGACATAGGATTTGGCAATGATTTTTGGTCATGACTGCAAAAGCACATGCAACAGAAGAAAAAAATAGATAAATCAGACTAAATAAAAATTTAAAACTTCTGTTCATCCAAGATTATAATCAACAGAGTGAAAAAATAATCATGGAATGGGAGAAAATGCATGGAAATGATATATCCGATATGGAGTTAATATCAGAATATGTTAAAAAAAAAAAACCCTCACAACTCAACAACAGGAAAAAAAAAAGGATAAAAAATAAGCAAAGGACTTGAATAGAAATTTCAAAGAAGATACGCAAATGGCCAATAAACACAGGCAAAGATGCCTAACATCACTAATCATTAGGGATATGAAAATCAAAACCACACAGTTGGCACCTCACATACGATGGTTACTGTATAATATAATAAGTATCATTTCTATTATAGTAATAATAATAATAAACCAGAAAATAACAAATGTTACCAAGGATGTGGAGAATTTGGAACCCTTATGCACTGTTGGTGGGAATGTAAACTGTGTAGCTGCTGTGGAAACTGGTATGATGTTCCCTCCAAAATTAAACATATGATCCAGCAATTCCACTTCTGGGCATATACCCAAAAAAACGGAAAGCTTTTTTTGGGTGTATGAAAGGAACTTGAACTGTTATTTGTTCATGGCGGTATTAGTCATAATAGCCAGAAGGAGGAAGCAACACCAGTGTTCAGCTATGGGTGAACAGATACATAAAATGTGGGATTTACTATCTATGCAATAAAAATATTAGCCTTAGAAAGGAAGGATATTCTGATGTCTCCTCAAACACGGATGAATTTTGAAGACATAATGCTAAATGAAATAAGCCAGACACAAAAAGGTAAATACTATAGGATTCCACTTCTATGAGGTACGTAGAGTAGTCACCTTTATAGAGACAGAAAGCAGAATGGTGGTTACTGTGGACTGAAGGGTAGAGGGAATGCAGAGTTATTTTTTTCATGTGTATGGAGTTTCAGTTTTGGAAGACAAAAAGAGTTCTAGAGATGGACGGGGTGATGGCTGCAGAGCAATGTGAATGTACTTAATGCCACTGAACTGGGGAGTCTGGGTGGCTCAATCCTTTAGCATCTGCCTTCTGCTCAGGTCATGATCCCTGGGTCCTGGGATGGAGCCCCATATCAGGCTCCCTGCTTGGCAGGAAGCCTGCTTTCTCCCGCTCCTACTCCCCCTGCTTGTGTTCCCTCTCTCGTTATGTCTCTCTGTCAAATAAATAAATAAAATCTTTTTTTAAAATGCCACTGAACTTAAAAAGGGCATCTTAAATTTTATGTTATGTATATTTTACCACAGGTAACATTTTTAAAAGCTTCTGCACAACAAAAGTCATCATAAAAATAGTTTTTTTAAAAAAAGATAATCTATAGACCAAGAGAAGATATTTATAATGCATAAAGTCAAAAAGGATTAGTATCCAGAGTACATAAAGAACTTCTTCATAATAGTAAAGAAAATGAACTCAATAGAAAAGTAGAAAAATATGAGAAATGACCAACAGGGTATTAAATTAATTATACAAAGAGGCTGTTAGAGTGAGGTGGCTTAGTGCCCTAACAGCCTACATAAGCAAACCCAAAGATAAGCCTGTAGGTGCCTCAAGGTTATGAAATTCAAACCCAAGGACAACCTGTCACAAAGAGCCAACCGGACTCTCACATAAGGCAATCACTTACCATACAGCTGATCAAGTGATTTCCTTGCTTTACCTCCTGGTCTTCCTGGAAGTCTTGCTCCTAGCTCCTGTTGGTGCTCCTAACCACTTCTGGTTTGGCACTACCTCAAATGATTTGTGCTCAAGGAAACTCCTAAAGTTTTTAATATGCCTCAGTTTAGCTTTTAACAAGGGCATTTCTTTTTTTTTTTTTTTTTTAAAGATTTTATTTATTTATTTGACAGACAGAGATCACAAGTAGGCAGAGAGGCAGGCAGAGAGAGAGAGAGGAGGAAGCAGGCTCCCTGCTGAGCAGAGAGCCCGATGCGGGGCTCGATCCCAGGACCCTGGGACCATGACCTGAGCCGAAGGCAGAGGCTTTAACCCGCTGAGCCACCCAGGTGCCCCAACAAGGGCATTTCTGAAGAGAAACCTAGTTGTCCAACAGACATGTTATGAGATAGGTGATCTCACTAGTGATCAAGTACATGACTACAGTGGGGAGGCTCCATGAGGGTTAGCAGAGAAGGCCACTCTGAAAGGTGTCATTTGACCTGAAACCTAAACAAAAAGTTGAGAAAAAACAGCTACCCATTCCCAGTTCTGGAAGAAGGGCATTCCAGGCACAGGGAACAGCCAGTGCAAATGTCCCGGGGTGGGAATAGGTTTGACCATGTCTTAGCTTGGGCTATCATAACAAAATACCATAAACTGGGTGGCTTAAACAACAGAAATTTATTTTCTCATAGTTCTGAAAGTCTGAGATCAGGGTGTCAGTGTGGCTGGGTTCTTCTGAGGCCTCTCTTTCTGGCTTGCCTATGACCTCACCCATAATCCCCTTCCTTATGAACTCATTTAACTTTAATTATCTCCTAAAAGCCCTGTCTCCAATTATGGTCACATTGAGGATTAGGGCTTTAACATATGCATTTTGAGGAATGTCAACATTTAGTTCATAACACTTTGGTGAGGTGCTTATTTTAAAAAAGTGGATTTAAGGAGGCCGGGATTTTGGGACTAAAATGTGGAAGTGAGAGCCTAGAGAGTGCCTGAGACTGGCTAAGATATAATGACTCCTCCCATAGTGTATTGTTTAGAAATATAAAGAATTGTACCTTATTCATGCCAAGGGAATTAGGGGAGAAATGATATGGGCTTAAAAAAAATTCCTTGCCAAAAGCACAAAATCTCTGTCCCTACTACAGGGAGTTTCTGTCCTCTGAGTTTGACAAGAGATTGGAATGGAATTCCCAAGTTCTTTTTTTGCTACCTCCATGGTAACACAGGGCTCGAAGGTAATGGGTTTTACTAATTACTGGAGAACAATAAAAGTATAACAAACAATGTCAAAAGTTACACATGACTCATTTAAACAGAGGATAAACACATGTGAAAAATTTATTCCACTTGTTAAAAAGGAAACAGCTGGGTCAGAGAGCATTTTGAGAAGTAAGAAACTTAAATACAAAACTGATTAATCTCCACAGGGTAATAAAGACTATACATTTCAGGGTTCTTCCCCCTGCCACCACTGGACAGGAATGATTTGAAACTCTCTCAGACAAAAATCCTGAGCTTTTAACCAATAGTAGATAACTTGGCAAACAAAGGTACATTCCTTGGCTTATATCTACACCAGGGGGCCAAATCTGGCCCTGATGCTTACATTTGTAATAAAGTTTTATTGGAACACAGTCAAAGCCATTTGTTTACATGTTGTCTAAGGCTGCCTTTGCTCTACAAGAGAAAGTGCTAAGAAAACAGAGTTGAATAGTTGAGCATATAGCCTGAAATATTTTACTATATGGACCTTTACAGGAAAAGTTTCCAGACCGCTGCTAGAGAATTCATCCTTAGGTGGGCTTGGTCAACGATGTCTTAGATAACATTGAAAGAACTATGCTGCCCTCTCTTGGTCTTACTTCCAAATTCTGGATAATTTTTTTCTTCAAAAGGAGATGTATGGCTTAAAAATTGGGGGGACATTTGAGAATTGTTATCTATGGCCTGTAATTCCTAAATCCTCCCATCCACCCACTCCAACACCCCAAAGCCCCTTTCTACGTTGGTAACTATCTCAATGGCCCTTAGCCTCCCAACCATTTCATTGGAGGGTGGAGCTTATGAAAATCTTTAAGTACCAGTAGGCCTGAAAAATTATTGGTGATAAGTAATGTCCTTTATGGCATCATTTTCGCTCAAGAGGGCCTTCTGTTTCTTAGTAGGTCTCCAGTTAGGGCTTGTGCCTCATACTTGCACAGTCACACGGAAGGTTTTTTTGGGGGGAGGAATGTGGGAATATCTTTTTAAAAAGAAGGGTCCTCTCAGTTTCTTTGAATTAAATTCCAGAGCTGTTGCAAACTCTTAAGTTCTGAGAAGGCAGCGGCAGTATGTACTTGATCACCGTTGTTTCCGTGGCTCCTGGCACACAGTAGGTACTCAGTAAATACTGAATAAATGATTAAACCAAAGGAGACCTGAAGTTAGAAGGGTATGTTTTTCCCCTCAGGGTCAGCGCTGGCTGAGAACAAAGTTTTGGTGACAAAGGTTGCCACCTGCAGGACAAATGTGAAACTGCAAGATTCATAGCTGCTAAACCTTGAGAATACAGTCAACTTCTGGACAAGATGATCAGAGAATCAAGTGTTCTTCCTTAGCTTTTGGCAGAGTTCATCAATATCACTTTGTCCTTTCCTTCTTCTTCTTCTTTTTTTTTTTTTTAAAGTAAGCTGTACATCAAACATGGGGCTCAAACTCATGACCTAGAGATCAGGAGTTGCATGTGACCTAGGAAAGAATGTTAGGGTTTGAAGCCAATAGACAAAAGAGAATTCTTGAGACATCTTTGGTGCAAAAGGTAGTTTTATTAAAGCATGGGGACAGGACCTGTGGGCAGAAAGAGCTGCACTGGGATCAAGAGGAGTGACCCATTATATCCTTTCAAATTGGGAGGAGGTTAGGGATAGCTTAAGTCTCTAAGGAATTTTGGAAGCAAGGCTTCCAGAACCTGGAGGGGGCTAGCTATTGTTGAGGGAAGCTCATTTATTACTGGCTAATAAAACCTGAGTCATGAGACCGTTCAGATGTATATCGGTGAGCGATATGCTTGGGGAGATGATTACCAACACATATCTTGGGGGTTTGGAGATAAAGAAAATTTCTAAAGGAATTTTTATATGTTAAAGTAGACTTACAGGATCCTGGGTGGAGAGCAGTGCGGGCGGTAGCTAGGATTGCCTTTTGCCCTTAGCAAACGGTCAACATTGAGGGAGTTGAGTCCCTAGAAGAATGTCACTCTGTTTCAAAGACTTGTCAGAGGGCTCTAGGTAGTAAGGAAATTGAATAATTTTTCTTCTGCCTTTGTTTCCCACATCAGTATGCTTTACTGACTGAGCCCACTAGGCACTCCATTTTGTCCTTTCCAGTTAAGGAACCCTGCACCCTTTCTTTAATAACATTTTTAAACCTTCAGAGTGCTTAGTAAGTGTCCAGTACCAGGTCACACACTCACACAATTTTACGACCAGTCCCACTATTATCCCCATTTTATATATGAGGAATGTGAGCACAGGACACATGCCCAAGATTACATAGCTTGCAAGTAGCAGAACCAGGGATCTGGACCCAAACACCGTGGGTGTACTTTTCATCATTCAGTCTGCTACCTCAGTACTCCTGATATGGAAAACGTTTATGTGAAACAGAGAAACATGATGGATAAGACCTGTCCACTTATCTCTGCGCTCTCCCCAAAACACTACTAACATGATGGAAGAGGGAGCGAAAAGGTCCAAACCCACACAGAACGGGAGAGATGATGACTGCTCCTGAGAGATGTCAAATCCTTTTTGGAGGCTAGAAAATGGATGGATGATTTGGGTGAGTGGAGAAGCCCTAGGTCTTGCAGAAGGAGTTGCCAAGGAGAAGCAAGCCGATTGCAGCTGCAGAGCCCCAGAAGGGCTCAGGGATTGAAGGTCTCAGGTACAGGTGTTGGGGGGGTGATACGGTGGGGTGCAGAGACAGGAAAGGTGAGAGTCAAAGCAGACCATTAATTATACCAGTAACATATCCTAGGATTCCAATGGCATAACCTCAGACTCTCCTCCTGTGTGACATCTTGCCTTGATCCTTGCAGAATATTAGCTGTTTATTCTCTGGAGAACATCAAACAGAACAGCTCTAAGTTGAGAGATAGCATTCAGAGAAAAGAGTGGAGGCAACATGATAAAAACAGAGGCATTAAATGAAAGCGTGCAGCTACAAAGAAATCTCGTTTCTTTCTTTTTTTTTTTTTAAAGATTTTATTTATTTATTTGACAGAGAGAGAGTGAGAAAGGGAACACAAGTACAGGGAGTGGGAGAGGGAGAAGCAGGCTTCCCACAGAGCAGGGAGCCCGATGTGGGGCTCGATCCCAGGACCCTGGGATCATGACCTGAGCCAAAGGCAGATGCTTAACTACTGAGCCACCCAGGTGTCCCTCCTGTCTTTTCAATACCCATGTGTTGGTGATAGTGTTGACATTGTTATTCTGAGACTTAGCCCTGTGCTAAATGTGTATTTTGGGATAAATCAAGTAATAAATTATGTTGGCATTATCAAGAACTGACCTTTATGGTGTGGGAGAAAAGAAATACATATACAAAATCAATATGTTTAAATAAAACCCCTCTAGTCTTGGGGCACTTGGTGGCTCAGTCATTAAGTCTCTGCCTTGAGCTCAGGTCATGATCTCAGGGTCCTTGGATGGAGCCCCACATCGGGCTCCCTGCTCAGCAGGGAGTCTACTTCTCTCTCTCCCACTGACCCTTCTCCCTGCTGTGCTCTGCCTGTCTCAAATAAATAAAATCTTTTTTTAAAAACCCTCTAGTCTTATTTATTTTTATTTTTTAAATAGATTTTATTTTTAAGTAATCTCTACACTCAACATGGGGCTCGAACTCACAACATGGCCACTGATTGAGCCAGCTGGGTGCCCCACAGTCTTGATTTTAATTGGAACTGTCAGTAGGATAGACCTTACCAGAAAAGTTAAGCACCCAATTAATAAGAGATGGAACTAGATTAACTGAGACTGGCCTTGCTCTGAAATTTGTGAGACTCTGCTCTTTGGTGGGTCAGGGCCAGAGGGCCTCCTGGAGGAGGTGAAATCTGGAGGATAAATAGGAGCAATAAATGGACAATTCTTCTCCTGATGATCTCTGGAAGATCTGCTTATCATGACCCAGTAATCCTGGGCTGATCTGGAAAGATTTGGTTTCTGAAATGTCAGAATGGAGAGCCAGCCTGCAAATCATGATGACCAGTGACCGACAGAAGGCATGTGGGGCAGCCAAATGGTCTCCCTTTGTGCCGTCCTTAAAAAAAATTTTGAGAGTGACATATATTTTCGATAATTCCTGACAGTAAACATTTCTTATGGTATAATCACAGAAGCCTACAGTATTTGTTTGAGTCTAATTTTTTTTAGACTTGAAAATGTTCACAACCTTTAAAATTTGTTTTCAAGTGTACTTTAAGCAGTAGACATTGGGCAAAGCTGGGAGGAAGGAAGGATTTTTGCCCTATTTTCCAACTGTTCTCCCTAATGGGATATAAAAATGATGATTAAGAGGAGAAGCATAGGGTTGCCTGGGTGGCTCAGTCAATTAAACATCTGCCTTTGGCTCAGGTCATGATCCTGGGATCCTGGGATCAAGCCCTGCATCAGGCTCCCTGCGGAGTGGGGAGTCTGATTCTCCCTCCAACCCCCACCGTCCTCAAATAAATAAAATCTTAAAAAAAAAAAAAAGTCGAGGAACATATGTCTTAAAAATTTATTTTGTTTTCACGTTCATTTAACTTAAAAGCCAAATTTGTTTTTTAAGTAAGCTCTATGCCCAACATGGGGCTTGAAATCAACCCTGAAGGGGCACCTGGGTAGCTCAGTAGTTAAGCATGTGCCTTTGGCTCAGGTCACGGTCCCAGGGTCCTGGGATCAAGCCCTGCATCTGGCTCTCTGTTTGATGGGAAGCCTGCTTCTCCTTCTCCCACACCCTGTGCTTGTGTGCTCTCTGTCAAATAAATATGTGAAATCTTTTTAAAAAAGAAAGAACTCAACCCTGAGACCAGGAGTCGTATGCTCCACAGACTGAGCCAACCAGGTACCTCAAGAAAAATCAATTCGATTTTAACTGAAAAGTAATACAGGCACAATAGATTGAAGAGTGACTTGTCTCCCTTCCTTCTCCCCAGAAACTGTTACAATTACCAGCTTCTTATGCCTTGAAGAGAACATTTTTTTTTTTTTTTTGAAGAGAACATTTTAAAAGGAAACTTTCAGGCCTGTTCATGATTCATGTTGGAGGGGATAGAAGTTAAAATGTGACTGATATTTTATTATCCCACGAAGTAAGAAGCTGTCTTGAGGGAGAATTTATAGCTAGATTCAGATCGGAAGACCGTTCATTCTTTCTTTTAAGGAATTAACAAATGATCTAGATAAAAAAGAGATATCAGTTTGCGTGTTTGTCCAAAGAGACCTAGATAAAAACAAAATCTTTTCTCATCAGACCATTTTCCCCCCTAATAAATTGACAATAATGTAGAGATGGGGATTCTGGAGTTTGGAATTAATGTTGATTCCATCCAGATTTTTTTTTTTTTTTAAAGAGAAAGAGCACGGGGCGCCTGGGTGGTTCAGTGGGTTAAAGCCTCTGCCTTTGGCTCAGGTCATGGTCTCGGGGTCCTGGGATCGAGCCCTGCATCAGGCTCTCTGCTCAGCGGGGAGCCTGCTTTCCCCTCTATCTCACTGCCTGCCTCTCTGCCTACTTGCGATCTCTGCCTGTCAAATAAATAAATAAATAATCTTAAAAAAAAAAAGAGAGAGAGAGCACACCAGTGGAGGGGAGAGGCAGAGGGAGAGGGAGAAGCAGGTTCCTCTAGGGAGCCCTATACAGGGCTGGGTCCTGGGGATCTGGGATCAGGACCTGAGCCGAAGGCAGATGCCCAACCGACTGAGTCACCCAGGCACCCCTCTATCCAGATATTTTATAACCATGACCATGATATCTTTGAAGTTTCCAGGACATTCCAACTTTTTCACTGTCGTCAAAATTATACACAGACTTGTCAGATCATGGGTCCTGGTTTTGAGGAGGAAAACATACTTCAAAAGTGTGAGGCTGAGGCTTTTGACACAGGCTTACCCAACTTTGTTTTTGCTCACTTTGGTCTCCACATTCTTTCCGAGGAATTTAGGTTAACAAAAGGTACGTGCTTTGAAACAAGCTGCAATAGAAATGACTGACCCCATGACAGGGCAAAATGAAGCAGGTTCAGGCCTCAGGAAGAATTCACTAACAGGCTTCCAGTCAGGGGTGAATAAAAGCAGAACTACAAGCAGATTCTGAGAACAATGATGAAAACATGTTTACCACAGAGAAGTAGAAATAGAAGTGGGGGAGGGGAGAGCAGGGACCTTCAAGGGCACGGAGAGGACAACTCACTTCCATTTTATTTTGAGGCTCTTTGTCTATAGAAAAACGAATAATTCATTTCTTCATTTGATATTTAACAAGCGCTTTTGGCACCCCAAGATTAAAATGCAGTGTAAGAATGCTGTCGCAAGATGACAGAATTTATTAAAATCCCACTAATAAAGCCACAATAAGACACCGCCACACACTTATTAGAATAGCTAAAAATGAAAATGAAAACAAAACTGACCATACCAAGTTTTTATGCGCATGTGAAGCAACTAGAAATCTCTTACCTTGTTGGTGGGAATGCAAAATGTACAGTCACTTTGGAAAAAAGTTGGGCAGTTTCTTGTAAAATTAAATACCCACCACACAACACAGAAATCTTACCCCTAGGTGTACAGTCCCAAGAGAAATGAAGATGGATGTTCATACAAAATCTGTATATGAATGTTTATAGGGATTTATTTGTAATTGTCCCAAACTAGAAAGACCCAAATACCTTCAACTGGGAATTAAGAAACTGGCGTATATCCATCATGGAATACTTGTCAGCAAGAAAAAGGAGTGGAGGGACGCCTGGGTGGCTCAGTGGGTTAAGCCTCTGCCTTCAGCTCAGGTCATGGTCTCGGGGTCCTGGGATCAAGCCCTGCATTGGGCTCTCTGCTCAGCGTGGAGGCTGCTTCCTCTTTCTCTCTGCCTGCCTCTCTGCCTACTTGTGATCTCTCTCTGTCTCTCTCTCTGTCAAATAAATAAATAAAATCTTAAAAAAAAAAGAAAGAAAAAGGAGTGGACTGAAATAAACTCTTGCATATATAGCCAAATGCTTTTCAACAAGGGTGCCAAGGCTACACAATGATATTATAATAGTGTTACATGGCGACAGATGGGAGCTACACTTGTGGGGCATGTAGCGTCATATATACACTTACAGAAACACTATGATGTACATTAGGTGTCAACTACACTCAGATAAAAATTTTTTTTAAAAGAATTGTGGTATATATACACACAATGAAATATTATGCAGCCTTAAAGAGAGGGAAATCCTGTCACATGCCATAACCTGGATGAACCTCAAGAATATTAGAGTGTAATAAGACAGTCACAAAAGGAACCACTGGGGGCGCCTGGGTGTCCCAGTCCTTAAGTGTCTGCCTTCGGCTTAGGTCAGGATCTCGGGGTTCTGGGATCAAGACCCGAGTAGGACTCCCTGCTAGGCCGGAAGCCTGCTTCTCCTTCTCCCTCTCCCACTCCCCCTGCTTGTGTCCCCTCTCTCGCTGTCTCTCTCTGTCAAATAAATACATAGAATCATAGAAACAAAAACAAAAGGAACCACTGGATGGTTCCACCTGGATAAATCTCAAAGGCATCAGGCTAAGTGAAAAGCCAGGCTCAAATGGCCATGCACTGTATGATTCCATTGACATGACATTCTGGAGAAGGGAAAACCTTAGGGACAGAAAATAGATCACTGCCCTAAATAGCTGGACCAGGGGGAGGGGCCTGGGGGTTGTAAAATTATTCTGTATCTTTTTTTTTTAAAGATTTTATTTATTTATTTGACAGAGATCACAAGTAGGCAGAGAGGCAGGCAGAGAGAGAGAGGAAGAAGCAGGCTCCCCGCTGAGCAGAGAGCCCCATGCAGGGCTCAATCCCAGGACCCTGAGATCATGACTTGAGCCAAAGGCAGAGGCTTTAACCCACTGAGCCACCCAGGTGCCCCAAAATTATTCTGTATCTTGACTGTAATTGTGGTTACATGACCATATGTGTTTGTTAACTGTACACAAAGAAATTTATAATGTATATATATTATCCCTCATGAAAATGACTAAAAATAAATATGGCGTAAATATGGCAAAATGTCAAATCTGGTCAGTGCAGTGCAGTGTATAGTGGTATTTTTTGTAACTCTGATTGTGATTTTGTTTCAGTATGCAAATAACAAAACCAAAAATGATTCTTAAAAACCCAACTAGTTTATTCAAACTGCAGTGTAGCCCATTAACAGGATGTAGTTTTAAAGTTATTTGGTAAGCAAAAAATTCTTATTTCATTCCTGTGAGTGTATGTCTGTGACCATATTTCTTACCTCATTTTCAGGAAAGGTCAAACTTGTAAATTTGGGAACTTCCAAGAATGTGAAGTCTGCTCAAACAGTCCTCCTGTCCCCATAATGTTTCAGAACAAGAACGATGCCTGGTGGTTGATTTGTCACATAAGAATGGGAGGAGGAGAGAAGCTAGGGATTATTTTCTTCTGGGTGTTGATTTAGAAATCAATTACTGGACTGCTCACTTCAACCAAAGTGGCAGAGTCAATCCTTTGTCCTCACACAGCCTTGATCTCCTTGTAGTGCTAAGCAATTCTTTTATAAAGCTTGATGGTTCTGCCTCTCTATCTGTAAAATATTTGGCCAAGTCGAATAAAGATAGAAAAAACTGGATACCTAATTTTAGATAGGTTAGAAACCAGTTCACCCCAAACCATGCCAAAGATCAAGTCAGAATGGTTAATGCTGTGTTAAAAAGGCAGCCTTAGCTGTTTTTCCACCTAGCCACTCCTGTCTTTGGTTTTTCAGTCTCCTCATATAAGGCAGCTTCCAAATGCAGAATTCCAAAAAGCTGAATTGTCTCGATTCCTCCCAATGTTGGCACAGACTATAAGGAATTGAGAACGCCAATAATCCTAGAGAAACAGATGGACATTTTAAATCACAAACATTTATGCACAACCCAAATTATGCAGTTTTGGATAAAATACAGAAATTGATCTTGGTCTTCCTTGTGTCCTTCCATCCTCATGAGAGAACCTGCCAAGGGCAGAAGAAAAGGAAGGGAGGAAGGATCCTCTGGGTTGAAAGATGAAAAAAGCCTGGCAGAAATGGGTCACCTGTGAAAGGAAAAGTCTCAGTGTTCCCAAGATTTAAAAAATGGATCTGAGCTGATGTAGCCCTCATTTCAACCTTGCAAGATGTCATAAAATTACCTTTGGGCAACCTACCAAGTATTTGAGATTGGACAAAAAGGGGTTTTGAGATGATTTCCCGAACCATAAAATGAAAATGTTATGGCCAAAGGATTCTTCATTGAAGTTTAATCTAGCAACCTTCTGTTTTAAAACAGAAAACAAGACAAAGTGATTCACAGATATTAAGGAATAGAAAAGAAAGTAGTACCTGGAGGTAAAGAGAAGTTAAAAAAAAAAAAAACCAAACAAACAAGTCCTGGGTTTAGACATTATGAAATAAAGGTTGAGAAAATACAGTTTTGTTTTGTTTTTTTTAAAGGAAAGCACTACATCAGTTGTCAAAAATGGCCCAGAATTTCAGTCAGATGTTAAAGCAATCCTTTGTAGGGGAAAAAAAAAAAAAGGAAATATCTGTAGTACACCTTTGGTCCAATTATATTTTTCTACACTTTCTATGGTATGACAGAGAAAGGTGCTCAAGGCGCCTCTTTGATGATTAGCTTTGTTATATAAACTTAATAAACTGCATATATGTACTGTTTGGGCATTTTTTCCCTGAATGGGTAAATGTGTTTCAGTAAATACCATGACATTTTAATTTGACATTTACTTCTTTTTTTAAAAGATTTTATTTATTTGACAGAGATCACAAGTAGGCAGAGAGGCAGGCAAAGAGGAGGAAGCAGGCTCCCCGCTGAGCAGAGAGCCCAATGCGGGGCTCGATTCCAGAACCTCAGGATCATGATCTGAGCTGAAGGCAGAGGCTTTAACCCACTGAGCCATCCAGGCGCCCCATTGACATTTACTTCTGAATGGTAAGAAAATTAAGTGTCAACCATATAGCCAACATCCCTGGGCTGGGGTATCTTTATAAATAAGCCAGTTGATTGGAGGGGACTTACTGAAGTAAGTCTTGTGGTCTCCATGTCATTTTGTAGAGTTTCTTCAATTTGTTTTTGCTTGTTTCGTTTAAAACTAACACATCATTCTACTTAATTTTTGTCAATTTTTTTTTGTTTGTAAAAAGTTATGTGCTGGGGCGCCTGTGTGGCTCAGCAGGTTAAAGCCTCTGCTTTCGCCTCAGGTCATGATCCCAGGGTCCTGGAATCGAGTCCTGCATCCAGCTCTCTGCTCCGCGGGGAGCCTGCTTCCTCCTCTCTCTCTCTACCTGCCTCTCTGCCTACTTGTGATCTCTGTCTGTCAAATAAATAAAATCTTAAAAAAAAAAAAGTTAAGTGCTCATTTGCCCCCCCCCCCCCTTATTACAACAGTGTGAAGAGAAGTTACCTGGCAACCTCCTTAGATCCGGCCATCTAAAACAAAAAACACGAAGCTAATGTTGTCACGCTGTGTGACAGAAAATTCAAGGACGATGAAGTGGTCACTGTGCTCCTTCGATATTTAGTAGCTTTAGGAGATAGGATCCCAAATTTCCGTCCCCTCACTGGTTACGTCAGGACCTTTGTTAAAAATACTGATTCCTGGGAGGCTGGGCCTACAGGACAAGAGGGAGCTCTTGCAGGTCCTGAGATGGGGGCTGCAGCAGGTCAGTGGCCACGGCGGCCTCCGTGGCTATCTACGGGTTTTCTTCAGGGCAAATGATGTGAGGGTTGGTACCTTAATAGGGGAAGACAAATATGGTAACAAATACTATGAAGACAACAAGCAGTTTTTTGGCCGTCACAGATGGGTTATATACACTACTGAAATGAATGGCAAAAACACATTTTGGGATGTGGATGGAAGCATGGTGCCCCCTGAATGGCATCGTTGGCTTCACTGTATGACCGATGATCCTCCAACAACAAAACAACCTGTTGCTCGAAAATTCATCTGGACAAATGATAAGTTCAATGTGAGTGGCACTCCAGAACAGTATGTACCTTATTGTACCTTATTCTACCACTAGAAAGAAGATTCAAGAGTGGGTCCCGCCTTCAACACCTTATAAGTAAAGACACTGGAGAAAAGATGGAACATGTGAAATACGGGGCTGTCCGTGTAATTGCACTTTTCCTGGTTACTGTTCACTTGATTAAAATTGTTTGATTAAGCAAAAAAAAAAAAAAAACAAACCCAAAAAACAAAAACTGATTCCTGGACACTGCCCTAGACTTACTGAGTCTGAATCCAGGGTCAGACTTTGGAAATATGCATTTTTTTAAACAAGAGCCGCAGTCCGCTTGGAAGCCACTGCGGGCATTCTCAAGTCCTCCGCCCCCACTAGCCTCACAGAGCCCCCAGTCTGTGCGTTTCCCTGGTCCCGCCTTCTTTCGGTCCTCGTCCCCGCCCCCGCCCCCGCCCCCGCCCCCGCCCCCGCCCCCGCCCCCGCCCCCGCCCCTCCTTGGCTGGCCTTGTCCAGGCCCCGCCCTCCGCCCCCGCGGTCTCGCGCGGCCTCGCGAGACCCTTCCCGTAATGCTCTGCGCCGAGCCGCCGCGGTTGCCAGGCAACGCGCGGTCCCTGCCCCGGGTGGCGCGGCGTTCAGCTTGGCCATGGGGCCGCAGGGCGTCCGGCAGCTCCTGCTTCTGCTTCTGGATTGCTGGGCCTCCGTGAGCGCCCAGACCAGGGCTACTCCGCCTGTGCCGACGGAGGGCCTCAACTCTACGGAGGCAGCCCGGACGACTCCCCGACCCGCTTTGTCTCCTAGGCCCTCTGGAACTCCCAAGGCCCCCGTCCCCACCTCTGGCCCCAGGCCCACCCCGGTCACGGACGGTGGGTACTAAGTGGTAGTTCCTGGGGATCTAGAGTGATCCAATCTGGAGCGGGTAGCCCGGATGAAGCTGTCCTAATGATAGTGAACGTTTATTGAACACTTACTGTGTACAGGCATTGCCGAGTATTTCATAAGCGTTAATTGTCTCAGGAACCCGTAGGGTAGACCTCATTGTCCTTCTCGGAAGAGAAAACCGAGACTCAGGGAGCGTAAGTGGGACAGTCTTAACTCTGAAATTACTTGCAGTTGTCCTGGACAACATGAACACTAAAGGTAATTAAGGAACGAGTCGTTGCACCTTAGCAGCAGAGATGAAATTACATAAATCCGAAGTTTCTGGGCAGTTGTGGAAATTGAATGCATAGGATGTGTTGAACTTTTCATTTATCAAAAAGAAACGCCAGAAGTCTAGTTTACCAAATGTGACTACGCCCTTGTCTAAGGTTATGAAACCCCAGAATTCCTCCTGTGTTGAGTTAGAGGTGGGAAGCTAAGGGGTGAGGGGTTATGTCCACTTCTTAGGATTCATCATTAAGGATAATTAACATATTTCTCAGAAAATGATCTAATTCTGGAGTTAGACATTAGCGAATATTTTATAATCTGACTTGATGTGGGTGACTTAAGGGGATGGCTGTGAACCTGAGATGTTCAGAGTGCAGAGTTCTGTGAATATGCATTTTTCTGGGTGAGGGTTCTTAGCAGTGAGCAAGTTTCTCAAAGGGTTTGTGATCTCAAAAAAAAAAAAAAAAAAACCACACACACAAAAACCCTTTAAGTCCTCTGTAACTCCAGTATGTATGCAGTATATATATATATTTTTTCTTTATCTCCCTTCATATGAGAAAAAGATCTTAAGTAAGGCTCGGTATTAGTACATAGAAAACTCATCCTTGGGTGATTCCTTGTACTCTCGGACTTAGTTCTTGAATCATCATTTCTCCAAAAGGCCTCCTTTGTAAGTTAGTAAGGAATAAGTATAAATGTATAAATAAAAGTACAAATGAGTAAGGAGGGGCGCCTGGGTGGCTCAGTGGGTTAAAGCCTCTGCCTTCGGCTCAGGCCATTATCCCAGGGTTCTGGGATCAAGCCCTGCATCGGGTTCTCTGCTCAGCAGAGAGCCTGCTTCCTCCTCTCTCTCTGCCAGCTTCTTTCCCTACTTGTGATCTCTGTCAAATAAATAAATAAAATCTTTTAAAAAAATGAGTAAGGAAAAGTACAGAGAAATATATTTTCTGTTTCAGTACATACTAAAGCTTTTAAAAATTTATTTATTTATTTTTAAAAAGATTTTATTTATTTAATTGACAGAGATCCCAAGTAGGCAGAGAGGCAGGCAGAGAGAGGGAAGAGAGACAGAGAGCCCGATGTGGGGCTTGATCCCAGGACCCTGAGATCATGACCCGAGCCCAAGGCAGAGGCTTTTAACCCACTGAGCCACCCAGGCGCCCCTAAAGCTTTTTTTAAAATAAAGCTTTTACATCAAAACTGTTGATTTACCGAATTAGTAGGGAAGGTAAATAAGTGATAGATGGGGACAGACTGCAGCATAGTGTTCAATATCCAAAATTCTCTACGGTTTTTGGACTGGGTTTTCTTTTATCCATCTAAGTATTCCATCTGTTTATGTGATTTCTCCCCAGAATGAAGCTATTCTTGAACCATCATTATTAGGGCATGTGTTCGGGGCTGTTTTCCAGCATGGGGAGGATGAATTTGCACTCCTGTCTTCTTAAAGGGCCCAGCTTTAGACCTGGAAAGTAATAATAGATGACAGCTGGCATTTATTCACTGCTTACAATGAAGCAGTGTAGCAGGCCCTGTGCTAAGCCTTCTGTCTGTCATGTATTCTCATTTAATCCCCTGTGATGTGGGTTATCCCCATTTCTCAGATACGTGAATTACTTGCCTTTAGGTAACACCACTGACAGGAGCAGGGGCTGACTGTGAGTGGAAAACTGGACACCATGTGCAGGGTGGATAACAGGTGGAAGAGAAACGTGATAACATTCATCTTGCTCTGAGCTCTGTTCCTTAGAATCTTGCTCTAGAGCCAGGTATGTCCATGTTGAGAGGGATAGAAGAGCAGCTGAGAGCTACTCAGACCTTGGGAGTGCTCAGCGGATACTTGTTAGCTGATTAAGGACACTCACATCTTGGATAGAGACCTCCCCCCCTCCCACTGGAGTTATTAAACACTATTGCTCTGTCCTTACTTGTCTTAGAGCTACTTAAAAGCACTTTGAGTTCTAGAAAATCAAGATTGTAATTTTAAACACATAAGGCAGGGAGCCTAAACTCTATATTTTATATTAACATGCGTGAATTGCATTTTCATTCTACTAAGCACATGGAGGAGTGCTTGGCTGGAGGGGAGTATATAAACTTACGGGGAAGACTTCTGTGTCTCAGATTAAGAAAGGATTATGTATTTATTGGCAAAACTTTCCTCTTCTTAGTCATACACTTCTTTTCAGTGTATGTTATTTTACCCTTTTTGAGCTGTATTTCTCTAAAGCTCATTTTTGTTATGAAATAGTTCGTCCATGCAAGTCAGAATGTTGTGTGGACTCTCTACCGCCATTTGCTTGCGATCCTTGTTTGTTTTGAATGAGATTTTTTTGAAAAAAATGAAATACTACAGGTAAGATAAGTGCGATCTTATTCTCCCCTTCCCAGTAATAATTACTACCATGAATTCAGTGTTTTTCATTCTTAAGCTCTGCCATCTTTAAACGGGTGTTTTTCTCCCCTGTTTGACAGAATAAAATAGGGAATTAAAAATCCAGAGAGTCATTATTATTAAAAATGTCGTGGGGGTACCTGGGTGGCTTAGTCTGTTAAGCTTCCAGGTCTAGGTTTGGGCTCATGATCTCGGGGTTGTGAGATTGAGCCTTTAAGGGGGCTCCTCAGTGGGTGTGGAGTATGCTAAGATTCTCTCTCACCCTGAGTCCCTTCCTCCCCACCCCTCCTCACGTGCTGTCTCAAAAAAGAAAAATGTTGTGAGGTGGGGAGATTTCTGTCCCCCTCATGCTTTATTGTTTAAATTACCAAAGACAGGAGCGCCTCGGTGGCTCAGTTGGGTAAGTGTCTGCCTTTGGCTCAGGTCATGGTCCTGGAGTCCCGGATCAAGCTCATATCGGGCTCCCTGCTTAACGGGGAGTCTGCTTCTCCCTCTGCCCCTCACCTCGCTTATGTTCTCTCTCTCTCAAATAAAATCTTAAAAACAAATTGCCAAAGATATTTCCAGAACCCCAAGTTCAAAGCACCCAAATCAGCTTGATTCTTGATCAATAGTTTGTGAATGTGGGCTCAGCTTCAAAGCCACAGGTGACATCTGGAAAGAGAGAGAAGTTTGCGAACCCTGATTCCTGGTGGCCTTTTTTGAGCTCCTCCTCTGAATCAGAATCTCCAGAGGAGGGGCAGGGGAATCTGTACTATTACACCAGTGGTACTTATGGTCCGGCAGTGATTTAGCATGCTGGTTCTTCAATTATCAGCATCGTCTGGAAAGTTTTTGAAAAACATGTCTGGGTTTCCTAGCTGACAAGCTGGTGGTTCTAAGGGCAGAGAAGTGATTTAGCATGCTAGTTCTTAAACCTGTTTTAATTATCAGCATTACCTGGAGAGTTTTTGAAAAACACAAATGCCTGGGTTTCATAGCTTACCAAATCAGAGTCTTTGTAGGTGGAGCACAAACAGCATTTTCCAAGTGAGTCAGATGATTAGCTAGCTACTTGGGGGAAACCTCAGATTGAGAAGCATTCAAACTGACTAATTTTCACTTCACAGATCGCCCCCAAAGTACAATAGAAAAATAAAATGGACCTTTTGTATGAAATGGACTTTCAACACTTCGCAGTGGCAGGGGGCAGTCACTCCCCGCTGGTGGCGAAGTTCAGCGGCCCACCTCTTATTTCTGTAGTTGCTGCTCTGTGCGTCTGTGACCTGACTCCTGCGCAGTGTGACGTCAACTGCTGCTGTGATCCTGATTGCAGCTCCACGGATGTCAGTGTCTTTTCTGCCTGTTCAGTTCCAGTTGTCATGTAAGTTGGTGTCCCATGCAGTTTTGATGACATTGGTCCAAGATTATAAAATCTGGGCACAGAAAGTGAAAAACCTTCCAGGTGAAAACACCCAAACTTGGGTTTCTTGAATTTTGCAGCATTCGGAAGCCATGCTATCCAGACCATTCTGCAGAAGAGTATCTCTCCCTTATTTGCATCCTGCTGGATGATAGGGCAGGCAAAAGACAGAGCATACTTGGTTAAGAGTATAAGGAAATCTTTGTATTCAGAGATTGAATTACATTTCACTCTGATTTGTAATCAGATAATGCGTACAGCTATGTATAAGTGGATTTGTCTCATGCATATGGCCTAGGGTGGAAAGTGCACTTGAATTTACAGCTTTTGTTGTGGACATAGTACTTGTAACAAAAAATTAGACAGGAAAGCTTTGTTTATACTTTTCTGATACATAAATCTACCAGGAATTCTCACAATTCACATTGTATAGGAGAACAATGGAAAATGATATTCCCAGTCGATTACAAGGTAAAGAAACAATCTCCTCTGAATGATTTGTTTCTTGTAATTCAGACTTCAAAGGTCTTTGAAAAACACAGCACTTAAAAGAGGCTAATTTATTCAGGATGGGACCAATTATTATTCAGAGATAGTTAAATTTAGTCTTGTAGCAATTGATTGAATGATTTTGGAAATACAATGTGCTTTTCCCATGAAAAACTCTTTTTTTAAAGATTTTAATTGGGCGCCTGGGTGGCTCAGTCATAAGGCGTCTTTTCAGCTCAGGTCATGATCCCAGGGTCCTGGGATCGAGCCCTACATCCGGCTCCCTGCTCAATGGGGAGCCTGCTTCTCCCACTCCCCCTGCTTGTGTTCCCTCTCTTGCTGTCTCTCTCTGTCAAATAAAATCTTAAAAAATAAAAGTAAAATTAAAAAATATAAGATTAAAATTAATTTGAGAGAGAGTACACACATGACACAATGGCGGGGGGTGCAGAGGCAGAGGGAGAGAGACTCTCAAGCAGACTCCATGGCAGCCCTGCGGCTCCATCTCACCACCCCTGAGATCGTGACCTGAGCCTAAATCAAGAGTCACTTAAGTGACTAAGCCACCCACGTGCCCCTCATGAGAAACTATATTACTGTCCAATGGGAAATTGAATCTGCTTCTAAAGTTCTAAAAATGTTTGGAGAATGGTAGTTGTTGTAGTCAGATTATTTTTCTGGGTATCTGGGCTGCATGGTTCAGACTTTGTTAGAAATCATTCTGCTTTTCTGCCTTAATAAGTATCAAAAGCCTGAGAGTGAGATTTTGGCTCTATTAATTTAGATGGCATTTTTTCTTTCATTAGGCAATACTGAATTTTAGATATAGACTATTTAGTATGCGGGTTAGCAAGCTTTTTCTGTATAAGGGCACATAGTAAATATTTTAAGCTTCAGAGGCCAGTGGTCTCTTTGCAACTTCCTCACCTCTACCATTGATGAGCAAAAGCAGCCATGTAAATGAATGAGCATGACGATGTTTCAATAAAACTTCATTTATAAAATAAGGTATGGTTTGTGGACCCCTGGTATAGAAGTTAGAGCTGAATCCATAGTGCCCTCAGGAAAGGACCTCAGAATTTTTTTGAATTAGTTTTGCTTATGACTTTCTCCTAAATAAGAAGTGTAGAAATAATGAAATAAAAATTGATAGTCCCAACTAATTGATTATCTTCATTATGTAGGTTCTGACTCATAAAAGGTTTGTTTTCATCTGCTAAACAGTTAACAGCTAATCCTATCATCTAATGATTTATAAACTTATTGTTAAGGTTATTGGATTAATATCTGTTTTCCTCACTAGATATAAACCTACTTGAGAGCAAGAATACAATCCCGTATGCCACTAGTGCCTAGTACAACTCCTGCCACGTAGTTGGCCCTCATGAGAAGTGAGTGGAATCAGTGAATGAATTTCTCCCCTCTGCCCCTAACGCACCCTCTAGTATTCTCTTGACTTCTCTACAATTGTTCTCTCAGGCAGACACCTAAGCCAGAACCTGGAGGCTACCCTGACTCCTGCCTCCCCTTCGCCTTCTCACATCTGTCCTTTCACACCATGCCGTACCTTTCAGGAACACCAGGGATGTAGGGTGAGCTGGATGCAACCTTGCTCTCCGGGAGCCCACTGAGTAGAGAGAGAAAGGAGTGGGTGGCAGTTCTGCCCCAAGCACTTGAGATAACTCAGAGGAGGAGGATCTAACCTAGGCAGCTGGACTTGTTAACCCTTTTTTTTTTTAATATTTTATATTTGACAGAAATCACAACTAGGCAGAGAGGCAGGCAGAGAGAGAGGAGGAAGCAGGCTCCCTGCGGAGCAGAGAGCCCGATGTGGGGCTCGATCCCAGGACCCTGGGATCATGACCTGAGCCGAAGGCAGAGGCTTTAACCCACTGAGCCACCCAGGCGCCCAGACTTGTTAACTCTTTCTAGAAAAGACAGTCTGAACTGGGTTCTGAAGGACGAGTGGAAACTGGTCAGCATGGACTCAGTGGAAGGCACTCTAGATCAAGGGAGCCACGTGCGGAGTGTTGGGGGTGAAGGAGAATGGCTGTTGCCTTAACTGCAGTTAGCTCAGTGTGGTGGGAGAAGGGGGCTGAGAAGAGTGTGCCGCAATGACAGGGGTCCGATCTCGAGGGGTCTTGTGTGTATGCTGAGGGGATTGGATTTTTGTCCTGAATTCTGCAGGGCTCCGGGGAGGGAGGGGATTAGATTCCCATTTTAAGCAGTTCTCCCACAGCATGGATGATGGGTCACAGGGACTAAGCCTGATGGCAGGGAACTGAGGAGGAAACTGTTGCAGATATGAATGAATAGGTACCCTCCCTGCCATGCTGAAGGTCATGACTAGAGAAATATGCAGAACTGAAACTGATCCACTCTGTGAGACTAGAAGGGGAAGAATAAGGAGTCCCATTCTGCTGTGTTCCTTCACGCTAGCCTTTGTGTCTCCCTTCCTCCTACCTCTGTATAAGCTCACACCTCATCTTGTCATTCACTTGCTAAAAGCCTTCAGAAGCTCTCATTCCCTACAGACCCCTTAGCCTGGATTTAGATCCATCACCAAACTCAGATCCTGTTTCCTACTAACCCCCATCTTGAATCCTCCATGCCGCCTAACTTTTGTACTCAGTTTTCTAGACCACATCAGTACATTACCCATCCTTGGCAATGCCACTCTTACCCTTGGGTTGGCCATTTTTCTCTATCTGACTCCTGTGCATCCTTTAAGACCCAGTAGGCCAAAAAAAAAAAAGACCCAGTAGGCCGTGTAAATTTTTCAGTGCTGCATGTTTTCTCATATATACTACTTATATTTTTTCAAAAATATTCTTTATGTCCACAGTAGTGGCTGATATACCATTAGAACTGTACAAAGCTTTTGGAAAAGTGGCCACTTATAAAATGATAGCTTCCTTATACTTCAGCAGTAACCATCAAAAAATATAATGGAAATGGATCCTATTCATAACACCCAATAGAAATGTCATATAAGGGGCGCCTGGGTGACTCAGTGGGTTAAAGCCTCTGCCTTCGGCTCAGGTCATGATCTCAGGGTCCTGGGATCCAGCCCCGCATCGGGCTCTCCGCTCAGCGGGGAGCCTGCTTCCTCCTCTCTCTCTGCCTGCCTCTCTGCCTACTTGTGGTCTCTGTCAAACAAATAAATAAAATCTTAAAAAAAAAAAAGTCATATAAGAAAAAAACAAAACAAAACAAAACTTAAGGGACACCTGGGTAGCTCAGTTAGTTAAGGGTCTGCCTTCAGCTCAGGTCACGACCCCAGGGTCCTGGGATCGAGCCCCACATTGGGCTCCTTGCTCAGCGGGGAGCCTGCTTCTCCCTCTGCCTGCTGCTCCCCCTGCCTTGTGCTCTCTTGCTGACAAACAAATTAAAAAAAAAAAACAAAAAAAACTTAAGTACTCAGAAAACATGAAATATAGTGACAGACAGAACATTTGACTAAATGGAGAAATAGTTTATGTAGTGGGATAGGAAGAATCATTATGTAAAAGTGTAAACTAACTTATAAAAACTTAATTTATAAGTGTAATTCCAGTCAGATAGGGGAAGAATAATGCATCAAAAAAATCTTTAGGAAAAAAAAGCCTCTGCCTTCAGCTCAGGGTCATGATCCCAGGGTTCTGGGATCGAGCCCCGCATTTGGCTCCCTCCTCAGCGGGAAGCCTGCTTCTCCCTCTCCCACTCCCCCTGCTTGTGTTCCCTCTCTCACTGTCTCTCCATCAAATAAATAAATAAAATGGTTAAAAAAAAAGAAAGAAAAAAGAATGATTCTATTTGACAAAAAACACTGTAAAATTGAAAGGTTGCAAACAGGGAAAGAATATTTACAACACATGATACTCAGAGGAGATTCTTTTTTTTTTTTAAAGATTTTATTTATTTATTTGACAGACAGAGATCACAAGTAGGCAGGGGGGGGGGAAGCAGGCTCCCTGCCGAGCAGAGAGCCTGATGCGGGGCTCTATCCCAGAACCCTGGGATCATGACCTGAGCCGAAGGCAGAGGCTTTTTTTTTTTTCCTAAAGATTTTATTTATTTGACAGACAGAGATCACAAGTGGGCAGAGAGGCAGGCAGAGAGAGAGGAGGAAGCAGGCTCCCTGCGGAGCAGAGAGCCTGATGCGGGGTTGGATCTCAGGACCCTGGTATCATGACCTGAGCTGAAGGCAGAGGCTTTAATCCACTGAGCCACCCAGGTGCCCCTCAGAGGAGATTCTTAAAGATATGGATTCTCACAAACCAATGAGAAGATATTCCTTTTTTTTTTTTTTTTGAGGAGACAAAC
Organism: Meles meles; assembly: GCF_922984935.1. Taxonomy (NCBI): domain Eukaryota; kingdom Metazoa; phylum Chordata; class Mammalia; order Carnivora; family Mustelidae; genus Meles; species Meles meles. The sequence continues at coordinate 12,591,854 of NC_060077.1, read as the reverse complement.
ATTTTAATAAAAAATGGTCAGAGATACGAAGAAGCACCATACTGAAGAAGAGATACCAATGAGCAATAACCATATGGAAAAATGTTTAAGCTCCCTAGTAAATGAGAAAATTCAAATTAAAACGAGTTAACAGATTTTTTCCCATGAAATTGGCAAGGGGGAGAAACTGGATAGTATCTATTATTGGCAAGAGCACAGGGACCTACACACTCTTACTGGGGTATTGGTGAGTGATCATCTTCCCTTTCTGGAGGGAGATCTGGCTGTATGTCTCAGAAGCCTTGAACAACACACCTAGCTTTTGACCCAGCAATTCCACTTCAGGGAGCATAGCCCAAGGAAATAGCTGGAGACATTCATAAAGATACATGTGTAAGGATGATGTTATAGTATTATATGTAATCTGGGAAAACTAGAAATAGCCCAAATTGACAGCAGAGATTTGGCTAAAAAAATTGGAGTATCTTAGTAAGTTGGTATACAGTGAAGCCATTTCATAAAATATTGCAAAAAACTTATCAATGACATGGGAAATATTGAGGCAACACATATTGAGAAAAGGCTTTAAAGCAGTGGGTAAATTAGGATCCTTTTTTGTTGCATCTCTATCTCCACACCATATCTGTGTCAAATTGATTAGAGTTTCTCAAGTCTGGGATTGGTTGAAGTCTTGACTGTACCCTAACTTTTTTTTTTTTAAAAGATTTTATTTATTTATTTGACAGAGAGAAATCACAACTAGGCAGAGAGGCAGGCAGAGAGAGAGGGAAGCAGGCTCCCTGCTGAGCAGAGAGCCCGATGCGGGACTCGATCCCAGGACCCTGAGATCATGACCTGAGCCAAAGGCAGCGGCTTAACCCACTGAGCCACCCAGGCGCCCCTGTACCCTAACTTCTAAGCCCCCAGACTTCCAGATGACTTCACATTTTCTGATTTTCACAGTCCTTTAAAGATCACTTTATTCTAAAGACAAGGAATTTTGAATCCATTTTGGGTACTTACAAACAATCTGAAGTTGTGCAAAATTTTATATGATTGATTGTGTCAGAATTTACAGGATTGCTTTACATCAAAATTATACCCTGATCTGTATTCCATACTTGACAAGGTTTCCTTTAAGGCTATTCTACCTGTCTTAATATTTTCCCTGTTAGAGGAAAAAATTTCAAATGCCAGACCCTTTAACACTGAAAAAACTAAATAAAAGTGGATTCAGTTCTAACATCATGCTTTCATAAATATCTTCCATGTAGTTGTTAACACAGTACGGTACAGGCATCTGATAGTTTTAAAATAATCTAGCTAAGATTGTGTGCATATGCCTTAAAATTTTGTATTATTATTTTTTAATTTTCAGGGGCGATAGTCAGTTTTGTAGTCAAAAAGCAGCCATCTATTCGTTGAATTTTACAGCAAATCCACCTCAAAGGATATTTAAACTTGTTGACCAGATTAACCCATCTATTTTCTGCATTCATATTACAAACTGTAAGTATTTGATGGTGACATGCTTTGAGAAGCCCTGGAAGTTTTTTCTTTAAAATGTTGTTTTATGGAGGGGCGCCTGGGTGGCTCAGTTGGTTAAGCATCTGTCTTCTGCTCAGGTCATGATCCCACGGTCCTGGGATCAAGCCCCGCATTGGGCTCTCTGCTTAGCAGGAAGCCTGCTTCTCTCTCTCTCTGCCTGCCTCTCTGCCTACTTCTGTTCACTCTCTATCTCTCTGTCAAATAAATAAATAAAATCTTAAAAGTGCTTTTATGGAAATATGTCTCATTGAGTTAGATTTAAAGCAATAATTTTATGGTTTGGCTAAGGTGCATCTTCTGAGGCTGTTTCACAGGCCACTGCAAGTAACTTTATAGACCTTTGGGCATGAGCATTTTCTTTAAAACCAATGTGCTTATGTAGTGGTCTTTTGAAATCTCGTACTTTATTTCACTGGTGTTTATAATATGTAGACACATACAAGAATCTAGGTTTATTTAGGCTATGTGTGTGTATTTTTTTTTTAATTTCCTCATGGTTTAATGTTTGAAAATCAGGTTCAGCTTTGGTTTCAATTTCCTTTTTTCTCTTTTATTTTTACTAAGAATATTTGCATGAAAACAGGATCTTTATTTTTATCTGAGCATTTGGCTCAAATAGGTGTTTAGATCCAAAGTACATGTAAGTTTAAAATGTTAAGATATCTAAGATCAGAGATTATATTTATGGTTTTATCAATTAAGCTTCATCATCTTTTCAGAACATATTTATATTTTGAATTTGTTCCCTTGCAGTTTAAAACTAGGCGAATGCTCTGTGATTTTTTTTTTTTTTTGGGGGGGGGAGAAGGGAAGAGAAAGAAGGGGGAGGGGCAGAAGAGGATTGAGAGAGAGAATCTTAAGCAGGTTCCACCCCAGGATGGACATGGAGCTCAAGCTCACAATCCCGAGATCATGACCTGAGATGAAATCAAGAGTCGGACACTTAACCGACTGAGCAACCCAGAGCCACCCAGTGTTCTGGGATTTGTAATCTAAAGTAATGACTGCTCTGTCATTGTCAGATTCTGTGACATAACACTAGGCAAGTGAACATACCAGCCCATTTCCTCCTTCTCCCAAGATATCCTATACACAGCACATTATTCTCCTGGGCTTTGGTTTGGAGGTAGCTGTGTGAGGGTAGAAAAAATCGTTTGTCCCTTGGCCATCTGTAGAGAGCTTTGCCTTAGAGGTAAATGCAGCAGGCTCCTCAGTCCATGGGCTGGAGAAAGATTGGTTATTATTAGCTTCTGTTGTGCTGTTTGCCTGCAGGCTTTAGAAACCGTTACTTCCACACGGTTAGAGAAGCAGGCTGAGTCTGAGGATCCTGTTTATTTAATAAGACTCAAGAAATTTTGGGTAAAGTAAATATGGAAAGAGAGGCTATTTTTTACACATCAACCTTAATGCTACTAAAAACTGTCTCCAAAATATTACGTTATATATATATCATGTACATATTATATGCTGATTTAGAATACTTTTTCTAAAAACAGATAAACCTGCGTTATCCTTTATTAATCCAGAAGTGCCTGATGAAAATAATTTTGATAAACTGATGAAAACATCTGATGGTTTTTCCTTCAATTCAGAATCAGAGATTTCTTTCGCAACCCAGTCAGACACTCCAGCTCCTGCTAAATATAAGGTGAGCCGAGAACTTGATTAAGTCCACTCATCTTCTTGCAAATATCCCATCCTTGTTGGTTAATTTTTCAGTATGTTCTTAGCAAAATTGGCTTCCCCAAGACAGAATTCACATTATGGAGGTAAAGACGTAATGTTCGTGGCTAGAAATCAAAGATCACAAAAATTAAAAATGGGTAGTTGAGTTCTAACATAGGGTTTAAAGTTATTTATTCATTAGTAAGCCTGCATTTATCTCTGCAGAAATTTTTGTACTTCCACCTTAAAAGACGCAGCAGAGTTCTTGAATCATATTGCTAGGGGCACGGAGTGGATTGGTTGGGTGCCTGGGTCCTCTTCTCAAAGCTCTATTTAGTTTTACAGACTTTAGGAAGATATGTGCTATTTTATATCCATTCATTAGTAAACCTTTAAATGCTATATATATTAACTTTGAATAAGTTTCAGATTTTTTGGAAGCGTCTTTTTTTTTTTTTAAGATTTTATTTATTTATTTGACAGAGATCACAAGTAGGCAGAGAGAAAGGGGGAAGCAGGCTCCCCACTGAGCAGAGAGCCCGATGTGGGGCTCAATCCCAGGACCCCGAGATCATGACCCGAAGCCTCTGAAGCTTCTGCTGAAGGCAGAGGCTTAACCCACTGAGCCACCCAGGTGCCCCTGGAAGCATCTTTAAAGAGAAATACAGAAGCATCATGTGCTAGTTCTAAAAGTTAAAAATATGGAGGTACCTGGGATGGAGAGGCCCCCATGTCCACTAAGATGCACATTGCAAATCACTGTTTACAGATTGGTTTATATTCTGTTGAAATGTACCTATAAAAATATATGTATAGTATTGTACAGAAGTAAGATTTATAGTTATCTACATTGTTCTGTAAGCGTGCTTTCTTTTTTTAAAAGATTTTATTTATTTATGACCTGAGCCGAAGGCAGTTGCTTAACCAACTGAGCCACACAGGCACCCTGTAAGCTTGCTTTTTTATTCAGTGATAAATCTTATGCATCTTCTCATATCAGTATAAAAGTTAACATTTTTCGCAGCGCTTTCCAGATATTAATTCACACATCCCTGAAAGGGATGCATCATTGTTCCATTTAACTGATAAGAAAAACTTCTATATAGGAGAGTAACTTGGTAGAGCCACGGTTGAAGCTACATGTATTAATGATAAAAAGTATCTCTTCTGTGTATGTATCAGCTTTTATTATTGACTCATTAACAGACATTTGTTTCCAGTTTTTCTATTATAAATAATCCACAATAAACATTCTTATAGATACTTATGTCTTTGATTTAATCCTTAGGATACCTTCCTATAACTGGATCAACTTAGTTAAAATGAATGGAAATTTAAAATATCCATGTCAGATTGCCTTCTAGAAAGATTACAGGAGTTTAAACTTCCAGGTCCAGTGAAGGAGAGGATTTGTTTCCCCTATATCCTTGTTGGTGCCAAAGCGTTTGGATACTTTTAAATTCAAGAAAATTGATTGTATGCACAATAGCTGTAAATTTTGTTTTGAATATTGGGGAAAGGTTTTATGTGGTTTGGTTTGGGGAAGGAAGGCCCATCAGTGTTATGATTTTAATGTGTACTATGTCTATTATTTAAATAATTACTGCTAGTAAAAAATAATTACCTTGGGGCGCCTGGGTGGCTCGGTCTGTTGGGCATCTGGCTTCAGCTCAAGTCATGATCCCAGGGTCCTGGTGTCGAGCCCCATATTGGACTCACTGCTCAGTGCAGACCTGCTTCTCCCTCTCCCTCTGCAGCTCCCCCTGCTTGTGCATTTATAAATAAAATAAAATAAAATAAAATAACTACCTCTCTCACCCCTGTTCCTGGACACCCAGTTCCTGTCTGCAGAGGCAGACACTATGTCAGCTTCTTATATACCTTTCCAGAGGAATTCTGTAACAAAAAAGCCTGCAGGGGCGCCTGGGTGGCTCAGTCGGTTAAGCATCTGACTCTTGATTTCAGCTCAGATCATGATCTCAGGGTTGTGAGATGGAGCCTGATACAGGGTTCTGCACTCTGCCTGGGAGTCTGCTTGAGATTCCATCTCCCTCTGCCCCCTCCCTGCTTGCGTATGCACCCTTGTGCGTGCGTGTGCACATGCACATCACACACACACGTTACTCTTTCTAAAATAAATAAATGAATCTTAAAAAAAGAAAGCCTGCAAATAAAATAACATGCACATACACAGAAACACATATCCTTGAAAGAAAGGGGTGGAGCAGCCGGGTATAAGCTCCATGTAGGCAAAGACCGCATCTGGTTTTTTGCTCATGACTGTGTTCCTGATGCCCGTAACGCTGCCTGGCACATGGTAGGTGTCTGGTGTGTGTTGCATGAATGCTTTCATAGCGCCGTAACACTTACTGGTTGGTCTCTTTGCAGTACGGGGCTCCTCTGCAGACTTCAGATTCATTCTTGAGATTTCCCTCTCCCCTTACGTCATCTCTGTGCACTGATAATAACCCTGCAGGTAAGACACTGGGTATTTATCATTCTCTCTCTAAATAGTTTGCTCTAAGCTTAAATTTATAGTAGTCATAATTAAACAGGCTTCAAAACTGGAACAGTCTTAGAGTTGAAAGAGACCTCAAAGGTAATGCAGGTCAGATTTCCAACCATATCTTTTCTGCCACACGCAGTCACTGCTTGAGCACTTGTAGTGATGGGGAACTCACTACCTGAAGCCAGCCTGCTCAGTTGTTTAACCCTTCTAGTTTTTGGAAAGTTCTTTCTCCACTGGAGCTAAAGTTTGTCAATAACTAGTATTTATTAAGCACTTACTGTGTGCTTGCATGTGTTTTCCCATTTGATTGTCACAGTAATCCCTGAAGGTCGGGCTATTCATTTTTTAGATGAGGAAACTGAGAAACATTCAGTCTCTTGTTCAGGCTCACTCAGGCAGTGGTGGAGCAGGGATACAGCCCACACAGCGGCCTCCCACAGGATGTGCTTCTCCTTTCAGGAGCCTCACAGAATCTGTGGAGTGACTGTCTTGGCAGTGGGAGGCAGCAGGTGTGGCTCTCCAATGCTTAAGGCCGCACCACTGCGAAGAAGCTAGCTAAGTAGCGTCTGGTAGCATGTGGCCCTAATGAAACATCGTTTCGTATAGGAACAGAAATGGATTCTGTTGAAAAGACACTCAACCTTGCTCACCATAGGAACAGTGTAATTTAAAACCAAACTGAGGTACCATTTCCATGTAATGGCCTGGCAAAGCTTAAGAAATTTAAGGCTCTGGAGAAGTAGGCACTTATCTACACTGTTGGCAGGACTGCAAATTGTTACAATCTCTGTGAAGAGCAATTTAGCAATATGTGTCAAAATTGCAAATGAATATGCCCTTTGACCCATTGTTCTGCTTCTAGGAGTTGGTCCTACAGAATCTGGCCCGCTTACAAAATAGTACATTGCAGCATTGTTTGTGATGGCAAAGCTAGAGACAACTTAAGTGTCTGTTAATGCAGAACTTGGTGAATAAATTATGACATATCTATAATAGAATACTAATTATCCCTAAAAAAAAAAAAAAGAGGAGGAGGAAGCTCTTCATGTTCTAAGATAGCCTGAACTCCAGGATACATTGTTCAGTAAAAAAAGCAAAGGGTAGAATATAGAGCATTTGTTTTTTACCAAAAGGGGAAAGAAATACTAAAAATATATGTATACACTCACACACTTCTATTTGCATAGAATATTTCCAGAAAGATACACAATAAACTTGATGCTGATTGTCTCTGGGGACAAGCAGTTGTCTCCAGTGGTGGCTGGGGGATGGGTGGGAGGGGCAAGCCTAGAGGGACACTCTCTTAGTATCTTTTTGTGCCCTTTGAATTTTGAATCGTGTGAGAGCATTACCTATTAAAAATACAATTTTTAAAAAAGATTTTATTTATTGATTTGACAGAGAGAGCACAAGAGAGGGAACACAGCAGGGGGAGTGGGAGAGGGAGAAGCAGGCCTCCCAATGAGCAGGGAGCCCAATGCAAGGCTCCATCCCAGGACCCCGGGCGGGGATCATGACCTGAGCCGAAGGCAGATGCTCAACAGCTGAGCCACCCAGGTGCCCCTAAAAATACAATTTTTAAGTCCTTTTTTAAGCATGTTGTATATCTTTGTTATAACTTATTTTATGGTTTTATTTAGACTACAATTTTTTAGTTACCATTGAACAGTTGAAAAATTTATTCTTTCATTTTTTTTTTCCTTGGGAATGTTATGATTTCTAGCATTTCTGGTGAACCAAGCTGTTAAGTGCACCAGAAGAATAAATTTGGAACAGTGTGAAGAAATTGAAGCCCTGGGCATGGCTTATTACAGCAGTCCTAAAATTTTGAGGGTAAGAATTATTTTGAAGTGAAACTTACTCGTCAGATTTGTTTTCTGTTCTTCTCACCCTTTTGAAGTATGACAAGTATAGAATAATTGCAGTACATGATTGACAACTCAAGTTTAAATTTTTCTTCTCTAGTTCTTTGGTATGCTGATACCAAAGATATTGAAATAATCACTTAAATGATTTTTATTTTTATATAGTTCATATTTTGCTCTTGTTCATTGTTTTGTTTTTGGCTTTCAATCATTTTGATGGTAACCAATAATTCTTTCTCCTAAATTAAAAAAAAAAACTTTATTTAATAACACAAAACTTCAGAAATTATAAAAACATCTTAATGTCTGTGACAGAAATGATCACATTAGCACCAAGAAGATACCTGAGAGTCCAGAAAAGATAGAAAATCCACTTTCCGTTGGCAGATGAAATCAGCAGGAAAGAACAGGCAGGAAATAGGACTGCTGGCAAAGAAGAGGTCACGGGAGGTCAAGGCAGTATAGAGGCCCTTTCTCTCTGGTTGTAGTGACTGAAGCCTAGAGGGATAAGAGAGGCCACTGGCCCATTTGGGGCATGCTATGAAGGGTTGTAAGAGGTGAAGATTTTGTTCAATGATGAAAAAAATCGTATGATTATTGTGAATTTCCACCACCTGATTTTCTTATTTTGGAGGGAACGGGAAGGGAGTAGCGTGGTCCATGATATCAATATTCATCTGCACTGCAGTCTTCAGAATTGAGTTGAAGATTTTCTTCTCCTTTCCCATTCCATCTTCCCCTCTTCTCGTAAGTCAGCTACGTAGGCCTGTGAATTCTTCCAGTTATATGCTTTCTCCTGGTGGTCCTGGCAGTAGCCTGTCAGGTGTGCAGGCACAACTCTGTCAGCACAGAGCTCCCCAAACATGTCTACTCTGCCCCCTCCCTTTGTCCCTGTAGGGTGTTGTGTGATGAGAAGTGGTGAGGGGGGGGGGGAGTGAAGGGAGTACTCCTTTAGAAGGAGTTCTTGGCTCTGTTGGGGAGGCAGGAGCTCACTGTTGAGGGGCTTGGGCTGTAGGTGGGAAGAGCGGTTAGGAGGCATTGAAAATTGCCTGGGCCAGGGATGGTGGCCTTTTGGTGTGGACAGGCACAGCAGGGTGACCAGAAGGCTAGGAGCCACATCTTCCCCACAGCGCTGTGTCACTGGTGACCATGTGGAAAGTCCTGAATCATTACCCTGAAGCAGGGAGACTTCTGAGACCAGCTCTGTGGGGCTGCTGTATGCTATTAAGCTTCCAATATGAAGGAAATGAATATAGAAGGAAGATAAAGCTACCTCTTTGATTATGACATAGATATGAAAATACGGGGGTTGTAAGTCTTGATTAAGGAAATTCCGTTTTCCTCTTTATGAAGTCTTTAATAAGATGATTATGCCCTTTAACTGTAGTCTGAAAAAGCAATGAAAGTGCCTTTCCATGTACTTAACAAAATTTCTTGTTTCTTTCTGTTTAGGTGCCTGGTTTAAGAACAGAGGCAGAGGTAAGAGTATTTCTTGATGGAAAGTAAGCTAGTTTATAATTTGTTGTCTTATTTCTAAGCCTTTTGAAATGAATACACTTAGTATTACAAGGATATCTTACTGCCAGTAACAACGTTTGCCAAAAGAATGAAATGAGGAAGCTCTGTAGTGGCCCAACCTTTCTTAATTACAAAAGGGGGAGGTTTCCAAATTCCCTGTTTTTGCAGTTAACACTTTTTCACATTTAAATGGCATGGCTGTGTTCATGGACAATGGGTTTTCACGGACAATGGGTGTGATCTGCTTCTCTGCTTTCCTGGCCTCCCTTGAGATCTGGTCTCTTGTCCAGAGAGTTGGCTAGCTCCCAAGACACTGTCTGTCTCTGGTAGAAGATGGAAACCTCTTGCCTGTATATGTCCGCTCCTGTGTAGGGGCGGAACACTCCCGGGGTAGCTTCGGGGTTGAGGTGTGGGTGTAGGTTCTGTTTGACCCCAGCTCAGGAGTTCTGTCAGACTGTGATCAGGTGATCAAGATCTTTCTGTGGATATGTCAGAGCAAAGGACATGGATCTAACACCCCTTATTTTTGGGTCTATGAGCACAGTCCCCAAGGAGGCCCAGGGCATTGGCCTTGTTACAGTCTCCCAGAGCTTGTGGGATTGGCTGGCCTTGGTTCAAAATTCAGCTTTGCCATCGTTTTCTCCTGTGAAATGTGCCTCATTCCCCTCAGTTGTCCAGCAGATGGAGGCTGACGTGATGTCCCAGTAGGGGAATGCGCGTGATGGGCTCTGTGCAGCGTCTGGCACCCAGGCGGCACTTGGGACAGTGATACCTGCTGTAACTGATTTCATTAAGTCTCGAGATACAAACGTGTTTGAGGTAGACACTTGGAAGGAAATAGTCTTGTGACTTTGGACTTCACACTTATATGTGTGGGCCTGGATTTCCTCATCTGTGAAGGTGTTTTTCAAACTTGTTTTAGTTACAAAGTTTTTTCAAATGTGATCTCAAGCAGAACTCTCCCTAGTGTGTAACTTGGATTGAATCCAGAGCCCCTGGTTGGAGCAGGGGTGGGGGCCAGAGCCCTCTACCTGTCCAGCCTCCCCATCTCTCTTCTTTTTTGTTCTTCTGGGGAATCTTTTTTGTTTGTTTGTTTTTTCTTTTTTTTTTTTTTTTTCCTTCTGAGGAACCTTGTGGCTCCCAGGAACACAGGGTGAAAACCATATACTAGACTAGCTCTCAAATACCTCCAGCCTCTAGAAAGTGCTTTGATTCTACCATTCAGACCTTGAACTGTGTATGGGGGCAGCAAGCCCATCAACCTTGTTCATGACAAATCTGTAGTGCTAAGGCGGGGCCTAGTATGTATTGGGCACTCAGTGGGTTAATTGAGTGAATGCCTAGGAGATGGATTCAATCAAGCAGGGAAGACCTACTGTGAGGATGATGGGATGTTATGGGAAGGCATGTACTGTGTGCCATATTCTGTTCTAAGTCCTGTGCATGTCTGAAGCCTGTTAGTTGTCTCAGCAAGCCTAGGAGGCAGGTCCTGTTCTTGTCCCTCCCTGGCTTAGGAGTTACAGAGCAGTGAATTAGCCTGCTCAAGGCTGTGAGGAAGTGGCAGACCTGGAACAGGAATCCCCAAAGACCTTACTCTCAACCGCGACACTGGACGAGCTGTACTGTGTGCCAGGCCCCAAGTTACAAGCTTCACGCATATTCTTTCTGTGCACCCCATGGCTATGCAGTCTGGAAGTGGTAGATGGGGGCTTATAACCCAGATCTGTGTGATACCAGAGCTCTAATGGACAAACATGTCAACTCATATCAGAGATTTGCTTGAAGTTCTTTTAAAAGGTAACTTCCAAGATTTGTTAGATGATGAATATAAATATTGGATCCAGGCTTCTCATTAAATGCAGCCTGTTAGGATTGCCTGAAATAGTTAATATCTATTAAATCTATTGAATCTACCTATTGCATATCTATCGAACCATGAAAGATGAAGTTATGGCTCTATAATTTCATTGTTAAGTATCCGTTATGGGGCGCCTGGGTGGCTCAGTGGGTTAAAGCCTTTGCCTTCAGCTCAGGTCATGATCTCAGGGTCCTGGGATCGAGCCCCACATCAGGCTCTCTGCTCAGCACGGAGCCTGCTTCCCTTCTCTCTCTCTCTACCTGCTTGTGATCTCTGTCTGTCAAATAAATAAATAAATAATCTTAAAAAAAAAAAGTATCCATTAGTCCTTTGCCACAAGGTAGTGTGGGAATGGGATACAGCTGAATAGGACATTCAGGAAACCATAGTAGCCCTACCATTTTCATTCTTTGACCATTCCAGTGGCTCTTTTTTTTTTTTTTTAAATATTTTATTTATTTGACAGAAATCACAACTAGGCAGAGAGGCAGGCAGAGAGAGAGGAGGAAGCAGGCTCCCTATGGAGCAGAGAGCCCGATGCGGGGCTCGATCCCGGGACCCTGGGATCATGACCTGAGTGGAAGGCAGAGGCTTTAACCCACTGAGCCCCCCAGGTGTCCCCCAGTGGCTCTTGATAGACCAGGGTAGCTCTTGCCACCTACACTTGTCCCTCCGTCTTTCCAAAGCTTGTCTAACCCGGACCCTTTGGTTTCTGCCAACCACGCCCACATACCACTGGAACGGCTCTGTCAGAGGCTGGTGTGGAAGAGTGTGCATTTTCTTGGAAGCCTGCATTATTGCTGAACCAGGGATCAGTAGGTTCAGATAAAGGACTCCAGGGTTGTCTTTCGATAAGCTGAAGAGCTCATCACCTCGTAGCAAGGGACTGCCTCCGTAGCTCACACTCACCCGCAGGGCTTGTTGCGCAGACGGTGTTGTGGGGATTGGTGTTGCCCTTTGGCCACCCTTGTCACATGGCGGTTTGTCTTTGCCTCTGAACCGTGTCACGTTCTTAGAGGTTTGACTTACAAGGACAGTCACAGGTCTTCTTGGTCATGGGAGCAGACAGCTAAGGACTACTTATTTATCTATAAAATGACAGCTTAAATACTTAGTGATTTTGAATTATAAACAGCATGGTACACAATTGAGGGCACAGCAGTTCAAAGCAATGTAAATGACTAGATACAGGGTAGATTCCTTCCCGAACAGTGCTTTCTAAGTGCTGACATTTAGTGCGGACGTCAGATTTGTCACACGGTACGAAGAGGCCCAGCTCCTTAGAGGGCTGAGCCATATAAAGGATTGCTTGCTGCTTGTCACTCTGCTGCCAGTGGCCATAGATGAAAGATGTCCTTTAGTAGCATTGGGTTATTCAGGACTTCCTGATTCTGCTTGAAAGATTTGTCTGTTTTCTCTTCCCATGATCCCACCGCCCCGTGTGTACATGTAAGGGTGTGTGTAGAGGTTGTGCATGAATGGATCAAGCCTGTGTATAGGGAGGGTGTGGGGATTAGTGGGATGTGTCCTGGGACTGTGGAGCATGTGCACGTGTGTGTACAGAGCGACTGCGCTGACTGGTGGGAGCTGTGCTGTGGTGGGGAGCGCATGCACACGTTGGGTGGTGTGATGGAGTTGTGTGTGTGAATGAGCTATAATTCACGTACCATAAAACCATTTTTAAGTGTACAATTCAGTGATTTTTAGTGTATTCACAATACACAACTCACAATATAAGTTCACAACCAAGTATTCACAGGGTTGTGCAACCATCACCACTACCTACTTCCAGAACATTTTCATCACCTCAGAAACCTGTGCTCATTAGCAGGCTCTCCTCATTCTTCTCCACTCCTCTCCCTCAGCCCCTGGGCAGCCACTAATCTACTTTCTGTCTCTACGGGTTTGCCTATTCTAGACATTTCCTATAAATGGGCTCATGTAATATGTGACCTTTTGTGTCTGGCTTCTTTCACTTAGCATGTTTTCAAGATTCATCTACGTGGTGGAATGAATTAGCCCTTTATTCCATTTTATGGATGAATAATATTCTTTTATATGGATATACGATATTTTATTTTTCCACATATCAGTTGATGGACATTTGCATTGTTTTCTTCGGTTTCTGGCTGTATGAATGCTGCTGAGAACATTTGTGTACAAGTTTTTGTGTGAACGTAGGTTTTCGGAGAGAACCACTTTTCAAGTTTGGGTTATATTCTCTAGTATTTCCTATGTACAGGCATATACGTGTAAACATCTGCGTTTTTGCGAGTGTACAGTTGGAGATTGCGTGTTGTGCTGTTGCCTGTTTTTCCCTGCTTGGCAGTGTGTTCGCGGAGGTTTATCTTTAGGCTCTTGTCACTGTGACCCATTCATCTCTGCCGGACAGTATCCTTCGTGAGCCAGCTCTCCTTCACTTCACAGATCCCTGTCACTGTTCAGTCCGTCCTCATTCAGTCTCTGAATAAAACACTGACCCGGCTAGAGGACACGGTCACATTGAACCAGACTCTTGTCGACGCTGGGGATGTTAAAATCTGCACTAACGTCGTTCTCGAGGTAGGTACCTGATTTGGCGCGGAAAGCTGAGTCTGTGTGTGGCAGACTCAAGCCGCATGGTCCTGAGGGGTCACTGGATGCCCTCCGCAGAAGGTTCTGGCTCATTCTGGGGTATTGGTTCTTGACTTGCCCTCCTGCTTGCCGGCCCGCTGTACCATTAGGGGATGCTTCTTTAGGTAAGGGCTCTGAAACAATCACGTGTGATTTTTCTCCACAAACCTAGGGACTTTCAAGAATATGTCAGAATGTGTTTTTTTTTTTTTTTTTTTTAAAGATTTTATTTATTTCTTTGACAGAGAGATCACAAGTAGGCAGAGAGGCAGGTAGAGAGAGAGAGAGAAGCAGACTCCCTGCTGAGCAGAGAACCCGATGCGGGGCTCAATCCCAGGACCCTGAGATCATGACCTGAGCCTAAGGCAGAGGCCTAACCCACTGAGCCACCCAGGCACCCCAGAATGTGTTCTTGTTGCTGTTGTTTTAACACATTTCACCTGCAGAGATCGATCACGTGCTGTTCAAACCTGCTGATTGGGAATTCCTGTAACTAGGTACAGAGAGGCTCAAATGGCCCTGGCAGTGGGGGGGGGGGGGGGTGGTGGTGCTGAGGTGTTACCTCCCGAAAGCTGAGGGGACGGGAGAGACAAGCTTCCACGAGTGGAGAAATGGGAAAGGACTTGCCTGCTCTATGTATGTTGAGTTCCCGATGCAGCTACCAAAACACAGCGGGCGCAGGTGTGTGTGGAGTTCCCTCTTGTTTTCAGGTGAAGTACAACGTTGGGTACACAGACGCAGGGGAGGTAGCCCAGGCTGGCCTCGCTCTCCTTCTGGGGACGGTGAGCCAGGCAGTGGTTGCACTCGAGCAGAAGTTTGAAATTCATTTCATTCAGGTGAGTTTGATCAATGTTGTACATGTATTTAATTGCAAGTAAAAAAATCATAACTTCTTAGTGAAAAAAAATCTGTTGAGAAGTCTTACCATTTTTCCACTTGTACTAAACAAAGGGCTTTATGTGGCATGTGTTTGTAACAAAATCAGGCAGAGTTCTTGTATCTTTTTCCTTTCCTGGAATAAGATTCTCTTCCACGGGAGCTCCTTCTTTTAGAGAATGATGTACTCCTACACTCAGCAGATATATTTATAGTTCTGGGTAGGGGGAGAAATTCTTTTATTGGTTGGAAATCCCAGATTTGGCTGTGAGAAGTGTTTTATTTTCACCCTATTTCCTTATTAAAATGAGAATCATTGGGGGGCATTTCTCCATTGTCTTTCAGCAAAATACAAAGCCGGTTCCTCTCAGCGGAAACCCTGGTTATGTTGTGGGGCTCCCATTAGCTGCCGGATTTCGGCCTCAGAAGGGATATCCTTTTTGGTTCTGTAGAGAAGGCTGATTTCCCCGTCTATGTGTGTGTGGTGCTTTTCCCTTTATTGCTGAGGGTCGTGTGGGCTGGAGGTTAGGTTTGGCCCGGACTTCTTGGAGGGGGGAGCTTTAGGGTTGGTGGGTTGGCTGCACAGCAGACAGGGCCATGTGGACACTGGTGGTTGGGGGTGGAACAGCATGGCCCAGGGAAATGTTTTTATAATGAAAATCTTGGGACAGAAAAGTTGACAGACTTTTAGATATATTTAATTACACACGCAAGCAGAAACTCTTAAATTTAGTCATTTGGAAAACTTGGAATGGTTTTGGAGGAACAGTTTCTGAGGATTTTTCTTCTGAGAATCTACTCAAGGAAAATAGAACTATTTTTCGCTCTGCCCTGGGAAATAACTCAAGATCACAGAGACCCCGAGAAGGGATATTTGAGTTTCAGTCATGTCTCATGTCACACACCTGTCACCATGGTCTGAGAATCAGACTGCTTTAGTCCTGGGTGATTGTCCCTTAACTTTCTGTGAATATCTGGGATTATTCAGACCATGAACAGATTCGGACAATTTACTATTCTTCGTAGCCTAGCCGAGCAAGACTGCTTTGCAGTGGAGGGGATCCGGGCCCCAGTATTATTTGGTTACAACATGCAGTCTGGCTGTAAACTCAGGTAAGAGAAGAACTTGCTGCTTTTGGAACTTGACTGAGTTGATCAAATCTCCGTATCAGCCAGCGAGCACCTGTGAAAGCCGTGGCGTGACCCGTTAGCACTAGTGACTGTACTTGTATTTTCTAATTGTAATTTTCACAACCATAAACCATTTGTTGTGATTCAGAGGAAAACTTGCAGTCATTTTTCCGGTCACATGTGGCAGGGTACAAATCCCAAGGCTTTTGTAGGTTTTAAGGTTGCACAGCACTTGAGGTTACAGTAAAAATACTTCGCTTGAAAGTCCTTCCAGGGGGCGCCTGGGTGGCTCAGTGGATTAAGCCACTGCCTTCGGCTCAGGTCATGATCTCAGGGTCCTGGGATCGAGCCCCGCATCAGGCTCTCTGCTCCACGGGGAGCCTGCTTCCTCCTCTCTCTCTGCCTGCCTCTCTGCCTACTTGTGATCTCTCTCTCTGTCAAATAAATAAATAAAATCTTTAAAAAAAAAAAAAAAAGTCCTTCCAGTATTTCTGAATTTTAATATACGTATTGCAACAAACCTAAGGAGAAGAAGCCTGAATGTGACCTCTGTTTTTATCTTTTTCCTATCAAACGTGCATATAGTGTCAAATGTCAAACAGCCCTGCATGGCTTATAAAGACGCCAGCTCCCACCCTCATTTCTCCCACTCTGCAGGCAATCACTTGCAGCTCCTATAGCTGATTTTTTGGAAATTTACTGCCAAATCTGTCGATAACCTATATGTAATACTACTTCCTAACACTTAGGTTTTATGAATTGTTGAGTTCCCACTATGGAAGACAAGGATTGTCTTTTTCCCCTTTCTTCCCCTACCCTACCACGCAGTCACTTCCCATCCCTACGTCCCCCTAGGGTAATTACATCATTGTTTTGTTAGACTCACAGACACCGTTTACATTATTCGTTTTGATCTGTTTAGACCAGTATTTCTCAGAAGGTGTTCCTTGGATTACATTTCCAAAGAGTCAGTAGGGATATGTCTGTGGTCCAGTTAATGTGTTTGAGGAACACCAGATTGAAGTTAAAAACACAATTCCTTACTATAAGGACTTCTCAGAGCCTTTAATATGGTGAGCCTTTAATATAAGAGCCTTTAATATGGTGTGCTCCAGGAGGGACATAAGAATGCAATATTTCCCAAACTTTTGGCCACAACTCTCCTTGTACAGAGGCTCTCAATGGAACGCAGTTTGGGAAACATTGTTTTGTTTCTCCCTGGCCTACCAGGATTTCTGAGTTAGAGATTTGGCTTCTGTCAAATAATGTTTGGAGAGAGAGAATAAGGCAACTGGTGAGGGCATGCGTGCTGTTGAGGCCTGTGAGAACTGTTGGAATGAACAACAGCCCCATTCCACTGACTTCTTTTTCCTTCCCAAAAGACTGCCCAAAGCCATGACGTGCCAGCTCGCAGTGCAGAGAGTGAAGAGCCTCCTACAGGGCCAAGGCTTCCCGGACTATGTGGCCCCTTTCGGAAATTCCCAGGCCCAGGATGTGCTGGACTGGGTACCCGTCCACTTCATCACCCAGGCATCCCACATGAAGGTAAAGCGGAAGTTGAAGGCCACCTGTGAGTTGTCTCTCCTCCTCCCACTGCTCCTCTGCCCCTGGGGCGGGGAGGCGGGGGTGGGGTGGGAGTGGGGGTGGTGTGGGGGGTAGAGGCAGCTGGGGGAGCCACCTGTTGAGGCAGCGGGTAGCTCTGGGCAGGAACCCGGGCTTTGTTATCAGACGGGCCTGGATCTTGAAAACTGATTTTGCCCTTTGTTAGCCCTCTTGCCTTTGAGGCTTCAAGGCGTTTCTTGGTCTGTGAAATAGGGAGTGAGATCTATAGAGTCAGCCTCATGTGGTAGTGGAGTTCAATGAGGTAACATCAGAGGGGCCTAGGGGTTGCTCCAAACATAGGGATTCACCACCGTCCTGACTGTTCCTGTGATCATTGGTGTGACATGAGGCATCGTCATGAGACAGAGGAGTGTGAGGCCTGTGGCAAGAAGTGAGACTCCTGCCCGCATCGCTGTCCCAGCCGTTGTTCCCTGGTCTGTAAAGGCAGCCCACACGTGAGAGCTTTCAATTCCAAAGTTCCCTGAAGAGTTTAATGGAAGTTGACATCCTACAAAGAGGTTCCTGATCACACATGATTCCTCTGCCCACCTTTCTCTTTTGTCTCAGCCATCAGAGTGTGGGCGGCGCGCTCTCTGGCTTATCCTTTAATCGCCCAGCTTTTGCTGGTGGCTGCTTCTCAGGCCTCTCATTATCTGCTTAGCATATTTATAGCCGGGGGACAATAGGGGTGCGCACCCGCCCTCCAGCGCCAATCCGGCCCTCCTCCTGAGTCCCCAGCAGAGCCCAGTGATGACTCAGTCCCTGCTGTTCAGCTGCTCAGTCTTGGCTCAGTTCTGCGGCCTGTGAAGCAGGCGCCTGGCTTCTGGCTTCTCAGAGATGGGTGAAGACATTGTTGTTCCCCCCTCAGAAGGGAAAACAGGTTGGGAGGAGAGGCAGCACAGACATGTGCATTCTCGGGGTCTGTGCTGGTGCGGGGAGCTCAGAGGCCTGGAGCTGGTTTTGCACCTACCTTGCAGGAAACTCAGGGGGCAGTGGCCCCCGGGTGCGCCAGGCCCGGCGTCTGCTGGCTGCATGTTGTCTCTTCTAATAACAGATCCTCACAGACTTTTCCAGCCTTGCAACCTTCCTGAAAGGCAGTTCCCAGCTAAGGAGTTCCATCCGTGCCTTTTTGGCAGGAACCAAATTTAGCAGGCTTGCTAGCTTTTCATGCCCTGAAGAGGCATATTTTAAAAAGCTTGTTTTTGTGGGAAAATTTAAAACATACACAGAAGTAGAATATTACAGTAGAATTCCTTCTACCTGTCATGCAGCTTCAGTGGTTATCACATTTGGCAACAAACACGATGTGAAGGCTCAGAAAGGTTTGGGAAGGCCCCTGCCCCCGTGGCCACTCTTCTCGGGGCAGAGGCCTCAGGCCCGCTCCCACAGCTCCAGCCTGCTCGGGTCACATGGAGAATTCAGAGTTCGTATCTTTTACAGCTCACGGACTCCACTGTGTGCCATCCTCCCCAACCCTGTATAACAGCTTAATAGCCAAGTGATGAGGTTAAATAAAGGAAAGCATTTATATTTCTTCTGGGTAGCAACTGGGTTTAACTTCTATGACTAATGCCATCCTCTCTCTTCTCCCCACCCAATGCCAGCTTCTCCCCTCAGGAATCTCTGAGCCGGATGAGGTCGGGCCGTTAAGGCCCAAGGTTCCATGGTTTGGTGTGGGTGTTGGGAGCTCCACAACTTCCAAGTAATACCGGCTTCTTCCAAAACAGGAGAGGATGGAAAATGATGCTTTAGGTGTTAAAATATTTTTGGAGTACTAAGTACTTGAAAATATGTGCTCTCAGCTGTTTTTATCTGAACTTCGAGTCTCTTCACTCTCTTGTTCAGAACATTTTGTAATATGTGAAACATTTTATAATTAAAACTCTGAACTGCAGATTAAGTTTGACATGAGGTTGTGTAATGTTCAGATTGATTAATGGCATTTTTGTTGTATAGGACTCTTGCCAGCTCCCAGTGGCTTTGGTGATAGAAGTGAAGTGGACTAAATACGGGTCCTTACTAAACCCACAAGCTAAAATAGTAAATGTGACTGCAAGTCTCCTCTCATCCTCCTTTCCTGAGGTAGGTCTAACTTGGGTTTCAGGGTCTGGGTAAAGATGTGAGTCCAGACAAAACTCAAGTGTGATAATGAAATTTATTTTGTGAGAGAATTATTGAACTTTAATCTGAATTCTTAAAACAATTCAGCAATCATTAGAGAAAAAAACCCCACTGACAACAGTTGAATTGACACTAGCATTCTTGTTCAGTTTTGATCTTTAAAATTCTTCGAAAATGGAGTTGTGATGGACACTGGTGGGTTAGGACAACCTAGGGAAAAACTCTCATCCGAGTGAGCGGCTGAGGATCCCTCTGCATGCCTCGGAGAGGCACCCACCGTGCTCGGCCGAAGGGAATGCAGCCTGTCCCGGCTTTGTCATCCTGAGCACGTGAGTGCACACTGGAAGGCAGGGCTTGCAACACTCTTTTCATTGCAGACCAACTCAGGAAATGAGGGGACGGTTCTCATTTCCACTGCGGTTACTTTTGTGGACGCATCTGCACCTGCCGAGGCAGGCTTCAGAGCGCGGCCAACCATCGACGCCAAGCTGCCGTTTAATTTCTTCTTTCCGTTTGTTTGACGTAAGTTGCTAGTTGCCTCTAGAATCGCGTGCTGTGGGGCGTGGACTCCTTGGAGACATCCTGGTATTCTACCTCTGACCCATGGGGTTACCCTCCGACCACACACTACCCCTCTGCCCTCACTCCCCTCCTTTTGGAAACTTTATTCTCCTCGGTTGGACCTTAGAACGGGGCACCATCTGGTCTTGGTGATTTCCAGTCCCGTCAGCATGTAGGTCATGTGCGGAAACCAAACTGCACCTTTGGGAAGATGGTAAAGGGCGCAGACCCGGAAGTAGAGCAGGTGTCGAGGGTTTGTCCAGTTTATGCGTCCTCTGCTTCGGCGTGAGTTATTTGTAAAATACTCATTGTAGTTCAGATTTTCTTTTCCGGTCCCATGGAAATGAGTACAAAAACAGCAAAATACTGTATATTAAATCATGCAAGTAGAGGACTCGGCCTCACGAGGGGATCTTCCCCGCCAGTGTCATCTTCATTCTGTGGAGTCTTGGGTCTATTGCTGTTTCAGCGGCAGGCACCGGAGCTCTCCATCTGGTGGGCTGTACGGGATGCCACAGAGCAGTTCCAAGCAGTGGATACTGGAAAGAATAGAGTAGGAGGGTCCAGGGGAAGGAGTTTCTTTTATATGTTAATTGTACAGTAATTGAGAAAAATGTTGTCAGGAGGTAGAACAAGGTAGAGCCAGTTAGAAGCTGGAGGCTGCAGAGGAGGGGGCTGGGTACCTGAGAACATGCTCTCTGGCGGGATCTGCTCAAAGAGGAGCTGTTTAGAACAGCTTAAGACGGTAAGACTTTTCTAGAACGGGCTGGTAGCTAAGGTAGCTTCCTTTTTTCTTGTGTCTTTCAGAATGCTCATATGAAAGGATGCCTTGGTTCCTCATACATGCAAAATGTGAAAAAGTGTATTTGATGAGATTAAATTTTATATACAACTTCGTAGTTTTCCGGCTTTGTCGTTCATTTTCAAGCAACAGTCCAGAGTTCAACGTGGGAAAATATAGTTTGTGATACATTGTGATATGGGGTGAGAATGGGATGGGAAGCTCTCGGTCATGCCAAGACCTTCCCACAAGGAAGGAGCAAGCCTTCCCACAGACTTTCCCTCCCAGCCCCCAAAACCCGAGTTGGGTGGGGTGAGGCAAAAGCATCAAACTAAACCTCTCCCCGAAATGGCCCCAGGAGGGGCAGCTGTCTCTGTCATCAGAGGTACACACCCGTCAGGCAGGGGTCTTCTCTTTGGGATGGAGCAGGCACACGTCTAGTTGACCTCAGGAAGGAGTCCGTTCTGTCTCAATAGCTTGTTCAGTCTTTCAATTTCTCGTTCCTGTCATTACAAAAGCAGATACATAACTCCGTTTACCTGCTGCACCTCGCCAGGGATGTGGCAACCATTCAGTGGGCCCCAAGGACGCAAAAAATGAATGAATGCTACGCTCCTGGTGGAGTCTGCCAGCGGACCTGCTACAGTCAGCCAGGGTCCACTGGGGGACTGCAGTGACAAGAGGTCCTCAGGGAGGACAAGAGGTCCTCAGGGAGGGGCACCTGGCACAGCTGTGGGGAAAGAGGCGATGCCTAATCTGAAAGGACAAGGAAGACTGAGCCAAGGGCAGTGTCCAAGCAAGGACCTGGCAGGGAGAAGCACCGCGCTGAAGGCAAACAGATGGCATTTTCCCAAAAGTGTCTTCTTACCTTTTCAGAGCAGCTGAATTCAAGGTGTTGGATCTTGGCGGCCAACTGTATATTTATCTGTTTTAACCTCAGCAGCTGCCGTTCTGAACGTGTCTTAACTGAGATAATTATTCCTGTAAAATAATTGAGGGTCTCAGTGACACAGGTTTGTGATTTAACCACTTGAAAAGAAACCTTTGTCTTCCTTCTGAGTGTGTACAGTTGGGCAGAATGGTGGCAGACAAAACAGTCCATCACTTAAAGGCGTTAGAACCAGGAAGATCAGATTTGTCATTTCTGAGCTCCTCACTAACCAGTAGGGAAATATTTCCCTCCAGCTCACACGGGCCAAGAAATCCTTTATTGGTCACTTGGCCAGATGAGTGTTAAACTCCCTCACACAGAGCTTGTTCACAACCAGCGCTGCTGCCGAGCTGTGAGACTGCCACTTTCGGTGTTCCGCCTCCCACAGGCACGGCCAGTTGAGTTTAGCTGTCAGGTGGACAACTAAGGCTTGGCCAACAGAGGGGACATCAGCCTTGTCTGATGGCTCCCACATGCCCACGTCACAGTGGGGACGTGGCCTCAAAGGACTGTGCAGCAACTGGGGATGTTCCGTGCCTTCCAAGTGAGAGCGACCATGTCTGGACTTGGTGGGTGTGAGGCCCAGGAGCACTGGCCCCTTGTCGCCGGCATTCTTGGTCCTCTGAGTCCAGTTGAAGCCTGTGTTGCTTTTTCAGACCTCTCATGTCCTGCCACGAAATTTGATGGCAGTACAACAGTGGGCATTAGGCAGTCCTGTGGCCTGCCACCATCCAGACCAAGAAAATGAACAAATCTCAGGGATTTGGTTTTATCTGCAAAAGCAAATCTCACCATGGTGTGATACGAGAGTAAAGGGTAGTAACTGTGTTCATGAGTCGTTCACAGTAATGGTTTATCTACCTCCATGGTACATAACCTTGGCACAGAGCGTTTTTCTATTAAATGAGTAATCAATTAGCATAAGCATATTCAATAGTAAGTGAAAAACTTCCCTTATTTCCCTTGACAGAGCCCAAATGAATATTCTTAATGGGCTTTCATGAGATCTACACTGGCTCCTAAAGCCAGGGGGAGCCCCCGGTGCCCACGGGCAGAGCCCTTCACGCAGTCCTGCGTCGGAGACGTGACACTCCTGCCAGCAGGCGAGGCCGGGACAGGACCTGCTGCGCTGCCGAGTGAAGGAGCGCCAGGTCAGAGGACAGGCCTGCCTCACTCGCTCACTGCCAATGACTGAACCTGTCGTGCTGGGCCCTCGTCTAGGGATTCCCAAGCCAGCTGGACACCCAAATCACCAGGTAGCGCTTCAAAAATAGACACCCTGTGAACGGTCCACACCAGACTTCCAGAAGCACTGGAGGTGACTCTCATGGGGTGGGTTCACAGCATTTGGGCACCTCTGACTGGGGTTCATTCCCCAAGAGCTGAGCAGTTAACAGCAGAAACATGGCTTCTCAGACACGGAGCCTCCCTGCACCACGAGGGTGTGTGTGAGGAACAGGACCTCCACCATTTCCCCAAGAGTGTTCCCTACAGCCAAAGTCTACGACAGGTTAACAGGTGTTACTTCCCCAAAAGTGTCTACTTGGTCAATTCGGGGAACTCGGCGTTCTCAGTCTTCTTCATGCCCACAAGTGCTCCGACTTCCTCGAAGGGGCAGAATCTAGTGTCCAGCATTTCTCAGCTTACTTCACCCCTTCTGGATGGTGCCCTTCCCAGGGGGATGGGATTTGGTAGAACATTCTCCAGGAAACACCAAATTAAAAACAAAGGTGTTCTTGGAATCAAGCTGGAGGGACTTAATCAAAGCTTAGTCTGGCCCTTTCTACAAGTATCTTCTAATAATCATGAAAACGAGGCCTAATGGAGAAAAGTGGTTCCTCCTAAAGCATCTGTAACTTGGTATAAATTTGTAGCCACAGAGGCAGTGGTGAGACACCGAATCAGACCACTTCATTTTTCTCTAGAAAACACTAGCCAGGAAGAGGAGGAACCACGACCTCTGGGTCCACTCCCAGGCTCCACCCAGCCAGCTGTCCCTCTGGGCCTGGGAGGACAGGGGACATACCGTTGATGATCCGGGCCACCCGCCACAGCCGGAGCAGAATCAGCAGGCCAAGAGCCTCAAACTGGTGCTTCTGGAACAGGAGGATAAAGTCGAGGATGAAGGAAACCACCACCACAATGGCGTCCAGGATTTCAAACTTGTGGTGAAAGAACTCCATGCGGAAGACAAATAATTTAAAAAAAATCTCCATCATAAAGAAGGTCAGGATGGCAAAGCTCATGTAGTGGAAGACCTGGAGAGGACAGAAGAGTCACAGTGAGAACAGGTCCAGGGCTGCCCACAGGCCGGGGCAGGGTGCATGCGCGCTGGGCTGCACAGCACCTGCCTGGGCACCACAGAGCGAATGCACTTGACCCATCCCAAACTCCGCCAGGGCTGTTCTCCAACTGGGGCCACGGCTGGGACACCACAGACAAGGGCTCTGCTCCACCCTCTGAAGGGCAGTTGGGCAGTGGCAGGATTGAAAACCACCATGCCCTTCGGCCCAGTAATTCCAAAAGCTAGTATTTCATCCCACAGCTCTGCTCACACAGGCACAAAGGCATGTTGTAGGGATCTTTGCTGTAGCCTCGTTTGCAGACGTAAGATTTTCTACCTTGTTCATAGAATAGAAATTCTATTGGAGGGCACTTGTCAAATGCATTACAGTCTCTCCATATGGAGCGCTATGCAATTGTTAAAGACCAAGGCTGACTCCTAGGTATTGACTAAAAATGATTACTCAGGTAGATGGTAATTGAGGAGGGTTCCTGGATCTTGATTTAGAAATACTAGCTCTCGGGGCACCTGGGTGGCTCAGTGGGTTAAACCCTCTGCCTTTGGCTCGGGTCATGATCTCAGGGTCCTGGGATCGAGCCCCACATCGGGCTCTCTGCTCGGCAGGGAGCCTGCTTCCCCCCTCTCTCTCTGCCTGCTTTTCTGCCTACTTGTGTTCTCTCTCTGTCGAATAAATAAAATCTTTATAAAAAAAGAAATACTAGCTCTCAGTAAAGTAACCATTTCCATTCTAGGACAAGGAAAGTACAAAGGCAGCTGGGACATTATTTGGGGCCAGAAAGCAAAGGAAATGCTCAAAGATTACATAGTCATCTTAAAAGGATAGAGCAGTCGGTCTGAAGAGACAGTGACGAAATTTAGTAGGACAATTTGGACCCCGAACAGAATGACTATGATTGTAATACAATGAATAAAAAAAAATTCATGAGTCCTGGTGATACATACACATATGGGAAAAAAGGAAAGCTCTTCTATATATGTATAAAACCAACAAAGCCACCCACCTACCAGATGTAGAACGAATGCCAGAAATCTCAGTGTGCATCCCCCAGTGTGCTCACTGACTTGGGCAGCGACCGTCCGGTGGATGCGAACTGGGGAAGACGATCTTTGCACTATAGTCACGTGTCACTGTGCAAATTCTAACTGCAAAGGGAAAGTGGCCCTGGACAGTGGAATAGCTCACACTTTCTGCCTTCAGTGATGCCAGCGAGTATCCCTATAGTGACATGCCATGCTGTAAAGAAAACAGCCCACTAGCTGAGCACTCTTGCTAACGGAGCCTCTGGACCTAACCTCTGGTGCACAGGGAATAAGGGAACAAGC
This sequence comes from Meles meles, assembly GCF_922984935.1. Classification (NCBI taxonomy): domain Eukaryota; kingdom Metazoa; phylum Chordata; class Mammalia; order Carnivora; family Mustelidae; genus Meles; species Meles meles. The sequence continues at coordinate 12,566,668 of NC_060077.1, read as the reverse complement.
TGAAGGACCTCTGGGGAAACAGACAAATCCAGAACGTGGGACACACTACGAGATGACTGGCTGGACTCAAGTGGGGGTGGGGAGGAGGCAGGAGCGTGATGCCTGGGTGACTCAGTTGGTTAAGCATCAGCCCTCGGCTCAGGTACATGATCCCAGGCTCCTGGGGATCGAGTCCCACGTCAGGCTTCTTGCTCAGCAGGGAGCCCACCTCTCCCTCTGCCTGCTGTGCCTGCTGCTCCCCCTGTTTATGCGCTCTCTCTGACAAATAAATAAAACTGTAAAAGAAAAAAAAGGTGGGAGGACTCTTCTAAATTAAAAGAGCCTGAGCAGATATAACCAAGTATCGTATCAGAAGTCTGGATTCTAGTTTGAAAAAAAAAAAAGCATTATAACATATTTTTGGGACAAATGAGGAAATCTGAACATAAGCTGTTCATTATGGAATTATTGATAATTTTTTAGGGGTGATAATGCGATATGGTTCTGTAGGAGGAAGACCTTATTCTTAGGCAGACTGAAGTATTTGTGTCCTGATGTCTAACTTACCTTCAAGTGGTTGAAAATACATGGGCGTGTTTATGGATACACAGAGAGATAAAGCAAATGTAGCAAAAAGTATATTTGTTATTTTTCATAATAAAAAGTTGAGGAAAAAGGCACAAGACAGCCACCTGAGTGGCTCAGTTGGTTAAGTGTCTGCCTTTGGCTCATGATCCTGGGCGGTGCGGGGGTCCATGCTCAGCAGGGCTTGCTTCTCCCTCTACCCCTCCCTCTGCCCTTTCCCTCTGCTTGTGCTCTCTCTCTCTCTCTCTCAAAAAAAAAAAAAAAAAGAATCTTAAAAGACAGTACAGCAGGTATGTCAGTGATCATGTTAAAAGTAGAGGGAGAGGGAAAATAGTCACCCATCCGTGGAAGGCCTTGGGCTGGCCACAGAGGAAGAGCCAGCAGCTGCCCTGTGAAGCCTGCGCAAATGTCTGGGATGGGCTCAGGCAGCAGCTATGAATTGGGGAATAAACAGTGGGCAGGTCTCCAGCATGGGGACCACGTCAGAATGTTGACAGGCCGAGAAACAGCTCATCTGCCACTAAAGATGGGACAGTATCCCTTTCCTGGTCAGACCCTCCCCCTAGAAGCAGTGACGCCTCAGCTCAGTGGTCTAGCACCACCTGAGATTAGAGCCATCGAGTGAAATGAGGTTTCCTGCTTATAGTAAATGCTTGTCTATAATTTGGAAAGAAGACATTTTCTCTGCTCTTTGGTTAGAAGCACCCAATCAACTCTGTTAAGGACTTGGTACTCCCAGAAGGGTGCTCTCTGCCCCCCCTGCCCACCTCCGGAAAGACACAAGTGAACGGTTTTAATGGGCTGCTGGCCCCCTACCTTGGCAGCATAGTCATTCTTGTCAAGCTCGATGATCTTCAGGTCCAGAATGAGCTCAGCAAGTACCAGGAGGGCATCCAGAATGACCAGGCAGATGATGATAACCTGCAGACCAAGGGAAGGAGCGAGAAACTGTGAGACCTAAAAAGGGACCCTCCTTCCATCTTTAAGAGCCAGAAACATCTAGGGAAACCCACTGGGTGAAGATGCCAGGGATGGGAGGCCGCTGCCCACAGCTGCGCACCTTCCAGGCCCATTGGCCCCCCCTGGGCAGTGCCTGTCCTCCCAGATCTGCTCTGCTTGGCTCACTGAGTGACAGTCACCACTGGTCCTCTGTATTCATTCATTGTTTCTCAGCATCTCTCAAGCCAAACTGCTAATTCCTAGATGGCAAAAAAAATTTTTTTTAAGTTTTAATTTTCCTATTTCTGGAGGTTTTCTTGCCACGGTACACCCAGAACAGATGCTCAATAGATAATTAAAAAGATCCGCCTCAGAGATCTGAGTCATGGAAGTCCCTCCAGGGACTTGCCTTCCTTGAGGCAGTTGGATTAAGTGACGTCCACCATCCACGTAACAGGCTCGTCGTGGGGGTGATGGGCAGATGGTGGGGACAGGGTGCCGGGAGCATGTGCTCTCACCGGCAGTGGGGAACCCAGTGCGACAGGAGGTGAAGACGCTGCTGGGGGCCCTAATGGCAGGCTGGTGGAAATGGCAATGGGAGGAACCCCAACAGACAGTGTGTGACCCCTCTCTTCCCTTGGGATTTCTGGACCCCCCCCCCCCCCACTGCCTCCCTCAGGACCCTGCTTCCTCCATCTGACACGCTCAGGTGGATTCAATGGGTTCATCGGCCATTTTCTTGAACAGGCCTTGGCAAAAATGGACTAGTAAACCTCCTGACCACTTCAGCCCCTAGCTAATCACTTCAGTAATTAAAGTGTTCGAGCACGTGGTTTACTGTGAAAACTGCACGGCAAAGTAATGACGTTTTCACACATATCCAAATTCAGTAGCTCAATAAAGATTCAAGCCTCTGGTGGGTGGTTTTTCCTTTTTCTTTCTTCCTTCATCCTTGGTTTTATTTTAGAGCTAACAGGACATGAGAGCTCATCTGGTCTAAAACCAAGGCACAGAGACATCAAAAACAGAGTGAATATTTAGCCATAAAAAGGAAGGAGCCCTGGGGCGCCTGGGTGGCTCAGTGGGTTAAGCCTCTGCCTTCGGCTCAGGTCATGATCTCAGGGTCCTGGGATCGAGCCCCACATTGGGCTCTCTGCTCAGCTCGGGTCTCTCTCTGCCTGCCTCTCTGCCTACTTGTGATCTCTCTCTCTCTGGCTGTGCGGCACGTGGAAGTGCCACATAAATGCCACTGAATTACCGACTTTACAACGACCAACTTTATGTGAGTTCCTCAGTGAAGAAGAGCCAGACAGACTGACCCAAGGTCACAAAACTACAATGCCTGGGTCCCGGTCCTGGCCTCCGTCAACGAATCCCCAGACCCTGAATGGGCCACTTCACAAGGCAGTGCTGTTTCGGAGGGGAATCACGTCACAAAGAGAAATGCCGAGAATTCAGGGAAGCTGGTTAGTTCCGCATCCAGAAGGGGCGAAGGGGGCCGGGCCCAGCAGGAGCACACAGTGGCATGGCGCCCGCTGGCTACGGGTCCGCTCCCGTGTTAGCCTCCCCTGATCCTGGCCCACCTCTCAAGGCCGATGAGCCTCCCGTGGGAACGCTAAGTTTCAACGTCCTCTTGGAGAAAATGGGGCTGACCACATCTTCCTCCCTCGAATGACAGCAGGAGCATGACCTGAGGTAACGTGTGACGGGTGCTTAGTACAGGGCCCCGCAGTAGTGAGCGGGTAATGAAGTGAAGCTCCTTGACCCTCACGACTGTCCTTCCCTGGCTCAGCTACGCTGTCCACCCACGGATTCCACAGAGGCCCAACACGCTCCGTATACCCCCCCACCCTGTGCTTGTACCATCCTGTGTGAGAAGTGACGGCAATTAAGTGTACACCAGGCCACCTAGGCTGCTTCGAACCATGGGAACAGGTAGAGAGAATGTATCCGAGAAAGGGATTCCAGAATCTTCTCGCGTGCTGATTCTACTGGCTGAGATCAAAGCCCTGAACTGGTGTCCCCACTTCATGCTGGGCTCCCTGAGCCCCTCCGCAAATCCATTCATGTCACTCCCTCCACCCACACGCTTCGACTTTCCGTGGCTGCCCAGCGCCCACGTAAGACCTTCTGGCACCTCCTCTTACCAAGTTCTCCCTCTACTCGCTACACGTAGGCCATATGGACCCTTCTCGATTCTAGGAGTGTGGCAGATCCTTTCCTATCTTGGGCCCTTTGCAAACACCGTCTCCCTGCCTGGAAAGTTCCTCCCTTCACCATGCACAGGGCTATCCCTGCCCAACCTTCAGGTGTCAGATGAAATGTTGCCGCCTCCACCACATGTCCTCTGACACCCAGTCCTAGGTCACGTGTTCCTCTGCCCCCAGGATCTCTCAGAGCCCCCTTCTGTCTCCCTACAGAGGGCTTCTCTTCGTTTGCAACCAGCATCAGTCTGGGTGATGGTTCCTGGAGTGCCTGCCTCTCCACAGACCATCGGTCCTCTGAGAGTAAGGACAGGGGCGTACCCCATGCTTGCTGCTCTGTGCTCCACCGCCTCCCCCCCTGCAAAAGTGTTCCAGAAGGAACTGTCCAGTGAATGACTAAGCATCTCTGCTTATGTTTCAACGGTCAGGCTGCTGCTTCTCCGGGAGGACTGTCCTTAGAGGTCCTGGCTCAGCGGGCAGCCCTGTGGCCCAGTCAGGAGCAGAAGGACCTCCCAGAGCAGGGAGACCCAGGGTTCCCCTTGCAGCTGGAAGGAAACTGGCTCCTTCTGCTTCTGAAATTGAGGGTTTGGGATTTCAACCCCAACAACTTAATACCACGTTTCCTCTCCTGTCACAGCCACAGAGGAACGCACTGAGCTGTGAGGCCTGCTGGGGAGTTTGGCCTGTTTCATTTCTCTGAGCTACATGAAAGCGAGAAAAAGACCAAAATTAAAAAAAAAAATTTTTTTTCTATTTTACCCTGGAACAAAGTCAGCCATGGGAGAGGCAAGGGCTGTTTCTGTTTCCAGAGGGGAAGTCAGCTCTGGGAGGCGCTGGTTTATTTCGGTTTAGGACAGCTGCCACAGGGTCCCCAGAATGGCTCCATTACGGGACCTGGGCTGACAAGGGGCCACGTGCTTCCCTAGTGTCCCAAGCCTCCTGCCTTCTCCTGGGGCCCTCAGAACAGGGTTCCAGACACCTGCCTGCCCACTTCAGGGCTGGGGGCTGAGACAGGACCCACCAGACTCAGCCTGCGTTTGTCCTTCAAAGTCAGAAGAGGCTGACAGACACTGAACCCTTTGCTGTTCTTGGAAGTCCGCATGTCCCTCTCGTGTTCTCCCCTCAGTGCACCCGGAGGTCAGCGGTGGGCTACACCAGGCAGATCACTCCACAAAATAGGAGACCGAAGCCCCCATGGAGATAAGTCTGGGAGGCACAGGACCCTCTTGGCTTTGTTCAACTCAGGGCAGACCCTTGGTATTGGCCGAATGAACGCAGGAACGTTTTCTCTACCTCCAATGTCTACCTTTTCATTGACTTTTTGTGTAGGTGGTAAAATCTGCATAACCTGAAGCTACCATAACAAAATGTGAACCATTCTGAAGTCGGCGTATGGTTTAGGGGCACCAAGCACCCTCACAAGGTGTGCAAGCATCACCACTACATCGTTCTGGAACGTCTCGATGATCCCATGCGGAAACCGTTAATCAGGCCCTTGCCATTCTGCCCCGCTCCGACTTGGAACCCCCAGTCTGCCGTCTGTCTCTGTGGGTTTGCCTGTGGTGGACATTTCGCATCACCGAACTCAGACAGCAGGTGGTCCTGTGTGTCTGGCTTCTCTGAGTGTCCCCTTGCCAACACTCATCCCCTCATAGCAGGTGTCACTGCCTCATTCCTCTTCACGGCCAAGTATGGACAAGCCTACATCTTGTTCCTTCACTCGTCAGGGGACAGAGCTGCACTGACTCTGGACCATGACTTTATCCCTGACGGCACGGGGTCTGCCCAGCGCTGGACGGGGCGCCTGACACAGGGTTAGGGCTCAGGAGACCGATGTCACACAAACAGGGCATTGGCAGAGACAGGCCCCCACCCCGGCCTCGTGACTCTTGGCTGGCGGCTCTGCCCCACCCCAGGCATCTTGGGCCTCTGCCCGCCTACCTGAAACCTGTGCGAGCTGAAGAGCTTCCTCAATGTGGTCCTGAAGTCGAGGGGGGGCCGGGGCGCGGAGCCGGGGGCTGCCGCTGGGTCGGGGGTTCTGCCCTCCTCCCCGGAGGCGGTTGCCTGTGGCGTCTGCTCCTCGTCCTCCTCGTCCTCCTCATTCTCCCACTTCTTGTAATTGATGTTCCAGGCGTGGTAGTCGTCCCCGACAACGGTGAAGTGCTTCAAGAACTTGCTCATCCTCTGGGTCGGGGCCGCCCTGGTCCTGCGGGAGCTGGCCTGCGGGAAGGGGACACAGAGGCAGTGCTGAGGCGGGGAGGCCTCTGAGCCTGTCCACGCCGCTCGGACCTCACGCTGCTCTGGCGGGGAGCAGGGCCCAGGCTGGGCCAGGCCGCGGGGGGCGGGGAGGAAGACAGCCCTGTGGCCCTCGGAGCACCAGGCAAGCGGGGACCGTGAGGTCACGGTGGTTTCTTGTGCTTTTATTTTTGGAATCCAGGGTCCCGGTGCCGGTGAGGCAACAGGAAACCCCAGAACCCATCAGGCCTGTCACTATGGTCTGGTTGGCAATAACCAATGAAATCGGTACCACAGCCCGGTCACAAAATACCCACCACGTGTAAATACCGGAAGAGCAGCCCCATGGTTCAGAGACATCACAACCTGAAAAACCGGAGGTGAGAGTTGGCGGGGCAGGGGTGTGGAAAGCCAAAAGTAAAAGTACCCAGAGTTTCACAGAAAAGGGAGGGCTGCCCCCTTCATGCCGCAGATCAGTTCTTGAAATGTGAGCGGCAAATACATTTTCCTAAGTACAACCGGTGCTGTTTGAAGTGCGTGGTGGACAGAGGCTTAAAGACAAGTGCCTTCAAAGCAAAAAGCAAATAATCTTCCCTTTGCCCAGCTGACTCTACCAGATATCAAATTTCCTATAAAGTTCAATAATGAAAACTTTGGGGTAAGGGTCCAAGAAGGGGGACTATGATCAGCGGAACAGGAAAAAGGAACCCAATCAGACCCATACCCCAGTAGGGCACTGGGTGTGGTGGAGGTGGCGTACAGATCAGTGGGAAAAGGCTGGAGAGGCCAGGACACCTGACCTTCATGATAGGAAACAAAAAACCAAAAAACATGAAAGAGCCCTACCTCACACCCTACACAGAATAAATTTCAGATGCATTAACTGTTACATATATAAATTTTTTTATAAATTAAAAAAAAACTTTAGAAGTCTTAGAACAAAATATAAGCAAGTATTATCATGACCTTCAAATAGGGAAAGGTTGCTTAAATAAGACACAAAACAAATGGACAGACCTGATTCATCAGAACTAAAAGCTTTTCTCTCTCTCTCTCTCTCTTACACACACACACACAAATATCATACACAACCCTAGAAAGACGCACCACAGACTGGGTGGGACACATACATATTTGCAACATACTTAATAGACATTGTTTAGTTTAGTGTCCAGAATATATAAAGAAATCATACAAATTAAAAATAAAAAAAGACAACTCCTTTGAAAACTAGGCAACTGATATTAACAGATAGGTCACCTAAAAGGAAGCCCAAATTGCAGAGACACAACTTCACTAGGACTCAGGAAAATGTGAATGGTAAGAATTCTAAAGTCTGGGGTGCCTGGGTGGCTCAGTGGGTTAAAGCCTCTGCCTTCAGCTCAGGTCATGATCCCAGGGTCCTGGGATCGAGCCCCACATTGGGCTCTTTGTTCTGTGGGAAGCCTGCTTCCTTCCCTCTCTCTCTTGAGAGAGATCTCTGTCAAATAAATAAATAAAATCTTTTTTAAAAATTAAAAAAAAAAAAGAATTCTAAGGTCTGCGATGGCAAATACTGGCAAAGATGTGATGCAGTGGGGGCTCTTGAACACTGACCATAGGAACTGACACTGGTACCACCATTTTGAGGAACAATCCGGCACCGTTTTGTCAAGTCGAAGCTGTGCATCTCTCTCTTCATAATCTAGTGATTCCATCCCTAGAAAGGCTCCAAAGAGAAACACCCCCACATGTGCTCGAATCAGTGGTTTGTTCAAGAATGATCACTGCCAATGTTCACCTAAATGGTGGGAGATGGAGGAGGGAGGGACTGCTACAGAGCCACTACAATGAATGAACCGCATTACTAAATGTCACTGATGACATCCACAGCTACCCACTTAGCAGCACTGAACACAGCAGGTCACTCCTGCCTTCTCTGGCCTCTAGGATTCCTTACTCTCCTGGTTTTCCTCCCACCCCGACGGTTACTGCTTACCAGTCCCTTTTGCTGGATTCCCTAAGAGGAAGACCTTACATTTAAGTATCAACATACTGAGGGCTCAGGTGTCTCTTCTCCATACTCAGTTCCGGTAGCTTCCCATTCAGTAGCATAGCTTTAAAAGCCATCTGTACACGGATTATACAGAAACACTATCTCCTATCCCAGTCTCAACTAAGGACATCCACCCTTAGTTGTCTAAAAGTTGTCTTATACCTAGCATGCATGTTCAAAGCAGAATTATTCATTTGACACCCAAACCATCTCCATCTCAGTTTAGGGCATTTCATTTGTCTAGTTCCTTAGGCCAATAACTTTGGTATCATTCTTTAAATGTCTCTCTCTTCATTCAGTACTGACCTAGCAGGGGTGCCTGGGTGGCTCAGTGGGTTAAAGCCTCTGCCTTCAGCTCAGGTTGTGATCCGGGGGTCCTGGGATCGAGCCCCGCATCGGGCTCTCTGCTCAGCGGGGAGCCTGCTTCCTCCTCTCTCTCTCTGCCTGCCTCTCTGCCTACTTGTGATCTCTGTCTGTCAAATAAATAAACAAAATCTTAAAAAAAAATTCTGACCTAGCAGTAAATTTCGTTGGCCCTGCCTGTTAACTTCTTTCCAAGTAAGACCACTTCTCCCTGTTACTTCCTGCTCTCTTGCCTGAATTACTACAGCAGACTCCCACCTCCTCCCAATATCCATTCTCCATCCAGCAACTTGAAAGAACTTTCTCAAATAGAAATGAGATCACGTCATGCCCTTCTTTAAAACTTTCACATGTGGTGTTTTTTTTTTTTTTTCTTCCCCAGCATACTCAGGCCTTCCTCCTGGAAATGTCTCCCCCCACCCCCACCCCCCTGACAACTGCACAATTCACACCTTCACTTGGGTCAGGCTTCTGCTCAAATATCACCTCCGCTGAAACCTGGTCTGGTCACGCTTCCCCAACCACACCGTATCCACTTACCCTGCTTCACTTTTTTTTTTTTTTTTTAAGATTTTTAAGTAATTCTACATCCAACATGGGGCTCAAACTCACAACCCTGAGATCAAGAGTCTCATCCTCTGACTAAGCCAGCCAGGCGCCCCTCATTTTTCTTTATTGCACTTATTGGTGACATTATATATGAACTTATTTATCTGTTTATTATCTGCCTACACATCCCCACCCCGAGATTCAAAGCTCCATGAGAAAACTTTTTCCATCTTGGGCAAATGGCCTATCCAGTGTCTGGCACTTAATACATACTTAAAAACATCCAAATATTTAAGTGACTAAATGAACACATAAATGGGGATAGGTCTTTACAAATACGTTGAGGAGCACCTGGCTTGCTCAGTCAGTGAGTGTCCAACTCTTGGTTTCAGGTCAGGTCATGATCTCATGGGTCATGAGATTGAGGATCTCATCAGGCTTTGCACTTAGCAGGGAGTCTACTTAAAGGTTCTATCCCTCTGCCCCCTCCTGCACATGGGCACACATATTCTCTCTCAAATAAATCTTTTTCTTTATTGCACTTATTTGTGACATATTAGAAAATATATTTGAAAAATATTTTTAAAATATATATATTATATTATTAGAATATTAGACTATATATTAGAAAAATATTTTTCTAATATTTCTGAATTAGAAAAATTAAAAATATGTTGAGTTTAGGGGCACCTGGGTGGCTCAGTTAAGTGTCTGACTTGATTTTGGCTCAGGTCGTGATCTTAGGGTTGTGAGGCTGAGCCCCACCTCGGGGTCTGTGCTGGTCGTGGGGCCTGCTTAATATTCTCTCTCCCTCTGCCTCTGCCCATCATCCCCCCAAAAAACATATGTTGAGTTGAAAAGGAAGATATAGAAGAATATGAACATAATAACTTATGTAAAAATTTAAAAATACATGCAAAATACTACTATATGCTGTTTGGGGAATGTATAAAATGGAAGTGTAAACATACAAAAGAAGGGGATTTCTGCTTCTGGTCATGATAGTGTAACTGCTAGCAGATTAGGGCTCTTGCCATAAAAAAACTATAGAACTGGATACAATGAATGAAATTTAAAGTGGTCTCTGAGAAAAGAGAAACAGACAAGGTGAACCCCCACACTCACCCTGGCTTTCTGCCTAGAGGTACTTTCTGGACTACGGCAGCAAGACTTTTGAGCCTCCCTCCCTCAAGAATGTGCATGGCAAAGTACCTGAGAATAGGAAGCTCTACAGAGAAGGAAATCCAAAAAAATCCAACTTTGGCTGAATTCTAAACAGCTGAGAAACTGCCAGAGATGACACAAGGCTGGGTTGGGAGATGTGTAAGTTCCAAACATCCAGAGTAGAGATATCTTGTTGAACACCCTGAGAATTTAGTCGAAATTCCAGAAAGGTCATGCCTTATTAGTATGCGTAATCTAGCCCTATAGTAAGAACTACCTTAGACCTGTCCCAAATATACTTAAAAAGAAGCCTTGAGGCTAAAATTAACAAGTCAGGAAATGACAGATGCTGGAGAGGATGTGGAGAAAGGGGAACCCTCCTCCACTGTTGGTGGGAATGCAAGCTGGTCCAACCACTCTGGAAAACAGCATGGAGGTTCCTCAAAATGTTGAAAATAGAACTACCCTATGACCCAGCAATTGCACTACTGGGTATTTACCCTAAAGATACAAACATAGTGATCCGAAGGGGCACGTGTACCCGAATGTTTATAGCAGCAATGTCTACAATAGCCAGACTATGGAAAGAACCTAGATGTCCATCAACAGATGAATGGATCAAGAAGATGTGGTATATATACACAATGGAATACTATGCAGCCATCAAAAGAAATGAAATCTTGCCATTTGCGACGACGTGGATGGAACTAGAGCGTATCATGCTTAGTGAAATAAGTCAATCGGAGAAAGACAACTATCATATGATCTCCCTGATATGAGGACATGGAGAAGCAACATGGGGGGGTAGGGGGATAGGAGAAGAATAAATGAAACAAGATGGGATTGGGAGGGAGACAAACCATAAATGACTCTTAATCTCACAAAACAAACTGGGGGTTGCTGGGGGGAGGTGGGATTGGGAGAGGGGGAGCGGGCTATGGACATTGGGGAGGGGAGGCGAACCATAAGAGACTATGGACTCTGAAAAACAACCTGAGGGTTTTGAAGGGTCAGGGGTGGGAGGTTGGGGGAACAGGTGGTGGGTGATGGGGAGGGCACGTTTTGCATGGAGCACTGGGTGTTGTGCAAAAAGAATGAATACTGTTACGCTGAAAAAATAAATAAAAAGGGAAAAAAAAAAAAAAAAAGAAGCCTTGAAAAGATCAAGCAGATTCCCAGGTAAGTTGACTTCCTGTTGGAACAAAATTTAAATTCTACTAGGGAGGACAACAAAATATACTCAACAATGTAGCGTTTATAAATGTATAGCACACAATAAAAAATCACTAGACAGGGTGTCTAGGTGGTTCAGTCATTGAGCATCTATCTGCCTTCCACTCTGGTCATGATCCCAGGGCCTGGAATCAAGCCCCACATCAGGCTCCCTGCTCCACAGGAAGCCTGTTCTCCCTCTTCCACTCCCCTTGCTTGTGTTCCCTCTCTTGCTGTGTCTCTGTCAAAAAAAATAAAATCTTTTTAAAAAAATTACTAGACAAGTGAAGCAGAAAACCATAGCCCATAACAAGAAGAAACTTATCAAAGCTTATCAAAAGGGATGGATAATAGAATCGGCCAACAAAGACTTGTAAATAGCTATTATAAATATGTTCAAGGATTTCAAAGAAAATATGAGCTTAATGAAGGAACAAAAGAGAATCTAAAAAGAGAAATGGAAACTATTAAAAAAAAAAATCCAAGGGGCACAAAGCTGATTAGATACTGTAGGAGAAAAGATCAGTGAACTTAATGACAGAGCAATAGAAAACATCAAGTGGAAACATGGTGAGAAAATAAGACAGAGGGAAAAAAACCCCAGAGCCTTAGGGATAATATCAAGTAGTCTAATATACATATACCCAGGGTACCAAAAGATGAGAGAGACTGGGGCAGAAAAAATCTGGAGAAATAATGGGCTGAAAAAATTTTGAAATCTGATAGAAAAATATAAATATGTAGATCCAAGAAGCTCAATGAACACCAGGGAGGACAAACATAAAAACAAATGGACTGAGAGGAGACATCAAATACAAGGTGGTGTTTGCCCTTAGGGAGGGGCAAGGGCTCAGAACTGAAGGAGTCAAAAAGTACTTGAATGCTGGGGCGCCTGGGTGGCTCAGTCATTGGGCATCTGCCTCCAGCTCAGGTCATGATCCCAGGGTCCTTGGACTGAGCCCTGCATTGGGCTCCCTGCTCAGTGGGGAGTCTGTTTCTCCCTCTCTTACTCCCCCTGCTTGTGTTCCCTCTCTCACTGTGTGTCTCTCTGTGTCAAATAAATTAAAATCTTAAAAAAAAAAAAGTACTTGAATGATATCTGAAAAACATCTTTTTAAATCACACAAAGATTTGAAGAAAATAGGACAAAATGTTAATAGTTGTCAATTTAGGATGGTGATTATATAAGTACTTGATAATATCTGTGTTTTTTTCCTAAAAGATTGTATTTACTTATTTGAGAAAGAGAGCCCATGAGAAGGGGAGGTTCCAAAGGAGGGAGAGGAGAGGGAGAAGCAGATTCCTGCTGAGCCATGAACCAGACTTGGGGCTCGACCCAGGCAGGGATCATGACCTGAGCCAAAGGCAGATGTTTAACTGACTGAACCACCCAGGTGCCCAGTATTTGTATTCTTTTATATTTTTACACCTTCCGAAGTAAAATAAAATGATCTCTCTCCAACAGAACACCTTTGATGCATACTCAGATTATTTTCATAATAGGTTTCATGAGCTCAGAAAACGTTAGAGTCCAAAGAGATGACCTGATCTCCCCGCTCTCAGAGATGGGAGCACTTCTGAGATGGGCACCCCGGGCCTGCTCAAGGTCTCAGCGCACTTGGGAGTACAGAACTCGAACTCTTTTGCCCTCAGTCCACTGTCCTTTCAACTACCCTATGATGCTTGGACATTTCTAAGCTCCCAATTTGGACAAAGGATACCACCTCTCTCAGAAGCCTCCCTGAACCCCAACATTTTCTTGTTAAGTGCCCTGGGGAAATCCACACTCCAAAGACTGCAGGGCGAGGTTGGAGGTGATGAGTTTGGAGAAGGTAGTGCCCGAAATGCTCCATCTAGGAATCCCACAGTTTGGATTCTAGATGGCCTCCTCTGCCCCATCTTCTGTATAGTTCAAGTGCATTAGGAGCACCTGATTTGAAGCTTCCTCAGATACTAAGAGGTCCAAGGAGAACTTATGACCACTGCATAACCTCCTGAGAGTGAACCTTCCGGTTCCTTCTGCATCCATGATCCTGGAGCATGTCTGGCTTTCCTCTCTCCACATATGCTATTCATCTCTTCCTCTTCTACCACCCCAGCCCAAGCCTTCATCCTGTCACCCTGTAGACTGCAATGGCCTCGGGGTGCCTGGGTGGCTCAGTCAGTTAAGCATCTGTCTTTGGCTCAGGTCTGGATCCCAAGGTCCTGGGATCGAGCCCTGCATCAGGCTCCCCAGTCAGTAGGGAGCCTACTTCTCCCCCTCCCCCTACTTGTGCATGTGCTCTCTCTGTCAAATACATAAATACAATCTTTATTTTAAAAAAAGATAAGACTTTCCTCCTCTCTCTGTCTGCCTCCCTGCCTACCTGTGATCTGTCTGTCTCTCTCTCTCTGTCAAATAAATAAATAAAATCTTAAAAAAAAAAAAAAAAACAAGGGGTGCCTGGGTGGCTCAGTGGGTTAAAGCCTCTGCCTTCGGCTCAGGTCATGATCCCAGGGTCCTGGGATCGAGCCCCACGTCTGGCTCTCTGCTCCTCGGAGAGCCTGCTTCCTCCTCTCTCTGTCTGCCTCCCTGCCTACCTGTGATCTGTCTCTCTCTCTCTCTGTCAAATAAATAAATAAAATCTTAAAAAAAAAAAAAAAAGATAAGACTGCAACACCCTCCGTGTGGATTTCTCTCCCTGGACCCAGTCCTTCCAGTGTGTTCTCCAACCAGTAGCCCAGGCAGGCCTAATAAACCCTCACCCCTGATCTCAGCCCCTGATCACATCACTGCCCCCTAATTTTTGGATAAAAATCCAAGATTCTTCCTATGATGTGCACGGCCCTGTGGGATCTGGCCTTATCTCCTTCCATGACCTGCTCACTGCACTCCAGCCACACTGCTTATCCTCTGTCACTCCAAGCTCTGCGTTCTCCCCACGCTCTGCCCTCAGCCTGGACTACTCTTCCAACTCTGAGCTGTGGCTCATTTTTACTCATGCTTGAAGGCTCAGCTGACAGGGCCCTTCTTCAGAGAGGCCCTCCTTGACCCCTAAAATCTAAATCAGAATGCTTCTCAATTTTATAACCTCTCTCTGTATTTTTTACAGTTTCTAATCAGAATTTTTTGGTGTATGTGGCCGTTTGTTTATGACTCCTCTTTCCACACTAGCAGTTAAGCTCCAAGAAAGCAAGGCCTGTGTCCCAGAGTCTCATGGGACGCCTGCCGTAGAGCAGAAGCCCATCAAGCATCCGTTGGCTGAGGGCAGTGGTCCACTATCTCCCATGCTGGGTGACCCCTTGTCTCAGGTTGGACCCCCCCCAACGAGGGTCCCACAGGTGACCAAGAGCCAGGTCTGCAGCTATCCCAAAGCCCTCTGAGCAGCTCCTGGCCATAATTTCCCCCCTAAAACACTTTACCTGTCAGATGGAAATTTCCGGTGCTAGTTTTCAGCATGGTAGCTAGCAGCATTGGGGTGCTTTGCAAAAACCACATTTATATTTTACAGGAGAGGAAAATTTTCTTTCTGAAACCGTGCAACCAGTAAAAAGCAACTTTCAGTAATTTGGGATGAAAATATTTATGGCACCCAGCAGAGCAGAAAACAACTCTGGTTTTAAGTAAAAAATGTGACATACCAAAACCAGAGTTTCAGAAAAGGTCAAAGATATAGCTGATCATGAAAATGTCATGGGCCTCGTCAACCTCACCACCCACTTTAGGCTCTCGGGTTCCTCCCATCCTGCCTGGGCGGGTGGAAGGACTGACTCAGTGAGCTACACAGAGAAAGCACCACCCTCGGGGCACCTGGGTGGCTCAGTCATTAAGCATCTGCCTTTGGCTCAGGTCATGATCCCAGTGTCCTGGGATCAAGCCCTGCATCAGGTTCCCTGCTCGGTGGAAAGCCTGCTTCTTTCTCTCCCACTCCCCCTGCTTGTGTTCCCTCTCTCGCTGTGTCTCTCTGCCAAATAAATAAACAAAAATCTTAAAAAAAAAAAAAAAAAAAAAGAAAAGAAAGCACCACCCTCTGGGCCTGGCCTGGACCAGCCCCCCATGGGTGCCCACCGTTCTTCTTGTTCTTCTTCAGCAACACAAACTCTCATTCCCAGTCCTCCAGCTTCATCGCCGTCCGAGGATATCCCATTCCTCTGCTTACTGGCCGGCCACCGGCTTCCGCAGCATCCCCCACCGCCCCACCACTCCTCGGTCTCGGGAACTGACAGAGTCCCTTTGTGGCTTACGCCAGACCGAATTGTTTCCGTCACTTGCCACCCCAAGATTCAAGACCAGTACATTCCCTGGCACTGGACAGCTCCCATCTCCATGTCCCCCCCTATTAACCCTCGCTGCCCCACTACAACCTGACACCACTCTCTCCAGGATCAGGCTTCTGTATCAAAGTGCACAATGGGGTTCCCACCCTGACTATCCCGCTTCCTCTCACTGTGAACTTGGTTCTGTTTGACCATCTTCCTCTTGATTTCTCTCCCATCTCCGTGTCCTTGCGCCCACACCCCTGGAAGTCCCCTAGACCCCAATCCTGACCCTGTGCTCATGCTCGGCAACTCTCCCCCTTTTGGTGGTCGCAGCACACCTGTGTTCTCAACCCTGAGAACATTTGCAAATCAGTCTCATGTGCAAATCAGTCTCCAGCCTGATGTCTGGTATCCTGCCAGGTCATTAGTTCATCTAGGACCAAAACTGAATTGATTTTTTATCTTTCCCGCGTACCCACTCTTTTTCTTTTCCTTTATTTTTTTTTAAGATTTTATTTATTTATTTGTCAGAGAAGCAGGCTCCCTGCTGAGCAAGGAGTCTGGTGGAGGACTCGAACCCAGGAACCTCGGATCATGACCCCAGCCGAAGGCAGACGCTTAACCGATGGAGCCACCCAGGCACTCCTCCCCATATCTCTTCCTTCCGCGTTTCCCTAGGGCACAGCATCACCTTCACCCTGCTGCCCAAGCCGGGAGTCAAAGCTCATCTTGGGCTCTCTGTCTCCCTCTAGGCATGTCAGTCTAACCTCCTAGACATGGCTGCTCGCGCCCGCCTTCTCTTCACCCTCATACCCTCTCCTGCTGCCAGCGCTGCTTGCCTGGACGCCTGCACTGGCCTCCTTTACCTGGCCTCCTGCCTGGTCCTTTCTCCACACGACAGGGACCAGGGTCCCCCTTCTGCAGGGACAATGGGGCTGTGTCCCTGCTCTCACCTGTCCCCTCCCCCAGGACCTTTGTCCTCCCACCCTGCCCCCTGCCAACCACTGCCTTCAGGACAAAGCAAAGCTCTCTTGGTCTCCCCAGCCCCGGGCTCCTCCCCAGGGCCCCTGCCTCTGCCACACCCCAGTTGCACCCAGTGCCTCACTCCTTCTTGCTCTAGGACTCGGCACACCTGTGCCTATTGGCTGCTGGATCTTTTGCCTTTTGCACGCTCTTGGTCTTTCAGATCTTACAGACCTCGAGATTGTACCTCCCCAGGGAGGCCTTCCCTAGCGGCCACCTGCTGTGCGAGCCTCCTTCCTCTATTTCCCTGTCTTGCCACTGACTAACGAGTGCTGTGGCATCTCAGTGCTGTCTCCTGCCCTGGTCTGTGAACTCTGGGGGGGGGCAGGGACCCCTCCCCGCTCAGTCACACGCAGGGGTTCGGTAACTATTTAACAAGAGAATTAACAGCAAACCACAAGAGTCACCCCTGGAAGGTAAATGGATCACCTACTTCTCTTTTACACACCACAAGTATCATCCCAGAAAGATTACTACCTGGGAGAGAGGGGAGTAGAAATGAGAAAAACAGATGTAGAAGAGAGACAAAAAATGTTCTTATGAATGTCTGTTTTTACGGGCTTGGTCAGAAGCTGTCCCCCGTAGGAGGGGAAAAGTCCCTATTTTGTGGTCATCCAACAATCACAGAAAAAGGTATTTTTAAAGAAACTGGGCAGACTCTTGATGTCCCTTAAGTCCCCATGTCCCTGCTCCCTCCCAGAGCCTACTTCTGGGGACCTGATTTACTCATCATTCAGCATCCCCTGCCCCAAAACTCCAGGAAGATGCAAGAGCTGAGACCTCTACTATTCCTCATTGTTCGTTCCGTTATATGTTTCAGTATATTAACATACCACTAAAATTCCTAAAATGCGTAATTTAATTTTGTCCCTAACAAACCCCTGAGGTTGAGGCCATCATTTTGGGTCTTGGTGAGGCCGGCGGCTTGTCCCAAGTCATGCGCTTGGAAAATGGCAGAGCCAGGATCTGCTCCTGGGCTGCTGTGACTGGGAGCCCGTGTTTCAGAGCACAGGGCTGTGGGGCCTTCTAGGGCCATATTTGTGGGTTGAACGTGGCTGCCCCCAAATTCACAGAATTCTACCTGGAACTTGAGAACATGACCTTACTTGGAATATGGGTCTTTGCAGGTGTAACTAGTTAAAAGGTCTTGAGATGAAATCATCCTGGGTGATGGGCGGTAAGTCCAAAGACAGATGTCCTTACGAGGAGGGGACCATGCGCAGATGGAGGCAGAGACTGGGGTGCTGCGTCTGCAAGCCAAGGGTGCCAAAGCTTGCCAGCAACCACCAGAAGCTGGGAGAGAGGGACAGAACAGATGCTCCTGCAAAACCTCCAGAAGGAACCAACCTTGCCAAACCCTTGATTTTAGACTTCGAGGCTTCAGAACTGACAGAATACATTTCTGTTGTTTTAAGCCACCTGGTTTGTGGTTATTTGTTATAGAAGCTCCAGGAAGTTAAGGCAGAGAGCACGCACCCAAGTCAGCCTGTGATGGGTGGCCATGGGTGGCGTGCTCCTTCCCTTTACCTTCGTGGGCCACACGTCCATCCTGGGCTCCGAGGAGAAAGCAGTCTCCGTCAGAGGTTGCAAAACCCCTGGGAAAGGCCCGTTCCTGCCACCTATCCTGGCAGCAACTTCTTCTTGGTCACAGCTTACAGGCCACCTCCGCCCGCCTCTACTCTCACTTGATGCTTCTAACAATCCTGAGAGGTAGACAGGGCAGGCTGTCCACTCCACAGAGGGGGAAACTGAGGTGCAGAGAGGAGAGACCCACTGCCCAGAGTCACATGGTGTGGCAGGATGACAGAGGTTAGGGAAGGGATACTCATCTTAGGGGGCCAATGGGACAGTTTCTTTCATTTTTGAAAAGATGTTTGGGGGTACCTGGGTGGCTCAGTCAGTTAAGTGTCTGCCCTTGGGGCTCAGGTCATGATCCCGGGGTCCTGGGATTGAGCCCCACATCGGACTCTCTGCTCAGGGAGGAGCCTGCTTCTCCCTCTCCCTGCTTGTGCACATGCTGTCAAATAAATAAATAAAACCTTTTTTTAAAAAAAGATTTTATTCATTTATTTGACAGACATAGATCACAAGTAGGCAGAGAGGCAGACAGAGAGAGAGGGGGGAAGCAGGCTCCTCGCTAAGCAGAGAGCCTGATGTGGGGCTCGATCCCAGGACCCTGAGATATAACCTGAGCCGAAGGCAGAGGCTTAACCCACTGAGCCACCCAGGCGCCCCAATAAATAAAATCTTAAAAAAAAAAAAATGAGTCTCTCTAATGAGCCAGGCATGGGAGCAAAGAAGGAGTTCAGCCTTAACCAGTTTCTGTCAAAATCTAAAATGTCCCTATCATTTGACTTGATAAGGGACTCACACGTAAGCACATGGATGGTCCCTAGAGAGCTGCTAAGACAGCCCAAACCTGGAAATGACCTCAAAGTCCATCATTACACACTCTGTGGTAGACCCGCACTAGAGAACGCCAGGCAGCTGCTCAGAGGGTGGTCACGGTGTGTACCCACAGGCACGGACACAGAGAGACGTCCTTGATCTAAAAAGACTCTAAGTGAACCCCAGAACATCGTGGACCAGATTGCATCATAGAATGCCATCTTTGTTAACAAGAGACAAAATCAGGGCGTCCGGGTGGCTCAGTGCGTTAGGCATCTGGCTTTGTTTTCAGCTCAGGTCATGATCTCAGGGTCCTGGGATAGAGCCCCGTGTCAGGCTCTGCTGGAGAAGCTCTCTCTCTCTCTCTCTCAGCTCCTCCCCCTTTTCTCTTTAAAATAAATAAAATCTGAAAAAAAAAAAAAAAAAGGCCAAAAAAAAAAAACCACCAAAAACACAACCCAACCCCAAAAACAGACAAAATCGATAACCCAGATCAAACGGTTCCCTCTGAGAAGGGCATGAGGTTGGAGGTTGGAGGGTGAAGAAAAACTTTCAGATTTTATTCTATCAGATTTAAGCCTAAGAAATAGCCATTTTTGGAGGGAGATCCCGCCTACAGAGAACTGAATGGTGAATGAAGTATTTGGGGGTCAGGCAGGAAGGAGAATGAATCAATACATCCATTACTGGAATCCCTGGGTAAGAAAACCAAAACAATGGAACAGAACAAACACCTAAAAACAAAGAAACGTAAGTGGTAAAGGCAGCCAATATGAACTCAAGTCTACCAGCTTTGTTCTTGCTGAAATGCTCTGCCAATGAGGGGAAAATACCAGATACCAGAAAAGCTGATTTTTTTGAGGCCACAGAAGAGGATTTTGTGAGACGTAGAATCAAGGTTCTGAGGTGCAATCTTCCCTCCCCTAGCAGATGGGGAAACTGAGGCCCTATAACACAGCAAATGCCTCCAGTCAGCAGACAGTCCTGGACACGTGCCTGGGTCTCTTGTCTTCTGGTCCAGGGCACTTAAAACATACTCAGAGAAGCTGTCCCTCTGAGCTCACTTTCCTTCCCCTCCCCCCACAGCCTATTCATCACGAAGAAGCCCGGGGCCACCTGCTTCTCCCACCCTCTGTCACCACCCAGCCTCACCCCCACCTCTCCCACGGAGGGGAGGACGCAGCAGCTCCATTGGCAGCCAGAGAGCGCGTCTCAAGACATAATCCTGTCACTCCAGGGGCAGACCAGGCTTGAGGCTGCTGTCCTTTGAAAGGCCTGCTTGGCCCTTGGCTAGTATCTGGAAGGTTCCATCACTCACAGATATGAACAGCTCACAGGGCCTAGACTGTGTATGCAACGGGGCTTACTGGGAACACTGGCTTTCCTTCGGGGAGTCTGCAAGGGCTGGACAGAAGGTACCCCTGTGACCGGCCTCCCGCAGAAACCACGGGCACGGCGGCGTCTCTCACAGGCTTCCCAGGAGACACCTGACCCACAGGGTCAGCACTGGCTCCTGGAGGAACTGAGTGAGTCCTGTGTTTGGGACTGTCCCCCACCATCAGGGCCCGTCCTGCAGGTTCCTGCTGAACACAGCCTGGATGGTGGAACGAATCCCCCTGCTGAGCAAACTCTCCTCTGTGGAGAGGCAGGACGACCTCCAGGAGCAAGGTGACTTGCCCCAGGGCTACTGCCCCCACCCCCAGGCCCCTGGGGATTTGTGTTCTGAGGAATGCCTATTTTTAAAATCAGGGAAGTCTTTAAATAAGCGTGGCAGCTTTTCCTTCTCTAGGGCGGGGAGGAAGTCTGAGGTTGACAAAAACCACCACCACTGGTGGCTGACCAGCTTGTGGGGGCTGCTGCTTACGGACTAAGGCACCCCAGGTACCCCCAGGGATGCTGCAACATTTCTCTCCTTTTCCCGCAGGGTCAGGATCCCTCCCGTCTCGAAAGAGTTGTCTGCCAGCCTGGGGAAGGCAAGAGGATGCCGAAACACTTCCTTTTCCGGGAGGCCAAACAATCTGCCCCAGGGCCCACAGCCAGTGAAAGAGAATTCGGAGGCAGGCTGAAAGCCCCCTCTTCTTGCAACAACCTCTTGGACCACCACCCTGGGTGGACCTGGCTGGGCACTGGGCAGGGAGCTCAGCCCAGTGTTACTCAATGAGAAAAACACATTTTAATCCTGCCTTTTAATACACACTGACAGACGTGTGTTCTATGACCAAGTTTCTCTCTGCGAGCACTCTTGGTGGTTTCCATTTTATTCTATTCCATTGCTTAAATGACAGATAGCAGCCCGTTAAAGGACTCGGGAGTCACCAATGAGCTGAGTTGGAAAGACACGGGTATGCGGAAGACAGGCCTGGTCTATTTCCCTGGGGTCGGGAAGGGATTGCCAGAGAGGAGACAGCCTTGTTCAAAGTATGTGACGTCAGCAACTGGGAAGCGTAAGTCATGTTATTTTATTATGAAAGCGTAAAGAAAATGAAAACCTATCAAGAAAAAAAAAACAGTTATTCAGCCAGAAACGAAGACCTATCACCATTTTGACGGAGTCATCCAGGCAGTTCCCAGCCCCAGCATCTTAGCAATGCTGTGGCCGGGAAAAGATGGGAAGAACCGAATTCAGGACGCCCCTCTCCCCTGCCTCACTGCAAAGCAGCCCACGGAGAGAAGCCCTCCCCAGCCACAGTCTAACCAGTGCCTCTCAGCCCTGGCTACACTTTGGAACCACCTGCAAGCTTTTAAAAAACCCAAGGCTGGGGTCCCAGGCCCCAGGATCGTGATTCAGTTGGTCTAGGGGTGGCCTGGGTGCTGGGACCTCCCATGTGCAGCCTCGGGTGAGTACCAGCACTGTAAGTAAACCACGAGAAATGAGCAAAGGGCTACCGCGATGAATGAGCACACTGGCTCCCAGGTTCCCCAGATGTGGCTGGTAACACGCGTCATCCGAAAGGAGGACGAGGTGAGCTGATGGCCAAGAATCCAGCGAACGGGTGGCATCTTTACTGTAGCCCGGCCCTGGTTCAGTGAGCGGCTCTGATCGCCGCAATCCGAGGAGTATCACTGTTCCCATTTCACAGAAGAGGAACTCTGAGGCACAAGGAGATGGGCTCTGCAAAGCTGCCTACGGGTTAGACAGGTCTGAAAAACCCCACCAGTTCCTCCCACGACACCGTCATTTCCCCCTCAGACAGGGCAGGTGGACAATTCAAAAGCTCCTAAAAGCAACTGATTAAAACAAATTTTTAAAAACACAATTAACTCCAGAAGGGTAAAGTACTAAAAGGAACTTGTCCTTTGAATCAATAGAGGTTCAACTGCTACAGGTGGTCCTGGCCCAATATTGCCCAGCTCTTGCCAGCTCCTGGTACTGGCGGGCCTCTGTGCCCCTCCCCTGTCCCGGGAGTTATCTCCCTTCCACCCCTCCTTGGCTCTGCACCCCCATTCTGTGATTCTGCTGGTTCTGTGCCTTCAACCTCTCCCCCATCCCACCAGCTCCCTGGCTTCAGTCAGACAGAGCCCCTGCACAGCCCCCATCCCCAACTTGACGTCATTCACCCCAGTGAACAGACCTCACCCTAGATCTATTTCTTCTAGCATTGTGAAAGCGCGAGCAAAAGCAAAGGAATTCACGATAATCCCAACACACCAGACTTCTTGTCCACCTAAGGTCTCATTCTCTCTAATTATAATCAAAGATGGCAGACAATTCTGTATTTTATTTTTCCTGTTAGTTATGCGCATAGATTTATGCCTTTTTAATGGTCACAAAACTTCACCAAGAAGTTAATGCTCTTGCTATGGAATCTGATTTCTCCTCATTTTTAGCACCTTTATCACCAATTCCAAGACCACATTTTCTTATAGTTAAGCATTCCTGAAAGCTGACTGTCTCATATTTGACCAATTTCAGCATTAGGTCATGTTACATCACAGTGAATGGAAGCATTATTTTCTCCGTAGGACAAAATAATGGCGCATCTCCTATAATGGCGCCTGACAGGCTACGGAATAGGTTGCTAGCAATTAGTCTCCTTTTTATGGGTCATTTCCTTTTAAGAAAGAGGACCAGGTTTGGTGAGGAACACTGTCATGATTCTGGACACATGCTATTGAATTTTTGTCCAGAACAACTGTAGGGGTGATCCTGCCCCTCACTAAGTAGGAGCTGGTTTCACCACAGAATAACCAGCACTGAGTGTTTCGGCTTTTTCGGTTTTCCTGCTTTCACAGGGAACTACAAATGACGGAAAGTAGGAATTGTGTTTCCACTGGCCTCTGATGAATGACAATCGCTCGAACTCCTGGAGTTCCTCACTCCGCGGTGGCAGGCACTGTACATCCAAAACCCAAGTACACGGGGAGGACTGTTGACCCCACTCATGGCCAAGCACACGGAGGCTCAGGGAGGTTCAGAAACTGGTCTGAGGTCACACAGCCCACCACGGGCGGAGGCAGGATTGGCATCCAGGCCGTCCACCCACTGGAGCCACAGAGCAGCAGGTGGTCTACTAGCATCTCCCAGATTGGCAGAGAGTCCGCTCGGGCACTAGGGTTCTCCCTCCTCCGTCATCGCCCCTACCCATCCCGCTCTGCTCTGAGGAGCCCTACAGGAAAGCCTGCTTCCTGGTGTTTGTCTATCCTGTTCCTGCCGCTGGAAATGCCCTTTCCTTGGATTCCATGAGTTCAAATCCCAAGGCCCCAGCTGAAAGGCTGCATCTTCTGCAGAACTTTCCATGACCCTCCAAAGGAAAGCGGACTTCCTCCTCTGAACATCAGTCCCCCATTCTGCATACACGCCAGGGCCACTGTTGCCCCACGTTCTGAGCACTTCACTCACAAATCCCTCCCAACCTGCTGGCCCCCGCCAGTGTCGTGCCATGCCCCTGCTCCCTCCCCACCTTGCCCTGCTCCCGGCTCCCTCTGGCCTCTGCATGGGCCACTACTTCTGCCACAACACCCCTACCGTCTTCCCTCCGCACCCGGTTACCTACTCCGGCCCTCCAGGTATCAGGCAGAGAGGCCTGTGATCTGATAAGGTCTGGAGGCCCTTCTGATCTCAATGGCCCCAGGGAGGGACCCACATGAACCATGGCCACTCCTTTACGGCTCTGCACACGTGCCCCTTCACACGCTCCCTTTTGTAACTCGACAGGGATCTGTCGCTCAGCTGGAGAGAAAGCCACAGGCAGGCTGGGACCAGGGTCTGCTGTACTGCTGGTACAGCCTGCCAGCTGGGGAAGGTGCCAGGACACAGCTGGCATTGGTAAACATTTGTCAGGTGACGGAATGGCTGAGGGAAGGAATCTGCCCCAGAGAGCCCCTGTGGCCCCTGCAATCCCCCTTCCCTGCTCCCTTCCTGCCAGGAGCTCTTCGCCCGGGAGACCTAGCCTATCTCTGGGATAGACTGTGCCTGAAAAGCATACAGGGCACCATCACTAGTCCGTACTTAGGGCATGGAAGGCAGGCATCATGGGTCTGGGCCTCTGGCCAGCTGTGTGACCTTGGGCAAATCGATAACCCTTGCTGTGCTTCAACCTCCCTATCTGTAAGAGCAGGAAAGAAGTAACAGCACTTAATGCACTGGGTTGTTGAGAGGCTTAAACAACCAAACATACAGAAAGCGCTGAGCACATGCCCAGCACGGAGTGGGTGCTCCGCGGATGTTCATGCTACGATAGCTAATGCTTCTCCTGCTATATTTCATTGAATTCCAAGAGGAACATTTTCCCCAGATTTCAACTTTTCTGAAATCAGAATTGGTAGCACACGGCATGGGCCACTTCCCCTGCCACACTCTAAATAGCCTTAAAATCCAAATGATTCTTACCATTAAATGGGCATCATTATCAACCCATGACCCTGCTTCTTGGACCCTCCCTGATCACCCTGCTGCTACCCTGAGCCCCCAGCTCTACCTGCTAGGCCCCCCGGAACCTCCCAGGAAACAAGTAAAATGGAAGCCACATTTCCTTTCTACCTTGTCCTCACCCTTCATAACAGATGTCCCCCCAGCCCCAACAACCCTGCACCCCAGATATCAAGGACAGAGTTTAATAGTTCTGCTTGGGATGATCACATGATACAGGAGGCAAAGCCAGGGTGAAACCCTATTTCTGCCACTTCCTACCTGTGTGATCTTGAGCAAGTGGCTTTACTTCTCTGTGCCCAAGTGTCTTTCTCTGTAAAATGGGCAGGAGGGAAAAGCCACTTAGGGCCTCGGTATCAGCCTCGCATTTTGAGATCACGGACTCCTCAACTCTTCCCGACAAGGCTTCGGGAACAAGGGTAATTTTCTCTCCCTTTTCCAGATAAGGAGACGGAGGTCTCAGCGAGGTGAAGGTCCAGGTCTCATGACACATGATTATTATTAAAATGCACAGGTGGGATTTGAAGGATCTGATTCAGATTACGGGCGTATCTTGAGGTTTGTGAACTCCTGCTATAGTTTTCACTTTTGTGACTGAACACTTCGGGATAGCAGAAGCATCCCGAACAGGTTTTTTCCCTTTATCCTGTTTGAAACACCAACCAGAATGGTCTTCAAGCCTGGGGAGGTCCGTTAACACTGCTGGTCCATCAGAAATAATTTACCTTTTCATCCCAGGCAGCCATTTTCCTGTCCTCTCTGGATCTGGAAAATAAGAAAACATTTGTCTAGATCTGACATCCTGCTATCATTTATCTTAGTGTGTGCTTTGCGACACTTTGTTACAAATTATTTTTAACTTGCTTACGTTAACAGTGTCTGAAAATAGCATAAAGCTCAAAGTTTATGTGGAAGGATGCACACCCATGGTTTGTATCCAAAAGAATTGAAAACAGGTACTCAGACAAATGCATATACAAAAATACTCTTAGCCAAAAGGCAGAAGTTAACCCAAGTGTCCATTAGGGGATGAATGAATGAATGAAAGATGTTCCATCCATACAATGGCAATGCTATCCAGTCTTAAAAAGAAATGAAGTTCTGACCCATGCTATAGCATGAATGAACCCCTAGAACAGGACACTAAAGCAAAGGAGCCACACACAAAACTTCACATATGACATGATTCTACTGATATGTAACACCCAGAATATGCAAAGCCACAGAAACAGAAAGCAGACTGTGGGTGCTAGGGACTAGGAGGTGGGGGGAGGGATGGTGAGTGACTGCTTAACAGAGGCAGGGTTTCCTTTTGGTTTGATGAAAATGTTCTGAAACTGGATAGAGATGGTCATCACATGACATCAGGAACGCAAGAAACGCCACTGAACTGTTCAGAATTGTACAATGGTTAAATTCATGTTATGTGAATTTCACTCCAGTTTAAACTTTAAAACAAAGACCCACAGATATACATAAGTGTATATGTAAAGTGTTTAAGTGGGTTAAAGCCTCTGCCTTCAGCTCAGGGCATGATCCCAGGGTCCTGGGATCGAGCCCCACATCAGGCTCTCTGCTCAGTGGGGAGCCTGCTTCCCCCTCTCTGCCTGCCTCTCTGCCTACTTGTGATCTCTCTCTCTGTAAAAAAAAAAAAAAAAGGTGTATATGTAAATATATATTACAGCATAATATATACAGTATGACCCAATCTACGTGAAAAATTACATATGCATTTTAAAAAGTACATAAAGTATAGCCAAACTGTTTACAGTGGTTATGGTTGGACAAAAAGGGAGTGGTCGAGGGGACTGATTTTTGTAGGTATTTTCCTTCACTTCCTGGAAGGTCTGACCCTTTACAATGAGTATGTATTAGTTGTTAAATTTTATTTTTAATGTGGGTGACACAAGTATGTACCAAAAAACTGAAACAATTCAAAAAAATACACTGTGACTAGTAAGCTTCCTTTCTACCCATTCTTCCCAGAAGCAGCCACTCTTAGCAGTTTCCTGTGTGGCCTTTAGGGGTTTTCTGTGCCTTTGCAAGCACATCCATATTTACTCCTTTCCTCTTCTTTAAAGTTCAACAAATGTAAGCCTACACACACTCTGCTCCAAACCTTGCTTGCTTCCCTTTAGGGTGTGGTAAGCTCCATAATGAACCCCCTCCCTCCAAAGGTGTACCTGTTCCACTCCCCAGAACCCATGAATATGTCACTGTACATGGCAAAGGGGACTTTGCAGATGTGATTCAATTAAGGCTCCCAAGATGGGGATTATCCAGGTGGCCCCAATGTCATCAGAAGGGTCTTTTTGAATAGAGCAGGAGCATCAGAGACAGAAGGACATGTGAGTGCAGGAGCAGAAGCTGGAGTCCGAGATTTGAAGATGTTACTCAAATACGCTACTGGCTTGAAGACCGAGGGAAAGGATTACAATCCAAGGAAAGTGGACAGCCTCCAAAAGTTGGAAGGGAAACACGTTCTCCCTTCGAGCCTCCAAAACAAATGCGGCCTGGCCATACAACACCTCGATGTTGGCCCACTGAGACAGAGTGTGGACGTCAGATCCCCAGCACTGTAAGGTAATACATTTATGTTGCTTTAAGCCATCCAATTTGTGGTAATTTGTTATAGCGGCTATTGGAGACTGATACGGTATTTCCGATTGTTCTAGATCAGTACGCGCTAGATTGAACGCACTCCTTGGAATGACTCCATAAGGTCATAAGGTTTCCCCAGAGGAATGTGTGTAGTCCCACTAGTGATCAGAATTTGGGTTACTTCCCAATCTTTTGCTGCCCCAGTATTCTAATGAATAACCCTGCACACCGTGTGCTTTGATAATTTAAGAAAAAATTATCAATTGGAAAAAATTTTCGTAAAGACTTAAACAAAAAAATAAAGTTCTTTCTCTGCTCAGTAGCATGGGTTGCGGGCACAAGGGCCTCTCAGAGGGTTTCTTGCTGGTTGACTGGCAGGACGGCTTCTGCAACCAGCAGAGTTCAGCTAGCTCAGTGTGTTCCTGTTCTAGCCCCTGGGGGCCCTCACCCTGCTCTCATGAGACGGGTTCAAGTGGAACCTTTAGCACAGGCAAAGGTGAAGGGAGCTGTTAAGGTGCCCTGGAGATTTCCTTCCTTCACAAGACAGGAAATAGAAAGAGCACATTTATAGAAAAACAACCAGCTTCACTAATTCAAGCAACAGAAAATTTAAAGATACATATGTGACCTCTCCATTAAAGTAGACAAAACAAAAGTGATAAAACTCAGTGCTTGTGGGGCTGTAGGGAAACTTGCACTCACTGCCAGGCATTGTTTTTCCTTAACAGCCCTCTGGTGATAAGTGGCAAGTCCCTTCAAAATAATCATACTCTTGACTTGAACACATCGGTTTGGGAGCTATTGTTTCAAATCACTGGGTACCAAAACACAGGTGCAATGTGGACAAGCTACTTTGGATATGATGGCTAGAACCTGGAAAGACCCCACAAGCCCCACTTTAGAGAACAGCTGAGAAAGGCAGTGGGTTGTTAGAAGGAATAACAATTCTGAGGTTATGTAGAAATACAGAAAGAAGGCTGTTAAGCAATGACAAGTAGAACTCTGATGGTTGCGCACATGACTGGCAATTGTACAACAAAACTGAAACATTTACCACGTGCCAGGCTCTGTGCTGGGTTCTGGGTGGGAATCCGAAATGATGAAAAAAAAGGTCAGGGCAGTGGTAGACAGATACTTTAGCTGGGTAAACAAACAGGGAACCAGGGAAACACGTAAGCAAGGTAAGATCCCCCAAGGCTAAGCATGGGAAGAACGAGAAGGAGTAATGGTGATGCATGAAGAGAGCAGGCGAGTGCGGCTCCTGCACGTGCAGTGGTCAGGGAAGACGCGAGAAGGTGACTCGGACAGCGGTCCCTGAGTTGCAAAGAGGTAAGTCACAAGAAGATGCCCAGGAAGAGTATTCCCTGGAGAAGGAAGACTGTGTGCACAGGCCCCAAGGTGGCAAAACAAAACCAAACAAAACAAAACCCTGGCAAGTCCAAGGAAGAAAGAGGAGGTCAGTGGGTCTGCAGGGAATATGCGGTGGGAGGACCCGGGCAGGACACAAGAGTCTGACCTTACAGAGGGCTGTAAGGTCCTGGGATGGAGCCTCACGTCAGGCTCCAAGCTCAGCTGGGAGACTGCCTCTCCCTCGGCCTCCTCTCGCCCTGCTCATGCTCGCTCTCTCAAATGAATAAATAAAATCTTGAAAAAAAAAAAAAAGTATTCCCAGATGAAGGGCTTGCAGCCCTGGCGGTTGGCTCATCTCAGCCTCCTCCTGGGATACCCAGGACTACCTTCATCCTCACTTCTCCCCCGGCAATCTCGGGGTGGGGGGGGCGGGGGGGCAGGGATGGTGAATAAAATGTTTAGGGGTTCTCACAGACCTGGGTGTAAGTTCAGGCTCTGCCTGCTTCGGCCAGGTGACCCAAGGCAAGTGGCTTGGCCCAGGATTCCGCGTCTTCACCTGTAAAACGGAGACAAGCATGGTACTCACCCCACCTGTTGCTGCCCTCAGCGGGGTGGTGAAGGCACCTGTCTCCAGGGTAAGCCCGGGACGAAAGGGTAGTTCTTATCAATGCTCCCGTTTTCAAGGGGAGGTAACTGAGGCCAAGAGGGTCTTCCCTCCCAGGTCCCATGGCACCAGGCCTCCTGCCCTGTCCCTCCAGCTGACTCTAGTACGCCCCGGACAGGGCAGGGGGTCCCCGGGGGAGTGCCAGTCCGCCCGCGTCGGCCGGCGCTGTTAGACGTTGGAACAGAGGGCAACTGGGGGCAGGGTCCCAGGCAGGCTGGCGGGGGGCTGGGGGACCCGAGGAGTGGGTGAGGGTCCGCTCCTCGGAGGGCTCTGGCTGGGAGGGCTTGGGAGAGCGCCTACAGCCGGCGCGCCCCCGTCCCAGCCCCGGAGCACTTACCCTGCGCCCCTCCCGCCGGCGGCCACCGCAGCAACTGCGAGCTCGGCGCCCGCTGGGCCACCCGGCCCCTCCCTCCTTCCCTTCCCGCCCCTCCTCCTGACCCCTTCCCCTCCCCCCCAGCCCGCCCTCTAACCCTGCCCCGCCACGGTCCCGGGCTCTTGCCTGTGTCTCTGGGCCCTTGCCCTGGCCGGTCTGTCTCACTGTTGGTCTCCGGCTGGCCCCCCTCCCCCGCCCCTGCCGCTCCGTAGGCCAGGGCCTGGCGGGGCCTCCTGCGCTCCTGCAGATGGACAAAGGTCCCGCCCGTGGGAGCCAATCGCGAATCACGAGAATCCGGTCCCAAGCTAGCCAGAGGGAAGGGGTGGGAGGAGGGAATCACTTCCTTCCTCCTGCGGGATGGAGTGGGGGCGGGTCCACTCCCCTCCCCACCACACACACTCCAGGAGGCTGGGCCTGATGTCCGGTGGCACCCCTGTCCTGTTAGGGGTGGTTCTGAATGGCTTTGCTTGTCCCCTGCACTGTATCTGCCATGCAGAGGTTGGAGAGTGGGCAGAATGTCCTGAAGGCATGGCCAAACTTGAAGCCGGCAGGCCGGGCCACTCCTGAATGGGGGAAGGAGGTCTCTGCACCAGAGGAAGGTGCCTTCTAGCCTGGAGGCTGAGCCCCCTTGCTCAGGCTGACTCTTCCTTACCTTCCCGGCGCAGCTTCAATGTCCCTCTCCTCCCGGGGTTCCCCAGCACTCCGAACCCCAGCACTCCGCTCGCTCGCACTTCATTTCTGGCACTGTCCTGGAATCAGTTTCCCTTAGCTTCTGTCTTCCTAAAAAGACCATTCGTCCCAAACCTCCGGGTGGAGGAGGCCCTCTCCAAGGAGTCTCAGTCCTGGGCGCTGTATTAGTTTCCCATTGCTGCTTTGACAGGTTACCACAAACTCAGTGGCTTAAAACACAGATTTGTTATCTTAGGGCTCTGGAGGTCAGTAGTGCGAGTGGTCTTAATATAGCTAAAATCAAAGATGCTGGCAGGGCTCTGTTCCTTCTGGAGGCTCTAGGGGGGATCCTTGCCTTTTGGAGCTGCCAGCGCTGGCCTGCATTCCTCAGCTGCTGGCGGCTGCCCTCTGACCTCTGCTATCATCAGCCCTTCCCCACTAGATCTGACCCTTCTCCCTCCCTCCTGAAAGGACCTTGTGATGACTTTGGGCCCACTTGGATAATCCAGGCTCCCCTCCCCTTCGCTACATCCTTGATTAATCACACCTGCAAAGTCTCTTCCACCAGGTATGGTAGCGTATTCACAGGTCCTGGGGAGTGGGATGGAAACATCTTGGGGAGGGGGGGGCTGTCGTCTGCCTTTCATGGTGGTATTGTTTCCATTGGCTTCCATGGAGTCTGCTTTTCCCAATCCTGCCCCCCACACACACCTGTAGGGCAGGAGGCTCTCTTAAAAACATCTCAGTCTGGTGCCTCAGTTGGTTGTGTGTCAGACTTTTGATTTTTGGCTCAGGTCATGGTCTCAGGCTCCTAGGATTAAGCCCCAAGTCAGGCTCTGCACGCAGTGGGGAGTCTGCTTGAGGATTCTCTCTCTCTCTCTCTCTCCCTCTTTCTGCCCTCCCCCACCCCAAGCTCTCTCTCCCCTCTTCAAAAAAAACCAAAAAACAAAAAGCAACTCAGTCTCATCTGACGTCTTGGTCACATTTTCTTATTGCAACATTCCTATTGCAGTCCTGGTCCATTTTATTTTTTTTAATATTTGAGGGGGTGGGAGGGCAGGGGAGAGAGAGAGTCTCAAGCAGACTCTGGATCTCACAACCCTGAGATCACGACCAGAGCCGAAACCAAGAGTTGGACGCTTATCCGACTTCACCACCCAGGTGCCTCTACTCTGGTTCGTTTTAAACATCAGTCTTGTTTTTAATTAACAATGTCCCTTCCCTACCAGTGCCCGCTGGACAGAGTGGAGGGTGTGTGCCCTGGCCTGGTCTCTGCATTCACTCCCTCAGGACTGGGAAGAGGTGGAGAGAACAGGTATCTGGTATCTTCTCACCTAATTGCCTATCCCAGTGCTACAACCCTTTTTCCATTGGCTTTAACCATTGCTTCTGCCTGCAGTTATAAGCTTAGTGCAGACAGCTGGTGGCCTCAGCTGTGCCCCTGGCTTGATCTCTCATCATCCTTCCCTCGTGCTGCCTCCCTGCCCGCTCTGCTGTGGTCCTGGGGAAGCCCACAGCTGCCAGCCTTAGCTGTGTCCTGAGCCTGGGACCACCAGCAGGGACTTACTTCCATATTCTTGAGGAATCAGGCTCCTAAGAGAGCAGGTTAGCAAGTAGGGAGAATTTGGTAATGTTCTCAATATTTCCGTCCACAGAATGCCTCGGTCTCCTCAGTGGGACAGGAAAAGAGCTCAGTTTTGTCACATCGGGCACATGGTAGGTGCTTTACATCTCTACGGCACGAATTAATAAATGAATATTGAGGATAAGGCTGCCCAGGGTCACTGCTTCTATTCAACATCGTATGGAAGCCCCCAGCCAATGCAGTGAGACAAGAAAGGAGGCGAGAAGGACAAAGATCGAAAAGAGGAAATCTCCCATCTGTGGTCTATGTGATTATCTGCCTAGAAGATCCAAGAGGCTCAACAGAGCCATGTTGGATGCCTGCCGTGTGGTAGGCAGGCCCTTTCCAGACACTTAATATAAGATAAGCAGCTCCGTCCTCAGAGAGCTCCCTTGTGAGTTGAGGAGGCAAAGCTTGGGCACGTTCCTCTACAGTCCAGAGAGTCTAAGAGGCTGGTCATTTAGGATAGGAAAAAATTACTTTACTTTCATCAACTGAAATGGAACATTTCCTGCCATAATGAATGCAGGTAACAGCCCACACTTGTATTAGCAGTACCCATGGCTTTGTTATCAACCGAGATCACAGATGTCTTCAAATCACAGATATCCTAAAATCTAGCTTATACTCACCACTGCTTCAAAATTCCTGTAGTTACTAAACCAGTTGTCAGTTCACATATATTTATCACAATTTAAAAAATAATTCAGGGGCGCCTGGGTGGCTTCGTGGGTTAAGCCTCTGCCTTCGGCTCAGGTCATGATCTCAGGGTCCTGGGATTGAGCCCCGCATCGGGCTCTCTGCTCGGCGGGGAGCCTGCTTCCTCCTCTCTCTCTGCCTGCCTCTCTGCCTACTTGTGATCTCTGTCTGTCATAAATAAAATCTAAAAAAAAAAAAAAAAAAAAAAAATTCAATGACAGCATTTCAAGATAATGCGTCGTTTGTAATGCAAGGCATTCTATATTACATAGTTAAAAACATTACCCCATTACCCCGGAGAAGAGGACCCATGTTGCAAAAAAGGATTAGGAACTCCCGATTTAGAGGAAGGACTTGTCCTCTGGTTTGAGCAATGCCAACGCATTCCTCTTGCACAAGGGAGTCCCTGCCCCCCACCGCACATTTCTTATCAAGCAGTAAGCCCAGCTTGCTCAAGGACGAGTCTGTCACTGTCTTAGGAGCTTTCTGGGATCCCGCCTTTTGATGTTCGGGGAACATTCTGAGGAAGGTCAGAACATGGCACCTGGGTCTGGCCTGCTTGTGCCCCAGGAGAGCTGGCACTGGGCCAGGGCATGGGCCCATTCTGGCTTGACGCAGTGGGAGAGAGGGCTGCCTCTGCCGGTTTTGTGTCCTCTGGGCCAGTGTTTTCAGCTGCAGCAGTTGACTACTTCCCTTTCTAGGGCAAAACCCTGGTCCTGGCTCTAGGAGAATTCGAGGAGAGAGAAGTCCGTGAGACCTCAGCTGGGGCCCTGTTTGGATTTTCCAGAGTTACATCTGCCATCTGGGTCCAGAGGCTGCTTTGCCAGCAGGTGTGATTCATCTAGAGCAGGTGATAGCCGCACAAGCCTGGTGTACCTGTATGTGATCACGTCGCTACATGAAAAGGTCATGGCTAACTCTGACCCCCTCCTCTGGTACTTGGTTCAAGCTTCTGCTTTATACATAGTTCAGAATCACGTGGAGGAGTAGAAAGAGGAGTCGGCATCAGAGAGACCTGGCTTTAAATCCTGCCTCCATCCCTTCCCTTGCTAGCTGGATGTTCTTTCCTTAATTGAGCAGGTAGCGTCCGAGTGCCAACTATGAGCTAGGCACTGAGAACACAGAGGTGAATGAGACGGAGCCCACTTCCTCTCAAGGCACTAACTCTCTGTAGGGAGGCACACAAAGACCCAGTGGTGGTATTGTGAAAGAAACGACGGGGGTTATGGCAGAGAATTACAGTGCTGGGGAGAGAGAGGAGGTCCACTGTGGTAGGAGGGTTGGGGAAGGCCTCTCTGTGGCATTTAAATTAACACTGAAAACTGAGGGAGAGCTGATCATGAAGGGAGAGGAAAGCCTTCTACCTAGTGGGAACACTATGTGCAAAGGCCCTGAGGTGGGAAAGAGCCTGGCTTGGTGAAAAACCAAAAGGAAGCCAGAATTATCCCAGCATGGTGGGAGGGGCAGAGAGTGGGGAGAAGTAGGTCAGAGAGGAGGGCAGGGGACGACAGGAAGCACTGGAGTTCATGCGAAGTGCAAGAAGCCATGGGAATTTTAAGCAGGGGAGGGACAAGATAAGATAAATTATTATTGTGGTGAAATACATATAAATAAACTTTACTACTTTAACCGTTATATACGGTCAGTGGCACTTGGTACATGCATAATGTGGGACAGCGCTCATCACTACTCCGTTCCAGAACTTCTCTGTCATCTCAAAAGGACTCCTGGCACCCATTCAGGAGCTGGTCTGCATTCCCACTCCCCTCCAGCCCAAGCACCCACTGACCTGCTTCCTGTCTCTATGGATTTGTCTGTTCTGGACATTTCCATCACACAGAGTCCTACAATATGTGGCCTTTTGCGACTGGCTTCGTTCACGCAGCATGTTTTCGAGGTTCCTTCACGCACCTCATTCCTGCTGTGGCTGAATATTCCCTTGTGTGGAATGTGTGTGTGTGGCTGTGCCATGGTCTGCTTATTCTTTCATCCACTGATACGGTTTGCTTTTCCTGAGGTAACTCTGGTGGCTGGCTAGGGAGCTGCACTCA
Source organism: Meles meles (assembly GCF_922984935.1). NCBI lineage: Eukaryota > Metazoa > Chordata > Mammalia > Carnivora > Mustelidae > Meles > Meles meles. The sequence goes on along the minus strand of NC_060077.1, from coordinate 12,531,853 downwards.
CAAGCCGGAGTGCAGGCCAGGTCGTGGCTGGGAGTAGGAACAGAAAAATGGGCATGGATTCAGGAGGGAGAACGGATACAAGACCGGACCGCGTGTGGACCCGACATGGAGGGGGAAGGCGAGGAAGAGCACCCGAGTGTGGCGTGGTGCCACCCCGGGACGGAAAAGCCCGGGAGGGGACATCCCAGTTGTTGGTGACTATATTTGAATTGCCGAAGTGGAGGGGTCACGTGCGCAGTAGGGTTTGAGTCTGGAACTTGGGAGAGGAGTTCGGGGTGTGATGTTGTGATAGAAGAAATAGATATTCTGGTCTTCGCCCATGGCTCCCGACCAGAGTGCCTAAAACCCTTGTAATTTCCTAAGTGATAAGAGCACTAGGAGCATCTTTTAATACTTGTTTTTTGCCCCCAGCTCTTGAAAAGCCTCCAGAAGTGATAAAGATGAAAGGAGCAGGGGCACCTGGGTGGCTCAGTGGGTTAAAGCCTCTGCCTTCAGCTCGGGTCATGGTCTCAGGGTCCTGGGATTGAGCCCCAGGTCGGGCTCTCTGCTCAGCGGAGAGTCTGCTTCCTCCTCTCTCTCTCTGCCTGCCTCTCTGCCTGCTTGTGATCTCTCTCTCTGTTAAATAAATCTTAAAAAACCAAAACCAAAAACAAAAAAGATGGAAGGAGCAGCCGTTGTTATTCATAACAAGTCTCTTTCCAACACACCTGAGCGTATGTGAATGAGATCACTTTTGGAAAACCCCCAAGGACGGGGGGAGCTGGTTGCCAGGGGCTGGAACGTTCAGTTCCGTCTCTACTCCCCTTCCTACCACCACCCACCTGCCTCTGGGGGAGGGCAGGGGACTGGAAGCTGCAGGAGTCACCAGGGGCCAGTGACTGAATCAACTGTGCGTGCACCATGGAGTCTCCTGTCAAAACTCTAAGTGGAAGAGTTGAGAGAGTTTCCTGGCTGGTGAGCAGGTGGAGGGAGGTTCTGGGATGGTAACATGCCTGGAGAGGGCCCCAAGGTATTGGGCCCAAAACCTTGCCTCGTGCATGGCTCCTATCTGGCTGTTTGTGCCTTGTGTCCTAGAATAAATCCTTAATTATAAGTAAACCATTTTCCTGAGTTCTGTGAGCCATCCTAGCAAGTTATCGAATCAGCGAGGGATGATGGGAACGTCTGGTTTATGAAAGAGGCACAGGTGACCACCTGGACTTTCCAATGGTGTCTGAAGTAGCGGGGGGCAGGGGGGCGGGGTTTCATGGGCCAGCACTTAACCTGTGGGGTCTGCGCCAACTCGGAACTCCCAGGTGTGGAAAACCCACACATTTAGTTGAAACAAAAGTATAGAATGTGGAGAAACACGTGGGGTTTTCCTCTGAGGGGGTCATCGGCAAAGAGCTGGTATTGAAAACCCTGAAGCAGGCTGACAGCCTCCTCCCGCGGGGTGTGGACAAAGGGCCCAGTGCTGAGCTAGAGGCCAAGCAGGTAGGAGAGCCTGCAGAGGGGCCACGGAGGGCAACGGGAGGCCTGGAGGCCAGGGGGCCAGTGGTCCAGGAAGACAGAAGTGTGAGTGTGTCAGAAGCTGAGGCGAGTGGGCTGACAGGGAGGGACGGTGCAGAGAAGGAGGGACACAGAGAAGAGACTCAGGAACCACCCGGAGCCATGGCCGCTCACAAAACCAAGCCGAGAGAGGGGACAGCAGGGGGAGGACTGGCAGGGCCCACGCAGAGCCCCCCAGCCTAGATGGTCCCTAGAACAGAAGAATGTCGGGCAAATGTGTGCTGAGTATTTGTCCCCACTTTCATGCTGAAAACCGAGACTCTGAAAGTTAGGTACGAGGCCACATAGCTGGTGAGCTGCAGAGCTGGGGCAGGACGCGTGCTCCGAGGTGGGGTTCTCAACCGACTCCTTACCTGTCTGCAGCAGGAGCAGCGGGTGCTAATGCTTGGGAGCCGAATTCTCCAGTTCTCTGCAATCTTTCCTGCCTATTGACATGGGTGAGGCTTAACGTTGGGACGATGAGAGCAGAAGACCCTGGAAGTATCTTCTGACTCCTGTTGATGAGCAGGACCTCGAACTACTGCCTTGTTCCACCTGCTGGTTACTCACAGAAAATACTCAACCATGTGGTTCAGCCTTCCTGGCCAGCTGGAGAAGTTTCCACCACATGGGTCCCTCATCTGCCCAGAACTGGACCTGGGATTGACCCCTCAACTTCCTTCCACTCAGGAGATTAGTCCAAACCCGTTTTGGTGATTCCATCTGTCCTTGCCGTTATGCTTCCAGAAAGGGCTTCCCAGGAGGGGCGCAGGAGAGTGTGGCCTCTCTTCTTCCTCCTCGGGTCTGGAGTCCCTGCTCGCAGCCTGAGGGCAGAGCCAGGGGTGGGAGGTACCTGGGCCCCAGTGACGCTGCTGACCACCCGCCGACCCACTCACCGTGAGCAGCCACATGCAGGCATCCGTTTTTGAGAGGTGATGGAGTTCACTCTTGTGTGGGTCGGGGTCTTTTTTGCCCACTTCCAGGAGCATCCAGACCCCATCCATACTTGGGACATTCACTGCTCAGTGACCATTTCACTTTCCTTTTGGGAATGAACTTACTCCTCTTGGGTCTGGTCTGGTGGAAGTGTTCCCCAAGGTGTCCCCTCTTCTGGACGCAAGGAGACCCCGCACCGTTGGCATTTGCTCACATCTGGGCGGGATCGGCAGTGTGGCAGCCCAGCGGTGGTGATGCCTGTCCATGCCAAGCCTGGGTCTCGGCCTCCCCTGCCATCCTGTGGGGGCCTCGTGGTCTTCCGATAATCCGCCAGAGTTGGTTTCTCTCGTTGACATCCGAGGAACCAGGCAAGAACTGAGGGAGAGAAAAGACAGAGACACAAGCGTGAAGGTGCTCGCCCCAGTGCGGGAGGCAGCCGGCCAACAGCCCGCTCATACACATGAGGCACACGGAGCAGACGGCTAGGTTAACTGGGAGCAGAGAACAGCCACCCGCCCGAGGGAGCGCCCACTGGGCCCCGGGCCCCGCGCCAGGCATCTTGAGCACATCTTCTCTAATCTGCACAACCAAGCCCGGGAGGTAGGGGCTCTGAGTTCGGGTGATGTTCTGCTGCAACAGAGGACCCCAAATTATCATGGCTTCAGCAAACCCGAAGTTACTTCTCCTGCCAAAGTGGGAGGCCTGACTTGCAGAGCAGGTAAGGTGGCTCCGTTCTATGGAGCGGCTTCTGGATCACTGCTCTGCCACTCCTGGGGCCTTCCTCCTGGTCAACGGTAGCAGCGCGTAGATCTCAGGGAGCAAGACTGGGGGTGTAGGCCAGCAAGAGACAACAGATGCCAGCCGTCCCTTCACACCAGGCTCCGACGCTGCTGCTCCCACCCCATGGCGAGCCCTTCGTCCCGGGACACCTCGTTCCAAGGGACCACAAGAAGTATGCCTTTATTCAGAGCATCGTGCCCCCAGCTAAAAGTCGATGATGGGTGAGGAGGGGCAGGGAGAACTTCGGGAAATGGCCAGGTACTAGATGGATGAGAGAAACAGGGCTCAGAGAATGAAGGCCCTTGTCCAGGGTCACCCAGCTATGAAGGGGCAGGGCAGGACTTGAGCCCACTCTGCCTCTGGGAGCTACGGTTACAGTCACACAGGAGGCAAAGCCACAGAGTGACTGGGGCAGGAGGCTTTTGAGGAAAGAGATAGTGAAGCTGGGTCTCCTGGGTTAGGAAAAGGCAGAGGAAGGACATTCTAGGAGCTGAGGTCTAGAGGCTGGAGAAGTGTTTGCGAGAAAAATTCCTTTCTTGGGGCAGCACCTTACAAAGTGTTCTCTGGCAGGGCGCCTGGGTGGCTCAGTGGGTTAAAGCCTCTGCCTTCAGCTCAGGTCATGATCTCGGGGTCCTGGGATCGAGCCCTGCATTGGGCTCTCTGCTCCTCAGGGAGCCTGCTTCCTCCTCTCTCTCTGCTTGCCTCTCTGACTACTTGTGATCTCTGTTTGTCAAATAAATAGATAAAATCTTTAAAACAAAACAAAACAAAGTGCTCTCTGGCTACAGCCTGACCATCTCTGGTAACTGGGCGCTCACGCCTGCCAGAGCTCACTGTTTGCAGGGATAGTTCTCATCGGAGCTCTCCTTTGGAGTGTGGTGGCCATCTTCAGTTTTTTCCTGCTCAGCATCTGTCCCCCTTCTCCTAGTAACATCAGCTGTTCCCTAGTTTCAGCTCAAGTGGTTTGAGAGTAGCTGACCCCACGAGGCCAGGGGAGCTCCACGGAAGCCTCTGGCTGGGACCCTTCGCTGACAGCTCCTCTGCTGGGACTGCCATTTGCAAGGTTGGCTGCACCTGGGCCTGGGGGGCAGCATGTGGAGAAGGCTTGCCGGGGGTCAGGCCAACACAGACAGGAGCAGAGGCATCGCATGGCTAGAGGGAGGCTACACCGTGCTGTGCTCACAGCTGCCTTGTTCACGTGAGTTGAACAGGCCAACGAATTCCCTTTCTGCTGCAGCAGGTTTGATTGGTGTTGCTGTCACTGCCCCCAGAAGAGTGACCAACAGAGGCAGAGAGGTCAGGCCTCTTTTCACCACCACCTGGGCAGTGGTGGTCGGGGGGCGGTGGGGGAGTGTCAGTGTGTCTTATTATAGTAGGGTCTGGAGCAGGGTCTCTATGAGTGTGGCCCGTGGACCCCAGCATCTGCATCACTCTGGGATGGAACTCGATGAAACCACACGTTCCTGGGCCCCAACTTCCCAATCAGACTCTCTGGAGGTGAGGCCAGATCACTGTATTTCTGTCGAGCACTGCAGGGGAGTCCCATGGCACCCAATCTGAGAACCAGTGGATGAACCTGGCGACCTGGGATCCAAACCGGATCCTGCCGCCAACTCGGATGTTAAAAAATCTAGATTTTGGGGCGCCTGGGTGGCTCAGTGGGTTAAGCCTCTACCTTCAGCTCAGGTCATGATCTCAGGGTCCTGGGATCGAGCCCCACATCGGGTTCTCTGTTTGGTGGGGAGCCTGCTTCCCCCCTACCCCTGGCCTGCCTCTCTGTCTACTTGTGATCTCTGTCTGTCAAATAAGTAAATAAAATTCAAACTGACCTATACAATAAAGGAAATTTGTCTCTTTACTGAACTAAGTCTGGTAGTAGGTTAGGGTTCAGGTAGGGTCTGATCAAGACTGGCTGTCTGCTGTTCTCTTGTCCCTGTTATTCCCCTTGTGTTGGTTTTCTCCTCAGACTAGTTTCCTCCCTTGTTGCAAAATGTAGCAGTTCTAGGCTTCACATTGGCATACCATAACTTCTAGAGGAGAGGGGTCTTCTTGGTGCTGCCCCCAACTCCCCACTCAAAGGATGGTCCTAGGCTTCCTTCTGTTGTTGGAAGGCAGGTTGGCGAGTTAATATATCAAACTTAACAAAAAGTATATAGATTTACCCTTTGAGCCAGCAATACCTCTACTGTGCACCTATCTCAAAGATACTGGGCCAGAAACTCGGAGAGATGAACGTGCCAGTTGCTTACCACCGCACTGCCATGAGGGCATGGGCTGGGAACTGCCCCAGCATCCACTGGCAGAGAACTGGTTGAATAAGTTATGTACATCCCACCCTGTAGGATCCCGGAGCCGGAGAAGGGCAAGAGGAACTCAAATACCGCCATGGAATGGGCTCCAAGAGATACTGTTAAAAAAAAATGCAAGATGCCATCAGGTGTGTGATAGGCTTCCATTCTCCAAGAAACAGGGGGCCTCGGAATTTACAGATGTCGTTACTTCCATTAGACAAGCACATGCACTTAGGAGGATAAACAGAGTGAGGTAAGGACAGGGTGGAGAGGGCAGGGGGATAAGCTAGACTTCTCTGAATGTACCTTGCTTTGTGTACTTGACCTTGGGACCAGGTAATTATTTTATCCTTAAGTACAAAAGTAAAATTAAATAAACATAACTTAAAAAGAACTTTAAAACAGTAATTGGTGCATCCCAGAAGGACTAGAAATGAAATCTAAGGACAAAAAGAACTGTAAAAAAAAAATTAGTAGTCATATTGTTAATAATATTCTTATTATCAGGGTGCCTGGGTGGCTCAGTCGGTTGAGTGTTCAACTCTTGATTTCAGCTCAGGTCATGATCTCAGGGTCTTGGGATCAAGTCCCATGTGAGTGTCTGGCCCCATGCTCTGCAGGTACTCTGCTTCCCCTTTCCCTGCCCCTCCCCCTCCACAAATAAATAAATACATCTTTTTTTTTTTTTTTTTAAAGATTTATTCGAGAGAGAGAGCACAAACAGGGGCAGCAGCAGAGGGAGAGGGAGAAGCAGGCTCTCCACCAAGCAGGGAGTCCAATGCGGGGCTCGATTCCAGGACACTGGGATCATGACCTGAGCTGAAGGCAGACCCCCAACAGACTGACACACCCAGGCACCCCAATAAATAAATCTTTAATAATTATGTTGATATTTCCAGTCCAGATTTAGGACTACACAATTTTTACTTTTTTGATATTACATTGTTTTATCTCTTCTCTTAGTGAAAATCTTAGTTCCTAGCAATAGTAACACAATCATGCTTCACTCTACAGTATATATAATGGTTTCAGAATAATGATATATTATTTTGTGGCTTTTAAGTTTTTTTTCTTTTCTTTTTTATTGTAAAGATTTTATTTGTTTATTTGACAGAGAGAGAAAGCACAAGCAGGGGGAGCAGCAGGTAGAGGGAGAGGGAGAAGCTCCCTGCTTAGCAAGGAGTCTGATGCGGGAGTCGATCCCAGGACTCTGAGACTATGATCTGGGCCTATAGCAGATGTTTGAGCCACCCAGGTGTCCCTATTTTGTGTGTGTGTTTTTTAAGGATCTGTTTACTTATTTTAGAGACAGAGAGAGAGGACATGAGCAGGGGAGGGGCAGAAGGAGAGCGAGGGGGGAAGCAGACTCCCCACTAAGCACGGAGCCAGACACTCAGGCACATGGGCTTGATCCCGGCCCTGAGGTCATGACCTGAGCTGAAATCAAGAGATGAACACTCAACCGACTCAGTTACCCAGGCGCCCCAATAATATGAATATTGTTAACAACATGACTACTAACATTATATAATTCAGGATAATCAAGTAGCAGGGAAACTTCAGGGAAGTTTCTCTGCAGAGACACATTCTAGTTAACAAATGAAGAAGGCATGACAGAGTATGGACACTGTGCAACTAATATTTCCGTGTCATTATGAACTCATGGGTTTCAGTATTTTGCTGACTGGATATTAGGTAGGATAATGGTATTACGGTTACAGTTTTAAAAATCATCAGTTAGAGGTACAAACCGAAGTGTCTATAGGTACAGCGATAGCTCGGGCATCTTCCCCAGCGATCGTGTCAGCGAGGGAAGGAGAGCACACAGGCTCGGCTCTGAGCTGGCGACTGCTGGGGCTTCGGTACTCTTCTGTCTACCGGGATGCATATGTGACATCTTTCCAGAGTGAATAGTTAAAAAAAATTGTCCTCCCTTTTGATTCACAATTTCACTTCATGGAATTTGTTCAACTCCCAGCACCTGAATTAAACACGTGCATACCTCAGTACGGGCAACAATCTTTATTCCAGCAAATACGAATAAATATATGATTTATAGTTGCAAATAACCAAAAAGCCCACCCATACGCAGCTAATAAGTAACAGCAGAGCTATGTAACGAAACACTGGGCAGTTTCTAAAAAGAATAAGGCATGGCTATGTACACATAATACAGTTCCGTGAACACTGGAGTAGCTCACGCTACCCACCAGGGCCCTCAAGGTCCAGCCCTCACTTCATTTCGGGGGTGTGGCCCTTTCTGCTTCCCTCTGGCACAATCACAGAGCTGTAAGAGAGCCCACTGAGCTCATTTCTCTCTTCTGGCAACAAATCCGTAGGTACTCCTCAACCCGCACTTGAGGAACACGGGCTGGGAATGTGGTTTGTTATAAGAACAAATGTTTTTAGGTAGATACTGACAGTTCTGCTGTGCTTTTCACAAATTCTACTTTTGGTTATCAAGTACATGATGGTGAGGGAGTGAATTTCTTCTTGTTTGTTTTTCAGGATGAAAGCAGCTTAGGTTTCATTGATCCAAAGTCTTTAAGAATTTCTTAAAGATTTATTTATTTTAGAGAGATAGGGATAGTGCGTGAGTGTGCAAGCTGGGGGAGGGGCAGAGGGAGAGGGACAAGCAGACTCCGCGCTGAGTGCAGAGCCCAATGTGGGGTTTGATGCCACGACCTCGAGATCATGACCTGAGCTGAAATCAAGAGTTAGATGCTTAACTGACTGACTCACCGAGGCACCCCTGGTTTTTTTGTTTTTACTTTAACTGTTTTACACCATTCATTTAATGCTACCTGGATTTGGTGGCAGGATATAGTTACAATAATAATGCCTCATAGTTGGGGCACCTGGGTGGCTCAGTGGGTTAAGCCTCTGCCTTCAGCTCAGGTCAGAATCTCAGGGTCCTGGGATTGAGTCCTGCATCAGGCTCTCCACCCAGCGGGGAGCCTGCTTCTCCCTCCCCCTCAGCCTGCCTCTCTGCCTACTTGTGATCTCTCTTAAATACGTAAATAAAATCTTAAAAAAAAAAAAAAATGCCTCGGAGCACCTGGGGGCTCAGTGGGTTAAGCCTCTGCCTTCGGCTCAGCTCATGATCTCAGGGTCCTGGGATCAAGCCCCACATCGGGCTCTCTGCTTAGCAGGGAGCCTGCTTCCCCCTTTCTCTGCCTGCTGCTCTGCCTACTTGTGTGTCTCTCTGTCAAATACATAAATAAAATCTTAAAAAAAAATGCCTCATAGTTATTGCACAGCTATAATGGGGCTAGGTCTCAATTCTTTCCATGTATTGGCTTTTAAGTCTAATCTCACAGCATTGACTGCTACAGATGTTAGCAACCGTGTTCTAAGGGAAGCACTGAGGGGCTAAATGACTCACCCAAGGCCACACAACTGGAAGTGGTGGTGACAATCCCCACCCTGACCTAAGACTGCAGAGCCAGTGCCCTAACCGCTGCCCAGCATGCCCCTCAGGAGGAGCCACTGCTGCCCACGTGCGCTTCTGCAGACTTGGGAGCTACTAACCAGCCGAAGGCCACATGGACCCACAAACTCATTACAAAAATGGGCACCTCTCTGTTCATGTCGGAACTAGCTGGAGCAGCGTATTTTGCAGAAAACCTTATAATACTGAATTTGCATTCCTATTTCTTTGTAACAAATGATTCCTAAAGGAATAGAAAGCTTAAACTGAACCTCCCCCATCTATATTGTTGAGAAACTACTAACAACTCAGAAAATTCCCTTATGGGTGGAAGATGTATGATTCTATTTGTTTCATCAAAATGAACACAAACACGCACAATGTAAATACCAGTTATTACCAACGGGATCTGTTACTCTTGGCAAAGGAACCACAAGTGAGATAATTACCAAGCAGAGTGCGTAAATATCATTTTAAAACATGAGACCAGAGAGGGGGAGGGGAGAGAGAGAATTAAATTCTAGGCTTAAGAATTTATCTTTGTATTTTAGAAACTCTCTAGAATTATAGTAATTATAAGAATAGCCACTTTCAAGTCAAATGAGATTTGAGGTAGGACCCAAGCCCACTCACTCACTTTAAACCACCACTTAGATGCTCTCTAAATTAATTAAACTTGATGAAACTGTAAATCCTCTCCTTATAAAGATTCACACGTGCACTCAGAGGTAATACACTGCATACAAATTCAGAGAGCTCACGGACCCAGCTCAATAACCCGGAGCTGAATTGTGGAACTGTGGGGTAAGGAGCCTCCACTGTCTGGCCTGTTGTGTGGCTTCCCTCTGTCCTGATAATTAATCTCTCCACGACAGCAGCTTCACTTCCTGGTGTGGAAGCCAAGTGGTCGAATAAATTCTTACAGGAGGAAAACTGCACGGCAAATGAACAGGAGTTTTTTCAACAATACACCTACCCAGTAAACTATTTTCTGTATCACATTCTGACCTTAAAAGGATTTGCAGGTGGTAACTTCAAACAGTTTAAGTATAAAGTAAAAAATAATTCCCATCTGAAGTGAGATCCAGGATCAAAGGATGAGACTATTAAAGAGAAATCTGACAGGCACCTTGGATTCTAAAGTCTGGGTGTTAGTGGTTGTATGTTTGAGTTCCTCCAACAGCAGTAAAAACAATGCCAAGGATTCCACTTAATTAGATCAACTATAGAAATAGAAGTGAGCTAAGAGACTTGGAGACCAAAGTATGGAGAGAGACCCTCCTGATGAAAACAACTGAAATGTTAAATCAAATATAAAGAGCATGTTTGTTTAAAAAAAAAAGGTTTTATTTATTTGAGAGAGAGAGAAAGCGATAACAACAGAGAGAGCACAAGCGGGGAGGAGAGAAACGGGCTCAGGGACTTGATCACATGACCCTGGGATCATGACTCAAGCTTTGGGAAGGCAGGCGCTCAACCGACTGAGCCACCCAGGCATCCCATAAAGTCTGTTTTTAACAAGTAAACTACAGGGCTGGCATTAACAGACTGATACCTACACAAAGTGGAGATATGAGCCTTGAGCTTGGGAGGCAGGGGAACACCCAAATGACTTCTGTCTTCAAGGCTTCTACAAAATTCCAGGGACCCTCTGCTTCAGTTTTTGTGACTTTATGGCTCCTGGGGAAGGGGATAAAGGCCAGGACCTACTCAAGGTCTATCAGAAAGCTGCCTTTTTTTTTTTTCCTCCAAACTTTAGGACACTGCTGAAGTTTGCAGGTATCCCACGGTTCAACCTAATTAGAGTAGACCCTGAATACAGCTAGGGATACGGCATACAGCTAAAGAAACAACCCTAACACATAAGGAGACAGCAAAGAAACTTGCCTATCTTGGCCCTGGCACTTGGTAGAGGGAAATAAAAAGATTTCTCCTGAGAATTCACAACTAGGACGTATAGGTTTGAGGCCTAATTTCATGATACCTGTATGAACTGAAAATTTTCAAGTGAGCAATTTAAAGTTTCTGTATTATCAGTGTCCCAGTCTACCTGGGGAGGCAAACTCAATCTTGACTGACAGAACTCAACCTCCATCCAAGCCAGAGACTGTCTATGGGCAAAGATGCAAGGAAAAAAATGGGCAACTCCCACTCAAAGGTCACAAACACGTGGAAACAATGAAAAACCAGTGGGAATAACAAATGAAAGAAGCAGACCCCCAGAGATTCAGATATTGGAATAATCAGATGGAATATAAAATAACCATGGTTATTAAACTTAGAGGAATATATGTAAATACTATCTCTAACTACACATACAATGGTAACATACCTTGATATACACACAGTGAAATACATTTAATGAAATTATACACACACACACTAACAGGAAACAAAGACAGCAACACTGGAACCCCCAACGGAAAACCCTGGCCTCCTACAGATGTTCTGTTCAATCCACAGGATGCTTTCCTGATCTGTGTCCCGTAATGCGATGCTAAGAAGGGAAAGCCAGCTAAATAACCCTGAAGTGATTACCTATTTGATTTTCTAACAGGAGAGTCCTTGGATTACATTTCTTAGCCAGTTAGCTATCGGACAAGGCATCACACAGCTGAGAAAGCTGCAACAGTTTAAGGCTGTACTGACGTCTTACCGAAGCTAGTCTACAAACCCAGGCCTGTAAGCAGAGTAGTTCTCTTAAAGCAGTGGTTTCAAGCCTTGGGAACTAAAGCTGGTGGGGCCTGTCAGCCTCTGCTTTTAGAGCCATTCTGATTTTTAATTCACTTTATGGATGTCTTTCATAGAATTTGTTTGAAGGGTTCCACCTGTCAAGAGAGTATAAACAGCATTGTCTTAGAGGAATCCTAGCTCTCTGGAGTTGGCAACTATAAATGTAAAAGCAGGTGACCAACATGTGCACCCAACAATCTGCACTGCAGCAAATCTTAAGATAGTTGGCCTTCCTTCCTCTTTTGTCCTTATTCCAGTCTTGAGAAATACCCCATGGCCCTAGAACAGAAAGAGGAGGCAGACTTGAAACCAATCTGAGCCAAGCTAGTGAACAAAATCCAGACAGCCCCTCATCCATGGACCCATGCATCTTCTCATTCACCTCCACGGCCTCCCAACTAAGAGACAGAGTCAACTCCAGCTACCCCTTAATCAGTAGGGCTAATGCTAAACAGGAGAAGGGAGATAGTGGTGTTTGTGAGTGGGTCATCAACACTCAGAAAGATATAATTTCATTTTGGTCACTAACAGGTAAAGAATTGGACTCCTCTGAAGGCTCCTAGAGTTGGTGGATGGAACCCATCTCCCAGCAGAGAGCAAATGAACTTCTGCCAAGCTGAGAAGAAACATCTTTATCCCACCCGCTCTCCTGCCACACCTACCTAACTTGCCAGGGTTTTGCTGGAAAGGTCAAGCAGCCAGTCTGTCCCAGAACATAATGACTGGTTACTGTTCTTTTGTACACCAGCCCTGAACAACTGGTGTGTGGGCTGGTCCTCTCTGGGAGACATGGTATTTGATACTGTGCTAATTGGGTGGCTAGAAGAGAAAAGGAATACATTTTAAAATGGATCCTTAGAATTTTTCCTACAGCTGCCCCAAATATACATCTTGGCTGAATGATTATTAAAATTCTGCATTTGGTTGCAGCCAAATGTCACTGTTAGAGAACTGCTTGGTTGGGACACAAGAAGGAATGTGAAATCTAGACAGAAAACATATTTTGAACTGTCGGAATGTTCCCAAGCCTGACCTCAGGCAGGAACGAAACTTTCTTAGTACCATCAGTTGCTTTATTCCTCCTGTGATATCAGCACGTTTTTGTCATAGTGAGTGGGCGGCTCACTTTTACCTGAGGTTGGTGGAAGAGCAAGGTGTCTTGTGGCTGGCCCCACCACCAAACCAAGTGTCGTGTCCTAGTAACTTTAAGACAAGGACTTCCGTCTTCCCCAGTACTTAGACTTTTAAAAATCTGGTTGATGACAATGATTTAATTGTACACAACCCCTCCATCTCAAGCCTCATGCATGGCAAGAGATTTTCACTTGAGATTTCACTTGATTTCACTTGAGATTTCACTTGAGATTTTCACCATGCTCGATTTCCTATTGTTTTCATGCCTCGTATTTATTAGAAATTTTTGTTAGCTTAAAGTTCTTCCTCAACTTATCTAGATAACATCTATTTTCCTATTCACTGCATTCTTAATTTTTGACTACAGAAGTGTTCACAATTAACTGAAGTGCTTTCATCCTCTAACATACATTTTCAATGACTGACAAAAAAGGACATAACCTGCACAACTAAAATACTTACCTGTATTTGAAATTACTGATCTAGGCAATAAATCCAAACGCTGTGTCTGTTCAAGCTTCTGCAGCTATTGTGCTCATCGGGTAAACAGTAGTCCTCTCTGTGGCCACCCAATTGTTAATCATGTACTAATCTGGGGATGCCGGGAACTCGAGTCATTTCATTGGTCTTCGGATGAGATTGAAAGCAATGATAGCAGGTCTCCATTTTTACTCTTCTTCTGAAGCTCACATATATAATCCAGCATGGATGAACGAAAACTGATTTTTGCCTATGCCTGGACAAGTTTTCCCAATTAAGTTCCTTTTTTAGGGGGCGGGGGGCACTGATGGAAATCTTAGAAACAATCTTTCGTTGGTCTTACAGCTGCTCACCGAATGCTCATTATGTGTAAGCCATATATAGGCCCTTTTTGTGGGTTTTCCATCTTCACAATCCCTCAGTATTCTGGTTCTCTTACACACAAGGAAAGCGAAGCGTGGGGTGGCCCATTCTTCCCCTCTAGGCTGATGTGTGCATCTGATTCACAGAGCTGAAAGAAGCCAATCACGATCCCTGCCAATTCCAGCTCGCTGGTTTGCAAGGCTGACGGAGCTTTGGGTCTTTTTGTAGGAGATGGGGAAATGGGCATAGAGAACTTTTAACCTTTTTTGAAAGCGCTCTTGCCCATTCTGCCTGTTTGCTGGCTATTATTTTATCTTCACTTCCCAGCAGTCCCACAGTGGAAATCGCGGGTGATTTCTCTTCTCTTCCCTCAGTCTGAATTCTGTGCCTTCTTCATGACTCAACACTCAACTGTCTGTTCCTAGTCCCCACGTCCCATATTCCATTTATGGATGTGTGACTTGAAAAGTATGCCGTGTTAGCATCTGTGCTGTTCACTGCAGCTAGACATGGGCAGGCCTAGTCAAGTAGGTACAAACCAGTGATTTCAAGTGATGGGTTTCAACTATATCATACAGACTATTTAGCTATGTAAGAACAGCTATCACCCTTCTGAATGGTCATGTACAGGTGCAGTCATCTTGAGAACAAGGATACTTTATAAAAATCACATAAGAAAACTAGAATTCTACATATTATACTAATAATTTCAACAACTTCATGTTTCCTGGTTGTGTCTTTTGTATTTGCTGAATACACAGGTGTTTTGTGTGCAGTCAGTGCTCACAGTTGCTTGGCTGTCCACAGCTTAGTACCAGGTCATTAGAGGGCTCTATGTAATAGGCAGACGCTATTTAGGCCCCGGCCAGCTGTTTTCAACCACATGAAATGGAGATTAATTATGAAGCAACAAATAGTGAATAATACTATTATGAGTGAAAGCATTACTCTGAGCATATCACATCATTTCATTCAAGATTCACAATGAGGCCAAGTATATTCCCTGTTTTACAAGAGACACTGTGGCTCAGCTTTAAGTCACTCACTCAAATCACACAGGTAGGAAAGAAGCCAGAACCTGAACACAATTTAACCAATGGTTTAAAAGGCAGATGTGACTTCAGACGCACATGAAGAGAAATAACAAATGAGAAAGTAAGGTTAATGTAGACTGGGATTTATAAGGGAAGAACTCGTTTTATTGCAACATACTACTTTCGAATTATGAACTCTCCTAAGATCTCAAGTCCTGAAACAAAGACTGATTTTGTTTCCCACTTACCTGGTGCTATGCGTTCTTCCTGAAAGAATTTTTATTTTTATTTATTTTTAAAGATTTTATTTATTTGACAGAGAGAGAGATCACAAGTAGGCAGAGAGGCAGGCAGAGAGAGAGAGGAGGAAGCAGGCTCCCTGCGGAGCAGAGAGCCCGATGTGGGGCTCGATCCCAGGACCCTGAGATCATGACCTGAGCCGAAGGCAGCGGCTTAATCCACTGAGCCACCCAGGCGCCCCGAGAATTTTTACTTTTTAAAAGATTTTATTTATTTGAGATAGAACCAGAGTGAGAGAGAGAGAGAGAGAGAGAGCGTGCAAGAGAGCAAGCAAGCACGCACATAAGGACGGGGAACAGCAGGCTGAGGGAGAAGCAGACTCCCTGCATGAGCAGGGAGCCTGATGTAGGGCTCGATCCCAGGACTCCATGATCATGACCTGAGCTGAAGGCAGACGCTTAACCAACTGAGACACTCAGGAGCCCCTTTTCTGAAAGAATTTTAAGCAAGCTGCTACACATGCTCTATCACCTGAGTAGAGTAGCCCAATTTTATAACTAAAGAATTTCAAAATCCTCAAAGTGACAGAACTGATAATGTCCAGGGCACAGATTAACGACACATAAATTTGCCTTTGCCATAATCAATCACTGCTCATCTTCCTTCCTATCGTTAAAAAGAGGGAGATGGGAGACCATGACAAGATAGTAAAATAAAACAAGTTTGGATTTGTCACAGAATGTGGAATAAGGCACAAGAGGTCAGGAGATCCAATCTCCCTCCCTGACAGAGGAGCATGCTTAAGGGGGAAGATGTGGCCAATGTCTCAGGACCAGAGACCATCAGTGCGGAGAGGAGACTGGACCCTAGCAGCCCTGTGCTTTTCCCTCCACGCGCCACCACTGGCTCCAACAGTCTCTTACTAGGAGGCTCTCCTCCCAACTCCCTGAGAGAAGCCAGTTTTTGATAGAAGAAAGTGCTTTGCAAACAACATGTCTTCACTTTTAATGTACCTCAAGAAATGAATATCCACTTGACACACTTGTGACACACGTAATATGACACAACGCTGTGTTCCATATGAATCAAGGAAGCGAGAAGAAAGCAAAGAACTATGCATGCGAACACTGGTGGCTGAGTCTGGGAAAGAAAGCTGTTGTTCAACCGAGCCCAAACCAACAGAAAACTATGGATGCAGGTGACCCAGCAGCGCACCAAGTCCCACACCTCCCCAGCAGGAGGGGCGGAAGAGAGCACCGTCTCATCACCCCGCTTCAGAAACTCAGTTATGTCGGGTCAGAACTCCACAAACATGAGCATCCATATTACAATCTATTTTTGGAAAACAGACTATTTGAAGGAAAACAAATCCAAATTGAAACTGTGTGGTTTCCAGAGCAATTTATTCATTAAAATCTATTCATATGCCATCAACAGTTCTCCTGTGTGTACTGTGCTGATAAATAGACACTGAGAGGATTTAACAAGTTCGTCGTTTAATAAGTCTGAATTCATTTTCACCACATGGTATTGTACACGGTTATCTGTTGAAACATTTCTTTTTAACAGATCTTAGTTTAAAAAAGTCATAGATACTGTGAGTTCTGTATAAACTGGTGGATATTTAGTTATTTCCTTTGTTTTGACTTATAAGCCTCAACTTCACCGCAGAATAAAGAATGTAGGCCAAAGAAAGCATAATCGGTCACTCGTATAGAACAGTATTGTTTCTATAATTTGAAGCTTTCTGAATGGACGGGTTCAGGCCTGATGTAACTGTAAAAAGATTACTTAATGAATAGACTATATGGAAATTGTACAAAATGTTATTAACTTTAATCATTAATAGCTTAAACAGCACTATGTTACTAACTCTATTCAAAACCAAAAACCTGTTTTTGAATCCCCAAGAAAGTGGCAGGCGTACACCACCACGCCGCCTTGTACTTAGGGGTGTGTCAATACATATTTCAACAGAAACTTTGGCTTTAGGAAAGAGTCACAAACATTTAAAATAATGGCTTTAATTGTCATTTTGAGTATACGGTAGGGGAAAGTGTGCTTTAATTAAATATACACCATACCAGTGATGCTGGCAAGGTTGAGTTAATCCTAATGTTGATAGCTATAAAAACTAGTTTGTACATGACAAGACAATGAGAAAAAAGCAATCCCTTTGAAACAAAATAAAAAAAAATATGTTCACAGTGGTCTGTATCAACAGTATGCATTTTATGACAATAACATGTACAGATTGAGCACCCTAGGGCTCTTTTTATATCCTAAAGAAAACGAGCACTTACATTATTCATGGGCTGAACTGAATTTTAAAAAGATCAACTGTACACTTACCCCTTAGACAGGATAAACTGTTCTGGGGTGTACAGCTTTAACACCATCATTAAAGTTGTTTGCAAAAGGAATACAGAGTTAAAAAAAACACATTTTTTTCTTGGGAATGGAGTCTTTCATTTGCTGTTATAACTCAGCAAATGCCATTCATTAACTCAAAAAATGGAAGGAGGGGCCCCACAAACACACTATTTGAGCAAGCTGACCAATACACATTACAGTTTTAAAAATGAAGGTTATATACTCTATGTTACAAGTCCCAACTAGGCAGTGTCAAAATGACATCTATTTCTTTGCTTGCTTTGTGATCATACCCCTTGGAGGTGTTACAGGTCTCGTGGCATTCGGCTTCTTTTTCTCTGCAGGCTTTAAAATCTGCAAAGATTCAAAGGTAAATCCATTTTAGAAAATATTCTTGACCCCAAATCTTAAGATTTCTTAAATCTCACTGAAATCTTTAGTTCAGAAAGGTTTCTGACCATTTAAAACTGACCCAACAACTCTGAAAGCCCCACTACCATATGAACATGAACATGTTAATAGTTAATGTGTAAACATTTTGGTAATAAATGCTATGACGAACAGATCAAATACAGGGACGAGGTATTTTACCTCTGGATAAAATGACAATTTTCTGAAGCCAGATCCTGTAGCATCTCCAGGCTATTCCCTCCGACATGGGGGTGGAGAGCTCTCTACACCAGTGCTTCTCAAACCCATAAGGGGCCCTCTCATAATCCTGGGGAGCTGCAAGTTCTCCCCAATAGTTGGTGAAACAACATTTAACTGATGACTGCCACCTGACCTCAGTGGCTTTATTTATGATTATGACTGGGCTAGCCTAAAACTGTGTAAGTTTAATTGTAGTGAGAGAGTGAGAAAAAGACTCAGACAGGCTTTAAGTGTAAATGATACCTATGCCAAGTGAAGGCCTAATGGTGTCCTGGTCAATCAGTCTTGTGGAAATTAGAGAAAAGTGGTGGGAGAAGGGAGTAATCACACAGCACATCTGGCACATGGCAGTTTGTTCTATTCTCACATACAAGCAGGGATTTAATTTTAGCTGAACAGTACACTGACCGAAGTTTTATATTTATAGTAAAGGAACTACAAACATGAGGAGCCCGTTAATTGTTTTTTTACCCCAACTAAATAATGTAAAAACAGTTAAATTCAACACGGCAGGAAAAACCGACAATTTTTTTTCCCCTTAAAAGGCGTTCACTGATTGCTGAATTAGGACACTTACATGGGAAAATAAAAATTTAGTCTACTCAACATAAATGAACAGTAGGCAGAAAACAGCCATTTAAAAAAAAATAAGTAAAACTCAGACATAATAGCAGGAAAACAATGTTGAAAGCATCATCTACCTGAAAAGAGCACATTAGAGTTTCGTCCACACTCATCATGGCACCTGCATTGTCAAACTCTCCACAATAATTGGGTGCAGAAAACAGAGTAACCAACTGCCTCTTTGCAAAAAATTCATATCCATCTTCAACCACCTTGGAGAGAAAATGTTTTTAGTGTAAGTAGGTATAAACTCAGGTGAGTAAAACCACTTTTCAGTTTCCCATTGAGCCTGATACCCTACAGGTCATCTGCAGAGACATTTTGTAGAATAAGCAATACCTACCCACTAAAATCAACAAGGAGAATCTGTGCTCACACACATGCTCTTAAGTGTACATGTAAAATTCAAAATCAATACCTGGTGGGCTCTACATATAAGATCCAAATCATGCTTATGGAGAAATTTTGCAACCACTTCTGCACCAAATGTGAAGGACACTCCTCTGTCATTTTCACCCCAGCCTAAGACATCTTTATCGGGGTCAGACCACAAAAGATCACAAAGAAGACCTTGATCTGGTACATCGGTTGGTCGCATAATTCGCCGAATCTGCTCCATAGATTGAAGATCTGGTGATAAACCTATCAAGTGAAGAAAAATTTGAAGAAAATAGAACTTCACTTTAACAGTTCCATTTGCTTAGAGAGACTAAATGACGCTAACATGGAAGGCTTAAATTAAATCTACGGCTATGATTTTTTTTTTTATGGCTATGTTTTTTCATTTAGCTT
Organism: Meles meles; assembly: GCF_922984935.1. Taxonomy (NCBI): domain Eukaryota; kingdom Metazoa; phylum Chordata; class Mammalia; order Carnivora; family Mustelidae; genus Meles; species Meles meles. Next base: position 12,512,465 of record NC_060077.1, on the reverse strand, counting down.
CGGTTAAAAAAAAAAAACACCACCAAAAAACTCAACTGAAAAAGCACTCAATTTATTATATGCACCAACCTGGTGAAGTATGCCAGGCACAGTATGTCTAAATGGTATATGGAATCAGTTACCTCAACATACAGAGCCCTATAAAATTAATCATAAAGAACTACTCCTCAACTCCTCTGATGATAATAATGAACAATGTACATTCTGGATTTTATTACTGACCATTTGTAATGACTGAGTGTAGAGGGTGCAGATGCTCAGGTGTGATGCAGCTTTCCAAGAAACCTGTGCTGTCCAAGGACCATCAAATCTATCAGACCAGCTGAGATGTAGTTGACTTTCCTTTGAGTTTAAAATCACATACCCAGGGGCACCTCACTGGTTCAGGGGGTGGAGCATGTAACTCCTGACCTCGGGGTTGTGAGTTCAAGCCCCATGTTAGGGACAGAGTTTACTTTAAAAAAAAAAAAAAAAAAAAAATATCACTTGCCCAGCTCTACCAAATCCATCTAAAGTATAGGAGGGCAGGGATAATGGCTTTATTAAAATACCTTGTATTGGCTCTTCCACAGTTGTCTAACTTCTGGCCATGGGTGAAAAGAAATCCTTTTCATAATTACTCTTTTAATTATGTTATATAAAGCACAATCATGGAGAAAAATAAAACTGCTTTTAAAATCCAAGTCAGAAAAATTTCTAATAGGAGAGGATCAAAAACAGACCAAGGAAAGTCTACTCACATTTTCAGTATTCTGGAGGATTTATGATACAGCATATTAATCACTCTTCACTGTATACTTAGAAAACACTTTCTGCTCTACTTTCATGTCAAACTGTTACAGAGCCTAGAATTCCCTGTAACAAATCAATTCCTTACTTTAGATATCTATCCAAATGATCCGGGATGCGCCAGAGTGGACCCATGGTAAACACATCAATAAAGGAGAGTCACCTGACAGAGAAGTCATCCCAATGCCATCTCAAATGTCAAAGTGTACCCCCTTCAGAAGGAACAAAATCCATTTGCGACTAAAATTAGCCCACATACCTCCATGACAGCAGAATATCTTCTCATCCACGATGGCTGCTATCGGTAAACAGTTAAAGCAGTCTGTGAAAGTTTTCCATAGTTTAATGTTGTATCTTCTTTTACCTGTGAAAATTTTAGGATGGTTAGAATAAGAGACTGGTGTTCTATAGGTTCACTGTCTCAGGACAATTTCTCCCAAAGTAAGGTGGAAATTACTTTTTAAGGATACAAGAACTAGGATTTATTAAAAATTCCCTGGGGAAAAAAAAATTCCCTGGAGGATAGGTTTAACAGAACTAGATATACTTTAAAATCCCATAGAAGTTTGAAATCAGAATCCCAGATGTAATGATCAAGGATTATCATTAACCCTCAATAATAATTTGGCAGCACCAACTGTTTAGAATCTAGCCTGTTTTGTCCCAATTCCAATCTCAACCCAGAGGCAATTATGAACAGCTTACACATGCGCCATTACCATCTTCTTTCTGAGGAAGCTTCTGAGAGTTAACACCCATCCCATCTACCACTATCATCAAGAGCTTACTGGTACCAGATAACTCCCAGCCCTACAGACTGGAGTAGCAGGCATAAACGAGTACAGGGGAATACAGACTCCTTACTGTAGGTGCTCCAGGATAACTTCCTAACACTCCAGAAATGCTCAGAACAATGTTACAGGGTGGTTATATTCCCCTCACCAGCACCTATATGCCATGCATTCTAGAGTCACAGTGTGATTTGGACATAAGCACGACTTTAGGGCACTGTTCCTGCAAGCAAATTATGTTCTGAGTTAAAAACCTACTTATAAATTCTGGAAGCACAATCTGTCTGAATTGGGTTGAGAATGGCCCAGTTGTGAGGTGCCTTGCCTTGTCTCCTGTACCTCCATACCAGAAAACCCAAAGATCAAAGCACAATCTTCATTCCTAAAGCCAAGTCTGTCCTTCGTCTCCTCTCCTTTCTTATTCTAGGGACATCTACAGGTTTAAAGCCAAACATTTTTGGAAAGTTAGAGTGGCCCAAGTGTGGTCCCCGAACCACACCTTCCACTCCACTGTAAAGTCAGTCAGGTATGGAATTCAGCGCAGGGTTTGGAATGTAATACAAATTCAACAAATACTTGACTTCTCTCTTTGCACAGGACTATCGTCTTTCCTCCTAATAGTTTGTTGTTCTACGACTGGGTGTAACTCTCACCATGGTTCACACTGTTTTGTATTTCTTTGGAGGTCACTAATTCCCTATCCCTGATCTTCCTTCACTGGAGGGTTCTGGAAGCCAAACAGAATTCCTTTCTACAAAAGGCTGAAAGGGAACCTTTTACTTAAAAAGTAAAATAACAGAAGAACAAGGCTGGGCTGGTCCTAACCTCCATTCATAAAAGGGATTTGTTTCTGTCTCCTATTTTCTACTGAAGTCTATCTCTGAATGACCGTCCAATGGCTCACTTGGATTTTTCCTTTGTCCACAGGCTGCATTTGCCAGTGCTGACGAAGCCTCTTCCTTCTTGAAGTCTGCTTTGCTCCCCGTTTCTTTATTCATGCAACACACTCCAGCTTGTCTTGCAGACTCCCTTGCTATCTCCGCTGGCTCCTTCAACAGAAATTAGGATTCTTCTTCCTGTTGCCTCTGAGAATCTTAACTAAGTCCTAGGGCCCTTTCTGTCCTCTCTGTATTTCCTCCCTAAGGTCACTCCAGACCAGTAGGAACATCTGGCTCCAGAAAGGTTTGGCCTGGATAACGGCCAGGATCTCTTCGAGCTTCCAAATCCAGGGATTCTGGGCCAGAACCCCTAAGGTGGTTTCCTATTACTACAGATCAGACAGCTCTGGTATCAGAAAAGGATAACACACATTCACAACGTATACCAGCTTTTCCAGGACTGCACTCCTTACAAAAAAAATTGGGGTGGGGGGTCGGAGAGAGAAACGGTAGCACATAAGAGTGCTTGTTGTACTTGTGAATTAAGCCTATCACTTAAAGCAGTGGTTTTAAACTGTTCCATGAAAGTCTGCATCTTAATAAAACGTTTCACTGTAACTTGAAAATTTTAATAAAATTATCATCAGTTTCTTTAAAAGTCTGCAAAGCATCAATCAAAAGCCACCTATGTCAAGGACACTATTCTGCTCACAAGTAGACTGGATGGCAAGTTATAGCTGCCTGATGGGGGGTGAGGGGAGCTTGAGCACAAGGTTAATCAGTAAGTCTTGAGGACCAAACAAGAATCAACCAAAGCTTACCATCTAAAATAATCTTTAAAGTCTCCGGCATTAAACAGAAACTGAAAACAATTGTCGCTAATATCCTCACATTTGGATATATGTCACAACAAAGAGAATATCTGGATTTGAACTTCATCAATGAAAACATCAAAGTACTTGCTGAACAGCATACAAAAGGAAACTTTCCTTAACCTGTTCTAAAAAGTATCAGTTTTAACAAATATCCAAAACCCAACTGACAAAACTTGCTGCCTCTCATCTCACTGTCTTAGGAATAAGCTCTACTAGTACTTCTTTCATTGTCAAAAATCGAATCTTTCTTGGGGCGTCTGGCTGGCTCAGTTGGTAGAAGATCTGACTCTTGATCTCAGGGTGGTGAGTTCAATCCCCACGTTGTGTGTAGAGATTATTTATAAAACAACAACCACCACCTTTCTGGCCACAGACTCAGTTGCCCTAGTCAGTTCAGAACCCCGAAGATTTTTCTTTGGTGATCCCTCCCCATCTCATCTTACCAGCTAGGTCTCAGGGCCTCAGACTAGGCAAATATACAATTATGGGAGAGGGTGAGAGTAGGAGAGCTAAGTCTAGAAATATAATCCTTCTAGCAGTGCACTTCTAACAAATGAGCGAGCTGCACACATCTGTGTGGAACTGAGATGGAGAAACACCACACTATCAGTTGACTACAGTTTAGGGGAGGGACACAGTGACAGTTCTTTACTGGTCTTGTTATCATCACAGGCAAATGTAGTGATTCAAATTCCTTAACGACCTCTCTCCTCCCTGTCTGAAGCCTCTCCTGGCAGAAATTAATAAGCACAAAAGGAGGATGTGGTAAGGACCCAACCCCCCTTAAATATTTTATACTTACTGAACAACACAACAACAACAAAAATTCCACCAAACCTAGCAATTTTTAAGGCTTTAAGAATCTTGTTTTTGGTCAATTAACAACTCAAAGTATACCTTCAACTAAACAATCCAAAATGGGTCATAGCATGTATAAAATGTTACACAAATAATTTTTTTGTTTTTAATTTTGCTTTCTCCTTTCAGCACATTTTAGGATAATTGCTGTTTGTCCTAGGTGCACATGTGCCACGGGGGGGGGGGGGGGGGGGGGGGGATCACACACAAAAAGCAATTATTTGTATATTTCAAGATACCATTTACGTGAACTACAAAAGGCAAATCTACAGAGAAGGAAAGCAGATTAGTGCTTGCCTGGGGCTGTGGTGATAGTTACACAACTCCATAAAATTATTAAAAATCACTGAACTGTATACTTAGATTTTATGGAAAGAAATTATATCTCAATGAAGTTGTTAAAAACAAAACCATTTGGAAAGGTCCTCAGAGGTGTACTAAGAATTAAGTTCAACGATGATCTTAAAGAAGCCAGCACTGCGACCACTACTTCTTAATCTAATCTAACAGTCCCATCACAAAAGAACCTAGGACATTATTATACTGCAGTGGCAGTGTTATTTTTTTTACCTTAAGAAAAAACTAAGATAAGAGCAAGTTAATGAGATAGAAAAACGAGAGATTATAACACTTCATCTAAATGCTCACAAGTCATAACAGAAATATATGCAGTTTATGACCAAGTATCTCAGTTTAAGTAAGTCTTCTTAGATGTAGAAAGTACTTACATTCATCATAAAATCCATAAATTCTATTGATGCTGGCACATTCATGGTTTCCTCTGAGAAGAAAAAAATTCTCGGGATATTTGATTTTGTAAGCCAGTAAGAGGCAGATAGTCTCCAATGACTGCTTCCCCCTGTCCACATAGTCCCCAAGAAACAGGTAGTTGCTTTCTGGTGGGAAACCACCATACTCGAAAAGTCGAAGCAAATCATAGTATTGCCCATGGATATCACCTAGAAGCAAATATTTAGTTACACAGTGCCCTTATACTTATTGTTCAATCCACTAACAAAGTTTTGGAGAGACATCCTTTAAACATGCATTACATAATGGGATTGACCTCAAGTAATCAGAGTTAAATTTGATGGCTAACACTAATTTCCAGTCTTGTATCATATGTTAGTTCAACTGAGCTTAATAACAATTTTAAGCATAGACTTATGTCTAGAATCTCACACAAAACTCAACCAACTAAGAATTAATTTTGTGGAAAGGATTATTAATGCCCAGGCAGGCCTTCTTGACAAGTAACATGGCTTTCCTTTCAGGTCTGCTGACCACTATCAGATCTCTGGCAGCTCAGCCTATGGGTTACTGTGTCAGCAGAACTACTGTGTTGCTAGTGAGCCCCAGACCTGTGTGAACAAAGGTACACACACACACACACACACACACACCACATGCCCCAATTCATTCAGCTCTCAATTCCTGCTAGATAATGCCAAAGAACATTTTACTTTAAAAACATACACATAAGCTTCGTCAATATTTAGCTAGAATATTTAGCATTACTCAGATTATCTTCAGTTTTTATACAGATTATTTGCATCTATCATGTAGAAACAGACTACAAAATGGCATTAAGGAAAGTCTGTTTTAAGCATAACCAGTCTCGCTTTAAGATTAACTGTAATTCCTATGTATTCATATAATACAGATCTTTTCTTAGCTCTGTTTGGTGTCATTTCTTTCTGCTGCGATGCTTATATTCCTTTAGTGAAATAATTTTTGAAAATCTGAAGCACATCTAAATAAACTAAGTCCATTAGAGGTATTAATTCTAAAACTAAAATTATTTAATTTTAAGTAGTTACGGTTTATCCATAAGTAGCAAACGATTCTGCTGGCGAATACAAGGGCACCTATATATTCTCAAGTCACTCAATCAATGCAAATCAAAGGCAACTGTTCATGTGCCAAAACCTACCACATATTTTGAGTGGTGCTTCAAGTTCTAGTAGGATAGGCTGACTGAGAAAGATCTCTCGGGACTTTAAGCACAGTCCTCGAATTTCATTCTCCTGTAGCTGGACATTCTTACCAGGCTTGGACCCTCTCACTGTAGGGGAAGAAAAACTCCAGTTAGTCAAATGAAGTCAAAATACAATTTAACATACAAATTAAAGATACCTGAGAAGGCACAAGGTTTAATGAGGAGGAGGCAAAAATATAGTTTAACTGGCTTTCTGGTCGACTTTATTTTCACAACCCTTCTAAAGAACATGGTTTTAATTCCTAATTATAATTGTAAAATCTCAGGTTTTCATCACTTTAGTTGTATCTTTTTTTTTTTTTTTAAAGATTTTATTTATTTGCCAGAGATAGAGTACACACAAGCAGGCAGAGAGGCAGGCAGAGGCAGAGAGAGAAGCAGTCTCCCTGCCAAGCAAGGAGCCTGACTGAGCCAAACGCAGCAGCTTAACCAACTGAGCCACCCAGGCGTCCCTTAGTTGTATCTTCTATACTAAGTTAAGACTTGTTAGAGTATCTTGAACAAGGAGCCACATCATATCATGTATGAACACTGTCAGAAAAGTATTCATTTGCTACTTACTGAAATCAGACTTGCTGTGGCACAGCCCATGGCCTCAGTTCTGTATCCAAGCCACAAAACTGGCCTTGTTCACCTACAACCTGCCCACCAGGCCATCTCTTTTTGCCTCCTGTCTTCTCTTCTCCAGCCTTATAAATGAACTAGTATTTGTACAGATTTCAGAGACTGTCACAATACTGAGTTGGTTCTAAGGATTCTTGTTTTAAAATATGAGATTAGGGGTGCTTGGGTGGCTCAGTGGGTTAAAGCCTCTGCCTTTGGCTTGGGTCATGGTCCTGGGATTGAGTCCCACATCGGGCTCTCTGCTCAGCAGGGAGCCTGCTACCTCCTCTCTCTCTGCCTACTTGTGATCTCTGTCTGTCCAAAAAAAAACCAAAAAACCAAACAAACAAACAAACAAACAAACAAAAAAAACTTTAAAATGTGAGATTGGAGAGGCACATGGGTGGCTCAATGGTTAGGTGTCCAACTCTTGATTTCAGCTCAGGTTGTGCTCTTGGAGTCATGAGATCGAGCCCTGTGTTGGGCTCTGGGCTCAGCGAGGGAGTCTGCTTGAGATTCTCTCTTCTTCTCCCTCTGTACCACCCCCCTAACTCCCTTGCATACACAAGCTCTAAATAAATATTTTTAAACAAACGAATAAATAAATAAAGGTAAGACTGGAAAACTTCAGAACCCTCCCCCCATCAGTGTTTTTCAAAGGATGATCGGTATTTCCTCAAGAGTTCTATGAAAAAATTTAAGTGTTGTTTGTATTTCACTGAAACACTTTAGGCTCGTTGTACATACTCTGCTGCGCAATCTCTGGGACTGCATCTGTGAATACGATTATCCCCTTATGGGGCAAAGGATGTCAGTGATGCTGTAAGGAAGGTTTCCTAGTAATCTGAACAGATACAAAACAAGAAAAGGGAGAAAGAAATATTGGCACAGCATTGTGTTGCGCACATCTGAGAACCCTTGAGTTCTACTTGCTATCAAAGTAAAGCACTCCAGCCCTGTAACGGTTCATTTATCAGCAGGTAGGCAGGAAATGAAATTTTCTGTTTTGATTCCAGTTATAGCAGATTAGGCAGTCATTAAGTACAGATTAAACAGCACTGAATTGCTAATTTTACCTTAACCTTACAGTTATGAAGTGGCCTGCTTGCTGGTAAGGTATGGTTAAATACAGGGACTGATTCTTCTCAATTTGCAGTATTAATACTTATTTCGTACAAAAGATTTATGAAAGCATGCTGTGAATTAGAACTGAACCAAAATCACAGGACCAGACTAAATACAGAATGTTTGGTTACATCCTTCCTCCATTAAACCCAATATAAAGTGATTTAGTTTTAGCAAATCCACAATATCCATCAGATTAAATTATTGTTGCGAATTTAAGTTTTATCAGTTTTGGAGACTTTGTACTCAACTTACAATGTCATTCAGCCTAATAAGTGAATAAAAACAGTAAGTTTAACTGGTTTGTATCTAGCTTTGTTCTTAAGTTTCTAATGTTAGAATGTCAAAAATTACAGGTAAAAAACCTGATGTCTGTTGAGAAATTTTTTCCATCAAAAAGGCTGAGAAATACTGTCTGACAAATACTGTCCTAGGCAAAGCCATTCTTCTTCAGTCTGAACAGCCACTGAATCCCTGAGTTCTCTGAAGAACAAGTTCTGAACAGAAACCCAACACTGTGTAGAAGGGGTTTTGTTTTTTCAGTGAAAGACAGTACGCAAGAAAAATGACAAGAGGGAAGGGCCGAAGTCTTGAAGCACACAATGAAGAGAAAATGCTGAGAGCAGTGAACTACAGCCCTAAGTTTCTTTACTGGTTCTATAGCTTTGAGCAAATTACTACTTTGGACCCCAAAATATGTAACTGAAGTAAACCAATACCAGTTTTCTTCTGATCAAAATATTATGAAATGAGAAGTAATGAAGAGGAAAGTGCAGTAATGATAATTTGAGGGAAGATATGAAACAGACACATCTATAATACTATAGCAATTGAGCAATGAAAAATGGTTTTTCCAGAACCACAGTAATTTTCTCTCCTGACACACACAGTAGGGAACTCAAGAAACACTCCTGATGGAAAGACGGTGGGATTCCTGTTTCACTGGCCAGAAAACCCCAATCATTAGCAATTATACCACAAGTCAGCCAGAAGCTTGGGCAGACTGCCCAGCAGGAAACTTTTATTTTTGGCTAGGAAGGGACTCCTAGAAGGTTCTGGTTTTCAACCTCAATCTTTTTCAGCAGAGCCACACACTTGTGAATGAATGGTCCACTTTAAATCTTTCAAGAGTGTGTAATAATTATTCCACACCTGTATGGAATGAAGGCTGTACCGTTAATGTAAACGCTACCATTAAATCAATGCCACCAGATTAAGTCAATGTTGCTAATATAAATCTTACTGCTTTTGGAGGGTTTCTTTCCCACTACCACCTTTATACAGTTTCTATGATAGTTTCCTTACTCTGTTTTCCTGTTTGTCCTCTGAGCATACAGATAAGTAAAAAGCAATACTGCTAACAGTTTAAAAAATTTTTAAAAAAGATTTTATTTGAGAGAGAGATCACAAGTAGGCAGAGAGGCAGGCAGTGAGAGAGGGAAGCAGGCTCCCTGCTGAGCAGAGAGCCTGATTTGGGGCTTGATCCCAGGACTCTGAGATCATGACCCAAGCTGAAGGCAGCAGCTTAACCCACTGAGCCACGCAAGCACCCCTAAAAATTATTCTTAATGTGCAATAAGAATTAAATGCAGTTTTTCCAGAACAAATCAAGATTTTCTACCTGGAGAACAGTGCTTATTAAAAACAACATGGTCCCAAAGCATCTTAAATTCCCTACAATTAGCTTAAGCAGTAAGATTATGAAAATAGCAACTCTGCGAAAACTATCATCTACCAACTGGCAAATACCTACTCACCCTTCAAGACTGCTTACATATTATTACCTTGCCCTGGGGAGCCTCTCCTATCCACCTCCTCTCCTCTCTTAAGCCTTGTTTATGCTTTCTGAAATGCTCTCATGACACTTGGCTACCACTCAACACACATCACACTTTGTACCATAAATGCCATCTTGCTTCCACCTATTCATCTGGACACTTCGGTAGGCTGTAAACCCCAAGACCACACGACTGGCTCTCCAGTGTACATGCCCATGGCCAGATGTGGCAGGGACTCAAACTGCTGTGTGAACGAAATCTGGATAAATCTCTTGAGTACTGATGACATGTGGTATTAGAGTTAAACATGCTTTCCAGACTATATGCTTTTGATTAGCAAAAAACCTGTGTCTGTGCTTTAAAATTAAAAAAGCAAGTGTCATTTTCCTATCAGCTTTTAACAGAACATTTTTCTAGTTGCAAAAATTTAGGATTACTCTTTTTTTGTTGTTTTTTAAAAGGCTTTTGGAGGTTTTTTTAAAAGATTTATTTATTTATTTATTTGACAGAGAGAGAGAGAGAGAGAGAGAGAGAGATCACAAGTAGACAGAGAGGCAGGCAGAGAGAGAGAGAGGGAAGCAGGCTCTCCGCTGAGCAGAGAGCCCGATGCGGGACTCGATTCCAGGACCCTGAGATCATGACCTGAGCCGAAGGCAGCGGCTTAACCCACTGAGCCACCCAGGCGCCCTAGGATTACTCTTAAATTGATTTGTCTAACAATTAAAAGATAAAGATTTCAAAATGGGTTTTAGCAGTTCAAATAAACACTAGATATTTCTTAAAAATAGCTGTATTGGCCACTAGTGCATAAATGTACTTCACTATTTTCAAAGTCCATCAAATACTCACTCACTAGTAGCGGCAGCTATCACTTACCAAGCACTTATCACGTGCCGGGCACCACACTAGCGCGCTTTACATTGCCCCTTGATCCTCACAACAATCCTGCGAAGTTATGCTCTGTCACTTCTGTTACAGTCTGGGATGGGAGAGGGTCAGTGACTTAGAGCTTATAACGACACCAGGCCCCTATGAACTCTAGGTCTGGTGGTGCTGCTACCTTTCTACTCTCCTCCCGACTAAGGATTTGTTCGTCTTCCAAACGGAGGAGTTTTTACAGGACAAACTACCAAAACCCTAATATATGGTGGTCACTGCTTCCTAAAATTATGAGACAGGATATAAAATCATTAAGCATCCTTACAACTGAGAAGTATTAAATCAGAACAAATTTAAGCAATCTGTTAAGACTATCAATACTTACTAACCACACTTCAAACACTCAAGAGAATAGTTGCAGAGTATCTACTATGTGCCAGACCCTCTGATGGATGCTGGGGATACCCTGGTAAACAGGATGGACAAGAACCTTGTTCTTTCTCTTGTGGAGGACACAGAAAACGAGACTAGTAACTGCAGCTCATTAGAAAGGCTATGACTAGAACGATCCCTTAATAAAGATTTTTAAACTAAAAGTTCACCTTAAGGATATTATCTTCAATACCATTAAAAAGACAAAGGTTTTTTTTAAAGAATAAAAACATCTCTATTTTAAATAAAAACCCCTCTAATTACAAACAGTGCAGCTCTACTTAATAAACATCAACCAATACTTACCTTGAGGTTTAAAGCCCTTACTGTGCTCTGTGTGCAATGGGAGAAACATGCACAAAAACAAGACCCTTGGTAGGAAATTCAAGAGCTGTCTTGTTACCTTCCTAAGTAGCTGTGGTAGTTCAAATAGTAAATAGCAAATTATTTCAATAATCGCCAAAGGAATCCAAAATATTCCAACAAATAAGAATTTCATTTTCCAGATGGGAGTGTTTCTTACAAACCCAGATGCTAGGCATTGCGTGGAAATCAGCTGGCATTGCAAACATGTGTAGGTTAGTGATCAATATATTAATATACCAATTTAGACCTTAAACTTATGACTTTTGAGTAAAAACCTTTCTTTATCTGGCTAGAAAGATTCAGAAAAATGCATTATGGCTGTTAACAGCAAGGATGTTCTATAGAAACTTATCTATTTATCTGGCAAATCACTAACATGAGTGTATGATAAAAACTTCCATAAAATTGTATCAAAACCAAATGGACAAAAACTTGAAATAGTAAAAGAATGTAATCGGTGATTATTTGCAATGACAGCTTTTTCTCACAAGCAACACTAACTTTTCTGACAGCCTGGCTACAAGCAAAGCAGAAATGAAAACCATGCAAGGGAATTTAAGACTACTTTGGGATTATCTATGAGTAATAAAAAAAAAAAGTATTCTTCTTGCTCTTTAATTAAAAGTCCCTTAATTGTTGAAAGTTAGTCTAATTAAAAGAAACAGCATACGCATAACCAGCATAAAAAATAAGCTGCCGCAGATTTTGCTGTTTTAAGATAATCTTATTAAAGCTGATGGAAATCTTACTACTGCACATGCTATTCATTTCCGCGACAGAATCAGTAACCTCACACTATATGATAAATTTAGGAAGGGAAGACCTCAAACCCAGACAAACAACAGCAAATATGTGCAACATTAAAACTTTCCCACAAACAACTACACAAAATAGAAACCACAAAAATGTTATCAAGAATCATTTGGTTGCATCGCAGTCACCAGCAGAAAGACTTTCTACTTTTAGACTACCTGAATTGTTTCTGCACCACACACGCCCTCCTTCTTGACTTTCCTAACTGCTACTGTTACACTTTGAACATTTTTTTTTTTTTTTTGGACACACAATGCTACAACAGTACATACTTTGGACATTTAGAGGTGATACCAATTTTCTTAACACAAATACTCAGGATATAGTTGAAAAACACTACTGCTCTCAAAGTATCTTGAGTTCTCTACACCTAATGTGAAACCAGTTTATTGAAAGATGTTTATCTTTTCAGTCTAACAACCCATTTTGATAAAATACCACTAATTAGACTTGAGGTCTGACCCTGTATTTTATGACAATTTACATTTTCATAAGGCTCCACTACTAGAGGAGTGGAGACATTGGAAGTTTAAGGTGCATAATCAAGACCTGTTAGGTAAATCATCTGTTCTTACATGCTTGGAAATAGGTCTGATCCTAAATCTTAATAATTCATCTCAGAATTCCATAAACTCCAAAAATATGAAAAATTTCCTTATTCATCTTGAATAAGACTTTCAGTTTTAAAGCAATTCACATCAGAATATTGTCTCCTTCACATTTCCATCTTTAAGGTCTTCTAATTGCCATGACTGTAAATGAAGAGGAACAGCCAAGCTGGTCTAACCGTCATCAACCACTGCCTTGCTTCAGGATCAGTAATCCTCACCTACCTCAAGTAAACGCACCGGCACAGGCACATAATCTGCAGAACAGGTCAAAGATTACAGGACTGCAATATCAAAGACATAAAACAATCTTACCCACCAACCTCTACCTTTGAAAACGGATTACTAATGCGCGGCCCAGCACCACCTCCATTTCACCGGGGCGGGAGAAGGAAAGGCTGGCCTCTGCTCTGGTGGCTCACATTCCCTCAAGCACTTCGACACACGCCATCCTGTTAGATTTCACTGATGCCTCCTGCTACTGACAAACACGGGGGCACTCTGGGCACAAGGAGAGTAATCCTTTCCACGCTGTGGTTTAGAACTGGTGTAAGCTGCAGATCATGTCTCCAGGAGATCCTTCCTCTCCCACCTCCTGGGAGAGGATGAGGCCTACTACTGACATGCTGCAAGGGGAGGGAAGGACAGTGGGTCTCTCAAAACAGACTTTTTATAAGTTAGGGAATTAGTAACACAAGCTTTGATATTACTGTCTTTATCAACAAAACGCCCTATAATTATTTCCAAGAAAAGCCTCCAGTTATTAAAATTATCTGACCGATTAAAAAATAGTAATTGCAGAGGTCTCATTAGAAGATTACTTTGTTGTCTTTGATCAGAATTTAAAGAACTTTTTTTTTGTCCTTTGTATGATCCTCAAAACCAGGCACTACTGCCTTTTTAAGATTAGAATATAAACATGTTTCATATTATACCAAAAAGCTAAATACATGGGCCCCTTAATTTTAGTTTCAGAGTATCTGAACACTCCCTACTTTCAGATGAACTTGTACACATCAGAGGATTTAAGTACTAGATGTGTTCTGAGAGCCAAGGAAGAAGTCGTATTTAAATCACTTAAATAGGACAATTATGCAGAGCCTGACAAGGTCTTGTAGCCTGAAAATCGTCATCTTCAGACCACAGATGCTTTTTTTGCAAATCTGGATGTGAAGTAAATTATACCACCTGCTACGTAAGGAGAGTACTGGCCATCTCTGCTCCCCAAACTAGGTCACTTACACAGTAAAACTCTGCCCTCTCACTTTTCTCCAACATGGGGACTATCAGACCAAATTAACAGCTGGCTTATTTTCTCTCTAAATCTACCAGGTTTTACTGTACAGTTATTCAAATTATTGAATGTTAAACTAAGGAGTTTTCAAGTTTTATCATTAGCAAGGCAGAGCCTGAAAAAACCTCCAAGGTAGGTCACCTAAGTGATGCCTCACTTAAGGAAAAACTACTTAAAATTTAGACTAGAAAACAACTGCAAAGCTGTAGTCCAAATCAACATGCTGGTTTTCTTAAAGGAGACCTCACTTTGCTTGCCTTTCTAGTGCTATTACCAACCCATTTCTCAACTAAGCTTCAGTCTTAAAAAGACAATTCTGAACATACAAAAAAGATCACAAAGCTTATATACCATATTCAGATATACTTACATCTTAATTAAAATTCTTAGGGAAAGGGCACCTGGGTGGCTCAGTAAGTTAAGAGTCCACCTTTAGCTTACTTAGGTCATGATCCCAGGGTCCTGGATAGAGCCCTGCATCAGGCATCAGGCTCCCTGCTGGGTGGGAAGCCTGTTTCTCCCTCTCCCACTCCCCCTGCTTGTGTTCCCTCTCTCACCGTTGGTCAAATAAATTTAAAAAACAAAACAAAAACAACTTAGGAAAAACGGTTTTGGGGACAGTACAAAAAAAAAATCAGAAAATTTATTATCAACATTTCCTAACATGGACGTGTAAGTGGCACGCCTGTGTTTAATCTGTATCCTCAATGGATCATCTTCAACCGTTCCTCTGCCAAATTAACACTGGTAAGAAAAAAGCAAATCTGAAGTATACACTATTGTGCAATTAGCCCATTCCAGAGACACTAAAATACAATGCTTTATTAATTTCAATGAAAAAATGATAAAAAAAATCTGGTTTTCAGTGCAACATAACATGTAAAGAGGAACTATTAAGAAACAATCTCATTTTAAATGATCCAAGTTTATCAAGGTAAATTTCTTAGCATGATTGAAAAAATAAGACTAAATGAACAAATCTGTTACGTGAATAGTTATAAGCAACACAGGTCTTAGAAGACTTAAATGGTTTTAAAGTTCTGATTCTAATCAACACAGATTCCAATTTTTTGTTTCCTCAGTGAAAGAAAGCCCAGCTAATCTGCCCATACATGACCCTGTATAGATACGCAAAAGTTAAAGGCTTAAAACGAAAATATTTAATAAAAAGGTCCTTTCTTTACTGCACACTGTTTTAATCGGTTTCTGGCTGTCTGTGGCCTCACAGAAATCAAAAGAGTGTATTAACTATCATGAAAATATATGAAAAATATAGTTCTTATAATAAATGCCAAGTCCTGAATGAGTGACAAGGTTTTCACCCACAAATGCCACCGACATCTCAAGAGCATTTCAGGGGACTTTATAGACATATTTCTTTCAAGAAAATATAAAAGTAAAAAAAAAAAAATCCGAGATGGATTAAGATATTTTCAGAAATTTCATTTTAATGACTTAATTTAAAAGATCTGCAAATTCTAGGACCAGAGCTGCCCCAAGTGTTCTTGCTCTGGACTCCATCTCTCAAGCACTTAGTACAACATTTTAGGAGCACAGTATAAAGGCAAAAACGGGTTAAAACTCAGGCAAATCTTCATTATCCAGTGCCCAAATCAAGAGATCCGAATTCTCCCAAAATCTCAGAAAAAGAGATTTAGTACACAGGCTTGGAAATTCGGGTGGGGGAGGCTCACTTCAACTACCCTGTTTAAAATCCAAACTTCATCTGTATCCGCCATCAATGTGAATCAACTGTCAGGCACTTCAGGAGTCTTAGGTCAGCCAAAATTAAAGCCTTCTTTTAACCTAAGCTTAACCTCCTTCCTTCAAACATAAGATGGGTGGCATGTAGCAAGTTCTAGCTCCCGGCTGGCTTTGAAACCTGTCACTAATGTGTGACCTTGGTCAAGTGACTTAACCTCTGTCTTAGCTTCTTCTGAAAACCGGGAAAAAATAATAGCACCCATCTCTCAAGATTGTTAGGATAATTTATGAAATGTGTGTAAACTGCTCTAAGAATGTCTGCACACAGTAAGCGCTTTAGAAACGCTGAGTATTGCTATGAATGTAATCATGAGAGCAACGCAAAGCGCTTAATACAGAGCCTGGCACACTGGAAAGATAACCCAACTGTTATCATCGCTGGTTTCATGTTAGCAGCACGTTCAGAAAAGAGCGCGGAGTCCTCTTCAAGATAGGGTAACTTAAGAATTAAGTATTTGGGAAGGCAGGAGGGGATGGGTTCCCACACCCTCAGCGGATAGGAACGTTCGCCACCAAGTAACAAGAAATGGGCCGTCCGACCCCAGCCCCATACAAAAAATAAGCATGATAAGAAATAAGTCCCCAAAGCCGGTGGAACCCACAGCCCCATCAAACTGCTTTCCGAGAGGACGGGTACCAGAAAGTAAGGAACACGCCGTCCTGTAGGGCGAACTGGGGCCTCCAGCCCTCTCTCCTTCAAGGGCTAGTCCCGCTGGGGCACAAGGGGAGTACGGACCGGAAACGTGGGGGTGGGGAGCGGAGTTTTCAAATCTCCGGGAAGAAGGCTGCACCTCCGAGCAATGAATGAGAGGAGCCGGCAGGGTCCGCGGGTTGGGCCAAGTGCGGGACCCCGGCCGGCCTCCCTCCGGCTACAGCACCTTGCTCCACGAGCCAACTCGCGGGGCTCACTCCCGTCGGCGCCGCATGCCCAACCGGCCTCCCAACTCCCCCCTCCCCCGCGAGCTCTCGGGACCGCCCGCCTCCGCCCCAGACCGTCCGCCTGCCCCTTCACCTTCCAGCAGCCGTTGGATGATGCTGTCGATGTTGAGTTTATCTATATCCGCCATCGCCTTCCCACCGCCGACCCTCCCGCAGCGGCGCCGCCGCCGGCTCGCGCCCGGGACTCACACCTCCTTTCCCACGCCTCGAGCACAGAGGCGGCGGTGGCGGCGGTGGCAGCAGCCGCGGCGGGTGCCCCCCAACCGCCCCGCTCCCTGCTTCCTTCTTCTCTCCCCACTGGAACCACGAGAAGAAGAAAATGGCCGCCGACTCCTTAGCCAGTCTCGGTCGGCGCACGGATGCGCGCGGGGGAGTGCAGCGGCCCGGCCGGGACTTCTTTATGGGCCAAAAGGCGCGCGGGAGGGGGCGGGACCAGAGCGAGGGGAGGGGGCGGGGCCAGAGCGCGGGAACGAGGGAGACGGTTGAGCGTAACTGCGATCGCGCGCGGGATCCCTCCGCCAAACCGGTCGAGCAAATAGGCCCCCTGGCGGGAGCGGGAGCTGCAAAGTTGCACGCGGGAGTTAGAGATGAGGGGAGGATGCTGCTGTACGCTCGTGGGACTGCAGCCTCCGCCAGATACTGTTCATTAGGCCGGATGTTTGCAGGGTTGGCCATGTGAAAGCCCACCGGCAGAATTCGGGGGTTCTGTAATTTAGCCTCTAATATAAATATGCGGTAGAGATGGAGACAGAGTATTGAAGAGAAGTAGGTTGATTTATTTTGGATTCAGATTTGCTGGGATTTGGGGGAAGCGGAAGGTTTATTTGGTCACTAATTTAAAAAGTCGTCTCCCAGATAAATCAAGAGGTTAGCAGTTACCCACTCTGAGTGATGGGATTATGGGTATTTGTGTGTGTGTGTGTGTCCTCTGTAACTTTTACATTTGGGGAAATTTTTTTTTAATCCTCTCAAAAATTTTTCATCATTCCTATCTTGGGATTATCTTTCTTGAACTCGGCACATTATATAATCATCGGAACAGTTACCCCGAGTCCAGCCAGAACGAAGGTGAACAGAACAAGCGTGTGCAAGCAGATAAAGGGAAAATCTGCAGATTTCGCGCGTCGGAGATCGAGGCCGGAAGAGAGGAGCGAGTTTGCAGGGGCCGGCAGTGCGGGTAGTGCAGGCAGTCCTGGCTTCTGCAGGCATCCTAGGAGACTTTGGCCCGTTCCCCTCGGCTTCCCGGTCTCCCCAAGTGTACCCCTCTCCAAGAAGCCCCCAAAATATGCCACCTCCGGGACTGGGGAGGGGGGTTGCTGCACCTTGCCTTTTAGCTGGGTTTGGAAATGCAGCCCACATTCAGGAAAACATCTGCTCTCTTTCCCGACCTTTACATTTGTCTGTTTGCTCCTGCAGCGTTTTAGCAAAGCCCTTTCCCAACCCCCTAGAAATTAATTTTGTTTCTCAAGGCACACAGGATACCTATCCCATCGCCAAATGCCATCGAGGTGATTGCGCCACCCAGGCACCAGTCTCCGCAGGGGTTCCCTCCCTGGGCGCCCCTGGGCGCGCTCCTTGCACGTGGACTGCTCTTCCCCTGCTGCTGGCAGGGGGTGGGTTGGGGTGGAGCATTGAGGTTTAGGGTCCCCCCCCCCCCCCCCCCCCCCCCCCCCCGCACACCTTGGCTCAGCTTCTAACTGCACTTTCCCCTTTCGAATTCATTCTCCCGTGCTGTAGCTCTGTCCACCAGAAGATACACAAGTGTCGTTTGTCAGCCTAGGGCACAGGGCCCAGTTGGTGACATTCAGAGTTGATGCCCAGCACTTGTGAACAGCTGGCTGTTGTGGTCAGGGTGACTCTCGCTGGTTTTCACGAGACTCTGGGCTCCTCCAGGGCAGGGTGCATCATCGCAGTGGCAATTAGAGCAGTAATATGAAAGACAGCGATTCATTCAGCAGACAAATATTTATGGAGCACCTACTCTGTGCCAGGCATTGTTCTAGGCTGGAAAGCAGGGGTGAGTACGACAGACAAGGCCCTTCTCATGGAGAGTCATCTAGTCAGCCAGACAATAAACAAAGATGCAAATAAAAATATCAGCTTCTGATAAATGCAGTGGAGAAAACAAACACTACACTCGTTTTCTTGGTATGTGCCAAAAATTATCTCATCAAATCCCTAAGACAATCCTAGGAATTATGTACTATTCCTGTCATCCCCATTTTACAGATGAAGAAAGTGAGACACAAAGAGGCTAGGTTGTCTTCTGAAGGTCACACAGCTAGTAAGTTGCAGAGCCAGGCTGGTACTTAAGACAGCTAGAAATCAAAAAGCCCTTGTTCATATGTAACAAACCACCACTGTGAATCCCCTACACCTAGCACAACTCTGACACATGAATGCGGAACCCAGTGGAATGATCTAAACATGTCTCTAACACAAAAAGAGTGCCATGATTTTCCACATACAAAATGGCTGGTCTGTTAATATCTGTTGACATCATCAGGGCTGGAAGAAGAATTCAGACTGGACTGGGGCATAGGGAGGGTCTCTATCCATGTGCCATTCTTCTTTGAACAACTCCCCTTGAGTCCAGTTTTGGTGGCATATGTCTACAGGAATTAGCTGGCTTAGAGCCCGAGAATGGCATGGACTCACAGAGTAGGCCTGAATGGCTCCCAGAAACCAGCAAACAGCTCTTGGAAGAAAGAACTGGTCCCCCGTTGGCCTTTTTCTGCCATTATCAATACTAATGGCCTCCCTAAGGACTAGTAGGTAAGTATTTGCCTGAAAGGCTACCGTCTAATAGGTGGTATGTCCCCTCCCCTCTCTATGCCTCCCTTTGCCCATCTAGATAATGAGGATAGTGGATTAAAATGTGCTTTTTGAATGCTCTTCCTTGGATTCACAGAGCTTTCTTAGGGGGCTGCTGGAGGTGATGGGGGGAACTGATGGGTTTCTTGCCTCCCATCCCTTGTGTCAACCAGAGCAGCACCATGGTACACAGTAAGCACTTAATATTAACTATTACTACTGTGATCTGTTTTATACATTGAGCTTCCACATAAGAGGGGCTGTGGCCAAAATATTTGGAAACTCTTGTATTTCTAGGACTACTTCAGCTTTGAGGAGGATTCAGGCACCATAAAAGAATTAAGCCAAGTGGATAGAGTAGAGACTGTGGTGAGCTGGAGAGACCACACCCATCCACCCAAGGAGCCAGCCACTTCCAGTTGGAATCCATTGAGGCCATGTGAGAAACAGGCTCAATGTGGCCAGATCCTCTGAGTTTTCAGGAGAATTTGGACATTCCATTTTTTAGTGAAAAGTTCCAATTTTTAAACTGCCTGGTCATGAACTCAAATGCTTCTTTTTTTTTTTTTTTGAGGATTTTATTTATTTACTTAACAGAGAGAGAGATCACAAGTAAGCAGAGAGGCAGGCAGAGAGAGGGAGAAGCAGGCTCCCCACTGAGCAGAGAGCCTGATGTGGGGCTTGATTCCAGGACCCCAAGATCATGACCTGAGCCGAAGGCAGAGGCTTGACCCACTGAGCCACCCAGGCGCCCCTCAGATGCTTCTAAAACACTATATGAGACTGACAAAACATACCTGGGCTACATTTGGCCCTTAATCAAAAATTTGGAACTTTGTTCTAGAAAGTTGGGGGGGGAACTCTTTTCCCTCCCTTATCTCAATTTAATGAGCATTAGGATTATTGTTAAATGACACAAATAAATGATGATGAGTCTGCCAGCAAATCTGGACCTGCCTGTGTATTCTGGTGGTTTTGTACAAAGTGGCGAACCATAGGAAAAAATATGAGTGAAAGCCTTTGACAAGGTCCACAGCTTTGTTTCAATGTCCTGTGGTATTACCAGCAGACACTGGTATTCTTTTTGGCAAATGTTCATTGGGGCCTTACTCTGTGTTGGGCCCCATATAAGAAGCTGGGGACATAGCAGTAAGCAAACCAACATAGTCTCTGCCCTCATGGAATTCCCAGTCTATTAGAGGAGACAGGCAGGAACAGAGAAACCATTCAAAGAAGGTAATTTCAGAGTGATAAATATTGTAAGAGATTTAGAAGGGGTCACATGACTACATGGGAGAAGGACTCCGAGGATTTGACCTTTGAATCAATATCTGAAGGATAAGAAAGAGAGTCATGGGAAGAACTACATAGGGGAAGAGTTTCTCAACGGAAGGAACAGCAAGTGCAAAGGCCCAGAGGCAGGGACAATTTTCCAGTGTTGGTAGACTGAAAAAAGGCCAAAGGATAGTGTGAGGGGCAAATGTTGGGAGGGGAGGTTGAAGAAATGGGCAAAGGCCAACCACTCAGGGCCTAGGAAGTCAAGGGAAGACATTCAGATTTTGTTCTAAGACTAGTGGGGAATCACTGCAGGATTTTAGTCAGACGAGTAACATGATATGATTTGTTTTTTAAAGTTTTTTTTTGTTTCTTTGTTGTTGTTGTTTTTTAAATTTGACAGCACAAGTATGCAAAGTGGCAGGCAGGGGGAGAGGGAGAAGGAGGCTCCCTGCTGAGCAGGGAGTCTGATGAGAGTCTCATCCCAGGACCCTGGGATCATGACCTGAGCTGAAGGCAGTTGCCTAACCCACTGAGCCACCCAGGTGACCCCTGATTCATTTTTTAAAATAAGCTTATTTTTAAATAATTTGGGATGTACTGAGAGTTGCAAAGATGGTACAAAGAGTTCCCACATACCTTTTACTTGGTTTCCCTTTAATGTTAACATCTAACATGGCATCACTCTTCATTTTTTAAGACATCTAAATCATAAAGGAACATTGGATCAGAAAATACTACACAACAGGGGCACCTGGCCTGGCTCTGTTTGGTAGAGCCTGTAACCCTTGATCTTGGGGTTGTAATTCAAGCCTCACATTGGGTGTAGAGATTATTTAAAATGAAAATTTAAAAAAAAATTAGGTACATTGTTACCCAGAGAGCATTTTTTCCTAAATAAGATCTGATTTCGGGATGCCTGGGTGGCTCAGTCAGTTAAGCATCTGCCAACTTTGGCTCAGGTCATGATTTCAGGATCCTTGGATCTAGTCCCGCATAGGCCTTGTGCTCAGTGAAGGGTCCGCTTCTCCCTCTGCCTGCCACTCCCCGTGCTTGTACTGTCTCTCTCTCTCTTTCTCTGACAAATAAATAAGATATATATATATATATATATATATATTAAGATCTGATTTCATTTGAAAAAGACCCCTTTGGGGGCGCCTGGGTGGCTCAGTTGTTGAGATCTGACTCTTGATCTCAGTTCGGGTCATGGTCTTGGGGATGGAGATCAAACCCTTCATCGGGCTCCTTGCTCAGTGGAGAGTCTGCTTGGGATTCTCTCTCTCCCTCTCCCTCTGTGCTTCCCCACTCCATGCTCCCTTTCTCTCAAATGACTAAATAAATCTTAAAAAGAAAAAGAAAAAGATCCCTTTGGTGTCTGTGGGGATAATGAGTGGCTATTGGAGATTAGGGAGGGGACTGATGAAAAATGTGGCATGAGCCTCCATTTCCTCCTCTGAAAAATGGGGACAATATCACACATCTCGGAAGGTTGTGGTGAGAACATACCTTCCAATGTACTTGGGGAGATAATAGTAACAAGGAGGCAATGGAGATGATGATAATAATAGCATTTATTGAGGGTTTACTGTGTACCAGTCTCTGTCTTCATGGCCTCCCAGGGACAATTAGGGAGACCAGATTCTTTGGGATGTTCCCATAGGCCTCTGACAAGGAGGATTTACATGGGTCTTTCAAAATCTCTTGAAGCATCGTCAGCCCTCATGGAGTTTATTTATTTATTTATTGTTTATTTATTTATTTATTTATTTTTGACTTTTTTTTTGGTATGGAATCCAACATTGGCTTTCATAATACTGCAGTTGTTTGCTTTTATTATTGTGTTCATACAATTCTTTACACCTTCATTACTTTATGAACAATATGGTAGTAAAGATGCTTGGGAAAGTTACATGCAAACAGTCTTTCACAGGAGAGTACACTGTTTAACAAAATGCAGTGGTGAACACTTGATCCTCACACTAAATTCTGTTTGTGTTCAGATTTTTATAAACTGGATTTGTTTGAAGTGACAGCATCCTATCCATCTTTGTGTGTTCTTGAATTTTAAGAAGGTATTTATACATAAGTGGTAGAGGATTAAATAGGAAAATAGCGGGTATTGTGTCGATACCACTGGTTGAACTTAATAGTAACCCCGGGCAAAACTGGGAAGAAAATAGGCCAAATTGTGGTGGGTATAAGTTGGTGTATGACGAGTTGTCAGTGGAATTTCTGTGGGTAGCTGCCATTGTGCTTTCACTAGGAATTGGAATGATGGGGAGGGACATTAACTGAAGTACATGTGGTCCTGAAGAGAATACAGAATAATTTTTGAAGCATTTTTGATTTCAGATCATTGAAAGTCGCTTCAACCTCCATGAATGAACCACTCTTCCCTCGACTATCCCTGACTCCTGGAAGTCACTAATCTGTTCTCCATCTCTGTAATTTCATTTTGAAATGTCACAAAAGTGGAGGGATACAGCTTGTGATCTCTTGATTTTGCTTTTTCTCAGTGTAATGTCCTTAACATCTATTCAAGTTGTGTATATCAGCAGTTCCTTCTCTTTTGTTGATGAGTAGTAGTCTGTGGGATGGGTGTATCACACTTTCTTCAGCCATTCACATACTGTAGGACATGTTGGTTGTTTCCAAGTGTTGGCTACTTTAAATCTGATGTGGCCAATTATATATAGTTTTTTTTTGTTTGTTTTGTTTTTTATTTGTTTATTTGTTTATTTACAGCATAACAGTGTTCATTGTTTTGGCATCACACCCAGTGCTCCATGCAGTACGTGCCCTCCCTATTACCCACCACCTGGTTCCTCAACCTCCCACCCCTATTTTTTTATTTATTTTTTATTTATTTTTTAAAGATTTTATTTATTTATTTGACAGACAGAGATTACAAGTAGGCAGAGAGGCAGGCAGAGAGAGAGGAGGAAGCAGGCTCCCCGCCAGGCAGAGAGCCTGATGTGGGGCTCGATCCCAGGACCCTGGGACCATGACCTGAGCCGAAGGCAGAGGCTTTAACCCACTGAGCCACCCAGGCGCCCCTATTTTTTTATTTTTTAATGGATTTTCTCACCAAAGCACATACCCTCCCCAATGTCCATCACCCGGCCTCATGGAGTTTATGTTGATGTTGGGTGTGTCTCTCTTGGAGAAGGCCTCAAATGTACATCCATCCAGACTTACTCAACAGAGAAATTATGATGATTATCACCTTGCTTAAAGGTCCTTAGCTTCACAAAATGACTCACTGTGTAAGCTCTCCCAGTATCTGGAGAGTGGATTGCCCCATCATTTGGAACTAAGTCTGGCAATGGAAGGCTCACACTAGAGCAGGGTCTCATAACCTGGGCATTGTTGATGCCTTGGGGCAGATCGTTGTCTGATGGAGGGGGGCTGCCCTATGTATTGTAGGGTGTTTAGCAGCATCCCTGAGGTTTATCTGTTAGATGCCGGAAACACGCCCCCTCACCAATATTGACATTAAGGAATATCTCCAGATACCACCGCAAGTCCCCTGCAAAGTCAAAATCACTCCCTCTCCCATCCCCCTGTCAGGGACCACTGATTTCAAGCATTTGGGGCCTGTGACAAAGTGCCTTTGAAATTGTTTTGTTCTTCTTCTTTTTTTTAAGATTTTATTTATTTATTTGACAGAGAGAGAGAGAGAGAGAGAGAGATCATAAGTAGGCAGAGAGGCAGGCAGAGAGAGAAGGAGGGGAAGCAGGCTCTCTGCTGAGCAGAGAGCCCGATGCGAGGCTCGATCCCAGGACCCTGAGATCATGACCTGAGCCGAAGGCAGAGGCTTAACCCACTGAGCCACCCAGGCATCCCTGTTTTGTTATTCTGTCACCTTTAACCCTGTGTGTTTAGTGCTTTGTCTGAGTAGCTTCTTCGATTATTAACAGCCATCATTTTTTTAAAGACTTTATTTATTTATTTGACAGAGATCACAAGTAGGCAGAGAGGCAGGCAGAGAGGGAGGAGGAAGCAGGCTTCCCGCCGAGCAGAGAGCCCGATGCGGGGCTTGATCCCAGAACCCTGAGATCATGACCCAAGCCAAAAGCAGAGGCTTTAACCCACTGAGCCACCTGGGCTCATCATTTACCTAACAGCCATCACTTACTGATAATTTACTATGTGTTAGGCATTGACCTGACTCTTGCTTTATATATATATCTTCTCATTTCATTCCCACTTAATACATAGGATAAGTCATTATTTCCATTTTATACCTGGAGAAATCAAGGGCCAGAGAGGTTAGATGACTCACCCAAAGGCACACAGCTGAGAAGAGACAGAGCCTGGATTTATACCCAGATTTGTCCGAGTCCAGGGGCCACAATCTGTAACTATTCTGCCATGCTGGACCTCTGAAGAAAAGCTGTTAGAAAATTACCAGGGGAAAAATATTTTACGAACAGTAAAATGCCATTCTACTATCAAGCTGGAGAAGCAGAATGGAGTGAACTTATTCTGGACTCACAGATTGGAAAAGCCAAGCTCCAGTGCAAAGTTCACACAGGCGATTCACTGTGTGGCTTTGGGCAAGTCTCTAGCTTGACTTCGTGGATGAAACCTAAGCCCCGCCCCGCCTCCCTCCATGAGGGAGAGATGGCCCTTTGAGCAATGATGGTGCTTCCCAGCCAGACAGTGCTGGGACCCTCTTCTATGTGTTCATGTGTGCTTTCATCCTCAGTAACACTAGGAGTCACAGACCTCCCCCTTTACAAACTGAGATAAAGTTCTCATAAAATGAACCATTTTAAAGTATACCATTCAGGGGTGGCTCAGTCAGTCAAGCATCCAACTTTTGATTTTGGCTCAGGATATGATCTCAGGGTCATGAGACTGAACCCCACATCTGGCTTCACACTCAGCTCGGAGTCTTCTGGAGATTCTCTCTCTCCCTCTCTTTCTCTGCCTCTGTCTTCCCCCCTATCCCCTCATGCTCTTGTAGGCATTCTTCTCTCAAAATAAATAAATAAAATCTTTTTTCTAAAAGATTTTATTTATTTATTTGGGAGAGAGAGAGAGAGAGATCACAAATCGGCAGAGAGGCAGGCAGAGAGAGGGGGGAAGCAGGCTTCCTGTCGAGCAGAGAGCCTGATGTGGGGCTCGATCCTAGGACCCCGGGATCATGAACCAAGCCGAAGGCAGAGGCTTAACCCACTGAGCCACCCAGGCGCCCCTTAAAAAAAAATAAAGTATACAATTCAATGGCCTTTTGTTCAAACATCACCTCTACCTAGTTCCAAACATTTTCATTACCTCAAAAAGAAACCCCAAACCTGTTAGCAGTCACTCCCTATTCCTCCTTCCTCCCAACTCCTGCCACCCGCCAGTCTGTTTCCTGTCTCCCTGTATTTGCCTATCATGGACATGTCATCTAAGTGGAATCCAATACTATGTGACCTTTTGTGTCTGGCTTCTTTCACTGAGCATGATGTTTCTGGCGTTCATTGACATTAGCAGGTATCAGTACTTCATTCCTTTTTGTAATCAAATAATATTCCATTGTATATGGATACGCCCCCTTTTGTTTATACGCTCATCCATGGATGGGTGTTTGGGTTGTCACAGCCCTTTTTTTTTTTTCAGATTGGGGGTACATAAGGCCCAGGAAAGTTAAATGACTTTCCCAAGATCACAGAGTAAACAGACAAGCTGGCAGTTCTGGATTTTAAACCATGAAGACCAAACTGTCTTTTACCTGTTTTAAATATAAGGTACATTTCCTAACTCTGGTTGGTGATGAAAAAAATTTTTTTTTGAAAGACAGCAGGGAGGGGCACCTGGGTGGCTCAGTGGGTTAAAGCCTCTGCCTTTGGCTCAGGTCATGATCTCAGGGTCCTGGGATAGAGCCCCGCATCGGGCTCTCTGCTCAGCGGGGAGCCTGCTTCCCTTTCTCTCTCTCTGCCTGCCTCTCTGCCTACTTGTGATCTCTGCCAAATGAATAAATAAAATCTTTAAAAAGAAAAAAAAAGGTTTAAAAAAAAAAGAAAGACAGCAGGGAGCTGGGGGATAGGGACAGAGGGAGAGGGAGAGAACCCTGAGCAACAGTCTCTATGCCCAGTGTGGAACTGACTATGGGATCGACCCCACAACCCTGAAATCATGACCTGAGCCAAAATCAGGAGTCAGACGCTTCACCAACTGAGCCACCCAGGCACCCCGATGATGAAATATTTTCAATGAATTACTTAAAACTAAAACTTGAAACTAGAGCAAGTACAATTTGGTGATAATTTTTGACAAATTTTTCATTCTTTAAAAATTTTTATTCTTTAAAATTTTTTTGGTGAACTATTTAAAGTTCAGAGCAAAGCTTGGATGACCCTGTTCATGCTCCAGAATTAACAAATGTTAGCATTTGGTCATGTCTGACTCAGACTTGTTTTTAGGTAACAAAGGAAATGAGACATTATATCTGAGACTCCTTTGGAACTCTGGCTCCATTCTACTCCATTCTTCTCCTCCTCCCCAGAAGTAGCTGGCCCAAGACTGTTGTGTATGTGGATGACTATGTTTTTTCCTAGTTTACAACAACATGCGAACAAGCTAATGGTCAACAAGGAAGAAAAACAACAATCTTAACTCCCAGGGGCAAATGGAACGCATTTTCATAAAGCCAGATTTATTCAATTTAAAAGATTGCCTTTGATTCCCAGGGTAGGGCTTTCCAGCTTTATTTATATTAGAATGTCGTTCCTAGTACGAAATGGTGGCGATAGTGACAGATAGCTATTTTTTGAATGTCCCATTTGGCATAAGAAAAAAAATCCAATGGGAGGGTGGAAAGATAACTCAGGCATGTTTTTGCAGTGCTGGAAATGAATGAGAGCAAGCTACAGGGAGCAATATGGGTATATCTGGAAGCTCATGTCCAGGGGAGCAAAAGCCAGTTGGGGAAGGATAAGTGCTGTCGGAGACTATTTACATAAAAGTATAGAATGACAAAACAGTATTGTATATTTAGGACAGTATTTTTCAGACATTTTTGGGGCCACATTGTGCTGTAAGAAAGGTATCTTATGTTCCCATCCAGTACACATACACACAGATATAAAATGGGGGCAATGGGGTGCTTGGGTGGCTCAGTGGGTTAAGCCTCTGCCTTTGGCTCAGCTCATGATCTCAGGGTCCTGGGATGGAGCTCCACGTTGGACTCTCTGCTCAGCAGGGAGCCTGCTTCCCACCTTCCCCCCCCCGCCCCCCGCCTCTGCCTGCCTCTCTGCCTACTTGTGATCTCTCTCTCTCTCTCTCTCTCTGTGTCAAATACATAAACAAAATCTTTAAAAAAAAAAAAAAAGAAAGCCAGGGCAAAAGTTTCAGAAGACAATACTGACCTTACTATATGTGATAACACACTTATTATTTCTTTAATCCTATCTTACCCTAGTCTAACCTAAGTCTTTAAAGATTTTATTTATTTATTTATTTTAAAATTTTTAAAAAAGATTTTATTTATTCATTTGACAGACAGCACAAGTAGGCAGAGAGGCAGGCAGGAGGGTGAGGGAAGCAGGCTCCCTGCCGAAGCATAGAGTCCGGTGCGGGACTTGATCCCAGGATCCTGGGATCACGACCTGAGCCAAAGGCAGCGGCTTAACCCACTGAGCCACCCAGGCACCCCAAAAGATTTTTTTTTATTTATTTGACAGAGAGAGAGAGAGAGCAGAAGCAGGAGGAGCAGAAGGGAGAGGGAGAAGGAGAAGCAGGCTTCCCGCTGAGCAGGCAGCCTGATTCGAGGCTTGATTCCAGGACCGTGGGATCATGACCTGAGCGGAAGGCAGGTGTTTAACTGACTGAGCCACCCAGACATCCCCCCATCCTAATTTTTAAAATGCTGGTTGGGTGGGGTGCCTGAGTGGCTCAGTTGGTTGAGCTTCTTTTCTGACTCTTGATTTCATTCAGATCATGATCTCAGTATTGTGAGTCTGAATCCCAGGTCCAGCCCCGAGTCAGGCTCCATGCTCAGCAGGGAGTCTGCTTGGGATTCTCTCTCTCCCTCTCCCTCTGCCCCCTCCCCATTTCTCTCTCTTTCTCTCTCAAATAAAAAAATGAATCTTTAGCAATTGAAATAAAAATGCTGGTGTGACCTTTTAAATTGATTTTACAATCTACCAAAGGGTTGCAACCTGAGGTTTGAAAAATACTGGTTTAGTAATATATATGATGCAGTAAAGGCATAAAGACACATGAGAAAAATATATGTCATATTCAGGAAAGTGCATCCATGTAGTAAAAATATAAAGGCCACATCATATTCAGGGGGAAAGGAGAAAGGAAGGAATTGGGGACAGGTACACACCGAGTGCAATTTTTTTTCTAATGTTTTATTTTCTAAATGGAATGGTGGTTATGTGGGAGCCTGTTATATTACTGTGTTTAAAATCAACTTTATGGGGGCACCTCGGTGGCTCAGTTGGTTAAGCGTCTGCCTTTAGCTCAGGTCCTGATCCCGGGGGTCCTGGGATCGAGCCCCATGTCAGGCTGTCTACTCAGTGGGGAGTCTGCTTTTCCTTCTGCCTGCCGCTCCCCCTGCTTGTGCTTACTCTCTGTCAAATAAATAAATAAAATCTTAAGAAAAAGAACAACTTCATTTGGGTACAACTTAGGTATGATAAAATGCACCCATTTTAAGTGTACAGTTCAATGAATTTTGACCAGTGACTACAACCATGGAACCACCACCCAGTAAGATACAGAATATTTCCGGTGCCCACGAAATTTCCTCCATGCCCTTTGTAGTCAGTCTGCCTCCACCCAGTTCCTGGCAACGGCTCATTTGCTTTCTATCACTACAGGTTAGATTTCTCTTTTCTAGCATTTCAGATACATAGGATCACACAGAGTGAGCCCTTCTGGCAACTGGTTTCCTTCACTTAGCACAGTGGTCCTACAATTCATATAGGTCCTGCGTGTCGATAGAACACATCTTTTTATTCCTGAGATGTATCCATAGTAGAGAAGGGTAGAGAAGGATATGTTTACCGATTCACCTGTTGGGAGGCCTTGGGTTGTGTAGTTTGGGGGCTTAATATCATTTTTTAAATACCTGAGATGGTTTATTTAAAAAAATATATATATGTACACACACACACACACACACACACACACACACACACACACACACGGGCACCTGGGTGGCTCAGTTGGTTGAGCGTCCGATTCTCTATCTCAGCTCAGGTCTCAATCTCAGGGTCGTGAGTTCAAGCCCTATGTTGGGCTCCACCTGAATGCAGAGCCTACTAAAGAAACAAAAAACAAAAAAACAAACAAAAAATCTAAACAATTTGAGATCGCTTTAAAAAAATAAGAAGAAAAAGGAAATGCAAAGAACAGCAATAATAATCATCTCTGTGATGCCCTCTCCCCCCATATTACGCTGGCAGTTTTTTTCTGGTGTCAAACCCCAAGCCAGGGCTTCCTCGCCAGCAGCAAGCCAACGTTTCCTTGCCAGCATGCTGGCAACCCACGGAGGCCTGCCCACTGTGGAAGCTGACGGTGTGGCAACGGGGCAGAGAAACCGGTGCTCCCTAGAGACCATCTTGGTTTCTGCACCGGCCTGGCCTCTTCTCCTGGGAAGCAGCGACTGCAGTGAGGGGGCTGCCGGCTTAGCTTAGAAAGCCTTCTGTGGATCCAAATTTTGTGTGGCCTGGAATGCCTGGCCCTCGAGCTCCTTCGCTGAGAAGCTGAGCCGCACGCTGATGGTTTCTGGAATAAGTGTTTTCCACTAGCCTTACCATCTGCCCACACGCTGGCCCCCACCCAGCCTGGCCAGGAAGCTCTGTCCAGATTTCAGGGCCCTCCAGAGCCAAGTCAGAGCAGGCTCCCAGGGCCTGTCCCAGAGCAAATTGTCTTTTCTGTCTGTGAACGTTCAAAGCTTATCACTTCTTCACAGCTTGATAGTTAGCAGAACATTGAGGCCTTGGAGCCATTTGGGAAACAAAGGCTGACCCTGGGGAGGCCAGAGGGGCTGTGAGGGGGTGCAGAGCAGCCAGTTTCCCCCCAAATTGGCTGCCCTGTCTCTGACTTCCCCTCCAAACGCCATTCTCTGCCACACTTCCAAGTCAGTTTGGCTGGTGCTTACCTATTACCTGGATCCAAACCCCTGTGTGTCCCCTTAGTAGCTGGGTGGCCTCAGGCAAGTGACATCTCTGAGTCTCAGTTGTGTCATCTGTGAAGTGAGAATAGTGCAAGACTGAACGAGACCGTGTACGTGGGCTGCTTCACATGGTACCTAAAACACAGTGTCATGGCTTGTATTTTCCAAAATTGGCTATGACAGTATTTCCAGTCCCACTTGCTCTTCTAGAACCTTATCCCTCCCCTGCCACGAGATGGAATCCAGGCTCCTGACCCATGAAACTGGGTGGGATCATGCCTCCATCAGAAGTCACTACACGGCTTCCAAGCCTGCATCTCAGAAGGTACAATAGGCCAACCCACTCTCTCCTGGCCTGAAATAAGTCAGACAGAGAAACACAAAGACGGTACGTTCTCATTTATAAGCTGAATTTTTAAATGCCGAACTCAGAGAGAGTAAAATGGTGATTACCTGGGGCTGGGGGAAGTGGGGGGAGTGGGGAGATGTTGGTCAAAGGATACAAACTCCCAGCTCTAAGTTAAATCCGATCTGGGCATTGAATGCATTGCATGGTAAGTACAGTTAGTGATGCTGTATTGTATCCTTGAAAGCTGTTAAGAGAGTGGGTCTTAAATATTATCACCACATGCGTGTGCGCGCGTGCACACACACCCCCCCACACTTATGTGACAGAGGTGGTAACTAACCTAATTGTGGTTATGTATATATATATACACATACATATTTATGTATATATACACATGTATATATATATACATGTATGGAATCATCACTTCTACACGTTAAACTTATGTATGTTATACATCAATAATATCTCAGTCAAGCTGGGGGAGAGAAAGGTAGCACAGCTTCCCCAGACTTTCTCTTTCCCTTGGGACGTTCACTCTGGGAAAACGGCTACTGTGCTGTGAGGAAGCCAGGCCGTGGGCAGAAGGCCCCTGTGGATGTTCTGGTCACAGGTGAGGTCCCAGTTAACAGCCAGCACCAACCATCACACGTTGGAGTGAAGAGTTTTTAGATGAGTCTAGCATCCAAGGAGTCCTCTGAGCTGCCCCCCTCCCAGCTGAGGCCAAGTAGAGCAGAGATGAATAAATGACCGTTATTGTTTTAAACCACTATGTTTCAGGATGTTTTGCTACGTAGTAATAGGTAACCAGAACACGTGAACAGCCACAGTAAATCTCAATATTGATGTGTCTCTTTTGATCCTACTTCATACTCCCCACCCATCAGCAAATGCAAACACATCCCAGACTCAGCCCCTTCAAGTCCAAGCCACTATCATCCCTTGCCTGCAGGACCAAAGTTAACTATTTATTTTTTTAGGGTGGGGAGGGAGACCTCAGTAAGAGCTTTATTGATTGAATGACAGAAACAGAAGTCAAATGACTACTTATTAACATTCACAAATGAGCCATCGGAAAGTAGATAAGGATAAACTTCCAATCTCAGCAAAACACATAAATTAACTTTTCATCATTGTATATATTAAGTCCTGTTGTTTCCATTTGTTTCGCTGAAGTTTACTATTATGTAGTTATAGTACTTAGAAAGTCCTGTCATCATGTGGATGTGAACTGTTCAGACTGTTGAAGACTACATAGCTAGCCATCTGCGTCTTCAGGGTGACACACGGAACTTTCCACTGCGCTATGGCCCTGGGAATATGCTTCAAAGTTCTCTATTTCTACTCTTGCCTTCCTGCCCTCTCTTCTCCACCTGGCAGGCAGGAACCAGGGCTTAGAAACAGAAATAAGCTCATGCCCCTCTCTGCTTCCAAAGACTCCCATGGATTCTTCTCACACTTGGAGTAAGATCTAAACTCCAGATTGTGGTCTACAAACAGTGGTGTGCTGGTAAGTCTGCTTTCCAAGAAAAAAAAAAAAAAGAAAGAAAGCAAAAAAGCCCTGATTTACAGTGTTGGCCAATTTTCCTGGTGTAAAGACTCTCACCATGGTCAATTTCAAGCTACCAGTGTAATGTCACCCAGCTCTTGGGAGCTGGTGTGAACAGCTTTGGGCAGGCTCTGCCTCCCCACTCCAGCCTGGGTCCCCACCACCTTCTCCCTTGCTTGCCACCGGCAGACACTCTGGCCTCCTCCTTGCTATGCCTTGAACATCTCAGGCATACTCCCGTCCTAGAGCTGAGCCTTCGACAGAAATGCTTTTTCCTCCAGAGAATTGTTCCCTTGCTTCATTCAAGTCTCTACTCAACTGTCCCCCTCAGCTGTCAGAGAGGACTTCGCCGATCACTCTGCCTAAAATAGCCCTCCCTCTCCAACCCTTCCACCATGCTCTCTTGCCTTACCCTGCTCTCTTGTTCGCCATGTCACTCTTCATCATCTGCCATGTATTAGGTCTTTGTCAGCCCATTTTCTGTCGCGGTGTGGGCAGGTGTTTCGTCTGCTTGGTTCACTGCTGTTTTCCCAGTGCCCGGCACATACCAGGGTCTCACTAAAAATTTGTTGAATAAACAAATGAATTGAAGCTATTAATAGTATAGGTGCAAAATGGGGACACTAATAGTTGGGGGGCAGGAGTCAATAAAATGATCTTGGTAAAGGCTTAACACAGTACTGGCTGGGCACCAGGGAGGTGTGCCTTGTAAGGTTGCTATTTGCCTCTTGTCACAGGTCTGGCTGAGGCCTGCAGGACGGCATGTGGGGACAGTGGGGAGCAGGGACCATCTGTGGTTCATCCCATGGTGGGGCAAAACAGGCCACTGCCTGCCCTTGAAGTGTCCAATCACTGCAGGATAAGAAAGCGCTTTTACTCTCTCTGGCCTCGCCCCTTTACAGGTTAGGAAGTTTGAGCACCAAAGTGATATTTGGGGCTTATAAAACCTTTTCTATTTTTAAAAAAGATTTCGTTTACTTATTTAACAGAGATAACAAGTAGACAGAGGCAGGCAGAGAGAGAGAGGGGGAAGCAGGCTCCCCGCTGAGCAGAAAGCCCGATGCGGGGCTCAATCCTAGGACCCTAGGATCATGACCTGAGCTGAAGGCAGAGGCTTTAACCCACTGAGCCACCCAGGCACCCCAAACCTTGTCTATTTTGATGGTAGGAATGGAAGTAGGAAACAAATGGCTCTTTACTAATCTTATATTCCAAAGTCCCCAAATCAACCTTATAATATCAACAACAGAAATAAAAATTAAAAGAATAATTACCCCCCTTCCCCCAAACCACCACCCATACTCTTTCTCTGGTTTTATTTTGTAGATATGCTTAAAAAGAAAATCTTTTACTGCTCTTTTAGCGATAGCTAGTGAAATGTTTATAGGTGAAATGACATGATGTCTGGGATTTGCTTTCAAGGAACCCCCTCGCAGGCTGGGTTTTCCCAAAGCAAGTGTTGAGGTGGAGTTTGGGTTGCAAGATGTGTGTACTGTTTTGAAAATACACAATGATTTATTTATTGTTTGGTGTAAAAAGGCAAGTTGTAGAGTAATATATAAAACAATCTTATTTTTGTAAAATAAAATTATGAAGATATTGTATATCCTTGTTTAGGTAGAGAAAATTTTTGGAAGATATCAAGAAACTGTCAACGGGGAGGATTGGGATTGAGTGTGGATGGGTGTCTATATTCCTTTTGCCACCTTTCTGCATGATTTTGAGCTTTTAAAGTGTTAGACCCACATTACTTACATAATAAAAATTTTGGATTAAAACGTTTGCTATAATTGTTAGTGTACCTTTTAAAAATATTTAGCAATTTACTGTC
The DNA here is from genome assembly GCF_922984935.1 of Meles meles. Taxonomy (NCBI): domain Eukaryota; kingdom Metazoa; phylum Chordata; class Mammalia; order Carnivora; family Mustelidae; genus Meles; species Meles meles. The sequence goes on along the minus strand of NC_060077.1, from coordinate 12,477,730 downwards.
CATTCTTCTTTTTAATAGATTTTTATTTATTTATTTGATACAGAGAAGGAGAGATCACAAGGAGGCAGAGAAGCAGGCAGAGGGGGAGGGGGAAGCAGGCCCCCTGCTGAGCAGAGAGCCCAATGCGGGGCTCAATCCTAGGACCCCGAGATCATGACCTGAGCTGAATGCAGAAGCCCAACCCACTGACCCACCCAGGCGCCCCTTACTGTCCATTCTTAAAGAATGCAAATAATATGTGCACTATGGGCTGAATTGTGTCTCTGTAAAATTCATATTTTGAAGTCCTAACCCCAATTACCTCAGTGTAATTGCATTTGGAAATAGGGTCTTTAAAGAGGTAGTTAAGGTAAAAATGATGTAATTAGGGCAAGCCCTAATCTAACATGACTGGGGTCCTAATAAAAAGAGATTTGAAAAAAAAAAAAGAGGAGATTTGGACACAGATGGGTAGAGAGGGGAGACTACGGAAGACATGGGGAGAAGACATCCATGTATAAGCCAAGGGGAGAAATCTCAGAAGAAACCAACCCACTGACACCTTGGTCTTAATCTTTTAGCCTCAGAACTGTGAGAAAATGAACACCTGTTGCTTCAGCCACCCAGTCTGTGGTACTTTGTTATGGCAGCCTAAGCAAGTAATTCAACATGTTAAATATTTGGAAAATATAGAGAAGTGGACAGAATAAAGTCACACCCAATTCTATCACCCAACAAACCCATTCACTGGAAACAAGGGGTACTGACCGCTCTTCTTACCTCCCCACTCAGGATCAGGGAGGCATTTTGGCCTGTTGCCTTCAGAAAGCTGGGAGGGATTTTGCATTTAAAGAGCCACCTGGGTTGCTCAGTCGTTAAGTGTCTGACTTCGGCTCAGGTCATGATCCCAGAGTCCTGGGATCCAGCCCCACATTGGGCTCCTTGCTCTGTGAGAGGCCTGCTTCTCCTTCTCCCACTCCCCCTGCTTGTGTTCTCTCTCTCACTGTGTCTCTCTCTGTCAAATTAATAAATAAAATCTTAAAAAAGAAAACAAGAAAGCCTTTTTCGAGCACCTGGGTGGCTCAGTCAGTGAAGTGGCTGCCTTTGGATCAGGTCATGATCCCAGGGTCCTGGGATCAAGCCCCATGTTGGTCTCCCTGCTCAGCAAGGAGCCTGCTTCTCCTTCTCCCTCTGACTCTTCCCACCTTGTGCTCTCTCTCTCCCTCTCTCAAATAAATAAGTAAAATCTTTAAAAAATTTAAAAAAAAAGAGCTTCTTTCAACACAAACAGGATGGCATCTGATGTTGGCATTTGACATTTTCGGATTGCAATGGGTTTTTGGTTAAAAGGAGATGCTTCTCCTAGAAGGTGGTAAAAATCCACACCACAGAATTTAAATGTGACCTGATTTAGAATAGGGGTTGGCAAACTTTCTCTATAAAGGGCTAGATAGTAAATATTTTTGACTTTATGGGCCAATCTCTGTTGCAACTACTCAACCCTGCCACTGTAACGAAAGCAGTCACAGACAATATGTAAATGAATGAGTGTGGTGGTGTGCCAATAAAACTTTATTTACGGAAACATTTGCCAGACCCATGGGCCTATGCTGACAATCCTTGTTTGGAGCGGTGAGTTACTTTTAAATTTTAATTTAATATTTTAATTAGGAAGGCCGATCTTAAGGAGAAAGTCTCAGTTGGTGCTGCCAAAGTCTTTAACAGTGTCCTAACCCTGATAATCTCTTCTTAGTAAAGAGAAATTAGACCTCAGGTCCAGTTGTTAGGTGAGAAAATATCCAGTTAGAATTTAAGGACATTGTTTTTGTCTTCAAAGTATATATATATATACACACACATACAATTATCCTCTACTTATGGCAAGTAACACTGGATTTCCACTTATGAAATTTTCCTTTGTAAAATAGATTTTAAATACAAGAATTATAAGTTAATTAAATATGTTCAGTATGTAATAATACAGAGGGCATAAAGATATGGCAAACATTATGAGGAAATTTGGAAAACACTGGCCTTTGGAATACCTGGTACTTTTATTTTCTTTTTTACTTTTAAATTTCTGTCTTTTGCTTTAATATTCTGACCATGTAATATATGTCTTAGTCCCTCTGGGCTCCTATAACAAAGACTGAGAGACTTATAGACAACAAATACGTATTTTGAACAGATCTGGATGCCGGAAGTCCAAGAGAAAGGTGTCAGCAGAATGGACGTCTGGTGGGAGCCTGCTTCCTGGTTCATAGATGGCTATTTCTTTGCTGTGTCCTCACCTAGCAGAAGGGTTGACAGAGCTCTGTGGGGTCTCTTATTTTTTTTTCCCCTGTAGGGTCTCTTATAAAGGCACTGATACCATTTATGAAACTCGATTTCTTTCTCTGTAAACTGGGATAATTAGTGGCATCTCCTTCGGTGGGGCGTGGAGAGTTAAGTCCATCAGACAATTCATGCAGAGGGCTGAGTCTGCTTGGCAGCAGCAAGAGTTCAGTAAATGGTAGTTGTCATGGTGACATGGTGACTGTGTTGTTTCAGAATGATAAAGGGAACTTCAGTGCAATATAATGTAAGAGCAGTGGACTTTGAGCCAGAAAGATTTGGTGTAAATGTTAGATTGCCCATTAATTAGGCCAGTCACTCTGGACACATTAAACTTCACAGCCTTAGTTTTCCTTATCTGCAAAATGGGAACAAGGTCCAAATGAGGTTATATATAGATAGCTCCTATGGGGACTATTCAGGACTCTTCGTTTTTTCTACTGAAAAATATTCATTGAGCATCTGCTATGTGCCACGCGCCATTTTGTGATCTAGGATATGTCAGTCAGCAAAACAGAACCCCACTCCTCCATTCCAAAAAGATAAATACTACTGCCCTTATGCAGCACTTGGGGGAGGGTTGGGGACAATAGACAGGATAAATAAGTAAACTATATAGAATATTGTAGGGTGACATAGTGAGGGAAGGGGGATAGAAATTGTGAATTTTATTTGCAAGAATCAGAAAACTGAAGTCCAAGTGACTTAAGCAAAGAAGTTAATTGTTTATCTGAATGAAGAGTGCATAATAATTAGGAAAACATTCAGGTGTGGCTTGATCCAGGAGCTCAAATGATGCTAACAGGGCGGGCCTCCTGTGTCTCTACTCAGTTTAGCTTCCTTCTGTGCTAACTCCACTCTCCTCATCAGATGCTGCCCTGTGGGTGGAAAGATGGCTGCTAGCAGCTCCCTCCTCTCAGAACTCCAAGACCAGCTGAAAAGGGAGCCAACTCTTGGCTAATAGATGGAACAAAAGTCCTGGTCTGACTTTTCAGTGGTCCAACCTGGGCTGGCAATCACCGTGCCCAAGAGCACATGAGGCTTTGATTGGCCAGGGCCGGGTCACATGACCCTCCTGGGCACAGGAAGTGGTGTTGCTGTCATGCGGGAAAAGAGAACCATTGTTTCGGGGAGGGGAATGTCCCACAGGCAGTCAAGGTGTTGTTCCTTGAAGAAGGGTAAAAAGATGAGGCGTGGGTGGGTAGAGAAACAGAATAGGTGAACAGTAAATGGCTGCTGAATTTGAAGATGGTGGTTGCCTTCCTTCCTCCAAATTTCTAACCTGGCTGTCCTTGGCTGAACCAGAAAATTATTTCTGAAACTTGTCCAGCAGTTCTGATATCTCCTGCCAAAAAAAAAAAAAAAAAAAAAAAAGTATCAGGATCTAAAGGCCCAGCTGCTCTACTAATGGGCCTGGCAGGAAGATGGACAGGTGTGTTCTGAGTAGAACCGATGCCCGGTGAAGACAGGAAAGAGAGGAGAGGGAAGACGGCTGAGTTGGTGTGGGGGCAGCTCGAACCGCTGTTCACCCTCTCCAGCCTCAGGCGTGATCTGAAAAGATGGATGTGTCTGCTGCATGTCTTTAGAGAAAGCAGGAGGCACCGGGTTGTAGCAGAACAGGGGTTGGAGGCCTCTGACGGGGATAAGAGATTAAGAGGCCAGGCAGGACAGGGAAACTCTGCAGGAGTCAGCCTGGAAATGCTTTCCTCCTTGCCAGGCTTGAGAACTTTCCCTGATAACCTCCAGGTAACGCCATTCCCCCATGCCATACCCAGAGCCTAAAAATAACAAGATAAAAGACAAAGAGAGATGTATATCATAGGATTAATTTTGGCTGCATGTAGCAGACACTCAAGCACATATTACTCTGTCTTCCTCTCATATGAAAACAGGTTCATGGGTGGGCAGCTCAGGGCTTGCGAGGGGGACCACGAAGTCATCAGAGACCAAGGTTTGCTAGCTTTTCTCTTTGCCCTGTTTTGGATTGGCTTATGATCTCAGGGCCACTGGAAAGTTTACTCTGCCCACTGGAGGAAGGAACAAAGCAAAGGGCAGGAATGTATGATTTTATTAAAGTAGGAACGAAAATACTCCAATACTCCAAAAGGGCCGAGATGGAGTGTTAACACTTCTTTCTAATAGCCCTCACTTCCCATCTTAGCATCTTACAACTTGCAGGTGTGCAATAAATATTGCTGAGTGAATTATATTTTCCTGGCTCCTCCAGCACAGCAGCAGCTTCCTGCTTGTATGGAAAATTGAACATGCAATAGTCATAGCTAAGATCTTTTTTTAAAAGGTTTTATTTATTTATTTGACAGGCAGAGATCACAAGTAGGCAGAGAGGCAGGTGAGGGGTGGAGAGAGGGGGAAGCAGGCTTCCTGCTGAGCAGAGATCCCAATGCGGGACTTGATCCCAGGATCCTGGGATCATGACCTGAGCCAAAGGCAGAGGCTTTAGCCCACTGAGCCACCCAGGTGCCCCTCATAGCTAAGATCTATCGCACATTTTACTTCAAGTCGGGCACAATGCTTGTAGAAGCACCTTGCATGCATCTTTTTATTGACTAGGAAAAAATATTTTTAGTTGTGGTGAAGTATGTTATTACTTAGTAATGATTTTAAACACCAGGAATCTGAGGCCCAGAGATGTTAAGTGACTTGTCTAAGGTCACACAGTAAATCCTGATGAGGAACTTGAATTCTCATTTGATTGACTCGAAAGGTCCTTTTCTCGACTATTGGGTGATCTTGCTTCCTTGATTCTCAGATCTATGTCAGGAAATATGTGCTGCAATATTCATGGTAATGTCATCAGAGCTAACAATCTGAGCTTATTTTGTGCCCAGCTCTATTCTAAGAGTTTTATGTGAACGACTCCATTGTAACCCTCCCAAACAGTCCTATGAGGTAAGGACTATAATTATCCCAGTTTACAGATGTGGAAGCTGAGTCACAGGGGAGTAAAGTATGTAGCTCTTGAGTGGCTAAGCTAGGATTCAAACTCAGGCAGCCTGGCTGCAGAGCCTGGAGCAGACGTTGTCAGCGCCTCCCTGACCTCCTTCAAGCAATCACCTTTCTGTGCAAGCCCATCTGATGCTTCAAACCTCCCACCCCATGCTTGCACAACCCCAAAAGTGAGTACCTCCTTAGATTTTGCAACCTAGGCACCTCACCTGGCTCCCTCAGGTCCCAGACCTCCTGTCAGCCCTTGGACTTGGCTCTGTCCACCAGGGCTGGCTCAGCAAGTGTGGGGGCCAATGAGAAGTGCCAGGGAGTTAGCATGGGACCCTCCCTCAGCCAATGACTGACAGAAGCCCTTGCTCTGGAGGATATATACTCCAGCCCCCTCACTTCTGGGATAGCTCTGAGGCATGTTCTATGGTTCCCAGTGCTCCCAGCAAGAATGAGTCTCAGTGCCCACAGTAGTAATTTGCTTGGTGAAGTGCACCCTTTTATTAACTTCCTTCCTTACCTACTCCCCTTCTGATATTTCCTGGAATCACCTCTTAAATAATTTGCAGTAGAATCCTTGTCTCTGAGTCTCTTTAGAGGAAACTCAAACTAAGTAGCATCTAAAGTCCTAACCGCTACACTCTGCCTATGTATATCAACGTCGTTTGTAAGTGCAAACAAAACAAGCAACTTAGGAAAAAAACCTGGAGGTCACATAAACAGGGGACTGGCTAAATCAAAATCAGTTCCATGGTATACGACCTACTTCATATTTTTAAAATTATTTTAATGCTCTGGGTCTGGTGTGGGGGAAGAACTATGTCATCTGCCGGTTCCCAAGGAGAGTTCTCAAGTCCAAGTGTATATGTTGTCGTGTATATGTGTGCATATGTTCACACAAGTGTGATGTTCTGTCTTCTCAGACCTCTTAGATGGGCCACTTCCACACCATAAAAATTTGCCTGAAACTTCAAGGTCATCCAGTCCAGCCGAGAGCAGGCAAACTTGACTTGACTAGGGACCAGTTTCTCTTTTCAAACAGCCTAACAGGAAGGGCATCTATTGATAAGATCAGCATAAACGAATTTGCCATTTGTTGTGAGTTTTCAGAATTCAAGCCAGAGCACCTTCAGTTGTGGGTTTTCTGTTCTTGTGGGTTTTGAGGGGGAGGGCTTCTTTCAGAGACCCGAGGCTGGAAAGAAGAGGTTGGAGGAAGGAAGCCGATGTCGCTTAAGCTAGTTATTGTTGTGGGGTTCTTGTCAACCTAAATTTTACATAATTTTTTCCAGGTTATTTCCAGTCAGAGTCTAATTCAGAGAGGTGACAGTCCCAGTCTGAAGCTCAGGATCAGGCATCGGTCAGGCCTGGGATCTGAAATGTCAGCTGAACTGGTCCTTCCCCCTAAGAAAAAAGACCGTGCCTCAGACTTTTCTCTCTCCTCTGAACCAGAGCCCTTTCTCAACACAAGTCCTTTGTGTACATTATCTAATCCTCCCCATAACCTATGAAGTAGAAGCACTCTTGTTATTTCCATACCATGGATGGGGAAAATGGGGCCCCAAGACGTGAAGTGACTTATTTGCTCAACGGCACCAAACATTGGATACTTTGCAGAGCTGGAATTTGAACCACGGCCTGCCTTCCTCCAAAGGACTCAACCCTTCTCAGAAGCTGGGGGTGAACGTGTAAGTCAGCTTTGCTGAATAACAAATAGCCCTAAGATTTCAATGGTTTACCACATGCACACATTTCTTGCTCTCGTTAATGTCTGTGCTTCTGCTGGGCTCTGCTCAGGGCACCTTCTCATTATGTGCCATGAGGAACATGTCCATTCTTGTGGCAGACAGGAAGTACAAGAAAGAAGGAGAAAACTCTAGCAACACCCCTTAAAACTCTCTCTTGGATGTGATGTGCATCACTTCCCTTCAAATTCTTTTTTTTTAAAGATTTTATTTATTTATTTGACAGAGAGAGAGATCACAAGTAGGCAGAGAGGCAGACAGAGAGAGAGAGGGAGAAGCAGGTTCCCTGCTGAGCAGAGAGCCCAATGCGGGGCTCGATCCCAGGACCCTGAGATCATGACCTGAGCCGAAGGCAGAGGCTTAACCAACTGAGTCACCCAGGCACACTTCCCCTCAAATTCTGTTGACCAAAGCATGTCATATGGCCAAGTGGGGGTGGTGACCTGCAATCCTTTTACAGGGAAAGGAGGAAGGAGCGAAAAATTGAGAAAATAATACAGTCTACTATGTCTGCCCTCTTGGTCACCAATATGAAGCTCTTTCCCATCATTACTTAAAATACCACCCGATTTCTTGGGTTCTTTCAGCTCCAGTTCTTTCCTCTGTAAAATGAAGGTCACAGTAGTGCTTATCTTACACAGCTATGTGAGGGGATGGATGAGATGACAGATTAGCCTGCTGCTTGGTCTTGAGCACTCAATACAATTTAACTATTATTACTTTTTTTCAGTAATTTAAAAGCCCTTGGGTGGTACAGTGGAGTGAGCATCTGACTCTTGGTTTCAGCTCAGGTTGCGATCTCAGGGTGTCTTCATCTCCCTCTGCCTCTCTCCCCCCACCCTGGAGTAAACAAATAAATCTTTTTTTTTTAATACAGCATCTCTTTGAGCAACTGTTTAGAAAAGTACAACCCATTAGAAATAGAATATGAGCCATAGGTGGAATTTAAATTTTTCCAGTAGCTACACTAAAAAGGTGGAAATAGCAAGTGAAATTAATTTTTAAAATCATTTATTTATTCACTTAAGTAATCTCTACACCCCAAGTGGGGCTTGAACTCACAACCCTGAGATCAAGAGTTGCATGCTCTTCTAACTGAGCCAGCCATGTGCCCCAAGAGCAAGTGAAATTAGTTTTAATATATTTTATTTAACCCAATATGTCCAAAATATTTTAACATGTAAACAGTATAAAGAAAAGTATTCATGAAATATTTTACCCTCTTTTTTAATGCATGAAGCTTCAAACGCCGGTGGGTATGTTATACTGACAGCAAGTCTCAGTTTGGACCAGCCACATCCAAGGGCTCAGAACTACATATGGGGAGTGGCTGCTGTATGAACAAGATAAACCCATCCTTCTCTGGTTCTGTCTCTGTGTAGAACCAAAGAAATGTTATTATGCATCCAAATCACTGGGACCTTGGCCAAGTCAACCTGCCAGAAGCTTTCAGAATATTTGAAGGTAACCAATTTCTAGAAAACAGAAAGTGAGATCGTCTCCAGGCCCCAGCACCTTCTTCAGTCTCAGGATCCCTACTTCAGCTACTGTTTTCTAGACGCTCAGAAAAAGGGGTCTGACAAGCACCAGTAAGTGCATATGCAAATGTACAGGGAAAAGTCTGGAAGGATTCTTACCAAACGGTTAAGAGTGGAACTTAGGGGTAATATCAATGCAGAATTTATAGTTATGCCACCGATTTTTTCCATTGAGAATGTATTCATGTGTTACTTATATAAGCAAAATGTGAGAAAGAAAGAGAAAGGTAAAGGAACATAACCATGATTTGGGGTAAATCTCTAAGAATTTGAATGGAAAATAGGACAGGTGTGGGGAGTATAAGGGGGACTCTGGTGCCAGTCGGCCCTGTCACCCACCAGCTGTGTGTCCTAGAACAAGTTTCTTAGACTCTCTGAGCTTCAGTTTCTTAATAAAGTGGGGGTGATAAGGAGACTTAGATCACTGGGATGTTTGGAGGATTAAATGACGTGAACATGTGCAAGGTGCTGCGATCATGCCTGGGACAGAGAAAGTGCTCAAAAATATGTTCTTTTGCTTTTTGATTGGGAGAAGGTAGCAGGAAACTCTTGAGGGCAGATTCACTGATGTGACAGCTGGGGAACCCAAATGTGAAGTCTGGATCTGCGGGTAACTAGTTTGTACGAACTTGGGCCTCAGTTTTATATAAACACTAATTGTAATATTAACAACAGCAACATACCTATTTGAGTACTTGTCATCATCCAGAAACTTCCTATGTTTTAGTTCACTGGATCTTTACAACATCCCTCTGAGGCAGATGCTATTATCATTTCCCTTCTACAAATGAGGAAAGAGAGGCTTGTCCAAAGCCACACAGCTTCTAAGTCCCAGAGGATTTGAGCTCAGAGCCGTCTGCTGGATGCAAGGGACTGAGACGATGTCCATTGTACCACACAGCCCCATCCGTGGGTCTTGCCCAGTTTTGCTGCTCTGTGGTGCTGGGAGGTAAGTTGCATGCTGGGAACTTGGCATTCTGGTTTTGAGCACTAGTTCTGTTGGGATTCTGGACCCCAGAGTTGACCTGTCAGTTCTGTTAACAGTAAAATAGGGCCAAGAACACAGTGCCCTGCCTTTAAGGGTTTTCTTGCCAGCTTTCCTAGGGCTTCCTTTAGACCCTTACTACCTCTTTTTATTTTACCGTCCCAAACACCTCACTCATGAGATCGTGGTGAAGATCACAGGAACGGCACCAGGCTTCTAAAGCCAGACTCTCCAGGAGAAAGAAAAAAAAGGCCGTTGGAGGGAAGGAAATCTGAATCAGATCACAGTATAGGATACACAGGGGTTTTTCGAGAGAATGGCGACTTTTGCACAGAATCTCAGGAGGGAACACTCCGACGCAGACACGCGTATGTCCCCACACAGACCCATTGTCTGAGATGCCCTGGTGGCCAACATTCTGGGGAGAGGGGAAACAAGGAAGCTGTTAAATTACCCAGCTGTTCTGTCTAAATATGCTGCACATCTGGTGACTGGAACCCTCTGGGTGACTTTTCACTTTATAGTCATGGTTTAGTCATTTGGACTCAACCTTAGTGCTCTAGAGGAGGAGAAAGGGAAAAATAAAAAGAGAAACATGGGTAGATGGGCGGCAAGGGGGGCGAGGGGGAAGCAGCGAGAGAGAGAGATTGAAAGGCAGAGAGAGAGACCGTCAGATGGATATAGTCAGAGAGAGACAGACAAAAGCATACAGAGATGGACAGAAAGACAAAGGGAGGGAGCAGATGGGGGTGGGGGAAGGAGAGAGGAAGAGAGTGAGGGGGAGGAGACCCAAGCAGGGCGATGGAGAGAGATAAACACTAACAGAGATACAGAAATTCACATAGAGACAGAGACATAAACAGGAAGAGATAGAAAGATGAGATAGAAAGACTCATGCAGTGAAAGTCAGACACGAATGGACAGAGTGGAGAGGGAGAAAGAGACAGAGATTGGGAGCAGAGAGACCCACGTGCAGAGACGGAAACAAAGAAACCCAGACACACAGACACTCAGACATACTCCAAGTGACAGATTCACATAGAGAGATGGGCTCCCCCTTCACTGAGGAAGAGAGGGACAGAGGTGGAAAGGGACAGAGAGACTGGGACAGGCAGAGACAAATACACATACAGAGCAGAGACTAGAAAGAGACAGAGAATGAGACAAACAGAGAAAAAAGGCAAAGAGACAGATCCACAAGGAGAGGAAAATAAGCCATTCAAACAAAAAGAGCCATCAGGATTTTCTGTTCTGCCAAAATATCTTGGGAGTCAGAATGTGTTGTGTTAGGCCGTAATGCAAAACATTAGTCCCTCCAGAGGAAAGAGTGGGCTTTACAAAATGGCTTTGATGTAAGTAATTGCTCCCCAAACGGGAAATTATTTTATTCATTTTTTTTCTTTTCTCCATAGAACATCAGGACATTCTGAGGAGCTACCAAAGACAGCATTTGAGAGTTTATCTACTTTCCACAAACATGTAGCATTAGCAGCTTCTTTTTTGGAGGAGAGAAAAAATTTCTGGACAAGAATGAGGCCTCTTGATTAACACTGGGAGACACAAAGTGGACTACCATGTAGAAAGTGCTCGAACAGGGAACGAACTTCCCTTGCCCCTCTCATGCTGATGGACGATTAGTAGTGGCTTCCCAGGGTGCTGTGTGCGAAGGAGTACTGAGACCACATCTCAGGGAGAAGGAATGTTATGATCCATTTTTGATGTCTGCCACGGTCTGGGAGGGGACAGTCACTGCAGCCATTATTTGCTATTCTTGTACCAGAATCTAGATCCTGTGTGAAATATTGGACTAGGAATTCAAATGGAGGCCACATACCATATGTCTAAATATATTACAAGTTAAAATCGAGTTGCACCCATGGCCTAGACTATGTTCTTACTCGTGTCCCTGGTGGCCCACACCTGGGATTTCCCTGTCAGCCCATAGACTAAAGGAGCTGAGCACTTCCCTGGCCCAGCCTTACCACTACAGTCCTGAATGGCAGCTGGACGGGCAGGGCAGGGCAGGGTTCCAGGCCTGGAATGGTGATTGGGATGGGGCCTCACCCAGGCAATCTAACTCGGGCTTCCGAGGCAGTTCTAAGCGCCTGCTAATGTATTTCCTGAATAGAGGAGCATAATTACCTGGGGAACATGGTCCAAGACACTGACTGTGGGTGATTTGAGATGGCCACCTTTGAACTGAAGCAGCCATTTTATCCTCAATGCCTGGCTTAATGTCTGGCACATAGATTGCACAATGAATATTTGTTTTAAAAATGAATTATTTAAATACACTTTTTTGTACATGAGTTCATTTGAGTCTGTCAGGTCCTATAACTCAGTGATCCATCCTAAAAGTGAGTGGGGAGGGGGGAGTTGTTTCTGTTTTATACACAAAGTCAGCAAAGGATTCACTGGCAAAGTGACATCTGAGCCAAGACTGAGGGAAGTGAGGGAGCAAACCATGAGGATATCTGGGGGACGCTGTTCTAGGCAGTGAAAACAGCCAGTGCCAAGGCCCCGAGGCAGGTTTGTGCCTGATGTGTTTGAAGAGCAGTGAGGAGGTGGGGTGGCTGGAATGAAGTGTGTGAGAGCCAGAGTAGCAGGTGATTGTGAGAGGTGCCTGAGACTAACTCCTATAGGTTTGCATGGCCATGTTAAAGGCTTTGGCTTTGACTCTGAGCAAGTTGGAGGCCATCAAAAGGTTCAGAGCCTAGAACTGACTTATATTTTAAGAGGATCCCTTTGGTAAAAGGTATATTGGAGCAAATTATAACAGGACTTTCCTAATCTGGGGAAGGAAACAGGCATTCAAGTCCAGGAGGCACAGAGGATCCCCCCCCCACCAAGATCAATAAAAATAGGTTAACACCTTGACCTATAATAGCGAAGCTTGCAAATCTCAGAAACAAAGAAAAAATCTTGAAAGAAGCTCAGGACAAGAGGTCCGTAATCTACAGGGGTAGAAACATTAGACTGGCAGCAGACATATCCACAGAGACCTCACAGACCAGAAAGGATGGACGTGGTATATTCAGGGCATTAAATGAGAAAAATAGACAGCCAAGAATACTTTATCCAGCAAGGCTGTCATTCAAAATAGAATGGGAGACAAAAAGCTTCCAGGACAAACACAAACTAAAAGAAACTGTGATTACCAAACTAGCCCTGCAAGAAATATTAAAGGGGATCCTTTAAGTGAAGAGAGAGCCTAAAAGTGACATAGACCAGAAAGGAAAAAAGACAATATGCAGAAACAGTGACTTTACAGGTAATACAATGGCACTAAATTCATATCTTTCAATAGTTACTCTGAATGTAAGTGGGCTAAATGTCCCCAGTTAAAAGACACAGGGTATCATATTGGATAAAAAAGCAAGACCCTGGCACCTGGGTGGCTCAGTCGTTAAGCGTCTGCCTTTGGCTCAGGTCATGATCCCAGGGTCCTGGAATCAAGTCCTGCATCAGGCTCCCTGCTCAGCGGGGAGTTTGTTTCTCCCACTCTTATGCCTACTGTTTGTGTTCCCTCTTTCTCTCTCTTTCCATCAAAAGGCAAGACCCATTCATATGCTGTCTGCAAGAAACTTATTTTAGATTCAAAGAAACCTCCAGATTGAAAGTGAGGGGGTAGAAAGCCATTCATTATGCTAATGGACATCAAAAGAAAGCTGAAGTAGCAACCCTTATATCAGACAAATTAGTTTTTAAACCAAAGACTGTAATAAGAGATGAGGAAGGACACTAGATCATAATTAAATGGTCTATCCAATAAAAAGATGTAACAACTGTAAATGTTTATGCCTCTAACATGCCCCTAATATAAATATACAAAATTAAAGAGATACATCAATAATAATACATAGGATACTTTAAATGCCCCCCTCACTGCAATGGACAGATTATAAAGCAGAAGATCAACAAGGAAACAAGGGCTCTGAATGACACAACAAATGGACTTCACAGGTATATTCAGAGCATTCCATCCTAAAGCAATGGAATACATATTCTTCTCAAGGGCACATGGAACATTCTCCAGAATAGATCACATGCTGGGTCACAAATCAGGTCTCAACTGATACCAAAAGATTAGGATCATTCCCTGCACACTCCAGACCACAATTTTGTTTTGAAACTTGAACTCAATCACAAGAGGAAATTTGGAAAGAACTCAAATACATGGAGGTTGAAGAGCATCCTACTAAAGAATGAATGGGTCAACCAGGAAATTAAAGAAGAATTTTTAAAATTCATGGAGACAAATGAAAATGAAAATACAACCATTCAAAACCTTTGAGGTGTAGAAAGGGTGGTCCTAAGAGGGACGGATATAGTAAAACAGGTCTTTCTCAAGAAACAAGAAAGGGTCTCAAACACACAACCCAACCCTATACCTGGAGGGATCTGGAGAAAGAACAGCAAATAATGCCTAAACCCAGCATGAGAAGAGAACTAATAAAGATTAGAACAGAAATCAACGAAATAGAAACCAAAAGAACAGTAGAACAGATCAATGAAAGTAGGAGCTGGTTCTCTGAAAGAATTAATAAAATCAATAAACCTCTGGCCAGACTTACCAAAAAGAAAAGCTGAAGGACCCAAATAAATAAAATCATGAATGAAACAGGAGAGATCACAACCAACACCAAAGAAATACAAGCAATTATAAGAACATATTATGAGCAACTATATGCCATCAAATTAGGCAAGCTGGAAGAAATAGATTCTTTCCTAGGGATGTATAAACTACCAAAACTGAACCAGGAAGAAATAGAAAACCAGAAGAGATCCACAACCAGCAAGGAATTTGAAGCAGTAATAAAAAATCTCCCAACAAATAAGAATCCAGGGCCAGGTGACTTCCCAGGGGAAGTCTAGTGAAAATTTACTTTAAAAAAAAATAAAGACTTTTTTCACATTTTATTATTATTTTTTATTATTTTAAGATTTTATTTATTTATAAATAAATAAATATTTTTTGATATTTGATATTTGATATTTGACAGAGAAAAACAACAAGAGAACAAACACAAACAGGGGAAGCAGGAGAGGGAGAAGCAGGCTCCCCACTGAGCAGGGAGCCTGATGTAGTGCTCGTTACCAGGATCCTGGGACCTGATCTGAAGGCAGATGCTTAATGACTGAGCCACCCAGGCGCCCCTGTACCGAACATTTAAAGGAGAATTAATACTTACACTTCTGAAGCTGTTTCAAAAAATTGAAATGGAAGGAAAACTTCCAAACTCTTTCTATGAGACCGGCATTACCCTGATCCCCAAACCAGAAAAGACCCCACCAAAAAGGAGAATTATAGACCAATATTCCTGATGAACGTGGATGCCAAAATACTACTCATCAAGATAGTAGCCAATAGGATCTAGCAGTACTTTAAAAGGATTATTTACCACGACCAAGTGGGATTTATTCGTGGGCTGCAAGGGTGGTTCAGCATCCGAAAAGCAATCAATGTGATACACTATATTAATAAAAGAAAGGATATGATCCTCTCAATAGATGCAGAAAAAACATTTCACAAAGTGCAACATCCTTTCTCTGTTAAAGCTCTTCACAGTGTAGGGATAAAGGGAACATACATCAATATCATAAAATATCATAAAAGCTATATACAAAATATCATAAAAGCTATATACAAAAGCCCATGGTGAATATCATTCTCAATGGGGAAGAACTGAGAGCTTTTCCCCTAAGCTCAGGAACACAGCAAGGATGTCCCCTATCACCACTGCTGTTCAACATAGTACTAATAGTCTTAGCCTCAGCAATAAGACAACAAAAAGAAATAAAAGGCATCTAAGTTGGTAAAGAAGTCAAACTCTTATTCTTCACAGATGACATGATACTCTGTGTGGAAAATCCAAAAGACTCTACCACAAAATTGTTAGAACTCATACAGAAATTCAGCTAAGTGGGAGGATATAATCAAAGCACAGAAATCAGTTACATTTCTGTTCACTAACAATGAGACAGAAAGAAGAGAAATTAAGAAGTTGACCCTATTTACAATTGCACCAAAAAGCATAAGATACCTGGGAATAAACCTAAACCTAACCAAAGAGGCAAAGGATCTCTACTCAGAAAACTATAGAACACTCATGAAAGAAATTGAGGAAGACACAAAGAAAAGGAAAAACATTCCATGCTCATGGACTGGAAGAACAAATATTGTTAAAATGTTGATGCTACCTAGAGCAATCTATACATTCAATGCAATCCCTATCAAAACACCAGCAGCTTTTTTAACAGAGGGAACAAGTAATCCTAAATTTGTATGGAACCAGAAAAGACCCCAAATAGTCAAAGGCTTGTAAAAGAAAACCAAAGCTGGTGGAATCACAATTCCGGACTTCAAGATCAATCACAAAGCTATAAGCACCAAAACAGTATGGTACTGCACAAAAACACACAAAGATCAATGGAACAGAATAGAGAACCCAGAGATGGACCCTCAACTCTATGGTCAACTAATCTTTGACAAAGCAGTAAAGAATATCCAATGGAAAAATGACAGTCACTTCAACAAATGATGTTGGGAAAATTGGACGGCCATGTGCAGAAGAATGAAACTGGATCATTTTTTACACCATACACATCAGTAGATACTCAAAATGGGTGAAAGACCAAATGTGAGACAGGAGTCCATCAAAATCCTAGAGGAGAACACAGGGAGCAACCTTGGTGACCTCAGCCACAGCAACTTCTTGCTAGACATGTTTCCAAAGGCAAAGGAAACAAAGGCAAAAATTGAACTATTAGAACTTCCTCAAGATAAAAAGCTTTTACAAAGCAAAGGAAACAGTCGACAAAACCAAAAGACAAACAATAGGATGAGAGATGACATTTGCAAAAGTCTTATCAGATAAAGGGCTAGTATCCAAAATGTATGAAGAATTTATCAAACTCAACACCTAAGGAACAAATAATCCAATCAAGAAATGGTTAGAGGATATGAACAGATATTTCTCCAAAGACATACAAATGGCCAATAGACACATGAAAAAGTGCTCCACATCACTTGGCATCAGGGAAATACAAATCAAAACCACGATGATATACCACCACATACCAGCCAGAATGCTAAAATTATCGAGTCAGGAAATGACAGATGTTGGCCAGGATTTGGAGAAAAGGGAACCCTCTTACACTGTTGGTGGGAATGCAAGCTGGTGTAGCCACTCTGGAAACTACCATGGAGGTTCCTCAAAAATTTGAAAATAGAGCTACCCAACAACCAAGCAAATGTACTACTAGGAATTTACCCCAAAGATACAATGTAGTGATCTAAAGGGGCACATGCACCCCAGTGTTTATAGCACCAAGTCCACAATAGCCAAACTATGGGAAGAGCCCAGATGTCCACTGACAGATGAATGGATAAAGAAGATATGGTATATATACACAATGGAATACTATGCAGCCATCAAGAAAATGAAATCTTGCCATTTGCAACGATGAGGATGGAACTAGAGGGTATTATGCTAAACAAAATAAATCAATCAGAGAAAGACAATTATCATATGATCTCACTGATGTGTCAAAGAAACAAAGCAAAGGATCACAGGGGAAAGGAGGAAAAAATAAAACAAGACCAAATCAGAGAGGGAGTCAAACCATAAGAGACTCAGTCATAAGAAACAAACTGAGGGTTGCCGAAGGGGAGGAGGTAACTTGGTGATGGGCATTAAGGAAGGCATGTAATGTAATGAGCAATGGGTATTATATAAGACTGATGAATCACTAAACTCTACCTCTGAAACTAATAATACATTATATGTTGATTAATTGAATTTAAATTAAAAAAACACTAAGAAAACAAAAAAACCTCCCAAGTATCAAGTAAACAATATTGATTATAGGTAATATATATATATTTATATAAAATATCTATATGTATCAAGTAAACAATATTGATTATAGGTTATATATATAGTATCTATATACTTTATACATATAAACTTTTTATTGCTAACTTTTAAAAAGTATTACTTTAATAGTAAAATAAAGGCATATATGTATATATTGCAAAATAGAATGTAAAATTAACCTATATGATAATGATGAAGCAGGAAATAAAAAAATATGTGTGATACCAAAAAAAAAAGAGGACCCCTCTAGCTGCTGGGCTGAGAACAGACCAGGTAGAAGAAGTGAGGCAGTCACAGCGTTCCAGATGAGAGGTGATGGTGGCTAGATCAATCACATAGAGATAGAAGTGGTCAGATTCTGGATAGATGTTGAAGGCAAATGACAACAGGATTTGCTAAGGATTGGATTGGGTGTGGGATGTAAGAGAGAATAAGCGAGTTAAGGATGATCCAAAGAGGACGAGAAATCAGGATGAGCCAAAATTTTGGCCTGAGCAATGAAAGAATGGAGCTGCCACCACTCCCTGAGTCTGAGAAAGATGGTGGGAGGCACTAGTTTAGGGCAACAGATCAGGAGCTCAAGGTCAGACATGAATGCTAGGGTGAGATCATGGAATCCGACAGCAGGCAGTGCTGCCCTCAGGTGACTGCCCTCTCTTTTTTGCTTCTTCTGTGGCCTATTGGCTTGTCTGTAGTTTGATTCTCCTCTTCTCTTTGCAAATCAGTCTTCTCTGATTATTTGTCAGCGTGAAAACATCTGACCTTACTCTGATTTGACCAGCTCCTTTCTTAGTTTATGCTTTAAAGCAGCAATTTTCAAATTGTGTGCCAACACACCCAGGGGCTCCACAGCAAGTTCACGGGGACACCACGTCGTATTTTGCATTTTCAAGGCAAAACCAGGGATAGTTGACACCTCTCTGATGCCTCTTGAACTAGTAGCTCCAGGTAGCTCAAGCTAGTTTCGGTGTTAGATTGCACAACATTCCTTTCCATGATGTCATATCTTTGCAAGGTGGATTTTCTATGGCTGTTGTAATAAAAAGCAATTACTACTTGAAGATCAACCTGGAACAGGAAAGAAGGTGTAGCCCAATTCGCTTCCAAGATTTGAGAATTTGTGCAGTGCCCCAACAGGCACATCCATCCCATTAGACAGTAATTGTGGCTATTTAAGAATGAAATAAAATTTTCTCTTTCAATTTATCTTTTCAAAGTCTAAGTTATTAGGCCATAAAGACTTACTACATTGTTTGGCACTAGCTACTTAATGAACGGTATTTCTTTTCACCTAAGGTTCTCATGTAAAAACAAAACAAAACAAAACGACAGAGACAGCAGGCATAACACCCATTGTGGAACTTTGGGAGCACCTGGGGGAGACAGTGTCTCTAATTGGTTACTGGCTAGCCAATGGGTTGACTAGCTTTGGGTCAGGTGACCAGGTCTGATCCAATCAGTGACCCAGTTGGTCTAGACACAGGGTCCAGAGAAGTGGGGTGGGGGCAGGTTGGTTAATAGCTGTTTGTTTTCAATGTCTGGCCACTTCTCTTAACAGTAGCCCTAACACTGACTCAAGTGTTAACTGCAGAAACCTCACTCTTAAGTCTTAACCTGAGCCCTGCTAGTGAGGGGAATTCTAAAATTCTAGAATTTGGCCACCTTTAAGACCCTCTAGATCCATTCGGCTCCATCTTGGCTTCTGTCTCTAGAATAGACTCACCTCCCAAACATCGAGGGCTTTCCATTTTTCAGCTGCTGAGCCTTTCTTTGCACCCTCATCCTGAACTGGGGACTTCCCCAGATACTGGCTCTCCTGGGGGAAGGCAAGGCGTAGTCCCAAAGAAGTTGGCCAGTACTCACTGTCTCAGCATCCCTGGAAGCTGGCTCAACCAGTCTGATGCACCCACTGAGGGGTTTGACCGTGGAGTCAGCAAAGCAACAGGGACAAGGCGAAATTTAGAGTTGTGTGTAGAAGTGGCAACGCCATCTGGGCTTCAGGGACCGCAGTAGCAGGGAGGTTGGCAGGAGCGCCCCTTGGCCTGGCCAGGCTGGGTGAGCAGCCCCAGCCGCAGTGGGAGGAGCCGTGTGTCCTCTGGAGCCTGGTCCGGGCAAGCTTCTGGCCGTGGGCCCTGCTGTGAGCCTGCCTTCTGTTTGTGCCTATTTTCTGACCTCTTTCTCCAGCCTTCCTGGCAATTGTGTGAGCTCAGTTCTCTCCCTGTAATAAATTCCCTTTCTGCTGAATTTAGTCAAGAGTCAGCTTCTGTATCGAGTTGTGACTAAAAGCTGAACTGATTCTGGAACCCACCTTATTCATTCATTCGGTTGAAAAAAAAAAGATTCTGAAATTTGTCATATAATGTACTTGTGTAGGCTGAAAAGCACTAATAAAACAAATACTCATATCCACACCAACCAGGCCATGAAAGAAAATCTTATGTGTCTCAGAAGTAGGGTGATCCTATGTTCTGGTTTGTTTGGGACAGTTTAGATTTGTACCCGTTTTCTGCCATAATTATAACTAGCACCCTCCTTTTCATCCCCCAAAGTATGCCAGGTAGGCAACAAAATACATGGTCACCTTACCAAGAAGCCTCTGGTGTGTTCCCCCACCCCCACCGCAGACCTTTCCTTCCCTCCGATAACTACTGTCTGGAAATTTGGTGTTTGGTTTTTTTTTTTTTAAGATTTTATTTATTTATTTGACAGACAGAGATCATAAGTAGGCAGAAAGGTAGGCAGAGAGAAAGAGAGAGAGAGAGAGAGAGAGAGGAGGAAGCAGGCTCCCCACTGAGCAGAGAGCCCAATGTGGGGCTCGATCCCAGGACCCTGGGATCATGACCTGAGCCGAAGGCAGAGGCTTTAACCCACTGAGCCATCCTGGCGCCCCTGGAAATTTGTTTTAATCAGTCCTCTCTTTTCTTTATAGTTTAGGCACCAAAACAATGTATTGTTTAGTTTTAACCTGTTTTTGAGCTTTACGTAAACAAAGTCATACCGTTCATATTTTTTGTGTGTGACTTGCTTCTTTCACTTAGCTTTAGGTATGTGAAATTTTTGCTTGGTGTCACAAACTGCTGCAGTGTGTTCATTTCCTGGCTGCGTACTCTTCCATGATGTGGGTATGCCACGGTGATCCATTCTTCTGGGTGTGAGCATGTAACCTGTCCCCAGGTTTTGTCAGTATAAACAATGCTGCAAGGAACGTGCTTACACATGTCTTCTGGTGGATGTGAACAAGTGTTTCTTCAGGGTTTATCCCAAGTAAAGTTGCTGGCTCATCATTTTGCACATAACCAACTTTTAATTTGGTTTTGCCAAACTGTTTTCTAGAAGGGAGGTATCAATCATGTTCATTTCCTCAGGCTGTTGTAACAAATTTCTACAGCCTTGGTAGCTTAAAACAACTCTTATTCTTCTGGAAGCCAGAATTCTGAAATCAGTGTCCTGTGGCTGAAATCAAGGTGGGAGGGGAGACTGCAGGATCCTTCCCTACCTATTCCAGCTTCTGGTGACTCCAGATGGTCTGTGACTTGTGGCCCCATCACTCTAATCTCTGTCTGCAGACGTTCACAGGTGGATGCTGAGATGGACAAGTGAGTCAGGTGTTGCAATAGAATCAACTCTAAGGTGTTTCTAGAGCATTTGACTCAGTATAGGTAGGTAAAGGGAGGCTTCCTGGAGGAGGGGACATTTCAGTTGAGACTTAAATGGCTAGAAAAGTTTAGGTAGGTGGGAGGAGACACAGAGGTGGGAGAAGGTGTCTCAGGAAAAGAGAGCAGCAAAGGTAAAGGTCTGCAGGTAAGAAACAGCATGACACATTTGGGAAGATGAATAGTTTGATGTGGATTTAATGAAGGATGGAGGCAGTGGAAGAAATAGAAGGTTTTGCATGCCAAGCTAAAGAACCTGAAATAAAATATGAATTAAAAGGTATGTATTTTAGGGGTGCCTGGGTGGCTCAGTGGGTTAAAGCCTCTGCCTTCGGCTCAGGTCATGGTCCCGGGGTCCTGGGATCGAGCCCCGCATCGGGCTCTCTGCTTGGCAGGGAGCCTGCTTCCTCCTCTCTCTCTCTCTATGCCTGCCTCTCTCCCTACTTGTGATCTCTATCTGTCAAATAAATAAATAAAATATTTTTAAAAAAAGGTATGTATTTTAAAAGGATTCATACTTGTGTGATTGTTGTAAAATACTCAGCTATAAATTGGAAATCAGAAGCCCCCCCATCATCCCAAATGGCCCAGAAGATGGAATCTAATAATATTTGGGGGTATATCTTTTTTCCTTTTAAAAACTGAGCTATAATTATATATAGGAAAATGTCCAATTGTTAGGTGCAGATGGATGAATTTTAGCTACATTTATACTCACATAATTATTACTAAGATCAAGATATAGAACCAGCAAGTTTGGGGTCTTTCTAGATTTTTTCCTTTTTCTACACCAATAATCATATACATGTTTATGCTAATATGTGAATATATACACGAGTATACTAATATGCAATATACTTTATATGTAATTATCTTATTTTTCAAAAATGGGATCAGTCTTAATATTTTGCAATTTTCTTTTTTCACTTAACATGGATTTTTTCCCATATCAATACATAAAAATTAAGAGATAAAATGTGATTTGTTCATTTGTTTACTCACTTATTCAACAAATACTTTTTTTGAGGTTATACAACATGTTCAGTGATGTGTCATTAAAGGACTTTAACCAGAGAAGTGACAGAAAGAGGAATAGGAACAGTTTTACTTTTTAGATAGATCATTCTGGAAGTATGCTCTCCTTCAGTCCCTTGGGTGAGAGAGGAGGGCTAAAGCAATTCCCCAACATGGGTGGCAATTGCATTTTTCAAGGGATTCGACCTCCAAAATGCCCATGAAGGGGCATTTAGCATGAAGTCTAGCTTCCTTCCTATGCCCTGACCGCTCATTTCTGCTCCAAGAGACAGCTGCCACCACTAACTTTCTTATGTATTCTTCCAGAGATAGTGAAGGTGTACATGAGCAAACATGTGCATATGTTATATTTTGTAGTCCTTTTAAAATCATGAGTGCTCACTCACATCAGTGCATAAAGAGTGCCCTCCCAGGGTGCCAGGCTGGCTCAGTCAGTAGAGTATCTGACTCTTGATCTCGGGTTCTGAGTTCAAGCCCTATGTTGGGTGTAGAGATTACTTTAAAAAAAAAAAAAAGCATCCTCATGCTTTTGGTGGTTGCTCAGCTTTCTGCTGAGTGAGTGGAAGAAGAACTTCTATTTTCAAACCTTGCCCAGAAACCTGGTATCTTTTACTCCCTGCCAGACATCTCTCTGCCCCAGCTGGCCCACCCTTAGGTGGGCTGGGTAGGAAGCAGGGCTCTAAGAACAGGAAATATTCCTTGGCTTGACTGGGGAGTCAAGGAGGCTGGTGCCAGGAAGTCTCTGGGAGACATTCAGTGTCCTGGAAGATGTTTCCACTCTCTGTTATTTCAAGAAGGTGCTCTGGGTCACTTACAGTCCTTTCCCCCTTGTTCCTGTGTCCAAGGGGGTCACTGGTAGACCTTGGTGTCCCCTCACCCACATTGATCTCCCTCCCATGTGAGCAACCAGCTGTTCCATGGGGGTCTCAGAGCCCCCAGGCCTGTGCCCATGTACTCTAGCAGACAAGTTCACCCTCAGTCATGGATAAAAAGTCCTCATTTAATGAGTACTTTGTGTCAGGCTGCCTGGTAGCCTTTTACAAGTTAATTCTCATTGCAATCATGCCAAATAGGCACTGTCATTCCCATCTTATGGATGAGGAAACAGTCTCTGATTGGGAAGGCCAGAGCTGGGTAATGGTACAGCCTGATTTTGAACCCACTGATGCCAGACATGTTGGTTATCCTTGGTTATCTGTGGTTATGCATTAAGCAGTGAGCACTCAATGTATATACGCTGACTGAATGAATGAGTGAACTTGAGAGCTGTTTCCTGAGCAGGTCCTGTATGTCAGGCATTGGTTGAGGGGTTAAGGATTGAACAGTGAACCAGACATCATTCTCAGAGCTGAAACTCTAGTGAGGAAGACAGTCTAAACAAATAAGTAGGCAAACAAAGATAATTAGATAGTAATAGGAATTGTGAAAGAAATATGAGATACTAGGCAGTGGCTGGGGGAGAGTGAAGGTGGGCGGGTCAACTTCAGACACAGACAGGGTCTGTAAGGAAGTGACCTTTGGACTAAATCTGAATGGCAAGGAGTGAGGTACACAAACACATGGTAGAGAGGAGAGGATTCCAGGCAGAGGGAACAGTATATGCAAAGGCCCTGAGGTTGGATCAAGCTTGGTATGTTTAGGGAACAGAGAGAATGGCTAGCGCAATGTGGCTAGAGCAGAATACAAAGGAGAGTTGTCAGAGATGAAGTTCAAGATCACACTTGGTCCTGCCAGCCCAGTAACATCTTAGAGGGTTTAAGTAGGGGAATAATATTTTCTCAGGTTGCTATGTGGAGAATAGACCTTGGGGTTGCAAGAGAGGAAGAAGGTGGCACACTAAGGAGGCCTGAGAGGGTGGTGACCTAGAAAAAACAGAATGGGGAGGCATTTTGAAAGGAGAGCTGATAAAACTTGCTGATGAATTATGGCTGGGTGATGGGAAAAAAAGAAGAATCAAGGATAACTCCTTGGTTTCTGAATCCAGCAGCTGGGTGCATGGTGATGGAGCCATTTATTGAGATGGGAGGATGGGGATAAGTAGGTTTTGGTGGGGGCAGTTGGGGAGACAGGAGGAGGAAATGCAATTCCACTTTGGACCCAGGAAGTGTGCTCTGCCCATTAGACATCCCAGTGGACATATTGGTTAGTGGCTGGATAATGAGTCTGGGACTCAGGGGAGAAGGCAGGGCAGGAGACTGATGAGTCATCACGTTGATGGTATTAAAAGCCACAAGACTGGATGTGATTGTGTGGGAGTGAGTGAAGACAGATCCCTCTTCAAGAGACAAGAGGGTGATGACGCCTGTCACCAGGCGAGGCGGGGACTGGCTTCTAGAATGGTGGTGGGACACCCAGCAAGCTGCTCAGTCTCAAACCCAGAAGAGACCTGAGGGGCTCTGGCTCGGGTGGCTGCAGTGGTTTCTGGAAGTAGATGTTTGACACCGTCCACAGGGCCTTTGACCTTATGCTCCAATACCCTCACTCTGAAGGCCCTCAGACAGCATTACCCGGATTTGCTGTTTACCTAACGCCTTCTTCCAAGAACTTCAAAAGCTTAGCTGGGGTCCTCAGGGAGTTGCTCTTCCTCCCTTAGGGCCTTTGGCAGAATGCAGGCCAGGAAACTGGGACAGCAAGTACCTCATTCAAGGTCACAGGGGTGGAGTTGCCTGCAGAACCATGGAGGCAAACCCCCTTATCCACCCACCTCCGCATTGGTTTGGTTTCTCACAAGGCTTCTGTTTTGCCAAGGGGGATATGAAAATAAAACAGAACTTGCCCGAATAAGTAAGATGTTTAGCTGTGGTGGAGTGGGAGATGATTTCCTGAATAATAGAGCTTGGGGAGAGAGAAGTTTAATATAGAAGTTTGGTAACATTTGGCTTCTAATATGTAATATAATATTGGTCTCAACTTGGAATTTGAGAAAAATATGTTGTACCTAATGCATTGGGGCTGAATTTATGGTTTGGGGGTGGAATAATGTGCTGAAACAGGTCTCTGGAAGGTTCTGGGGTCTGAACCGTATGTGAGTTATGTTGGGAGGAATCCTAAGGGGGCCGAGGAAGACCACAGAATGCTTCCTGCTCCAGACTGGAAGTCCTAGAGGTCAGGGAACACACACGACTCACTTCTCTGTTCCCATCAATCTGTTCTGGGTGTGAACAGAGTAGGGAACCCAGAATTGTTTGTGTAATGGATGAATCAAGACAGGAGTGACTGAGCAAAGTGTAAAGAATGTTGTGCATAGGAAAGAGAGGGAAGAAAAGTGGATGGACACCAGCAAGACAGGCAAAAATTCAAAGGTCTGACAATATCGAGCTTTGGCAGTTGGTCCCCAGGACAGCCCCCAATAATTGTTGCCTCCTAATAGTCACACTGATACTAGTTTTCTACTGCTGTGTAACAGACTGACATAAATTGAGCAACTTAAAACAATACTTACTTATACTCAGGGTCTCCCAAGGCTGAAATCAAGGTGTTGGTGGGGATTGTGATCTCCCCTGAGTCTCAGAGATCTCTTCAAAGCACATGGGGGTGTTGACAGAACTCTTTTCCTTCTGGCTGTGGGACAGAGGGCCCTGTTTTCCTGCTGGTTATCCACAGGGCAACACCTTCAGCTCCCAGTGGCTCTTCTCAGAAGCCTGGCCACACGGCCTCTCATAGGCAGTTCAAACATAGCTATTTGCTTCCTCCAGAATCAGTCTGATCTCTTCTGATCTTCTGATCTCTTCAAAGGCCTCACCTGATCAGGTCAGCACCACCCACGGAGTATTTCCTCTTTGATGAACTCAAAACCCACTGATTAGGAACCTTAATTACATCTGCAAAATCTCTTCTGCCCTGTAACCCGACATAATCACGAGAGACACCCATTTTCACAGGTCCCACTCACAATCAAGGGGAGGAGATTCCACAGCGCATGTACACGAGGGAATAATAAGCATGGGGCCGATTTTAGAACTCTGTTACTACAATACCTTTGTGTGGGATGCTCCCACTTGAGTAGGATTGACCTGGGTCTGAACCAGAATCATATCGCAGACACGATGGTGTGTGAACTCCAAGACTCGTCATAAAAAGCATTGTGGCTTCCTGTTCTTGGGTGCGCTCTCTCTCTCTTTCAATCTCTCTCTCTCATCACCCCTCCTGGGGGAAATAGCCGCCATGTTGTGAGGATGCTTAAGCAGCTGTGAGTCTTACAAACATACACGTGCAAAGGAAGAACTTACTAAAAATCCATGGGGCTTCTGTCACTCAAACTCTGGCATGTAGAGCTCTCCCAGAACCACTTTGTGATCTTAAACATCCACTCTCCCAATGAACACCCTTTGGGCCCTGGGGAAAAGCTTTTCCACATCTCTTGGGTCATGACCTCAAAATAACTGTCATGTCCGAATGCGGTGTCATGGGTTATGCGGTTGCCAAATTGGAGACGGGCTCTCCAGTTCTGCCTCTAGCACAGGGATAATTGAGAGTTGCAAGCACTTAGATAAGAGCAAAGACAAATGAATTAACTTGAAAGATCTCTCCTCTCCGACAGGAGAAATGCAGAAGGAACTTGGGCTGCTTTTTGTGCTCCATTTTGTGGTTCCAGAGGTATATACACGAGTGCCATTTCTGTAAAAACTGCATATGGCCTCTGTAGGGAGCAGATTCTAAAATGTCTCACATAATTTTCAGCTTCTGGAATTCATACTCCTGTGTCATCTTCTCCCGGAGTGTGGATGGGACCTGTGACTTTCTTTTTTAACCAGGAGAATACAGCACCTGTGCCCACTGTCTTACTTGCAGATTCTCCCATACTGATGCTTTCCTTTGCTAGCTTTGATGAATTAAGCCACAATGTAGAGAGGCCCACATGGTTTAAAAAAAAAAGAAAAGCTAGGGTAACCTCTAGACAGCACCCAGCAAGGAACTGAGGCTCTGGAGTCAGCCAGCCCATGAAGAATTGAATCCTAGCTTACCACCTGGAAACAGGTCCTTCCCTAGCTGAATGTCTGGTGAGATCCCATCCTTGACCCACACCTGTTTGCTTTTTTTTTTTTTTAAGATTTTTATTTATTTATTTGTCAGTGTGTGTGCACGTGCGTGTGTGTGTGAGAGAGAGAGAGCACAAGTGGGGGAGCAGCAAGCAGGAGAAGCAGGCTACCTGCTGAGCAAGGAGCCCGATGTGGGGCTCGACCCCTGGACCCCAGGATCATCACCTAAGCTGAAGGCAGACGCTTACCCGACTGAGCCACCCAGGTGCCCCAGTTATGTACGTCTTTTAAAATCAGTAATTTAGACAACACTGGCACATCAATACGATATCCAGGCACGCACAGTCCACTCATCATTGATATTTAATCCACTTATCATGGATATTTTGCCAATTTGAGGACATAAACCATAGCTTTACACATAATCTTTCCCCTTTTTATAAAGAAGGTGTGTTTGTTAAAATAGGAGGTTAGAACATATTTTATTTGACATTTGCAGTCAAATGCTCTACCACTGAGCTATACCTCCTATTTGACAGTTTGGAAGCTTGATTTATACCCTGAAGAATTTTAGGCATGTGGCCTGCAGGTCTTCATGGGTACTCTTGTCCCGGGTCCTGTGGGTGTCAGGTCAGGCTGGCCCAAGCTTCTTCAGCCGGTAAATGGAGCCAAGATTCAAACTCCTATCTGCCTAGACTCCGAGGCCTGGGCTGTGTAAGACGTGACCTTCCCTAACTCAGTGCATTGTCCACAGGAGGAGCTGCTACTTTAGGAAACTCCCCAGAAGCTGGGATATTCAGTGGTCATGGGCAGGAGAGACTACAGAATTTATGGGGACCCCTCCAAAATGAAAATACATTGTCATTCTAATTAGCAAATTATTAAGTTTCCAAATGCTTACAGTAGAGCACTAATGTAAGCAAGAGGTCCATCTAAGTGCTGGGTCCTGTGCAGCTGCCTGTTGTAAGTCATTGGTCACGAAGCTTCCTGGAGGTGGTGGCCCAGGAACCCCCAACCCTAGGTATAATGGGTAAGATTGGGTGTGGCCAAAAGTAGAGGCAAGAGCAAACGGGAAAGAAGAAGACCATCTATTTATAGCACTTTCCTTTAAAAACAAATTTATTTAAATAAAAATGTTAGTGGTTTAAAGAAAACAAGGAAAAAGCATGTGTTACATGTGGATATGGAAAAAATTGTTTAAATAACTGGAGCTCGGGCAAGTGCTGTCCAGGTGTGTGTGTCTACAAGTGTGTAATTGTGTGTGCAAATGAGTCTCGTATATGAATCTTTGCATCAGTGAAGATGAGTGTGAGTCTTTGAGTATAGGAATGTGATACATTTAAATGTGTGAAAGCAGAAGTGTGTCTGAGCCTATGTTGTGTGGACATGTGTCCAGAGGTCTGCGTGGTTGTGCCCTGAACTCCTACAGGAATACAAAATTGTGGACTTCTTGGGCGCCCAGGTGGCTCAGTCAGTCGAGCATGCGACTCTTGATCTCTGGGTGATGAGTTCGAGCCCCACATTGAACACAGAAGTTACTTAAAAATTTTTTTTTAATTAAAAGAAATTGTGGACTTGTTTGCACTGGACGCATTTCTGATACCCGTGTATGTGTCTGCTATTGCCCCGATAACACTGTGTAATGGCAAAGAGGGAAATGGGAAAATGCCACTAATGCAATGGATTGGAGTTTCCTTTCTGGGAGGATGAAAATGTTCTAAGAGTGATCATAGAGATGGTTGCACAACTGTGCATATACTAAAAAAAAAAAAAAAGAAAAAACACTATTCTATTTAAATGGGTGAATTATCTTGAATGTTAATTATGTCTCAATTCAGCTGTTCAACACCACCACCACACACATTAATTTTCTTGCTCATTTGGTCTACAGGTGAACCGCAGCCCTGCAGAATCCCCTGGGCTTGGCTCCTGGCTGCAGCTGAGTTCACATGTTTCACCTACATGTTTTCATCTTATCTGGATCGGCAACTGCTTAGGCATGTTCCTTTCGTGGGGAACAGCAGAAGTGCAAGGGGGCGAGTAGATGCATGTCAAGTTTCTTAACACTTTGGCTCAGAATTAGCACTTGAACTCGTCCCTTCTACCCACATTCCATCGCGTGGGGAAAAAATCATGTGTCCAAGTCCAACATCAACAGGACAGGGAAATATATTTGCCTCACTCTTGTGTACTTCAAGTCCATATGGGGGAAGAGAGTGAAGAATTGAGAGTGGTAATCCAATCTACCACACGTGTATAATGGGCTGCTCGTGCCCCTTTAGAGATTTCGTTAAATATGTTACAGACCCGGGGCGCCTGGGTGGCTCAGTGGGTTAAAGCCTCTGCCTTTCGCTCAGGTCATGATCCCAGAGTCCTGGGATCGAGCCCCGCATCGGGCTCTCTGCTTGGCAGGGAGCCTGCTTCCTCCTCTCTCTCTCTCTGCCTGCCTCACTCCCTACTTGTGATCTCTATCTGTCAAATAAGTAAATAAAATCTTTAAAAAAAAAAAAAGTTAAAGTACATTATGAAAAAAAAATATGTTACAGACCCAACTTCCAGGTCTGGGAAGGTCTCCATACAATTTCTGTCTGTTCCTATATTTCATTTATTCCTGCTTCTCTCTTCCCCATGTGTCTCCCTGTCTCAGAGCTCTTGAGCCTATCTGAGCTATCTTGCCTCCATCCTGAGCCAAACAGAGGTGAGAAGTCAAGTCTCGTTGCTAATTTTGAGAAGAAACCCAATCATGGTCACATTTAGTGCTTTTCAGAACTTTGCTGCAGATTTTAAGGCTTATGGAAAAGGATCACATGGCACATTGCACAAACTTCTCTGTATTCATGGCTCTACAACTCTCCCATCTCTGCCTGGAGACTGCAAGGAAGACTTCCTGGAGGAGGTGATGTTGGACCTGATCTTAAAGGCTGAGAAGGATTTAGGCACAAGACAAGGACAGAAAAGAACATTCCAGGGAGAAGGAACAGATTAGATAAAGTGAGGAAACACCTGGTAGAGTTGAAAAAAATGGAAGTAGCTGGCATGGCTAACATGGAATGTATGATCTGGAGTGCAAGGAGTTGTGTAGGATGAATCCAGAGTGTTCCACAGGTCCGTGAACAGTACAGCTTCTACTGTGTTCAGCTAGGTTAGAAGTCATTTTCCAGGATTACCTTCCCTATATGGTTCTGGGCTGGCCACAAGAGAGATCTTTATGAGATGTGGAAGGTGGAAATGAAGCCATGCTTTTTATGCTCAGAAGGTCGGTGCAGGACCCCAGGCGCTGTGGACACAGATTCCAGTTGGTCCTCTCAGTTGTTCTCATGGCTCCAAGTTCATCCACCCAGGTTCCATTTTGGCCTTGGTCCCATTCATGCCCAGCCTTCCTCCTTGACAGCTGATCTAAGTGATGCAGAGACAAGGTCATTGCCTAGGTGCCTCTACCAGCTTCCATAATTGTGTGCAGTCTCATCCCTGTCACCCTTTTTTCTGTGTCATTCATAGTGATTCTCTGGTAACAAATATAGCCAGGATCATGTAGACCATTGTGAGCCACACTGAGGAGTTTGGGCTCCATCATTTA
The DNA here is from genome assembly GCF_922984935.1 of Meles meles. NCBI lineage: Eukaryota > Metazoa > Chordata > Mammalia > Carnivora > Mustelidae > Meles > Meles meles. The sequence goes on along the minus strand of NC_060077.1, from coordinate 12,447,073 downwards.
GCCTGTTTTTTTTCTTCTTCTCAAATTACATTTGAGGGCCACTGTGACACAGGTAGTGCTGTTTCCCAAACCCCCTTCTTCCCGAGCATGTGGCTACATCTCTAGCCTCCTTTGCAGCCCATGTGGCCATGTGATGATGTTCTAGCTGATAGAACGTGGGTGAAGTGAAGTGTGCGTGTCCAGGCCTGGTCCCCAAATCCTTCCACGTGACACCGTGGATTTGTTCTCACTTCTCCAGCCTGCAAGCTGAATGTAGAAGTCCAAGTGGACTTCAAGGCCTGGAGGGTTTCAGGGCTGTAGGCAGCACGGGTCCTTGAATGATTCCATGGAGAAGAGATAACTCCCCTCTCCCCCAGACTGCCCTGCATCGGGCTGTGACTTGAGAAATAGAACTCTGCTGGGTAAAGCTGTTAAGACTTGGAATTGTTCGCTGGAGCTGGTATCCGACCTTAACAAAAGCAACCACCTTCATCATCCTAGCCATAAGCTTTACCATGTGTACCACTGTGGCTTTAACTACTTAAAAGAAATCCAATTCGCTCTTTATAGCCTTAAATGTATTTAAAAAGAGAATTTTACGTTAGTATCTGTGAACAGAAAAGCAGCATCACTCGTGGTAGACAGAAGGTAATAGTAAAAAATAAATGCACTGAAAATCAAACAATGATATGAAATTCTTGCTGGATCCTGTTCCCACCAAGGGCTCTGGAACCTGAGACCAGCTCTCACTTTGTCATAAGGAGAGGTTAATGTGGGTTTGATAGGTGCTAAAGACAGGCTAGTACCAAACTCAGACTTGCTCTTTGATGTTCCGGAAACACCAGGGATAATCACATCACATTCTGAAACTATCCGAAGAAAAGAAAGCTGAACAATTTAAAAACATTTCTTATGGAAAACGGCAAACACATACACATAAATGCAATGAGAATAATAATATAACACCCGCATATGGATTTCTCAGCTTTAACAGCCACAACCTTTTGCCATCCCTATACATCCACTATCCACCTTCCCATACACACGTTTATTTTTTTCCCTGATATACATATATATATTTATATTTACTTTTTAAAAGATTTTATTTATTTATTGCACAGAGAGAGATCACAAGTAGGCAAAAAGGCAGGCAGAGAGAGAGGGAGAAGCAGGCTCTCTGTTGAGCAGAGAGCGCAATGCGGGACTCGATCCCACCACCCTACGATCACAGTCTGAGCCGAAGGCAGAGGCTTAACCCACTGCACCACCCAGGCGCCCCTCCCTCATATACTTAAAAATAAAACCCAAACACCATATAATTTCACTTACAACTTTAGTACATAGTTCTAACAATAAGGACATTTTAAAAAATGTATTTAAAAAGCAAATACCACGTTGTACTTAAAACTCAGTCTGTGTTCCATTTTCCCTAATGACCACCAAAGTGAGGTTTACTTACAAAGTGAGGTTTTACTTACACCAAAGTGAGGGCTGAAATCTGGATCCGAACCCAGCACACACTGCATTTGGCTGCCAGGCACGTAGTCTCTTTGAACCCCCACTGTTGGACTGATTGCGCTAAATGGCCTCTCTCCACAGCCACCGCCTTAGCGATACGATTTCAGGGCTTCTCCTATTGAGAGGTGGAGTCTATTTGCCGCCCTTGGAGCCAGGGCTTGATCATGGGACTCGCTTTGGCCAATGGGATGCAGAAGTGATGCTGCGTGACTTCTGGGCCCGGGCGGTGAGTTATCCCGCACGATCCCGCTTTTTCTCTTGGACCCCAGCCTCCGCGGGAGAACCTGCCCAGGCAACTTGCTGTGAGGTAAGAGAACTTGTGCAGAAGGACTTTCCCGGATGAGGCTGTTCCAGACCAGCTGATCCTCATCTGACCTGCCGGCTGACCTTTGATACATGCCCAAATCCAGCCCCGAGCTGCGCAGCCTGGCCCTGACCCCAAGAGGTGCCCAGCTGACCACAGACTCATGAGAAAGAATCAGTTGTTATTTTAAATCGCTATATTCTAGCGTGGTATATTATTTAGCATGATTGTGGCAAACAGCTGATCCAAATCTACCAAATTTCCCCTCCTTTAAAAAATGTCATTTACTTGCTTAAGACGCGAGGTCTTTGGTTCTTTGGTTTTTGTCATTCTAAGCCTTCTTCTGATTGCTTCCCACGTGTCATTTAATGTTAGCCTCCATATTTCTTGGTAATGGGCAGTTAATCTTGCGGATGGTTGTAATTCAGGTTGGTTTTGGGTAAGAATACTTACTAGGGATACAGCCACTGCATTATACCAGTAGACACACAATGTCTGGTCATCCCACTTTGAGTAATGTTAAGATTCATCAGTGGGTTCCATGAATAATTTTAGACAAGGTTGAGATACCCAGGGAGACTTCCTGGAGGAGTCAGGCTTGAGTTGGACCCCTTTAAAGGACGAGTGAGATTTAGACAGGCCAACAGAAGTTGGAAATAGAAATTCTGAGTGAGGGGTGGATAGCATGAGTCAGAGGGTGTTCTGAAAACGTTGAGCAAAAACTGGTTAATCTTCTTCATATCAGCTTCCACTGTTATCCTCTGGTCTAGAGGCCTGAGTAGGAACCAGATTTGATCTCAGCTTAATTCTAATAAGTTGGTAACAGGTACATTGAGTACTTTGTGGCAACACATTGTGAAAACACATTCCTACTTCGTGGAAATAATTGCTGTGATTGGCTACTGTTGTCTATCACAGGTCTGGGATGCTGAGTGGTAGTATGATTGGTGTGATCAATGACTCTGCCCTCATTCCAGGGTCATTGACATTGGACCCTAGAAAAAAGTAAGGGCTAAATGGGATACCTGACGTGACTTGTAGTAGACTTTGTTGGTTGCTTATCAACCTTCATTCACCTTTTTGTCTTTTTAATAGAAACTTAGGTATTAGATGGCAGAGACCAATTAAAACATAAACAATGACCTAGATCTGGCTGGTGAGAAACAAGGGGACATCTGATCCTTGGACTTTGGTAGATTTTTTTTCTTCCTGAATTAAAAAGAAATGTATGAAGAGATGCTTCCCACCCCAACTTCCTTTGGAGGTGGTTGTATGAGGACATGATGCTTGGAGCAGTGGCAACCACCTTATGACTATGAGGAGACATGGCCAACATGTTAAGGATGGTGGGACAAAAAATAGAAAGAATCTGCATTTTTATAAGGTTGTTGAGTTATGAACAAACTCATCGCCATATCTTTTATGTAAAAATGTCTATTATTTTATTCATGTTTGCTCAGGCATTCTTTTACTTTCAGCCAAAGACAACTCAAAGGACACACTGACCATCTCCATGCTTCATGGGCATCGTTCAGGCTAGCGTTTTCAAACTGAGTGTAGTCCAGGCTAGCATTTTCAGGGCTGACTCATGAAATCCATTTAGTGGGTCATGACCAACATTTTAAAAAATGAAACAGAATAGATAATATGAGAATGCACGGCACACAGGATAAATATTGTTTTTGTAGAACTCTTGCTTTTAATTATGTGTGTGCCAGGTCAGGTTCTTCAAGGAAGCAGGTCCTGAGACAGGATTTAGTGTTTGGGAGGTTTATTAGGGAGTATTGTTGAGATCAGCGCCTGTGGAAGGGAGAGGAAGGAAGCAGGAGTGGGCAGCAGGGAGAGGTCAAGCTGGGACAGAGGACCCACAATGACCTTGACTAACCCCACAGGGAACGTGGGAATTAAAATGGCTCTTCAGAATTGTGCTGTGTTGGGCCAAGATAGCCAGGCCTTTATCCCCCACCACCCCCCAGAAAATCACGACCTGAGCACTGCCTAGAACAGGGTGTCACCTTGGGCAAGGTGGGTTCCTTCAGGTGAGGCAGGGATACAGCCTAAGGGCCTGACAGCTAGGGGCTTTCTGCAAACAGCATTCCCAGAAGTTAACAAAGCCCTCCTTGGAGGAGGCTGTCCATCAGAGAGAGAGAGAGCGCGGGAGAGTGTGCGTCTGTAAGCTAAATCAGGCTCCTTACCGTGGGTCCTAGTTAGAGTGGTTTGGAGGCCTCTGGCTGGGCTGGGTTGCACATCCACCTGAGTTGTTTTCCTCCTAATTACCTTTTGGGGTGTAGTCACCTTTCCCAAGGCTCCGTCTGTGAGAGGCAGCCCTGTCTTGGTGAGACAGCCTCCTGGCCCATTTGAACACCAAAGCCGAGCCAAGCTGCTGGGGCCCCCCATGCATTAAGGAATGGCAGCTGCTGCTAATGTCCCCAAATGAAAACGACTAAGGAGGATTAAAGCCAAGCAATGTCATTATCCCCGATGAAGCGCACACACACACAGGAGGCCTCTGCTCCTCCCCCCCCCCCCCCCCCCCCGCACCCCTCGCCCCGCCCTTTATCCTGTCTCGGCAGGCTCCCTTCCCCTTAGTTCATTTCTATCTCCCTTCTCCAGCAGATTGTCTTTAGCAAATTGTATTTTAAGTCATGTAATTATAAGTGGGTTAGAGCTCGGAGTGAGCGAGCGCTGCTCTTGGCAAAAGTCTGGAGGAACCTCTCATGCTGTTGGTTTGCAAACCCCTCCATTAGCGGCTCTGGTTGTTGCCGGGAGCAGGGGGGAAAGGAGGGCAAAAACCATACGGGGCTTCTGCCCTCTGATTGGGAAAGAAGCCTCCAGCTTTCTGCAGAGCTGGAATTACAGTCAGGCTTTCTGTGTGCCAGAATCCCCAGGGGTGGGGGTGGGGGTAAAAGCTGCGAAAAATGCAGATTCTGGGCCCTTCTGAAGATCCAAGAGTTGGGCTCTCCAGGAGGAGGTGACTCAGAAATCTACATTTTAAAGATATTTGTTTATTTATTTTTAAAGATTTTATTTATTTTAGAGAGAGAGCATGTGCCCGAGCAGGTGGAGGAGCAGAGGGAGAAGGCAGGGGGAGAGGGAGATAACCTCAAGCAGCCTCCACGTTGAGTGTGGAGCCCAAGTCAGGCTCCGTCCCTGGACCGCCCCGCCCCCAGCAGAAACCCAGAGTAGGCACTTGACAGACTGAGCCACCTTCTCACTTTGAAACCATTCCACTCTTACAGAGAAGTTACAAAACTATTACAAAGGATTCATTTTCCTCTATCATCCCCCTTTCCATGATAAGTATCCCCATTATTTCCTTCTGGACCATTTAAGAAGTTGCTAATGTGATGCCTTTTACCTTTGCTTATCTCCTAAGGACAATGAAATTGTCTTAGTAACTATAACAGAATTATCAAATTCAGGTTATTTAGTATCAATACAATACTCTTATCTAATCTACAGTAAACAGCAAATTTCTCAACTTGTCCCCCCCTTTTTAATAATTGAGAATCACAGAGTGCTTTTAGTTGTCATTTCTTTTTGTCCCTTTTATTTAAAAAGAAAAAAAAATTTTTTGACAGAGATCACAAGCAGGCAGAGAGGCAGGCAGAGAGAGAAGAGGAAGCAGGCTCCCCGCTGAGTGTCCCCCCCCACCCCCGCTCGATCCCAGGACCCTGAGATCATGACCTGAGCCTAAGGCAAAGGCTTTAACAACCACTGAGCCACCCAGGCGCCCCTTTTAATCTGAGAGTTTCTCAGCCCCCGCCCCCGCTTCTTTTTTGGGGTCATTCATGACCTTGACATTTTCCAAGCACCTACACCAGTTGTTTGATAGAAGGTCTCTTGGTTTGCATTTGTCTGGTTAGCTGTATTGCTAACACCTCCATTGACCTTGAGCCCTTTGAAAAAGATTGGGCAGCCCCGTCTAGAACGCAGATGTTCAAAACTCTTACCTCCCAATAATGCTGATGCCTAGAGGATTTTGAAACAATAGCTTTATGGGACACCAGATTTATCTCCTCCGTGGGGTTTTGAGTTTGGGACTTGTTTTTTTTTTTTGTTTTTTTTTAAGATCTAATTTGTTCAGAACTCAAATCCGAGAGATTTCTTTAATTGCCTGCATTGCTAAACTGGGGAAGTCTGGAGGGATCCCGCTGGGCCTTTAATTTCTTCGACTTTCATCCGCTAGAAGGCAGGAGGGTTCTGGCAAGGTCATCCAGCAGGCTGCTGGTTTGGGGTGGAGGTGGGCTGGTAGGAAGTAGCAAGAGGACAGACGGGTCAAGATTGGAGGGAAGAAAAACCACACCCCTTCATGCCCCGTGCAGACGTGCAGCAACCTGCAGGTGCTCCCTTGGCAGGATTTCCTCAACTCGTCCTCCCACCCCACCTTGGGTGAAACTCCATTTGCTCCGTTTTGCAGATGCGCGACTTCACTTACCCCTTGGTGCTTAGGGAGTGGCTGAGCTGGGATTTGAACCCAAATCTGACCGGTGTGTACTGGGTGCTTAGCCAATAAGGCTCCCAGGGAACTGCAAATAAGATCAGGAGAGCTCCGGGGGAAAAAAACTCAAGTCTGACACTGAGGAGCTTGCGATTTGACCCAGCCGCTGGCGTAACTGAGGCTATGCTGGGTCCGTGCTGGGTGTCTGTCCCGTGTCTGTTGGGTGGTCTTTCGACCTCACCATCAGCAAATGTCTAGATGCATGCCGGGAGCCAGAGAGCCTGAGTTCCCGTTCTGACTGCGGTTAGCCCATAGTGCGCCCTCGGGCCATGATGGTTTTCTCTTGGTTACCCCATCTGGATCCATTCCTCCTTCCCCTCACAGGCTTTCTGCACCCAGGAGGCAGTAGGCTCCCTCACCCTCTGCTTCTGGTTGTTTGGCCAATGGGAGCCTGGGAGGAGATGGTATTTTTATTCTCAACTCCTTCCAGGGGACCCCTTGCATTCTTCTACTAAAGACTCCCGTTTCAGCCAGGCTCTTTTCACCACTAGGGCAGCTGCCACGTCCAGGTTCTGGTAGCCTCCCCTCCCCTCTTGGCTCAGGGCTAGTGTAGGAGGGCTCCTCGCTGTTGCTATCCCCAGGTTATTGCACGACTCTTTTTTTTTTTTTGAAGATTTTATTTATTTATTTGACAGACAGAGATCACAAGTAGGTGTAGAGGCAGGCAGCAAAGAGAGGAGGAAGCAGGCTCCCCGCGGAGCAGAGAGCCTGATGTGGGGCTCGATCCCAGGACCCTGAGATCATGACCCGAGCTGAAGGCAGAGGCTTTAACCCACTGAGCCACCCAGGCTCTCCTGCGCTGCTCTTATAGGCGTCCCAAAGCTGCCCACACCTGTGCCAACAGACCACTTATTAAACTCTTCCCTTTCACTAATTCCTCTAGGAGGAAGAGGAGGGAGGCAGGGAAGGACTTCCCTGAGGAGGTGCTTCTGACCAGATCCTGGAAAGATGAGCAGGCTTAAGACCGGCAAAGAAGAGGGAAAGGCATTCTAGGAAGAGGGAATAGCATGTGCAAAGCCGCTCTCATTCTAAAATCTACTTTCATTGAGTACTTACTATGAGCTAAGCCCTTTGCACGTATCATCTCCTCCTAACAATCTTATGAGGCTGATACATTCACCCCCATTTTACAAATGAGGAAACTGAGGTACAGAGAGCTCAAGCAACATGTTACATAGCTGGAGAGACAGTGACACTCTGCACCCAGGCCGTAGCCACTATCCTGTCTCTGGGACATGGAGACAAATTTGTAGTCTGAGTGCGAATTCATGAAATAGGAGGTCAGGAGTGGATCCACCCAATCCTGATCTGACGAGAAGCCTTTGGGGCACTTTGGCTGGCTGGGTGGCAGGATGATAGCAAGATGTTTTGCTCTGACACGGCGCCCAGGATCACCTGTTCCAATCTCTGCCCAACCACTTCCGAGTCTTGTCACCTTGGCGCGTTGCCTAACCTCTCTGGGCCTCGATTTTCCCTTCTGTAAAATGGGGATAACCACATTACCTAGCTCGTAGGATTATTGTAAAGATTAAATGCGTTAATGTAGCAAAAGCACCCAGAACAGCGTCTGGTAAACCATGTAAGTTACACCATGTTTGCTGTCGCTGTCAACATGGTTACCATCACCATCTCATTATCTATGGCAAACCCGTGGGTGTGTAGAGTTGAAAGAATTGAGCACTTTTGGCAAATTTGCTCCTCCCCCTGCTCCTTGGGTCTGAGCTGGTCTCTGCCAAGTCATTTTACTTGCCCGGCTTCCTCTGCCAAATGGATACCTTTCCCCAACTCTCTGGCCTCCAGACCCTCTCAGAAGGAGGTTAACCCTAACTGGCCTTGAGAATTCTGAGTTCTTGTATTTCAGGATTGAAGTGAGAGTTCTTTTTTTTTTTTTTTTAAGATTTTATTTATTTATTTGACAGAGAGAGATCACGAGTAGGCAAAGAGAGAGAGAGAGGGAAGCAGGCTCCCTACCGAGGAGAGAGCCTGATGCGGGGCTCGATCCCAGAACCCTGGGATCATGACCTGAGCCAAAGGCAGCGGCTTAACTCACTGAGCCACCCACGTGCCCCATGAAGCGAGAGTTCTTATTAATTGCCATCATCGCTAGGAGGGCAGAGGATCCAGCTCACTGCCATAAGCAGTCCTAACATCCCAACTTCTCCTTCCCTCCCATGTTCATGCAGTGCCTTTACTGAGCACCTACTGTGTGTGCGTTACTTTGAAAGGTTCAGGGGCAGGACTGTAGCAAGGAATAGACAAGGTTCCCATTCTTGGGAAGCTGACATGCTGGAAGGGATGACAGCAGGAAAGTAAGTGAGAAATATATAATAGCAGAGAGAAATAAATAATGGCCATGAAAATTAAAACAAAAGCAAAGTAGAGCAAGGCACTAGAAAGTGGTTGAGAGGGGACAAGAGAAGTGGCTTATGAGTATTTTAGACTCAGGGAAGGGTCCTTCCCAGGAGGCCCTGGAGTATTCTGGGACACCTGCAATGTCAAAGTTCCCCTGGGAATTTGTTGTGCACACTGCCATCATTCCTAAGGGGTCTCCTGTCAGTGACTCTTGCCCCCTCCCATCCATCCTCCACACTATGCCCAGTGTGCTCTTTCCGAATTTGACCACATCACCCGCTTGCTTCTTACTGTGGCTAGGAGGACTCAAATCCCCACTTCAGCCCATCAGACCTGCCTTGTCTAGTCTTTTCTACCTCCAGCTTCAACTTTGATCATGTCCCCTCCCATGGTGGGGCCCAGTAATTTGGGCTGTCTGACTGCTACCTGCTTGAATACCCTTTCCTTTTGCCTTTGTAACACTCACTCCTCCATCTCAAAAGTCTCTTCCTCCAGGAAGCCTTCCATAACTACATCAGACCCCCACTCCCCGCCAGTTATAACCTGCCACCACCTCCTAGGATTTTCCTACTTAGAGCTCACCAGAGTTGGTAATTATATATCTGTATGCTTATTTTATGAATGTTTGACTTCCCATTAAAGTATAAACCCTCTGAGGACAGGGAGCTGGTCTGTCTTATTTGCGGGTATTTCCCCAGCACCTAGAACAGTGCCTGACTTTTAGTAGGAGCCTTATAAATGTTTCTGAATGAATGACCAGAGCTATAAAGGGGAATCAAGGAGCCATAAAGCAATCACCAGCAAACAGGGGAGATAAGAGAATAGTTCCTGTACAATCTGATAAGTATGATAATAAAGCTACAGGATGCCAGGTGCTGAGTATGGATCCAGGAGACGTATCAGTGTCTGCTGGGCAGAGGAAAGCATTGAGCATACCATAGGTATCATGTGATTCATCCTGTTTCCCTTTTTGCCTTGGCTGCTGGGAGATGTCTGCCCATTCTCGTGCCCGCTCATCTTTCTTTTATCTTTTTATTGAAAGGTGCTTCAGGGCCCTGATCAAAGACAGTGGGACCTCAGCTGGAAATGAAATGACAACATGCATAAGGATGAGGAGGCAACTGTACTCAGTACCGACCCCTCTAGAAACACATGAGGGGACAGAGATGTGTGCATAAAGATGGTCACTGCAGGGCGCCTGGGTGGCTCAGTGGTTTAAGCCGCTGCCTTCGGCTCAGGTCATGATCTCAGGGTCCTGGGATCGAGTCCCACGTCGGGCTCCCTGCACTGAAGGGAGCCCGCTTCCCTCTCACTCTCTCTGCCTGCCTCTCTGCCTACTTGTGATCTCTCTCTGTCAAAATTAATAAATAAAATCTTTAAAAAAAAAAAAGATGGTCACTGCAGCACTCTTCTTTTTTTTTTTAATTGTATTTATTTATTTGACAGACAGAGATCACAAGTAGGCAGAGAGGCAGGCAGAGAGAGAGGAGGGGAAGCAGGCTCCCCGCTGAGCAGAGAGCCCGATGGGGGGCTCGATCCCAGGACCCTGGGATCATGACCTGAGCCGAAGGCAGAGGCTTTAACCCACTGAGCCACCCAGGCTCCCCTGCAGCATTCTTTATAAACAAGTGGAAACAACTCTCCATGAGTAGGACCTGGTTAATAAGGGTGTATCTGCCCCCCAAAAGACTGAAGTAGACGTATTCCCACAATTCTCAAATTTTAGTATATACAAGCATTACCTGCAGATACTTGTAAAATGCAGATTGCCTCTCCTCCTCCCACCCAGGTCTGATGCAGTAGTTTCGGGTGGAGCCTAGGAACCTGCATTTTAAATGAGCATGCTTTGGGGCACCTGGGTGGCTCAGTGGGTTAAGCCTCTGCCTTCGGCTCAGGTTATATCTCAGGGATATAGGATCAAGCCCCACATCAGGCTCTCTGCTTAGCAAGGAGCCTGCTTCCCCCTCTCTCTCTGCCTGCCTCTCTGCCTACTTGTGATCTCGCTCTCTGTCAAATAAATAAATAAAATCTTTTAAAATAAATAGATAAATAAGCATGCTAGAGGATGTGATGTGGAGAGATAGCAGCCCAAGCCTGAGCGGCTGACATTGACATGAGAAGTGGCTCAAGACCTACCATCAAGTGGAAAATCAAGTGTCCGTCTGTTTATATACATGTGTGTGGCACATTTTGATTGAACTTCACATAGGCCAGTCCTTTGCTAGGCTTTCTAGGCAATAGCTCACCTAGGAAGTAGGAACTGTTATAATCCTCATCTTACAGGTGAGAAAACGAGGCTCAGACAGGCGACGTCCCCAGCCCACGGCCTGTAGCTGGTTAGTGGCAAAACGGGTTTGAACCCAGATGTATCTGATTCCAGATACACTATGCAGACTGCTTATATATGTGTGAAACATAGAAGCATATGTTTGACCCCATGTAGGGTTAAAAATATATTCTTTAAGTGCTATTATCGCATTCAAACCAAAATCAGTATATTTATTTTTTTTGAGTAGGAAATACATTCGCATGATTAAAAAAATAATAAAACTCTTTGAAAAGGTGTTGTGGAAATTTTCCCTCCATTCTCTGTCTCCCAGCTGCCCAATTTCCTTCCCTTTGCCCCACTTCCCAACCCAGGTAACCCTGTTCTGAATATCTGTCTCTCCTCCTCAACATCCTTATGCTGATACAGCGAATCCGAAAGCTGGGTAGTTTCTAGCGATCTGAAAGGAGCAAAACAGAAATGCCAACAGAAGTTGCTTCTAGAACCATAAGAAGTAGAGGAGGCTTGCCAAGACTGGGTGCAAATTACTCACCTCTCTGGGCCTCAGTTCCCTCATCTGTAAAGTGGGGGTAATAATCTCAAGGAAGAGATGATGTCAGCTACTGTCTATTAAGCGCTTACAATAAGTCTAGCGTGTAATAAATCCCATATAAGCAACAAGGGGACACTAAGAAAAGTTTGTACTTGGACCTACAGATTCAGAATTTCCTGGGTCTGGGCTCTGCCACCTGCATTTTTAACAAGTCCCTGGATGATTCTAAATCATGAGAGCACCCCAGCTGAATTCCAGGTTGCTCCTGGGTCCTGTTGGATACTTGCTAGTTTGTGGGCATCTAAGACAATTGGGTCATTTTGAGATCACAAAAGAATAACAATTGCCCCCTCCAAGAAAAACGTGCCATGCTCCTGAGAAGAGGATTTCCTGTCCACGTTCAGGGCCCAAACACTGACACGTCACTTCCTGCACCCCTGAAAAGTCTTGGGAATCCAATCCTGCCCTGGGGGTCTCCTCAGTTGGCAGTACCCACTCACCCCCACCTTGATTTACCATCTTCAGACTCTTCCCTTTTTCAAAGAGGCCAAGTCCTGCCTCATCCATGCTCCCAACAACAGGCTGGAGAAGTCATGGGTTGTGCAAATTAATTCAAGGGCCACCTCGACTGTTGACCTCTTAGGAGTACAAAGTGTTCTTGAGGAATTTGGCTCGCTTCCTGGAGATAATAGGAGACACCAATTTACCTCTAACTGCTCTTTGGGTGTTAAAAAAAAAGTCCCAGTGTTCTCTTGGGGCAGCTGCCTGTCATTTACCCAGTCAGTGAACCTTACTGGCTCTGGGCACTCCCCTACTTGGCACAGAAGACACTGACTTCTTTTTCTTGCCGCTTATTTGCTACCATGATATTTTACTCATTATCACAATTGCCAATTTACTGAGCTCTTTATCCCAATTAACGTAATTAATTCTTACAAGGACCTTTGGGGCAGAACCGTGGTCACCCCCAATTCACAGAAGAACAAGTTGAGGCCCGAGTGCTATGTGTCTCCCCACATCCTTTTTCAAAGCAAAAGAAATCCAACTGTTAGCAGGGAACATGGCTGCCTGGAATTTTCCAGCCTCCTTTACGGGTAGGTGGGGCCGTGTGACTGAATTACGGCTAAAGGAAGTAAGGGTTCTGCAGAACTCTGAGAGACATGGGTGTGCTCCCTTTGCTGTTGCTTCTTTGTCCCTTCTTTTACCTGATGTCTGGAACCCAAATGCCACCATCTTGGACCGTGAGGTGGGGTCCCAAATGAAAATGAACTTGGCTGGGACAACCCTGTGTCGCTGACCCTGTCCAACACTATCATCAGGCCTGGCCTGGACTTTTTCATCAGAGAGAGAAATAAGCTCCTTTCTTATTTAAACTTTTTTTTTTTTTTTTTTAATCGAGCCAACCTCAGTATCAAACACTGTGGCAGAGCTGGGATTTGAGCCTCTATCTGTCTTGGTCTGGCTAACCTATCTGCAGTTGTGGGGGTGTATCCCATAACACTGTGAAACAGGTACCACCTTGGTATGGGGGAATCGGGAGCCCAATTCCATGTCATCTCTTAGAGGCCCTCTGCCTGACCCATCCGATGTGGAATCTGGGGGAGGATCTGAGGCCACAGGCAGTGGAGGCGGAGGGAATCCATTCCTTGATTCCACAGATGTTTATGAGTACACTGTGGGCCAGCCCTGGATTCACTGCTGGGCCTTCTGGGTAAGGGCCTTGGGGAATTGCAATATGGCCCTTAGGCCTTCCCATTCCTTTATCCTTGGCATTGTGGTATTGCTGTCCCTCCCATCGAGAAGTGGAGTCTGTTTCTCCAGCCCTCCACTCTGGACTTGGCCATGTGGGTTGCTTTGGCCCATTAGGGCATAACAAACATGATGCAGGCAAAGGCCTGGAAGCCGTTGTGCACTGGGGAGTGTCTATTCCTGCCACGAACCCTGTAATCACTGTCCAAGGGGGCTGAGCTACGGCTAGGCTGCTGGATGAGGGATGCGTGCTCATTGAGCCCACTGAGCATGTGAGTGAAGACCTTCTAGATCTTTCAGTCCCGTACAAGCCGCCTGGAGGCCACAATGACCCAGAGTCATGAGAAATAGTAAATGTTTGTTATTTAAGCCACTAAGTCTTTTGGTGTTTTGTTACTCAGTAAAAACTGACTGGCTCAAGGGGTATCAGTGGGCATGTGTTCTGGCTACAAGTTACGATAGGATTCTGCATCTCACAGATCAAGGAGTTGGAGGCGGGTTGGGCAGCCCTGATTCTGCCATTCAATGATGCTGTAAAGGGCCCAGATTTTCTCTGTCTGGCCTGCCATCTTCAGCGTATTGCTTTATTCCCTACCCTTGTCCCCTCCTGTTGTCGAGGTGGCTGCCCTATGCTCCACACATGATGTCCTCACAAGACAGCATCCCAAGCGTGAAGTTGTGACTCAGCAGGTGAGAGCCTTCTTTTTGTACAGCTCTTTATTGGGTATAAAAATATTTTCTAGAAGTTTCCATCTTTAGTTCATTGGCTAAGACATGTGTCTGCCCCTAGACCAGTCATCGGCAAAGAGAAGTAAGATTGGCACATTCGGCTTCGACTAATCATGATTTGTCCCCTGAGGCTGGGTGTATTGCTGCCTAAATAAAACCAAGTTTCCACTAGCAAGCGAGTTGTGGGAAGTGGCTGTTGTGGACAGTTTCTGCCACACTGGGGACATGATATGAACAGGGTTTCTGTGGCTGAAATGTGCAACATGTATCCAAGAAAGTGGCAACAGACCAGTGTGGTCAGAGGAGAGGAGAAGCAGGGCCTGGAGAACGTTTCCCAGAGTCACTGTCAAGAATGATTAAAAACAGGGTTCTTTGGTCAGGAGAGTTTGAGAAAGGCTGAGCTGCACAACCCACAGTTTGTGTTGCTGTCACTGTCGCAGGCCTCCTGGGAACCTCGAAAATGCAAATAGGCTACCACTAATTTTCAGGGACAGGAGTGAAGTAAGTGGGCTGTATGTCTTCCCTAAACTGACTTGTCCACAGAAGGTTATTTTCCTCAGAGCATCTTCTGGTACTTCTGCTCAGGAAACACGCTTTGGGAACTGCTAAGAACCAATGAGTGGGGTGGTTCCCCACCACGGTGATGGTGCCCCCCATGGGACAATGGGCAATGTCTGGAGACATTCTGGGTCATCATTACTGCAGGAGGAGTTGGGGGGTGGGCAGGGATGCTGCTAAACATCCTTCCACTCACAGGACAACCCCCCACCCTTTCCCTGCCAGACAAAGACTTAATCGGGTTCAAAAATGTCAATCGCCCCCACAAAAACTTGTGAACATTCATGGCAGCATTATTCATGATTCAAAACAAAGAGACAACCCAAATGTCCATCAAGCGATGAATGGACAAAGAAAATGTGCTCTATCTCTACTGTGGACTGTGGTTCAGCCATCAGAAAGAATGAGGTATTGACCCATGGTACAAAATGAATGAACCTTGAAAACATTATGTTAAGTGAAAGAAACCAAATACAAAAACCACATGCTATATGATTCCATTGATGTGATGTACCCAGAATAGGCAGGCCCACAGGGACAGAAAGTAGATAGTGGTTGCCAGCAGCTGACGGAAAGGGGGATGGGAAGTGACTGCTAAGGGATGTGGGGTTTCTTTTTGGGTGATGAAAATGTTCTAAAATTGTGATCATAGTTACACAACTCCGCATATACCAATTAGCACTGACTTCTGCATTTAAATGGGTGAATGGAAGATATGAGAATTATATACCAATAGAGATGGGTTGTTTTTTTTTAATCAGTAGACAAGATTGACAGACCCTAAACTTATAGGTAATCAGGCTGACAGAAGAAAGTTGGGGATCAATGAGGGGACCGTGAAAGGCAGGCTAAGGAGTTTGAACTTTATTGCCCTGATGGGTGACAAGATTAGTGGACTCATCCCTGAATATACATCCATATTTCAGGATTCTTTGAGCTTCTACTCTGTGGGGCATTTTCCTGTACATCACCCCCTGTAATCTTTATGATGAGTGCGAAGTTAGGTCTGCCTCCCATTGTAGAGACGAGCAAGCTGAGGCTAGGAGAGGCTCACTGGCTTGACTGAGACTGCACAGCTGGTAAATTGTAGAGCTGGGGTCTGGACGCATTTGGATTTGCTCTTGACCCCAGGGGCTTTCCACTGTTGTGTGCTGACTCTCAGGGAGGGCACTCCCAGGGGGTGGCACATGGGTCATCTGCATTGTCTCTCTCCTGCCACAGCCTTGGTTGGAGCCTGAGGTCTTGGGGGCACCCCAGGAGGCCCTCCCTGGAGTGCTGACGCTTCTCTTTTCTCCTCCTCCTTCTGCCCATGCTGCAGCTGGCATCTGGATGAGGGTTGGTTGCTTAGCAACATGGATACAGATTCTGCCCTGAGCCAAGGGAACCATCTCCTCATTCTTGGCTGTGGGAACTTCAGGGAGAACAGCCCCAGGGGGGGCCTGAGGGAGCCAGGAAGGAGTGGGGAGGACAAGGACAGCTATGTCCCTGGGAGGACCTAGAGAAGGAGACACTCCTTAAGGGGAAGACCCAGCTGCAGGGGACAGTGAGAGAGAAGCAGGATACTTGAGTCAATTGTAACAATATTATTAGAAACACAACTCCATTTCTTGAGCACTACTTTTGTGGCAGGCACTATCCACAGTCCTCCCCCAGTACCATGCAGTAGATTACTATTCTTATGACCTCTTTGCAAATGAGGATCTGGGGCCCACAGAGGCTAATTGACTTGTCATGCACCCAGACAGTGGGGAAGCTGGGATCTGCACCCAGGCCTCGCTGACACCCAGCTCGGCCCCAGTTACAGCCCTAGGTGGGAACTTGCTGGAGAAAATCTACCATGTGGCTTCCAAGAACCAGTGTGGCCTGCTCTACTCTCCCTGTCCCTCTGCTTGTTCTGGACATATCATCCTTGCTTCATTTCCTCAAACACTCCAATCCCCGTCCAGCCACAGGGCCTTTGCATTTGCTGTTCCTTGTGCCTGGGATGTTCTTCCATCTACTCTCATCCCTTGGTTTACTCCTACCCATCCGTCTGGTCTCCAGTGGAACAGCATTCATTCATCCATTTATCCAAATATAGTTACTGAGTGCCTCCTGGTGCCAGGCAAACATTAGCGAACAAAACATACACGATCCCAGTCCTCTCAAAGCGTATAAATTCATAGAAGAGACAATTAATGGACAAGTCACAATTGAATGGGAAACATTCCCTGACTCCCCAGACCTTTGACAATAATCATTAATTATCAGTTAATTGCAGAATTATTTATTCAATGCTGGTTCTCCCTTCCTAGGCTCTAGGTTCTGTGGGGCCAGGGACTGTGAGGCTGTATTGTGAGGATCAGTATTATTATTATCCCCATTTTATAGATGAGGAAAGTAAGGCACAGAGAGCTTAAGCATCATGCCCAAAGTCCCACAGCAATAACTGGTGGAGCTGGGATTTGAACCCATGGCTCCAGGGTCCAGGTTTTCTATAAGTAGGCTATGAGAAAGAAAGAAAGAGAGAGAGAGAGAGAAAGAGAAAGAAAGGAAGAAAGAGAGAAAGGGGAAGGAAGGAAGGGGAAAAAAAGGGAGAGAAAAGGGAGTGAGGGAGGGATGGGAGATGCGGAGGTAGGTAGGAAAGAGGTGGGCAGATGGGAAGGAAGAAAGCCCTCATCCACGGTTGTGCATTCGGTGGCCAGCCAGAGCCTGCAGGAAGTGATCTGTTTCAGAGCCAGGCCCAGCCTCCTGGGTCCCAGCTTTCCTAGCAGCTGTGTGGTGGCCCAGGGTTGCACAACAGGCTGGGAAGCTCCTTACGTAACACACCACCCACCAGCTTGCTTTGGGCCACGGGGAGGGAGCCGGAGAAGACAGTTTTGAATGTCAGAGGAACCTTTTGGGATCTGCATTCCAACCTGTGCTTCTTGCTGGGCAAACTAGGGTGTCAGGAGTACAATCTCACAGCTCCTGAATCTAGCCCAGGGTTCTGGAAAGTACTCAGTTACTCTGCCCCAGTTTTCTAGAGGGTGAATTCTCAACATCTTTGAGCCAATAACCTGGGCTCTGGGATTCTGGCCAGAGAGACAGAGAACAGTTTTATATAAGGCTGGGGCCAGGGAACAGAGTCAATCCCTGTTTATACAAAAGAAGTCTGATGTTACTGAGTTTGGACCATGTGTCAAGTCGTGTGCTAAGAATTTCACATGGATCCCTGCCTCCAATAGCATATAGTGAAGGAGAACTTACTGTTTCTGTTTGACATAATTTTGTTCCCTTTCTTACCAGCTATGTGACCTTGGGCAAGTCCCTTCTCTTTCTGAGCTTCCAATTCTGTTTGACACTAGCAAGAAAAAGGGATTCATTCAGAGTCACTTGATAGTAAGAAGGAAAGCCAGATTTCTCCATCCACCAAAAATTGCTGATCTATGGAAACTTACTACTATTTTTCGGGCAGAGAGTAGGCAGAGCTGATTAAAACTCCACTTCTGCTCTCAATGAGATTACATCTTGAGAAGAAATAATGGCAAGTGTGTCTTGTTTTGGTTTGTTTGTTTTTTTCCTTGACCTATTGCCTGAATCAGTAATGCCTGCCCACCTGGACCACTGCATGTGGGATCTGTAGGGAAAGGTGCCAGGATTGATTAGTAATGTCTGCCACAGAGCCGCAGTGAGGGACCAAGTACCAGCCTTGTCTGGAGTTGGAGACAGCCCAGGTAGAGTTTGGAATGGGATCGCTCAAAAGCAAGTGAGGGTCTGTATGAAGCTCTACAGAGGTGGGAGGGGAGGAAGGAGTTTGCACTTCAGGGAAAACTATTTAAACAAAAACCCCAAAACCTCTGGAGATGATGACAGGTGAGGGGAAAGACATGGACGTGGCTGTGAAGACACGCGGTGTAGCAGCTTTCCAAACTGGAGATATTCGCAGAGACAGGACAGCAGCCTAGAGAGCTCACAGGCTCTGGGCGAAAAGAAACTCTGAATTCAAATCCTGTCTCAGTCCCTTGTTCAGCCTGCGACGTATCATTTAGCCTCTCTGAACCTCAGTTTCTTGTTCTGTAAATCAGGGGTTGGGGGTAGGTGATTGGGATGATTGCTGAGTGCTCATTCTTGCTGGGCGAACCTGGACAACAATGATCAGAGTGGCGGGGTGGCCGGTACTCCCTGCAGGACTCCAGGGGTGTCATTCACTGTTGTCTGTGTGAATGGCGCCCCCTGGTGCACCAACGTGAATGATAGCTCCTGGAGTTAGGCAACATGGCCAAAAGGCCCAGAGAGGTTCTGTCACTCGCCCAAGTCACACAGCTAGCACCTGAGGTGGTAGGATTTGAGCTAAAGTCTGATTCCACAGCCCAAGCCTATAAGCACCATCCCCTCCTGCCCACCACTGGTTTATCAAATTGGGCAAACAGTTCAGTGTCCATGACCGTTGGAACTTCGGGAGATTGCATGAGCTGTGTACCTTCCCCATGTGATTTTTTCACATAACAAATGAGCTCATGCCTGCAGAAATCCCAACCACAGTGCCTGGTGTGTAGTGGAAAGTAACTCACAGTGAGGCGCCTGGGTGGCTCAGTGGGTGGAGTGTCCAACTTTGATCTCAGGGTCATGAGTTCAAGCCCTGCATTGGGCGTGGAGCCTACTTAAAAAAAAAAAAGAAAGAAAGGAAAAGTAATTCAGAGTGGTGAACAAGAGGCATGCTGGGAGGGACGGTGGCTCAGTGGGTTAAGCCTCTGCCTTCGACTCAGGTCATGATCCCAGTGTTCTGGGATCAAGCCCGCATCAGGCTCTCTGCTCAGCAGGGAGCCTGCTTCCCTCCCCCCACCCCCGCCCCTCTGCCTGCCTCTCTGCCTACTTGTGATCTCTTTGTCTCTGTCAAATAAATAAATAAAATCTTAAAAAAAAAAAAAAAGAGGCCTGCTGGGAAATTGAATCCCTCCTTTCAGCTAAGTGTCTGAGGGCAACTGGGAAGGAAGAGGGTGAGAGCAGCATTTTCAATGAAAGGGAAGCAGATAAGTCCTTGGACTTGATGTAAAGAGGTAAAGGAAGCCCCCCCCCAAAAACAAAGTATTTGAGGATGAGAGCAGGGCTCAGATCTAAGAAGGGCCATTGATGTACCATCTCCAGGTAGCAAGTAGTTAGGGTATCACAGGGGACAGGAGCTGAGCTGGAGGTGGAGGAACGCAGCCTCCTGAACCAAGCCACCTACATCCAGACAGCATGGGGCACCCCCCCCCCCAAAAGCTGGCAGGCTCAGGGTGGGAAAAGGGAACTTGGGATGCTCTTACCAGAGGAAGGTAGGGAAGGCTCAAATACATTTATCATATATATGCATGATTTGAGAACATTCTGGTCACTCTCAAATTTTTTAGTTTGACAACTATTGACTCGGCCAGCTTTTATTTTCTGGGTCTTTAAATGACGTGGAATTTGGTGGCATTTCCAAATGATGCCAATTCGGGGTGGGCAGCTGAAGGGCTGGGGATGAAGGGTGAAGAGGTTCGTGTTTAACTACAGCCCTACATCAGGTGGCCTCTGTGTTCAAGCCATAGACGTTCCCAGAAGGCAAAAAACACACCCTCCCCAAACTCCCTGCTGTTATTAATCAGCCAACAGCTCAGGAGCAGGTGTGCCTGAGTGAATTTTGGGGTCATGGCAGGTAATCCAGTCTGGCTAGGCTGAAGCAGGTGACCTGACTGTCGGCCTGATCCTGAGCCACCGAATAAGGGGATTAATCTAAACCTCTCAGAGGAGAGGACGATTTTCGAGAAATCCTGGGACCCAGAAAATGGAAGCTGGACATAGTGCCCTGAGGCTTGCTTACTGGGATCATTTAGGAAAGCTGCCATTATCGTTAAGACACCTCGGGGGGCGGGGGGGCAGGAAAAAGGCTCAGAGGGGTCTGGGAGGAACAGAAATGCTGCTGGGGGGCTGCTGGGAGTTCATGCATTTCTCAAGGGGTCAGTTATGACCAATGCTAGCTGATTGTCACTGAATAGAGCCAGAAAGGCTGGATTTGGGTCCTGCCTCCATTCCTCTGCTGTGTGACCTTGGGCAGGTCACTTCCCCTCTCTGGACCCCAGTTTCCTCATCTGTAAAATTGAATAATAATAGTACCCATCTCATAGAGATGTTTGAATGAATGTTTGCAAATGCCCAGCACTGTGTCAGGCTTGTAGTGAAAAACACTACATACAAATGTAAATATGTCAATTCCAAAGGCTTTAGGAACTGTGTTAGGAACCAGGATTTCAAAGACCAGAAGATGCTTCTGGTGCTCTTGTCACTTAGGAAATTCCAAGGGTTTTAGGAGTTCTGTTTCAGAAACTGGGGCCTGAGACCAATACAGTTGACTACCTCCTGCACAATGTAGGGGTTGGGACACTGCCCCCCCCAACACAGAGTCAAAAATCCCCATATAACTTAACTTCCCCAAAACTTAACTCCTGGAGCGCCTAGGTGGCTCAGTGGGTTAAAGCCTCTGCCTTTGGCTCAGGTCATGATCCCAGGGTCCTGGGATCGAGCCCCACATCAGGATCCCTGCTCGGCAGGGAGCCTGCTTTCTCCTCTCTCTCTGCCTGTCTCTCTGCCTACTTGTGATCTCTGTCTGTCAAATAAATAAATAAAATCTTTAAAAAAAAAAAAACTTAACTCCTAATTGTCTACTGTAGGGCAGAAGCCTTGCTGATAATATAGTTGATTAATACAATTTCATATATTATATGTACTAGATGCTATAGTCTTACAATAAGGTAAGCTAGAGGGAAAAATGTTAAAAATCATAAGGAAGTAAAAGTACATTTATAGCACTGTACTTGTGATTTATTGAAAAAAAATTCCACATATATGTGGACCCATACAGCTCAAACTCGTGTGGTCCAAGGGTCCACTGTGTGTTGTATATATTTTCTATGATTTCACAGGGGGCCACATGGGGAAGCCACCAGGGTCAGGCAGGAGGTAGAGAGAGTGCGGGAAAAACACAGGCAAGAGCCTTTATTATGATTTCTGCAGGAAGGAATGGGCAAGCCAGGGTCAGCAAGCTGAGAAGGATGAAGATTGGCTCAGTTGAATAATTATAGCAAGCCCAAGGGTGCAGGCTCTGTCCCTGACCCTGGGGTGATTAGGGCGGGGGGGATAACAGCTGGGAGCTAAGAGCTTGATAAGGTAGGCTTCCCGACTGGCTGGTTTGCATGTGAAAGGGGCGCTGGCGGGTGGGTTGTTGGCTCTCTCTGGAAGGAGCTAACCTTGGGAGAGGCAGTCAGGCCTTTCCTCTTGCAGCACCTACAAGCATTAGTTCACTCAGTCTCTGTAACCGATCTGCTGTACCAGTTGGAGTGACTTTGGCCATGAGCACCAGAAGAACTGATTGAAAGAGGCTTAAGAAATAAGATGCTTAATTCAATGTGACATAACAAGAGGGCTTGAGGTGGAAGCTTCCAGCTTTAGCTTGTCAAGTCAACAGAATCATCCAGGACACACACCATTTCTCTCCTTTGCCTTTTTTCCTGCCCAGCATGTTGGTGGTGTCTCTCTCCCTGGTCCCAAGAAGGAAAGAGGTTTCAGGGACGGTTGCGGTGGAACCATGCCAGAACTTCGGGGTGGAAAACAGTGCAATTATTTCTTGCACTCGGCAGGAAGAGGTGACTACAGCGGGACAGTGTTTCTGTCCCACGTGGTGCAGGGACAGGATGGCAGTGGGGATATCCCCTGAACTGCCTTCAGCTGGCAGCTGGACTAGGCTCGAAGGGCCAAGGAGGCTTTGTTCACGTATCTAGGACTTGGGTGCTCCTCTGGGTGGTCTCGCGTCCCATGGCTAGCTTGGGCTTCCGCACGACATGGTGGTCTCAGAGTGATCAGACGCCCCTCCCAGTGGCTGACTTCCAGGGCAAAAGGTGGGGGAATCGTGTGTGCCAGGGCTTTCTTAAGGCCTCACTTCTAGTGCATTCTTTTGGTCAAAGCCAGTCGCAAGGCCAGCTCCAATTCCAGGGGAGTTTTTGGAGTTGGTCACCTGCCACTCCCAGTAAAAGTAGGAAAAAGAAAGAAAGGAAAGGAGAGAGGGGATTTGGTGAGATAGCTGGTGGTATCGGCCTCACGCAAGCTTCAGTGTCCCATGAAGAGGAGGCGGGACAGAGCTGGTCTTTTGTTAGAGCAACGGGGTGGCATGGCGGGTATTCGTACTTCTTGGAGCACCAGGCTAACATAAGGCCCCCAGAGTCTTCTCTTTCCCTCTCTCTCTCTCCCTAGCTCAGCGTGCTCTACCTGTCCGTAACCTCCCCTGGGTGGGGGAGCAGGACCATGAGGGGGAAGAGGATGGTTACACATATGGGGGTGGGGGAGGGCTCCGTTATTTCAAAAAGGTGGAAGGATTTGGCATCGCTCCTGGTGCCAAATTGAAATCAATGCTGGCTTCACTCCCAGGCTGGTTCCCATCCCCTCCAGAGGGCAGACACTCTGCAGCACCGGTCTGGGAAGGTCACTTGCTTGTCACAGGAGGAGGTGGGGGAGGGGCCATGACCGTCAGAGCCCCAGTAGAGAACTGACTCCCACTCAAGTGGGTCAAGGGACTTTAAAGAAGAGACTTCTTTCAGAGTGAGGACGGGGTTAGGGGCAAGAGAAGGGAGGTTGATGCTCAGAGAGTGGTGACACAGGGAAGTCATTACTACCCTTAATAAAGGCTTAAGAAATAGGATGCTTAATTCAGTCTGACCTAACAGGAAGTCTTGAGGTGGAAGCTCCCAGCTGACAGGGAGATAGGAAGGGACCAGAGTGACGGAAGCCCAGAGAGATGGAGGGCTGGGGCTGTGGGGATAGCCAGGCAGACCGCCGCAGAGACATGGTGCTCAAACAAAGGAGTCTGAAAGAAACGCCCCACCTCCCTCTCAGCCTGCAGATCTCCTGCGGGTCCCTCCCATTGGCTACACCCACTTGGAAGCTGGAATCAAGGGAGCCCTTGGGTGATGTGGACTCAGGGCAGGCAGAGAAGGGTAGAGAAGGAACGGGTAGGGTGGGCAAACAATACAGGGGTGTTATGCTCATGCCCAAGAGAGGTGGTTATATTTGTAATTATTTTTCAATATTCCAGAATGTCCCATTAATAGATATGCCACAATAAAAAAAAATTAAAATAAAAATCCCTCTCTCGTTCATCTCTGTAGAAAGAAAACTTTTTGATTGAAGCACAATATATGTATAGAAGAGGTACCTATCAGAAGTGCAGTTTGATGAGTTGTCACCAGTGAGCTTATCCATGTAACCAGGTCAAGAAATAGAAAATTCGGGGATACTTGGGTGGCTCAGTGGGTTAAGCCTCTGCCTTTGGCTCAGGTCATGATCTCAGGGTCCTGGGATTGAGTCCCACATCGGGTTCCTTGCTCAGCAGGGAACCTGCTTCTCCCTCTGCCTCTGCCTGCCACTTTGCCAGCTTGTGTGCTCTATCTGACAAATAAATAAAATCTTGGAAAAAAAAAAAGAAATAGAATATTCGAAGTCCCCCGACTTCCCGTCAGTATGTCTGCTTTAACTCCCTTCCAGCAGATAACCTGTATTCTGACTTCTAATTGTACAGGTGCACTCCCCAATTTTGTTTTTATATAAAGGACATTCTTCAGCACAAGCTTCTTGGAGTCTGGCTTCTTTCACTCTACATAATTTTTTGTTGTAGTTGCTTTTAACTTATTTCCACTTGTCCCTGCAGAGATATTATTACGAGGGGCATCTTTGAGTCTATGTTTTTGGGTTTTTTTTTTTTTTGCCTGTGACTTTTCTTTTTTTTAAGATTTATTTATTTGGGAGAGAGAGAACACAAGCAGAGGGAGGGGTAGAGGGGAGGGAAAAGGAAGACTCCCTGCTGAGCGGGGTGCCTATTCCTGGGGTCAGTCCCTGGACCTTGAGATCAGGCCCTGAGCCAAAATTAAGTTGAGAGATACTCAAACAACTAAGTCACCGAGGGGCCCCGCCTTTGATTTATTTTCTTAGGAAAAACCCCCAGATTTAGGTTTCCTGGGTTGAAGGGTATAAACATTTTTACAGCTCGTGCTGTGGGAGGCCGCATTACTTTCTGAAGGATGTGCAGTTCTCATCACTCCCTATGTTAGAAGCCTACCACTGAGATTACAATCAATGTTTTGGGCTTTAGTGAAAGGAAGGGAAGAGGGAGTCAGTTTTGAATCCCGCTAGGGAGGACTCTGAAGCTGGAAATATGAATTAGGGACACCCAAGCCGTATGTACTTTTTCCAAAATTATTTGTTATTTTGTTTAAAAAAAACCACAACATTCTGGGGCACCTGGGTGACTCAGTGGGTTAAGCCTCTGCCTCGGCTCAGGTCAGGATCCCAGAGTCCTGGGATCGAGCCCCCACTTTGAGCTCTCTGCTCAGTGGGGAGCCTGTTTCCTCCTTTCTCACTGCCTGCCTCTCTGCCTACTTGTGATCTCTGTCTGTCAAATAAATAAATAAATAAAATCTTTACAAAACAAAAAACATTCTGGCAGAAGTCAGAATCCCATCAGACTGCCTGACCCTTATCTTATGGATTACTACTGTTTTTATTCTGAACCCATAAGTGGAGTGAAATATTTAGCATCTTTTTAGGATTTCAAGTTTGCAGTTTGACCCTGGCAGTCTCAAGAAATTAAGGCTCAGAAAGGTCAACTGACTCTCCTAATGGCACACAGAAAATCAGTGGCAGAGCCAGGACTAGAACCTGGATTTCTGAACAATTTGTCCAGTGTTCTCTCCCCTATAACACTGTGCCCTCCCTGCCTGTCCTCCAACTTATGAGATTACTTTCACGGTTCTTAGAAAGAGGTTATTGTGTTCTCTCATCATTGTTCCCAGACCCCATGTGATTGGGCCGACAGTGGACGTTAGATCTAGACTGGGCCAACTGGATTCTCTTCTCAACTAAGAAGTTGAGATTAAAACATCAATGTGTTTTTGTTGTTGTTGTTTTATTTTGTTTTGTTTTTTAAAGAATTTGTTTTATTTGTTTGACAGAGATCACAAGTAGGCAGAGAAGCAGGCAGAGAGAGAGGGAAAAGCAGTCTCCCTGCTGAGCAGAGAGCCCGATGCAGGGCTCGATCCCAGGACCCTGAGATCATGACCTGGGCCAAAGGCAGAGGCTTAACCCTCTGAGCCACCCAGACGCCCCTGTTTTATTTTGTTTTTAAACTGGGTTCCAAAGTGGGAACTCAAAAGAAGCAAGCTGGCAGGAGAGGAGAGCAAAGAAAATAGTCTTTAAAAATAAGAGGTCAGGGACACCTGACTGGCTCAGTCAGAAGAGCAGGCAACCCTTGATCCTCAGGGTTGTAAGTTCAAGTGCCACATTGGGGGTAAAGTTTACTTAAAAAAAATAAATAAATAAAAATAAAAACAAGAGGTCAGGTTGAGAGACCAGGTAGTTTGAAAGACAGAGTTGGAGAGTTGGAGAGAAGAGCTGATTTGGTTTCTGATAGCTTTCTAGTTCTTAGTTCTTGTTCTTTATGGGAATGTGTCTCCAGTTTACACACGATAACCTGTATTCATATAATTTAGCATGATTTTGGCTGCCGTAAGAAAATTTACGGATTCTTGTAACAGGAAGTACAGAGCCAACATGGATATCAGGCATGGTATAATCAGAGTTCCTGCTATATTGCTCTGCAACTCTTTCTAGGCCCTTTTCCTCCATCATGTGTTGGCTTTGATCTCACACTGGCTTATCTCATGGTTACAAGAGGGACCATCAACAACAGGGGCAACACACCTCTTATTCCCATCCATGCAGCTAGAAAAAGCATTTCCCCTCCAACCCCAGACTATAAATACTTCCTTTCTGTCTGATTAGGTCACTGTCAGTTATGTACCTATTCTTGATGCTTTGCAGTCTCCAGGAGAATGCTATGCCGTGATTGGCTTGCATTTGTGTTCCTGGTCCAATCATTGGCGAGGAGGATGGAAAGGATTGGCTAAGGGTAATTAATTGAGATCTACCCTGGAGATACACGTACAAATCAATTTCCGTCGGCTGAATGGGAGAGGGCTGGTTACCTGAACAAATTGGGATCTGCTAGGAAGGAAGAAGGGAGAACAGATGCTGGAGAAGGAAAAAAAAATCATTTTGAACTATTTTGAGTGGATGTCTGATCCTTGTAGCCAAAGAGTCATTTGGACAATCAGCTTCCTGGTCTGTGGCCAATTTCCTTTGCCCAGCTCCTCTGTAGCCTGATTCTAATTTCCTCCTCCATTCTGTAGACTCTGTTATCGCCAACATTTCTCACCGCTGGCTCATTGCTTTGGCAAGCTGGCATCTCACTCTGCTCCAAGCCCCGCTGATGGAGCTGAAGATCCCTTTAGCAGAATCAGTTCTGGCAGGTTCTAATTTAAAAAGCCTCACACTTCTCTGCATGGCGGCTGCTGAGATCTGCACCCATAAAGGCAGGGAGAGTAAATTCTTCAGAGGAGAGCCTATTTTTAACAAGTCCTGGACCTAATTGAACTTAATCGTTGTTCAGTCACTGACACTTGAAATGTGTGAGTCACTAGGCTATGTATGGAGCTGAGAGCTATGGTGGCCCTTTAAATATCAAAGAGATGGTAGCTATCAGCTTCCAGAAAAGCTGCTAGAGTCTGGGGCTATGGCTTCACTCATGGTTGCCCCTGAGACAGACAGCCCTGGATTCCAATCCTGGCTTATCCACTTCCTGCAACAGTCACTGTTTCTTCAAGCCTGTTTCCTCATCTGTAAAATAAGGATGGGAACACTTGCCCCAAAACATTTCTTGTGAGTCATCAAGGCCTGACAGGAGGCTGCTCAAAATCTTTATTCTACTTGGCATGAATATTCACCTTTCCTTGAAGAAACGTTAATGTGCCTGTTTATGACATGTTGCCCAAACCCCATACATGATATACCATTACACTAACTTTCCTCATGGTTACAACGTGGCTGCCAGCAACATCAGGGACAACATGTTTCCTTGTGCACCACATTAACTTTCTGAAACCAAAAATACCATAAGTTCTAAAACACATCTTGTCCCGAGAGTTTAGGGATAAGACAATGGAGATCTTAGTGTGACTGAGCTACAGTTATTCCAGGGCCTAGTGGGTAAGGTGAAACTCAGATGGAATCATGATCACCCTAGAAAACCAGTACCCCCATCATTTGCCTTGAGCAATGTGGCTACTTCTTGAAGTTAGCCCAGAAAGAAGTGGTCATTTGGTATTTTGGGGCCATTTGTATGGAAAATGTTTATCTTTTTTTTTAAGATCTTTTATTTATTTCTTTGACAGAGATAGATCAGAAGTAGGCAGAGAGAGGAGGAAGCAGGCTCCCCGCTGAGCAGAGAGCCCGATGCGGGGCTCCATCCCAGAACCCTGAGATCATGACCTGAGCTGAAGGCAGAGGCTTTAACCCACTGAGCCACCCAGGAGCCCTGGAAAATGTTTATCTTTAAACTACTCCATTTGGCCTGTGAAAAATGCTCATGCCAGGAGTCACGGGTGACCTGGGTCAGACTAGGGTTCCCTGTGTCATGCTCACAGAGGGTGGGTGTGGGTCCTCCTGAAGAAAATGACGGGCAATGTCCCCGCGGCTGGTGAAGTTCTCTTTGTCTTAAATTGTTTCTCTCTTGTTTTGCAGAGTAGGAAGAAATGGGTCCGTTTTGGTGCGTGTGGAGGGTGTACCCATCGTAGCTACGGTAAGGCTGTGGGGCTGTGAGAAACGGCGTGAGGAGAGTGTGAATGCAGGTGCCAGCGATGAGGAAGCCCCTGAGGTAGTGACTGAGTGGTGGTGGGAGTGGCTGTTACTATCGTGAAGGTAGCTACTCTGGACAGGGGTCGCTGAGAGGTGTGTCAGTCCTCTACCCTCCACCTTCTCGCCATTCGCTTGGGTTCTCTTCCAGAGCCTTCGAGGGAGGAACGCCTGTCTGTGCGGGTCACAAAGGCGCCAGTTCCAGGGCTCCGAGAACTCCCAGACGCGGGGTTGGGGGTGGGTGCAGCGGGGCCGCGCAGGGAGCATTGGTTTCGGTGCCCTCGGAACTGCCCCTGCCATTTGACACGCAGCTGGAGCTGGCGGCCCCGGGTAAGTTTCACCGCTTGCTGCTCCACAGCTCCCCCTGCTGGTGGCGTCTCCTAGCCCATTTCCTTTAAGCCGCCCTAAAGCTGGAAAATATCACAAGCTCCCTCAATTAAACATAAATAAACTACAATGTGTAAAATAACTTCAAGAAAGTCTATCAAACTTCCATTTCACCCTATAAAGATCCCATTTAAAAAACTGTATTTCTGTACCCCTACTTGGCTAATGCCCCAAGTACATCTTAACACCAGGTTGGGCAGCCTTGGTTCAGGTTTTATAGGCTCCTCTCTCAGACCTGGTATTTTATAACCCATGTAGTCATGGGTCTGGCTTTTCCTTTAATTACAGATTGTAAAAATTCAGCAGCAGAGGAGGAGCCTGCCTCGCATGCCCCAGCTAATTAAATGTTAGTTGGGAAAGGTGATCTCTTCATTCATTCAAACACTATTTGCTAAGAGCTTATCCTGTGCCCCAGACTATAGATGCTATAGTGGCTGGACTGAGGCCCAGGGAAGCGGAGGACATGTGCTTGAGGGCAGGCTTTGAGCTTCCTCTCTGGAACCGCAAACTCAAATTCCTGCTAGCTCCGGGCATTTGTAGGGAATGTGGGAATTGGAGAGAGGAGTTAGGTAAGCACAAGGGAGCAGTGAAGTCTGCAGCCAAGAGAGTGAGTACACTACCCACATTCACATTTTAAAACACCGATTGCTGAACAGGATGGGAAGAAGGTTGAACCCACCCATAGGCCTCAAGTTTGAGACCCTGGAATGAGAGAGTGGTGAGCCAGGGTCTAGAATACTGGTGGGGCTCTGAAGGCTCAGCTGTGAGAATGGGGGTGAAGCTCTCTGTAGGGAACGCAGTGGGCCCAGCCCAGTGGGCACAGACAGAGAAAGACCTATGTTGGTGTCTGGAAGCTAGGGAAGCCCAGGGGGACCCTGGCTCTGGGTGTGTGCAGTGAGTATCAGCAAAAAGGTGGGAAGTTGATGGTGCCTCCAGTTCCTGGGGAAAAGCACACAACACAACCAAAGAACTCAAGGGCAAGATAAACTGATACTTGACAGTCCTGATTCACAAACAAGGTACATTCATCAAACACCTGTTATGTGCTAGGCACTGTGCTAAGAGCTTTATAAGCATTAGTTTATGCTGAGAGTTTGGTATGAGTATCCCCATTCAAAAGATGAGGAGACTGAGGCTTGGAGAGATAGAATCATACTGTCATTGATTGTCATGGTTACTTGAGTCCTGCTTTTAGAAAGGTGTATCACAGATACACTTAGGTCCAGAAGAGCCCTTGAACATAGAAAAGGTCCTGAGCAATATGAAATTAGAGCTGCATAAAACTCATAAATAGAAAGAGGTCCCAAAGTGAGTATCTTTTGCCTAAGCCTTATCAGTCAAGTAAATCCTGCTATGTCCTCTACCCCCACCCTGAGCTCTCTTACACACTGATCTTATTATATTCTTGCTTTTAAGGAACCTCCAGACTTTTCCAGACTTCTTTGCCAGTCACTTCCCCCTGGATGTCACTACCTATACTAGATCACACACCATTCTCTGAATACTCCTTTTATCCACTTGCCTCTCAACCTTTGCCCAGGCAGTTCTTTCTACCCAGAATTCCTTCCCCACTTTTCCTCTTCTCTCGATGAACTCCTACTCATCCTTCAAAACCCAAATTAAAATTTATTTCCTTCGTGGAGCCCTTTCCATTGTTTTACCCTAGACAGAATTCATACCACCTTGAAGTCCGACTTACCACTTAATTCCCTAAAATGTTTAGCACACGGTAGGGGTGTAGTCTGTGTGCTAAATGGATCTAAGCACTTTGGGCAGGAGAATTCATTTGGTTACAAGCAATAGAAAACTCCTCTCAGATTGTTGTAAGAGAGTATGTTATTCGTGTAACTGAATATGACCCAGAGGCATCTTTCAGGCTTGGTTGAGTCCAGGGGTTTGGATGATGTCCCCAAGTTTCAGTCTCTCACCATTTTTGTCTTCTCCTTGTAAGCTTTATTTTCAGGCTCCCTGCAGAGGCAAAAAGGT
Organism: Meles meles; assembly: GCF_922984935.1. NCBI lineage: Eukaryota > Metazoa > Chordata > Mammalia > Carnivora > Mustelidae > Meles > Meles meles. The sequence continues at coordinate 12,416,478 of NC_060077.1, read as the reverse complement.
TGCCAGCCACTCTCTACCTCATTCAATAGGTTCGAGAGCAGCAGGAAACAAAATCCTTCTCTTCTGAGTGTTCAAGCTTAAACCCCACTATTCGTTCTGCTGGGACGAGTCTGTGTCAAGTTCCCAACCCTGAAATGATCACCCTGACGGGGTTGGGGGTGGGGTGGGGATTATGCAGATAAGCTAGGGATCTGGCATTCTGATTGGTCCTTCCAGAGTCACACATGATGGGAAGGGGGTGGGGTCAGTCCAGGGAGAAAAAATGACTGTGAGTGAAGGCGAGGGTGGTTTCCCAGAACAAATCCAGGTGTTGTTACCAGGAGCTAGAGGAATGCCGCACACTCCTCAGCCTTCATAAACAGTTACTACGCTGGACCTTCACCAGATGAAACAATCCATACAATACCATTATCATTCCTGCCTGTTTACTGAGCACTTACTATGTGCCAGGCTCAGTGAGGTGCCTTAAGGCTTCCCAACCTGTGAGGTGCCTTCTAGAACTTCTCTTATTTTCCAGAGGAGGAAATGAGGCCCAGAGAACGGAAATGACTTGCCCAAGGTTAGTAAGTGGAGGAGGAAGAATTTTTGCCGAGATCTGATGATTGACACAACTAATACTTTAACCCACTGGACTGCAGGACCCCTCAGTGGGTGGCAAAGCTAGAAGTTTCTGCTTTAGAAATCTAGCCCTTCAAGTCGGGGAGTCGGGGTGCAGTGGATCTCACAGCCCTCCGGGTCTTGTAGGGTTAACATTGTCTTCCCCTCCTCTGAATACATGGCGCAGATGAAGTTCAAGTGACGACTTGATAAAAGTGCCTCTTGGTACCTCTGGATCCTGCTTTAAAAGGCAGGTGTATGTATGTGTGTATTCTATCCTTAGCTGAAGCTGACGCTGGACTAATTGCATGGACTAACCCATCAGAGGTCACATTGCCCTGATGCCATTTGCCCCCTCTTCTTCTGGAACACAGGGAGCAGGAGGGTAACCAATATGCCAGAACCATCTGCCTGGCTCCTAATAATAAATTGTGAGAGGAACAGGTTTCAGGCAAGCATTGCTTATTGAAAAAAAGAGAGAAGGAGAAGAAGAAGGCTCTTCTCACACCCGGGCAGCCATCTGCCATGTCCTCCACATGTGCCAAAGTAGTGGGAGGAGGAAAGGACTGCAGGGGGTGGGGACGGGAGAAGGTGCCACTGGGTCCCACACTGCCAGCCGGGTGGCTCACACATTGTCTTCCTTTTGCCGATGTGGACAGGATATTGCAGAGACAGAGAGAGAGGAGCACTCACTGGCTTTGACCTCCCCGGTGTCTAAGCATAGCGAAAGTACAAGTCCTTCAAGATGCCGATGGTAGGTATCAGCTCCTGTGTGTGGAGCGCTTCTTGTGGGTCAGGCACCGTGATAGCTGCTATACACATATTAGCTCATCTAATCCTGAAAACAAATCTATATGCACCCATTTTATAGATGAGAGACTGGAGGCTCAGAGACGTTAAGTGATTAACCCAAGGTCACACAGCAAGGCCGCCTCCTCAGTATGCAATAATGAGGCCCAGCCTCCTCTCTACCCTGGCAACCCAGAGCAGGTTTTCCGTGTAACAGATAAGCAGTTGACATCACCCAAGGGTGATCTTCCACCTGTAGTCCTGCCCCCAGATGCCCTCCTGCCCTCTGCGCTTGAGCTGACATGTAGGCTTCTCTGATCACCTAACCCGTTGCTCAGTGCCTCTCCCCATCTCACCCAGCCAAAGAAGCACAGGAGAAAAAGCTCCGAAACCATCCCGGAACCTTCGGAGAAGGTCAAAGAGCAGCTGGCTGAGGCTGAGCTTCGGAAGCTGAAGCAGCAGTTCAGGAAGATGGTGGAAAGTCGGAAGTCCTTTAACTTCCGTTCCCAGCAGAAGATCTCAAACCAGCGGTAAGTGATGTTCAGAGTTTCATACTGAGTGAACTTGGAGAAAACTGTGGATTTGGTTTAATGCAGTTTGCCTTCTCATGTCGCCTGTGGGCGGGGACCCGATTCTGAAGCCCTCCTGGGTACCTAGGTGGGACAGCTTCAGTGGCCGGGGAGATTTATTCTCAGAAGACAGCCTGTCACCAGGGCTCCAAGGGGGGAGCAGGACGCCCATGTCTCAGGGAAGGACCCAAATGAAAACTTCCGGTTCCTGTTTCTTTCTACACATGGGTTTTGTTCTTCCACGTCTTCATCTCAGCGTTGGCTGGTGGGGGATGGCTGCCCCAACTCCTGAGCTACCCAGGACGACACCCAGAGGCCGCAGCTGTGGTGACTCAATTCGAATCCCACGTGCCCAGGAAGGGGGAAATCTGATTAGCTTAGTTTGGGTCAGGTGTCTACTCCTGGCCCAATCAGCTGTGGCCAGGGGGGCGGGGACTGGGCCATAGCATACAAAAATGGCTCTTGAGGTTCGCTCCCATGGTTCTAGCAACTGGAGTGGGGGGAGTTACCAGAGAGGAGGAAATCACCAGGCTGCGGCTGTCGGGAAAGATGTTTCCTGCTGTGCGTCGTTATGGAATCTGCAAGATCAAATATTTGAAATTGAGTTGTCCTAGAAATTATGATGTGGATAGCTTTTTTAGACAATAGAAAAGTGTTCCCTGCGGTTGAATAAACAAATATCCTCAGATTCCCTCCAAAGGAATGTAATTCCTTAGCTACAGCCGTAACGTTTATACAGACAGAAACTTATTATTAGAAAGAAAATCTTACTGTTGGATGTTATGTGAAGTTCAGAGGGTAGGGGAAGCGGGGTGGTTCAGATTTTCAGTGGATTTAATTCACACAGAGCTAATCCATAGGGGATCTTCATGTGAATTATAAAAAGGCACCCTTTCTCAAGACACTTTACTGCCATCTGTTGGAAACACTGTCATTACGTAGGGATTTTTTTTTCGAACAGGATGAAGCATCCCCCAGGAAAGTATAATAAGTCAAGGAATCAGTGATTGTTTTTCAAGCAGATAGAGCTCCCTTTGGATGGTGCAGTCCACAACCTGCACTTCTGTGCCTGGTAGGCCTGATTCACAGCTTACCCCTGGTGAGCATCAGGAAAAGTCTCCTCCCTGGTGGGTCTCTGACAGTTTTTCTTAAATCTTACCCTTAGTTCTACTTTTACCCCAGTCCATTTGATCTGGTTTCACTGTGATGGACCTGAAAGGGAGGGGATGGAAAAGTGGAGATCTTAGATTCTTCCCGTGCAACACCTGTAAACGGGCCAGGACTCAGAAGAGCTCAGTGAGGTGCCTAGATTGCAGTATTTAAGGAGGTGCTTTTTCCTCAGTGCTCGTCCTGCATCTGTACTCCCAGAGAGTGAAGGCCTCCTTAAATTTAGGGGCACCTCACCCCCAGTGCCAGCCCTGCTGGTGAGACAGACAAACCTTCCTTTTGCTTTTACTGTGCCCTCCCAACTCCCAGCTCTGGTGGACTTTCCTGCTCTTTTTTTCTCTTCACCTTAACAAAGACCCCCTCCCAATAAGGGCGTAAGAGGGGGAGAAAGGTCCCAGCTGGTTTAGAAGACAAGTGGCTCTAGAATTAGGGGTACACTCCCACATGTGGCTATGTACCTTTGTAGTTGATGAAAGAAGATTAAAAATTCAGTTCTTCACTTGCACTAGCCACATTTCAAGTGCCCAACAGTACTTGATGGTGCCTGGAGGATGCTGTTGGACAGTAAATAGAGAACGTTCCTGTCATTATAGAAATTACACTGAACATCGGCACCTGGGTGGCTGTTAAGTGTCTGCCTTCGGCTCAGGTCATGATTTCAGGGTCCTGGGATCCAGCCCAGAATCGGGCTCCCTGTTCAGCGGGGAGCCTGCTTGTCCTTCTGTGCTCGTTCGCTCGCTCTCTCCCTCTTCCTTGCTCTTGCTCTCTCTCAAATACATAAAATCTTTTTAAAAATGTGCATATGCCTGACTTGAGGATCTTGTTACAAAGCAGATTCTGATTCAATAGGTCCTGGGTTGGGGCCTGAACTTCTGCATTTTTCCAAGCTTCCAAAGGACATCGAGGCAGCTAGGCTGTAGACCGCACTGTCCGCTGCATCAGGTGCCCAGACTTTGCCAGAAACTCGGCCTCAGCGCCATTTCCCATTGTTCAGTTGCCATTGCCCGAGCCTCTTTTCCATTCAAAAACTCCTGTTTGTCCGCAGTCCTACCCCTGTGCTCTCCAGAGGAGGGAGAGGGAGAGAGAGGAGGAGACTTGTGTCAGCCGATTTCATAAATCATTAGCACCCTGCGTAGAGAAACTGAGGGAGGTTGGAGGTTACTGCGCACCTCTGTGTTGATGCGAAATTGAAAATGCCTGCCTTGATGGGCTTGCCTCTCATTACCAGAGATAATTGGCTGTGAAGTCTGGAAAGAAAGTCAGCAAAATCAGACAGATGCCTGTGAGCTGCTGGCAAAAGAGAGAACACCCCCACCCCCCGTAGGTAATGGGTTTTGACAGGCCCAGCTGCAAATTGTTCCCTAGGAAGAAAAGGCCCCTAGTGAGGGGGCAGAGCTGTGGGGTTGCAGGTGGCCAGAGCTCTAGACCCGGACCTGAGACCTGCGGTAAGCCCCCCGCCACCCTCCAGGGAGGGAGGTACCTCTCTTCCTCTCTTTGCAGCGCTAAGGAGCCTGGAGCCGCAAAGCAAGGTGAACTCCGGGGCGCAGGGTGTGAACTCCGGGGCGCAGGGTTAATGACGTGCTGCTTTCCCAACAGCAAGGAAATCAAGGCCCTGCAGGAAGAGCAGGATGAGATCACTCTGCTTTTGGGTCTCATCAAGTCCTCAAAGAACTTGGATCTGAATGAGAAAAACTACATGGAGCTGTGTTTCCTGCTGCAGACCAAGGATGACTATGAGGCCCTGATCAAATCAATGAAAGTGCTGTTGGCAGAACTGGATGAGAAGGTGTGGTCTTTCCCTTGGAGGTTTAACTGGAACGTGGGGAGGAGGGGGCTGGAATGGGGGGGAGTACCCATGATGCCTTTGGCCAGATCTCATGCCCCATGTTCTAAAAGTGACCATGCTTCCTCCCCAGCCTTGTGACCTCTACTCTCCCAGTCCATTCCTCCACTACGTTTTCCAGCACCTTCCCTCTCTACTCAGAGTAAATTCCCAACCCTACTGTGCCAATCAGGAGAGGTTAGGTTATGCAGCAATTAATACCCCTACCCTCAATTCAGTGGTTTAAAACAATAAAGGGTTCTTCCCTGTTCATGCTATGTCTCTCATGGATTGGCTATGGGCTCTTGTATCTTCTCATCTGGGACCAGGCGGATGGGGTATCCACCATCTTGAATATCGCTAGGTGTTGTGACAAAGAGAGTTCTGGAGAGTCTCACACTGGCAATTGAATACGGCAGCCTGGGAGTGGCACGTCACTTCTGCCCATGGCTCAAAATTGTCTACCAAATCTGTATATACTCCAACTGCCCATTCCCTAAATAGACAACTCCACCCATCCACAACAGGGCCTGGGAAGTGCATGTATCCAGAAGGCAAAGAGCTGGAGACATTTGCTGGACCGTGTCAATGGTCCTATCCCTTACTATGGCTTGAAAGGTCCTGCGTGTGGTCTATCCCTAGCCTGCCCCTCTGTCCTCATCCCATGTCATCCCTTTCTCAACCCATCTCCCCCAGCTGCAGAACACTTGTTTTTTTCCAGATATGCAAAAACTGTTCTTACCTCAGGGCCTTTGCACATGTTACCCTGATCCCTGCTTCTTGTCCTTTGTGGCTCAGCCTAAATGTGACTTTCTCAGGAACGCCTTTTCTGTATTAGTTAGGTTCCTGCCCCCCCCCCCCCCAAAATAGTATGCTCAGTAAGGTACTTTGAGGAGAGTTTTATGAGGCTCTTTTTAAAAGGGTGTGAGCCCAGAGTAGGGACACTGAAGCCCTGTAGGGTTAGCTGCAGTGGGCAGGGCATTCACTCTGGAACCTGCAGAGAGCAAGCCGGGGCAATAAATACCCCAGCCTCTCTCTTCTTGCCCTTGGGCTCCCAGTGCAAAGGAGTCATCATGGGCTCCTTCTGGATCAGCCCCCTGGGGCCCAGAACAAGGTGGGTGGGTTAGAGTGGAGATGAACCTTGTGGGGGCAAACAGAAGATCTCCACAAACTCCCTTACCTTCTCTCATGACATCCCATGTCATGTCCCTCATAGCCCTTCTCCCGTAGCAATTAGACTTTAACACAGGAGTCATCTGTCTCTAACCTGTCACTTCCAGGAATGGCAAGGACCATGTCTGTTTTGTTCCCCTCTCTACCCATCCTGAGCCTGTCCCATTGACTGGCACATAGTAGGTCCTCAATAAATATTTACTGACAGAGGATCTGGAACTCTCATTCCATATTTCCTCTGCTTCAAACCCTTCAGTAATTTCCTATTTTTTTTTTTTTTTTTTGAGCTCAGAGCCCAACATTAATGGTTTGGTTTGTTGACTCAGCTGCCTTGCGTCCCTCCTGCCCCTCCCACCTTCTCTCCTGCCCCCACTCCTCTGTGTTCCATCCACAGTGGCCACTTCCATGAACCCATAGTGCTGTCTCTCATTTGCAGGCCTTTGCACCTGCTGTTCCTTCTGCCTGGATTGCCCTTCCCCATCTTCTCTGCTTGGGGAACTCTTCATCCTTCAGGTCTCAGCCCAAATGTTCTTTCTGCCGGAGGGTTGTCCCTTCATTTCCTCTCTAGATGCCCCTGCTGTCTGTGTCCAAAATACTTTATTTATCTCCCTTTTCCCAGGACTAACTGTGCTTTGTAGCTCGTTTCCAGCCCTAGGTGTAAGTTTGTGTGAGGGCAGGGACCATCATACTGTCTTGATTGCCATCATACCCTTTGTTGTCTGGCACAGAGCAGGTGTTTAATAATCAGTGATGAATGAATGAATGAATATATGAATGAAAGGAAAAGGCAGTAACAGTGAAGAAAGTGGAAAATTGAAGAAAAGATGGGGATGTGGGTCCTCAGAAACAGTAGGCAAGCTACTTTTTAAAAAGATTATTTATCAGAGAGAACGAGCACAAGCAGGGAGAGCAGCAGGCAGAGGAAGAAGCACCCTGGGATCACGGCCTGAGCTGAAGGCTGATGCTTAACTGACTGAGCCACCCAGCTGTCCCAACTATGTTGGGATCCTCAAGAGAATATGGCGCTCACTGCCCTGTACGAAAACCCTCTCTGCCCAGTTCCGTCTCAGAGTGGGCAGGTCCCAGAACCCCCTGCTGCTGTGCCCACCTCACAATTTCCAGAGCTGCTTCCTTGCTAGAGGTCACTGGAGGCAGGGACCTCCCCGGGCCCTGCCTGGCCTCAAAAAGCAAATAAGTCTGTGCCTTCATGCTGTTGAGAGCACCTCACATAGGCGACATGTTCTTTTTGGTGGCCTTGTCTTTTTCTTCCCAAAGACAAATTAGAGGCCTAATTACTCTCAGTGTCACAAAAGGAACGTCTGACATAAAGGCACCGAAGGGAATAGGAGGCTGCATTTAATCACAGGAGCCACGGGAACGTGCTGACACACACCTTCCTTTGAAGAGGAGCTGGAGCCTGAGGTCTCTGGGTCAGCTCGGGCAGGAGTGGGCATGGCTTCAGGCAGGCAACACTGCAGGCCAGGGAGGCTGCCCCCCCATCTATTGAACCGAGGTTGTGTTGAAGGTGCTGGGTGCTGCCTGTGCAGAGCCCAGGAGAGGAGAACCAAGTAGAACAGACATCTGACTGACTTGAACCAAAGCCTAGCTGCTAATATCACTCCTAAACAGTCTTCACGTGCCTTATGAGATTATGTGAGTCCCAGCGGTTCCCTTGATGCCTGATCATCTGAGCGGCCATCTTGTTTGATGTACCGGTGAGAGCAGATTGGGCTACAAGCAATGTAGTTCTTGAGTAGAAGTGGCTGGAAGAATAGAAGTTTGTTTTTCTCACATAGTAAGAAGTCTGTCTGGACAAAGGTCATCCCAGGGATTTTTTTTTAGTAGCTCTGTAATGATGGGTTGGTCTTTTTCTCTCTGATCCTCTTGGTCTCAAGATGGCTGCCAAAGCTTAGCTGGTGTGGCTTCTCATATCATCACATTCAGTGATGTGAAGAAAGGGTGAGGGACTGGTTCTTACACTCTAATGAGGGAAAGAATATTTCACAAAATCTTTCCAGCTGATTTTCCCTCATTGGCCAGGGCTAGAGTATATATCTACTTCTAGGTCAGTCACTGGCAAAGGGAAATGAAATTCTTATCGTTGGTTTGGGGTAGACCCAAATTCTTTCCTGCCAGCTATGGCAAGAAAGTAAGTAAGTAAGTAAGTATGTCACTTACTTGAAGTCAGAATCAATGATCCTAAGGGCATGGTATGTGAGGAATGCCTTTGGCCACAGGTGATGTGAAATCCAACCAAAAGAAACTTGGACCAAAAGGTGAGTGAAATTCATGTGTGCAGGTAAAAGCAAAACCTCTAAATTGCCTCATTTTACCCAAACTGGCTAAGTGTAGTTGAGTTGAACATGCATTCAAGAAAGAAATTAAAATTCTATTTGTAGGAAAAGAAAGAACATTGCAGTTTTTATTTTAGCATGCTTACATTAGTGAACTGTAGAATTTGTACCCATACAGATGTTAATTTAACACAGCTGGGGGTTTTCTTTTTCTCTCTCCTTTTTTTTTTTTTCCAGATTGTTCAGATGGAAAAAAAAATTACAAACCAAAAACAGATCTTTGCAAAGATACAGGAAGCCAATGACCCCCGGAAACTGCAGAAGCAGATCCACGTTCTGGAAACCCGTTTGAATCTTGTACGTAAGTTCTCTGCAGCTTTGCAAACAGCTCTGCCTTCCCTTGCTCAGAGTAGAGAATGATGTCTGTGGAGCCATTAGCAGAACCTGCCCATCCTGTTGGTTGAGGCAGGAAAAGGTGAACTAATGGTGTTCATACAAGCCAGGCAGCCTTTTAGACTCACCACCCACTCTGTTCCACCCACTCTGTTCCACCCACTCGGCCCATTGTTACCCAAGGTGCCTTTCTCCTCCTTGCTCTCCGCACTTTATGCACCATACTGTTGCCCCCACGTCCTCTATTCTAATCCCCTACCTCTCCTGGGATGACTATTTTTAGTGCCTTGGCTTAAAAACTTGCTCATTTTTAAAAAGCAGCTCAAATATTACCCTTCAGCAAGCAGAATTCGTGAGACTTTCTTCCCCCATTGCAATCTGCTCATGCCTCTATTAGACCTAGTGCTTTTTGGTTGTTGTTGATATTGTCTCTAGGAAATATTCAGCATAGACATGCATAACTTGGTAAAGAGAAAAGTGATGTTTCCTGATCACTTCAATTTATAGTGACTTTTTGCATTAAGCAGGGTTCTCTAAATTATGAACTGGCTTATACAAAAAAAGAAAATGGATTGGCCGTAGAGCAGAAAAATTTAGGGGCAAAAGTGGGGCCTTCAGGCATAGCTGGGTCCAGGTGCTCCAAACATGTCTTGAGGATACTTTCTCTGTCCATCTCTCCTTTGGGTGGAGATGACTTCATTCTTGGGCAGCCCCCAATGTGAACAAACACCAGCAGAAAAGGACCATCTCTTTCCTAAGAGTTCAATCACAAATTCCAGGGAGGGTTCCCATTGAGCCATCTTGGATCAAGTGTCCATCCCTCAGCCAGTCACTGTGCTCAGAAGAATATATGGACTTGAGTCACATGACTACCCTTGGATCACTCCTCCCTCCCCCGAGTCAAGAGAGGACAGCCCTATCCAACAATGTGGACTGAGAGCTGAGAAGAAGTGATAAAAAAGCAAAAAGAAAGGAAGAAAGAATGCTGAGCACGTACAAACACATTCTAGTCTGACTAATGAAATAACAGTTCCCACAACATAATCCAGTAGAGAGGGCAGGTGAAGTGATTTGGAGGGAAGCCTATCAGTGCCTCACTATACAAAGCTCTTAGCTTCCCCTTAACTCTGACCACCAGGCTTTAACCAGGGATGGCTGAAGTTAATTGGATCTGATTTCTGTCTCCCAGTTACATGGAAGTGGACTGAACGCAGGGCAGTGTCTTTTTAATATCCATGCCCAGTGATTTGCACCCATGCCTCAGAGGGCCTAGGATGTGTGTTAGAAAGTAGATTCCTGGTTTTGAGTCAGAATCTGTAATTCTTTAGATTCACTGGCTTTGAATCAGAACCTGTAAGGCTTAGACCCAGGCTTCTGCACTATTAAACAACCTCGGTGAAACTGAAGGTCCCCTTGGTTAAGAATCATTAATGCCCAGTACAGTGTGAGGCTTAGAGTAGGTACTTAGCAAACATCTATTGATGGAATGAATGAATGAACAAATGCATGCATGATTTTCTTTTTTGCATGCATGATTTAATGATGACTTGGCTACAGAGGTGTGCTTTTTTGTAATCTATTTAGAGTTTCTGTTTCTTCCTGAGTCAATTAAGTAGTTTGTTTCTTTCTAGGAATTTGTCCATTTCATCTCAGTTATCCTAATTTGTTGTTTTACAGTTGTTCTTAGTACATTGCCTTATAATTCTTTTTATTTCTGTAAGGTCTATAGTAATGTCCCTTCTTTCATTTCTGAGAGGAGTGCTGCTCCTTTACTTCTCAAACGGGTCCCCTTTACCCCCTTCCCTGACCAGGTCTGGCTGTGCCTTTTGGTAGTTTAGGTAGCCATCTCTAAAGGTTATTTCAGGGTCCCAGAATACCCCATGACTTAAAGCCTCCTCCACTTACTCAGTGGGGTCTGAGAGTCCTCCCATTTTTTTTTTAAGATTTATTTATTTGACAGACAGAGATCACAAGTAGGCAGAGAGGCAGGCAGAGAGAGAGAGGAAGGGAAGCAGGCTCTCCACTGAGCAGAGAGCCCGATGCGGGGCTCGATCCCAGGATGCTGGGATCATGACCTGAGCCGAAGGCAGAGGCTTTAACCCACTGAGCCACCCAGGTGCCCCGAGTCCTCCCATTTTTATCCCACAATCAGAGGATAGGTAGCATGTCAACAGTCCTAGAGTAAAATTCACACTAAAGTGTGAAGGACTAATGACCAATATCTTCTTAACGATAAATAGAAGATAGAGAAAGAATAAGAATGATTCTGTTCCTGGATTCCCTTACATTGTGTGGTAGCCACAGAAACATCCTACAGAGAAACACAGGGCCAGGAGTAGGGCTAGGCAAGTAAAGGGCCCAGGATGCAAAATTTGAGGCACTCACTCTCAGGCTCATGGAAATGCAGGGCTGACACTGGGAGAGTGAGTACCTTCTTAAATTTTGCATTCTGGTGGCGTACCTCGCCTTCCCCCTTCTTGCAGAAACCCAAAGTTTCTCAGAACATGCTTTGAAAACTCTGATCAAAGCTACTTTATATCCATTAGGAATATTTTCTGCCATTGTTTCTTTTCAGTGTCTACATGAGCACTTTGCATAAAAAACTTTTTTTTAAGATAAATTTAATAAGATGTACGGAAAAGTGGAGGTAATAAAATAATGAACACCCACATGCCTATCACTTAGATTTAATAATCGGTAACATTTTACTATATTTGTTTCACCCTTCTTTCCCCTGAAGTATTTTAAGGTAAATTACAGACATTGTGCTATTTCTTTTTTTTTTATTTTTAAAGATTTTATTTATTTATTTGACAGACAGAGATCACAAGTAGGCAGAGACACAGGCAGAGAGAGAGAGAGAGGAGGCAGCCTCCCTGCCGAGCAGAGAGCCCGATGTGGGGCTCGATCCCAGGACCCTGAGACCATGACCCGAGCCGAAGGCAGAGGCTTTAATCCACTGAGCCACCCAGGCGCCCCGACATTGTGCTATTTCACCCCTAAATACTTCTGTTTGCATCTCTAAAGATCAAGCATTTTCTTTCATAGCCAGGAAACCATATCACACCTTAAAAAATTAATACAATTTCTTTAATATTGCCCACATTAAAATTTCTCTGGCTGGCCCCAAAATGTCTTTTAAAGTTGGGGCCAGTCAAGTTTCACGTAATCGTTAGGTCTCTTAAATTCATCTAGTTGACAGCAGTGGTTCCCAAGCAGAGATGATTTTGCCCCTAAAGGGACATTGTCTCCAAATAGAGACATTTTTGCTTGTCACAGCTGGGGTGGGAGCTGTGCTGCTGGCATTCAGTGGGTAGAGCGTAGAGATTTTGCTTCTTTAACAGTCCAAGCACAGGATGACTCCCCACCACAAAGAACCATCCGGGCCCAAACAGTGCTCTACGACTTTTCCCAGCCATCAACCAGTTGAAGAGTCTGGGTCAGCTGTGATATAGAAAGTTCTACCTTCTGGATTTGGCTGATTGTTTCCTCTTGGTGTCATTTACCTTTTCCCCTCTCCCCACCATTGCTAAAAACTGGAAGTTAGGTATAAAAGTCATCAAGAAATTTAAAATCTAGGGAGTTGGCGGGGGGGCAAGAAACTTGCCTAAGACCACTTAGCCATGGCGCCTGGGTGGCTCAGTGGGTTAAGCCTCTGCCTTCAGCTCAGGTCATGATCTCAGGGTCTTGAGATTAAGCCCCGTATTGGGCTCTCTGCTCAGTGGGGTACCTGCTTCCCCCTCTCTCTCTACCTGCCTCTCTGCCTGCTTATGATCTCTGTCTGTCAAATAAATAAATAAAATCTTAAAAAAACAAAAACAAAAACACTTAGCCATTTGGGGGCCAATTTAAGCCTCTCACCCTCTGTGCTCTGGACCTCCAGCGGGAGGTGGGGGGGAGACCTTCCCACCCTCTGGCTGCTTTCTGGAAGCCTGTCTCGTGCCCCAGGAGGGAGCTCAGTTTTGAAGCACAGCCCTGCCCACAGGTCACCATGCACTTTGACAAGATGCTGACCACCAATGCCAAGCTCCGGAAGGAGATTGAGGACCTGCGGTACGAGAAGGCTGCTTACGACAACGTGTACCAGAACCTCCAACGACGCTTGCTGATGCAGAAGAAAACCATGAATATGGCTATTGAGCAGTCTGCCCAGGCCTATGAGCAGAGGTGGGCTGGGGGGAGAACGTAGAGGCAGAGATGCCTCTTAGCCCCCCTGCTGAGCATCTCTGCCCCTGGGCTTGTGTCTTGAGGGATCTTACATCTTCATCGTAACTCTGAGCGCTGACTGTGTGCCAGGCATGGTGCTCGATGCTCTGGGGATCATTCAACCCTCACAGCTGCCCCGGGGGTTATAGCCATCTTTTGTTATAGACCAGGATATGAAGGCTTTGAGCTGCCGAAATACTTAACCCGAGAGCTAGGCAAACAGTGGAGGGTTGAGATTCAAACCTTTCTGCTGAGCCTTCTCCTCCAGATGCCCCTGCCTTGAGTCCTGGGTTGTCTCCTGGCCTCATACTTGTAGGGGAGAAAGGAATATTAGTTAGGCTGTGAAGAGCATAGGTTTTGGAGTTGGAGAGATCAGGGTTTGAATTCTGGTTCTGTCACTACTGTATTATTGTAGGACGCTTTGGGGGTTAGTGAGGATTAAATAGTATATGTATATAAGGATTGGCTGGGCCACAGTAACTGACAAGTGCTGATAACGATGAGGAGGTGGTGGTCGTAGTGGCGGTGGTGATGATGATGACAGAAGGATCCTTTCCTGGTTATGGTCCAGAGCTGGCAGCTCCAGTGACTCAGGTAAGGAGGGCGGTTCCTCCGTCCCCAGAGCCTCCACGAGCAAAAGAAGTAATGGTCAAAAGAAGCCTCCACGAGCAAAAGAAGCAGTTCCCTCCGGGGTCTGGTAGGCAGAAGGGAGGGGAGAGGGAGCCTCTGGAGACTCAGACCCGGCCCCACCTCGCTCAGGCTGGAAGCCATGGCTCGGATGGCCGCCATGAAGGACCGCCAGCAGAAGGACATTTCTCAGTACAACCTGGAGATCCGAGAGCTGGAGCGCGTCTATGCCCATGAGACCAAGCTCAAGTCCTTCTTGCTTATCAAGCTGAATGACCGTCTGGAGTTCGAGGAGCAGGCCAAAAAGGAAGAAGGTACACTCTCTAGGAATTCTTTCTTGCTCTCTCTCAACTGAGGGGGCCCAAGTCCTTCTGAGTAGGGTTGTCAGATTTAGCGAATAACATTATGTCTAGTTAAATTTAAATTTTAGATGAACAGTGAATACATTTTTAAAATTAAGTAAAAAGTTACTTGTTGCTTATCTACAATTAAGGCTTAATTAGACTTGAACAAAATGTACGGTTTGTCTGAAATTCAAATTTAACTGGGTGTCCTGTATTTTATCTGCCAACCCTAACCCACAGGCTGTGTCCTTACTCTGAGGCTCCCCTTCCATTGTCTGGGAGAGCAGACTTGGGTGTTGGGTCCCCAGGACCACCCCCAGCTTTGGTGAAGGGCTAGGAGGATTCACAGGATACAGCATGCAGTGACGTGCATGGCTATGCGGTGGGGACCCAAAGCACATGCAAGCAAAGAGGAAAGCCACATGGGACAAAGTCTGGAGGAAACCAGGCACAAGCTTCCAGAATCTCCTCCCAGGGCAGTCACACAGGACATGCTTAATTGCCCCAGCATCCCCCTGTGACATGTATGAAGAGGTATCTACTAGGGGAGCTCATTAGAGCCTCCATCCCTAAGATGTCACTGGGGGCTGGCCACGTAGGGGTCCTCTCCCTTGTGTGCCCCAGTTCAGCCTCCCGGAAGGAAAGCAGGTGTTCAGCATAAACCACACACACCCTCTGCATGGTGTAAGCACAGTGAGGCACTCCTAGCATTGAGGGAACGTCTGATAACCATGTACGGAACCATTTACCATTTAAGTGCCCAGATGCGGCCAGGGGCCAACCTTGCAAGAAGAGCCCTTTCTGAGGCCAACAGTCTCACGGCTGTTGTTTTTACTCTCTCCTGAACAGACTGAAAAGTCTAAGCTCTTCAGAGAGCCCCCCCCCCCCCTGTGGAAACTGTATTTGTGTTTTGTTCTTTTAGCATCTCCTGTCTCCTCCTGCCTTTTCATTTGGGACTGTGGTGTTGCAGAAAGTGTGTTTCTGAGAAACCCCACCTCTCACTCTCTAAAGAACAACAGGTAGGGGCGCCTGGGTGGCTCAGTGGATTAAGCCGCTGCCTTCGGCTCAGGTCATGATCTCAGGGTTCTGGGATCGAGCCCCGCATCGGGCTCTCTGCTCAGCAGGAAGCCTGCTTCCTCCTCTCTCTCTGCCTGCCTCTCTGCCTACTTGTGATCTCTCTCTCTGTCAAATAAATAAATAAAATCTTAAAAAAAAAAAAAAGAACAACAGGTAAAGGAGTCGCAGGGCCAGATGTGCCTAGGAAGATCTAGAAAGATCTTTGTGACGGCCCTTTGGAGGCTAAATCAGAGACAAGACTGAGTTCAGGAAAGGTGGGGCTGTGGCAGGCATTAGGTGGGAGAGAACAGAGCTTGGAAAACTTTCTTGGCTCTAGTTCCTTAAATTTGCCAAGGTCTGAGCCTGCCAACAGGATTTCCTTGACCTTCACCCTGTTCAGATGTCACCTCCTTTGAGAGGCCTTGCTGCGCCACACAGCTCCCCCACCACGGCCCCTGATACTGCTCTTCTGTGACCAGAACCACAGCGTGGTGATGTGTGTCTTCTGTTTACATGGGAATCTCCTTTTCTTTCCTCTCTTTGTCTGATTCCTCCACTGCATGCTTCATGGGACAGGGATTTTGTGTCTGCAGAGCCCCGCACAATGTCTGCACATAGTAGATGCTCAGTTAAACATCTGTGACATGACTAAGGAATAAAGCGCTTGCCCCCTCTCCTGGAAAAGTCTAGCCTCCTCTCCAGGGCACAGTGACAATATTACGGAGCACGTCTCCCTGCCCAGCACTGCTCTGAGAGACTTTCCTTCAGATTCACGGTTGCTGGCTTTTCCTTTCTAGCTCTCAAGAGAAAGAAGCACAGGAAGAAGACCAAGGGTGAGAGTTTCGAGAGCTATGAGGTGGCCCACCTCAGGCTGCTCAAGCTGACGGAGGACGGGAACCTGAATCAGCTCGTCGAGAACTTTCTGGCCAAGGAGGAGAAGAACTTTGCCCGGTTCACGTATGTCACAGAGCTCAACAATGACATGGAGATGATGCACAAGAAGACCCAGAGAATCCAGGTCAGGTGGCTCTTCTTTCCTAGGCCTGGGACCCGCACACCCTCACCACAGGCTTTCTCAAAGTGGCTTCCTCGAAACACTCCTCGAGATGCCCTATAAAGAGGGCCTCAAGGTCTAGTCGGTTTGGGAAACACTATATTCCTCCAGGGATCCTCCCTACATTTTAACCTTTCTCAAATTGGTATTTGTCTTCTAATTGATGCAAACACATAATGTGGGTCCTGCCCCCACACCCCCAATAGTGATACTTGTAATCCATGGCATGTTCTATAATCCAGGGTTCCCTAAACTATAGCCATGGCTGGATACAGCCTGTGGTTGGTTTTTGTACAGGCCATGAGCTAAGAATGATTTTTACATTTTTACAGAGTTAAAAGGAGGAAAAAAAAAAAAAAGAGGGTATACACAGGAGAGATCATATGTGGTCTGCAATGCCTAAAATATCTACTATCTGGCCCTTTGCCTTAAGAGTTTGCTGAACCCTGTTAATCAACAGCTTCACAGAATTGAGGAGAGATGGTCAATCCATCTTGAAGAGAACTGATGTACTTGAGCATAGTAAAGGCTCTGACAAGTCCTGCAGTAAAGTAACCTATTTACCTTTGTTGAGACCATAATTTCCCAAACTTAACTGACTCCTTGGGTTGCTTACTCTCCAGAACACACATAAACAGCCTTTGGAACTGTCTGTATAGCATAGAATCTAAACTCCTTAGTGTGACACTCGGGGCCCTTCAAAATTTGGCTTCAACCTGCCTTGGCAGGTTCACCTCCTCTCACGACCCCAAAGGCACCCTCCATGGCTGCCAGTCTCAGCTGTCCTGTGTGCTTCCCTCTTCTGAGGCTTTCCTCATGCCATTTCCTCTCTCACTCCTGCTTTTCTTCTGACGAAATACGGCTCATTAGTCCTGACCCACACAAATGTCACCACCACTGGGAATTCATAGCTCCTCCCATTGGGGGGTCCCCGTGCTGTTTGTATGGTGAAGGGAGCCTTTTGCAATGTCACTGTCTCCTGAATATGGAGCAGGTGCACTGGTCATGTACAGATAGCTAGTAGCCCGAATATAGGTGAAGACATTTTAATTTACTTGTGGTGAATTAATTTTTATGAGGCTTAGGACAAACATAGCTTGCAATCTTGTGATTTAATGGTTATTATGATTTAGGATGATAAGTAGTAGTAACAGTAAAGAAATAATGATAAACATAATAAAAGGAACACAGTTTGATTGAAAGAAAACTATTAATAGACAGTAATAGATTGGGATAGGTAATAATCGCACAGGTGGCTGCGAACATGAGGAGAATGAAGGTGGTGGTCTCAGTGTGGTGATGGGAAATAGGGCGGGCCCCAAATGGGTACATTGAGGCAGGATTTTTTAAAGAGGGACTATGTCAAAGGTTCAAGGAAATCACAAATGGAAAGTGCAGGACCTGCGAGAGAGGGCTCTAGAACAGGTGAGAGGAAGGAGCTGTTTCTGGAATCAGGAATGAGGTATGTGGAGGAGGGTGTCTCTGTGTCTATTCTGGAGGGATTGTGGCCAAGCTAGTGATCTGCAAAGGTCGGGGGGGGGCAGTGGGGAGGGAGCAAGTAGTCCCAACCTCTTTCCACCCTTTAATCTCCAGCTGGCGCCTCCCAGTGCCTGGGTGCAACCCAAGCCAGGGGACAAGGGAGCCCAGAGCCGTAGCCCCTGGGTCTGCAGCAGAGGGTGAGGAAGCGAGGCAGGTGGATTTGGGGGGAAAAGGAGAATGTTCAGCTCAGTGTGTGTAGAGTGGGCAGGGCTGGGGGAGATGAGGTTGAACGGCCCTATGTCTCCCTTCTGGAAGGTGATCTTCTAGGGGACAAACGTCCCCTAGTTGTGCCTTCTAGGCACAAACATGTATTCCCTCTACTTTCCCAATGCCCAGGATAGCCCTGCACACAGGGGGAGGCACCAGGAAATGGCTCCAAAACAGTAACTGACCTTGACCTTGCCACTCACCATGAGGCTAGTACCCTTTTCTCCTTCAGCCACTCAGACTCTGTCAGGGCCAGTGTGTCTGATGACAGATGGCCGCTCCTGCCCTGTTCCGGCCTCAGTCTCCACATCTATAGAATGATCTCTTTGGACTAGAGCAGTACTTTCCAAACTTCTATAAAAAAATAAAAATAAATAAAGCTACAGAATATTTTCATTTAAACCCAGGTTGTGAGGAAACATGGTATAGAAAACAGGTAAAATGGAGCAGTTTGGGATGAAGGGGTTGGGGTGCAGGAGGTGTGGCTGGAGGGGTTGCCTGGACCCTTACCCTGTCTTCTTGTGGCACCTCTGCTCAAACTAGGGTTTGGGTAGGAAAAATATATAAACCCCAAACAATTAGGATTCTACCAACCGACTTCACCCCTTCCACAGAGAGCGCCAGGGTCAGAGGTTGTAACTGGTTGAACCCCACTCTCTTCTTTTGTTTGGTCTCCCCTACCCCCCAAATTTAAAAATTATTACTTGCCAACATTTAAAAATCCGGATATTCCACATGAAAACCTGGATTTCTGGTTTCTCTTGGAAAATCGGATCTGATCGCTCCAGCTCCGCGGCCCCCCTGGAAGCTGAAGGCAGCTGGCTCCCGGCCACCCACACTGGCTGGATCCCATCTGCTCCTGTGTCTCAGGCCCGCTGCCCTGAGGGCCTTTGAACCTTCTGCCTCCGGGGTAGGCGCTTCGCCACTGCCCTCAGGTGGCCATCCGCAGTATTGCATGGAAAGTCTTTGGGCGCAGAGATTTGAAGGATGAAAGGATGGATGATGGGTCCCTTTGGGACCTGGGAAGTGGGCAGGACACTGATTCTCATTTTCTGGGAGACAGCGTCTTACTAGTCCCCGTGGGACAAGGACAGACCATAGGAGAGGGATGTGAGAACGCTAGTCAGATACTGATTCAATCAAGAAATGGTTACTAAACAAAACTGACCTTGATCTTTCCCATTCACCATGATAGTACCCCCTCTCTAGGCTACACAGCCTGTGTCTGGCCTTAACACGAGTGTGTCTGATGAAGGACAGACAAGTCCATGATCTCCCTGGGCTTCAGGCTCCTCATTTGTAGAATGATGTTTGGACCAGAACAGTAGCTTCTGAGCTTTTCTTTGAAGTTATAGAACTGTGGCTTTTGGGACTTAATGGACTACCTGCTGAACAATTCCTGAAAATGCTTGTTTCTAATGAAAATGCTTTATGTTTTAAAAATCTTAGATGGATATGCTCATTATAGAAAATTTGGAGAATAACTAAGGATTGTATTTTTTAAATCATCCATTATCCCATTCCCTAGAGATAATCATTGTTGACATTTTGATCTATTTCCTTATTACTTCTATTTTTTGGGGGGGTGATGCTTTTAAAACTTAACATAGTGATTATATATAGTATAAAGAGAATTACATATTCTTTTAAAAAAGATTTTATTGATTTATTTGAGAGAGAGGTTGAGTGAGAGAGAGACAACACAAACCAGGGGGGAGAGACAGAGGGAGAGGGAGAAGCAGGCTCCCCACTGAGCAAGGAGCCCAATGTGGGGCTCAATCCCAAGGCCCTTGGATTATGACCTGAGCCAAAGGCAGATGCTTAACTGACCGAACCACCCAAGTGCCCTGAGATTTATATATTCTGATTGCAAAAAATATTCTTTTGGTTTTGTTTATCTAGCAAGTATTTACTAAGCACCTTCTATGTGCCAGGCACTATTCTAGACACTGAATATGGCACAGTGAACAAAATGACAGAAAGTTCTGCCCTCCTGCAATTTCTGTTCTGACAGAGAGAAACAAACAATAAATAACAAGCCTAATAAATACATAAATTATAGGGTGTATTAGAAATTGGAAATGATGTAGACTAAAAGATAAAGTACAACAGGTAAAGAGGGGTTCTGGAGCCAAGTGAGGGCATGGGAAGTTGACAAGCTAAGATTTGAGCAGACTTGTAGGTGAGGGAATAAGCTATGCAGATCCCTGGGTAATG